>NC_140585.1:366603979-367219979 GCF_964204655.1 Triturus cristatus
AAGCAAAAAAATGGAACAGTACCATCAATTGCCAAAGTAAGGAGAATTCCAATTGCTTTGCAGGAAAGGGTAGAACAAGAATTGGATACGCTCCTTAAACAAGGAATCATCACTCCTGTGGAAGCCTCAGAATGGTTGGCTCCAGTAGTCGTTGCCAACAAACCCAATGGTGACATAAGACTTTGTGTTGATGTTCCCTCACTAAACAAAGAAGTTGTTGTGGATAAATTTCCACTACCTAATATTGATGAAATTACGTTCACATTGTGTGGGGCAAAAATAATTCCGACACTAGATCGCACTCAGGCATACCACCAAATTGAACTGACTCAGAACTCACAAGATTTGACGGCTTTCTTCACTCCTATGGGTGCGTTCAAGTATAAAAGAATGCCGTTTGGATTGGTGAGCGCTGCTTCAGCTTTTCAGAAAGTGATGTCCTCTATCTTAAAAGGTATCAAAGGGGTCAAATGCTATCAAGATGATCTATTAATTTTTGGGGGGACTCAGGAGGAACATGACATTAGAGTGAGTCTCGTTTTGAAGAAACTTGAAAATGCTCGTCTCACTCTAAAATTTGAAAAATCTAACTTTTCAGTACAAGAGGTCAACTATTTAGGTCATTGCATCACATCAGTGGGTGTTATTCCTAAGAAGGAATTAGTGGCCACTATTCTCAAATTGGCAACTCCAAAGACAAAAGAGTAAGCTGTCTCATTCCTTGGAATGGTTGAGTTTTATGGAAAGTTCATAAATAATTTGTCTAGTAAATCCAACAGTATGAGACAATTGCTTAGTAAAAATAAAGAGTTTGTCTGGTCGCAAGATTGTCAAAAACAGTTTGAAGTATTGAAGGAAAATCTGAAAGATGCTCCTAAATTGTAGGCTTTCACTCCAGGTGTGGAGACTTTGGTAGTTACAGATGCTAGCTCAAAAGGTTTAGGAGCAATTTTGAAACAAAGCGAGGGTAAGGAACAGCTTATTGCTTCTGCATCAAGAAGTCTAAGAGGTGCGGAGTTAAATTACTCCGTAATTGTAAAAGAAGCTTTGGCTATATACTGGGCTCTTAACAAGTTTCAAAATTTTATTTGGGGAACTAATTTGAAAGTATGTGAAGATCATAAACCTCTTAAAGACATTTTTTTCAAAAAAAGGTCTAGACTTAATTTCTTCAAGGATAAGACCGTGGGCGATTGGCCTTCAGGATTTTAACTTTATTGTTGAACATCTTCCAGGTGTAGAAAATATAACAGCAGATTGTCTATCTCATTTGGTTGGTGATGTAGAAGAGGATCAGAGTTGGAAAGATACTTTAGAAGATGATTTAAGTGTTTGTGAAATGACTTCTGGCATAATAGATGAAAAGGAATGGAAAGAAGAAGTACAAAAGGATTGTGAGTTAATGAAAGTTATGAGCATGCTCCAATCTAATAGTATGCGTGATAGTTCTTTATCAAAAACTTGGCGAATAATTTCAGATGAATTGTCTGAGGACAATGGTATCTTGTTAATAGGTACAAAGTTGATTTCTCCTTTGTCCCTTAGGAGCAAATTAATTGAGGAAGCTCACCAGGGCAAATTACGGATTGTAAAAACAAAAGAGAGGTTGAGAGCTAGTTTCTGGTGGCCTGGGATGGATTTGGAAATTGAGCGTGAGGTCAGAAAATGCTTACAATGCAAAAGTGATAAGATTCTTACTCCTCAGACTTTACCTATGGTCTGTCGAAAATTACCAAATAGTCCCTGGGAGGATATTGCTTTAGATATCATTGGGCCACTTTCTGGTAAACATGTCACACCTTATTTGATAGTTCTCATTGATCTATATTCAAGATGGGTGGAAGTTTCTAGTGTGTCAAATGTGACTTCTACATGTGTGATTTCCTTTTTACAAGATATCTTCAGAAGAGAAGGTTTTCCTAAAACCCTCTTGTCAGATAATGGTCCTCAATGTTGCTCAAAACAAATGGAGGATTTCTTGATGACATGTGGGATCTTTCATAAAACATGCTCAATTTATCATCCAGAAGCCAATGGTACTGTAGAAAGATTCAATAGGGTAATAAAAGAAAATATTCAATTGTCTAAAGTAAATTGTTTAAATTGGAAGGAAGAATTACAGAAATGTATACTGGCTCATCATCGTTTTACTCCTCACACCTCTACTCGGAAGTCTCCTTTTGAGTTGTTTAAAGGTAGAACTCCCAATACCAAGTTGTGCCCAGGTTGGATGACTTGGAGTAAAGGTATCAAGGATAGCCGTGTGGGAGTTTGGAGAGAGTGAGAAGAGAGATTGCAACTTAAACAAAAAAAGTTATGATGAAAGAAAAAGGGTTAAGCAGATTGTTGCAAAAGTAGGTGACGTTGTCAGAGTCAAAGCTCCTGTGGGTACTTTGTCATGGTCGAAATTCAAAAAGCCTTTCCGTGTAATAAAATGCTTTAAAAATGCTGTCAAATTAGAGGATGAAAGAATCTGGAATTTGAGTTGTTTTGTTATTCTCAAAACTGATTTGGAAATGGATTTGGAGAAGAATGATCAATTTCAAGACTCTCCTCAGTGGCTTTGTTCGGATCCTAGACGGAGTGGACGGAAAACAACCATGCCATCTTATTTGAAAGATTATATTAATTAGATGTTCTTTTTCTTTTGTATTTTGTGTTAACCATTTGTTTACCTTATAATTCTGTAATTGTATATTTCACATTCTCTTTAATTTTAGAAGGGAGATGTGTGGTGTTCTCCCTCTTGGTGCTCAGTGCTCAGAGTTCTATGGAAAGTAGAACTTGGCATATGTAATGGACATTCCTCTTCTGTCAGTTGCTGCCCGGCTGCAGATGGATGAGGTGCTAATGATTAAACCGCCAACTACAACCCATTACGTGCGTGTCTGATTTATTCATCTTAAACATTATACCAAGCACACAAAGTACCCTTTAACAGTTGAAGTTAACTTTCCTGTTGAACTACACTGAAGTCATAGTAGTAACTGCTGCTGGATGCTCATGGATGTGAGCAGGCACAAAAAACGAATGTCTGTACATTAAATATAGAAAATTGAGCTTTGCTTGAAACAATTGGTTATTGGTCCTTAGCATTCCTCTTCATTGAGGTCAGTTGGGCATCCTTTGTGTTGCATAACCAAGGCCCGTGACTGTAAATATTGGAACTACAGAGGCTTAGAAACACCGGGAGCTTGTGTTTTATACTGCCCAAGTCCTTGGCGTTTTTATTTCATTGTAAATGGGCTGACTCTTTACTGCTTCACTGTTCTGTATCCACTTATGTTTGCTTCATTTTGGATTCTGTAGAGAACAATGAATGCCTGTCATTGCTGAATTGTTCTCTTTCCATTGTCAGTGACCTGTGTCTGATATTTCAAAGAGTAAACTTCAAGGTGTTAATTCCTCTTAGGTTTAGTAACTTATTGAGATAGAGGTGGTTTTCATACGTACTATATAATATAACTAAAAAAGTCTATTGCTAATAAATGGTTCCAAGCTAATCTATATATACCCTTAACACAGGGATTTTGGTGGATTGATGGTATTTAAACCTAGTGATTTCTTGAAGCCTGTCAAGATGTCACCCACAAAAATACTTGACAGACTTGAGTTGAATATACCCCTTAAAATGGAAGTAGAGTGGTGTAAAATAATGTACTTTTTCCGCTAGTAATATTAGACCACCTCAATGATGTGGCAAGTTAAAAAAAATATGTTAACCATCCATCTCAAACCGCTACTTGTTTATTCACCTCCGAGGCCACTCACTCCCCCAGAATGTGTGTATTCAGCACTGATCATTTGGCAACCTGTTACACATACCTGTCACTTATTACATAAGAAGTATCCACCGCGTCCAAGCGTAACCTGCACATAGCGGTATGTAGTTCCAAGGTCTATGTTGAACGCTTCCATTGCTTCTCTAGGTTAGGTTGCACCAATGCCCTTAACAGTTTCATAGCGAGTAAGGCATAACCACCAATTGATTTTATTTGGACAGCTCTTTAAACCAAATATAGGTGGATCCTTTTTTTCACTGTTTATTGAGATCGAACGTTCATGTAGATTTCTGTGTGACAAATGTGATGTTTGGATACCTGTAATGAACATATGTGCTCTTATTTTAGGAAACAAAAGAGCAGAAGCTTCAGAAGATTGCAAATGAACTTTTGCAAACAGAAAGAGCTTATGTCAGTCGACTTCACCTCCTCGATAAGGTATTTGTATGTCTTTGCAATCCCTGGCTCAAATGAACCTACACACATGGTTATTTGGGTAGGGGGTTTGTTGCTTTTTATACTTGATGGCAAATTTGTTTCCAATGTTTCGATATTTGAAGGGTCTGTGGTACAAATCTGATGCAGCAGTGTGCATGCGTGAACCGAAAGACCATGGAATAGAAAGCTTTAAAGAATTAGATAAATATCATTACACACTTCTACTATTTTTACTAAATAGTTTTGCAGCTACACACATTTAGAATTTAAGCACAAGTTGATACAGCGATTTGCCCTGAATTGCATCATTTTTTGTCCATCTAAACTCGACAATTTAACTAGAAAACCACAGTGCTTCCCCACTTATTAGTTCTACCGTTAGTTCTACTTTAAAGTGTTTGCTGCATGTTTGGCAAACTCAGTCACAGGAACACTGTCATATATGCTATTTTAGGGGGCACCATTTGCTTATACCTAAGAAGAGGGCCTCCTAGCGCTGGTGAATAGGCTAGTACTCTGCCTAGATGCTTAGGGCTTTAATTCGAGTTTGGCAGACATGGAATCGGTGGCGGGTATTCCACCGTCTTTATAGAACGCCCCATTGACTATTATAATGACTGGTAATATGACAACGGGTCAAATCCTCCTGGTCTCTGATGGAGCACCCTGTCCTCCAAACTCTAACTAAAGCCATTAGTCACTCAACCTGGCCTCTTTGGTCCCACAGAAGTACAACACATGCACCTCTTCAAAAACTGTGCACATATTAGCTGCCTGAAATCAATCTTCAGCCAGTTTAACAAAATAAAGTGGACGACATTCTCCATCCAAAACCATGGCAGGTGGCTTGGATCCTGCTTTTGTCCTGTGGGATCTATAGCCTTTTAGCTTCTTCTTCTCTATATTACATAAAAAAATATGACATCACTAACACATTTCATTCGCATTAGAAGTATTTACAATTATTTGATATTCTGTGCCAATTCGAATTGTAATTAGAGAGTGAGTTTGGTCATCTATAAAGGATACACACTGCAGAAACCCACCTTGTTTGGTTAGAAGAATGAGAACCAGATTGAACCAGCTCTGGAATGGAACTAATTTTCGGTTCCGTTTATGCTCACCAGAGACCCCGCTGTCCCAATGGATCTACAGAGCATAAAGCATAGGTGTTGCAGTTGCAAGAAGCATAGATGAGCTGCATCTCCAGTGTGTGGATAAGGCTTGGTCCAGCAGGTTGGTCTTCAATGCACTTGCCTCCTTTTTAACCTGTTGTGATGTCGGATGCTAATCGGATTATTTTTATAAGGTTCACCTTGTTAGACCTTCATGAGGCCAGTGTCAGCAGGGCTTTGAAGCGGACTTCTATCGAGCTATGAGTATAAGGAACATCCTTTTCATTGTCCTGACCGAAATGATGTGCAGTCCAGAGACTAACTATATTATGCAAAGGCTATTTCTCTGTTGCTGGAACATGTTGAATCTGATTTACCACAATAGGTTTGAAAGCTGCTTAAGATTTACTGCCAACGTTTTTTTAATTGCAGATATTTTATGTGGGGCTGTTGGAGGAAGCAAATCGAGGTTCGTTTCCAGCCGAGGTGGTGAACAAAATCTTTTCCAATACTTCATCAATAAATGTCTTCCACAGCGATTTCCTGCTGCCCGAGTTGGAGAAGCGCATGACAGAATGGTAAGAGTTACTCCCCACAAGGGAGGACAGTCTGCGGTCTTACTCGGTTTTAATCAATTGCCGCCACACTTTGTTAAACTACTTTTATAGAAGTAAATAAGAAATCAGCTCTTAAATACTTCAGATCCATTGCAGTTCATATCTTCTGTCCCCTGGAGGTGTTTATTTTACTGATTGTCATGATCAGTGGCAATGGTCTGTCCAAACTGAGATGTGTGTCGTTTGCATCCACTGGGCATTGTTTTTTATCCTCTTAAATGTTGAAAGGATAATGTGCAGTGGAACATAGAAATACACGTCACACATTTACATTTTTTGGTTCTCCCACGCTTGGCTATTTGGGTTTTGTGGTCTTTGGCATCAGAACTCCCTTGAGTGAAAATATAACGCAATATTGTTCATTTCATTGTGCATTATCCTCTATGCACGGTAGTTTATCTAGCATGATATTGTTTATGGGGAGTAGCAATATATTACTGCAACTGAAAATATGTATAACTCTTGTTTATAGTGCTTATGTATTGTCCACAAGTGTGGACTGTGAAATTGTTATAGGATCCTGATAATGAATTTTGATTTATTTTTTTAAAAGACAACCAACTATGTGGAAAATTAATAACTTCCTCTTTCCAGAGCTTGGTCTGATGTTGAGCAGTGAAAGATGAAACATCAATAGTTTTTTGCATAAAGAATACTGTCCTTGTCTTTTTAGGTCTTGCCTAGCGTTGCAGCGCATGCGTTGCTTGCTCTGCTAGATCTATTGTCGTCGAGTTGATTTCGTAAGTGGAGTGGAAGCTCCGCCCATCCTTTCTATTGGCTGGCGTCATCCTTTATGGTAAACGCTGGCCTCCGATTCAAAGTGAGGCTTTTTGGTGACCGCCCTGTCTCCTTTAGGCCCCGCCCGCCCGGACTGGATCTTTTCCTTGCGGCATGATGCCGTCTCCTTCAATTACTCTGTGAGCACTTTTTTACCCTCACTCGCGCAATGGCGACCGCTTGTCCTACAATGGCTCTCTGCACTGCTGGGACTTAAAACCACACACATTTCTCCCAGCCCGCTTAACAAAGTTAAAATATCGGTATTGATGGGGGAACTTAGAAGGTGCGGGGAAAAGCGCTATTGTACAAATGAGTCACCAGATGAAAGGAGAGGAGTCAAAGGGTATCTACCCGGTCAATGTACTGGACTCTATGGACGTTCTCTACCGGCTCGGGCCTTAGTGCCACACCTCCCCATGCGTGTTACCTTTAAAGTTTAAAGCTGGCTTCATCTCCAGCCTGCGGGTCGCACCTCGGGCGCTTTTGGAGGCCAAGAATCCCCGGAACTGCCAGTGTCTAGAGCGGGGCAGCGCTGCGAGCCATACATGTCAGGCGGGGCCAGGGTCTTCCTGCGCTCACCTCCCTGCTCCGCTTCCTGCACTCACTCACTTTCGATCTACGGCAAGCATCGCAGGACACGGCGCGGCAAGTAGGCTGACACATCTGGGTCACGTTACAGCAGGAGCACAACACTCACCGGCTGGGACTCGTTCCGCCTTTTGCTGGAAGTCAACTGGCCAGACGTTCCCTGGCCCTTACATCAGTGGCGGACATTTTAGGAAGATAGATAACTAATGTATGGCACTTGAAATAAATACTAAAGGAAAGTACAAAAATCTTTTATTTAATTACAAACTGAAGGTTAGCAATTTCCCGGGTAATCTTGTTTACCCATACTAATTTCAGAAATAAAAATTTCGCAACAACATAGTATTAGTTAACATATGCTATTTTTGTGTTAAGTTGTCTCAGAATCTTTCATTTGGTGGTTTAGTCCTGCAAGCTTCTTATTCATTTCATCACACAAGGATGAAGACTGAACCCAAATCGAGGCTGTAGAAAACCTCTTGTTCCGGGCAGATGAAGGTCTCCTGGAATATTTCCGGCCATCGGCGAATGGTTCTTTACAGAAGACTCTCGAACATTATATAGCAAACACTATTTGTTTCAATAAAAGTATATTCAGAAGGCTTGTGCATTTATTCAGGCTTATCGTCTAGCATCATTTTTCATGCTTATGTTATTCACCTTTTTATGTCATTTTTAAATAGTAAAACATAGCTGTTACCAGTGCTTCGCAGGAAAATTTGCTTCATTTTGTGCGTGAAAATAATATTGAACTTTTTTCCACCAGAACCTCGTTTGTTCTCAAACTGGTGATGCGTATCTGCTCCATTCTAATTTGGCTGCCGCCTTTTGCCAGGCGAGCGGGGATTTACTACAATGTCTTGCACCTTTTTTTAGGCCTCGCATTGTCATTTACAACGCCATTTACAACGACAATAGCTCTAAATTAAGCAATTGCGAGACCTATTACATTTCCAATGCTTGTTTACTCTGTTAAGCACTGCACCTGGGATGCAGGCATTTGGGTCTGTGAATAATAGTACCTGTCTCTTGCAGTACCATTTTCAAAAAAATTCATAGAAGTAAAGAAAGTATATGGGAGACAACCAACTATGTGGAAAATTAATAACTTCCTCTTTCCAGAGCTTGGTCTGATGTTGAGCAGTGGAAGATGAAACATCAATAGTTTTTTGCATAAAGAATACTGTCCTTGTCTTTTTAGGTCTTGCCTAGCGTTGCAGCGCATGCGTTGCTCGCTCTGCTAGATCTATTGTCGTCGAGTTGATTTCGTAAGTGGAGTGGAAAAAATAAGCTCCGCCCATCCTTTCTATTGGCTGGCGTCATCCTTTATGGTAAACGCTGGCCTCCGATTCAAAGTGAGGCTTTTTGGTGACCGCCCTGTCTCCTTTAGGCCCCGCCCGCCCGGACTGGATCTTTTCCTTGCGGCATGATGCCGTCTCCTTCAATTACTCTGTGAGCACTTTTTTACCCTCACTCGCGCAATGGCGACCGCTTGTCCTACAATGGCTCTCTGCACTGCTGGGACTTAAAACCACACACATTTCTCCCAGCCCGCTTAACAAAGTTAAAATATCGGTATTGATGGGGGAACTTAGAAGGTGCGGGGAAAAGCGCTATTGTACAAATGAGTCACCAGATGAAAGGAGAGGAGTCAAAGGGTATCTACCCGGTCAATGTACTGGACTCTATGGACGTTCTCTACCGGCTCGGGCCTTAGTGCCCCACCTCCCCATGCGTGTTACCTTTAAAGTTTAACGCTGGCTTCATCTCCAGCCTGCGGGGCCGCACCTCGGGCGCTTTTGGAGGCCAAGAATCCCCGGAACTGCCAGTGTCTAGAGCGGGGCAGCGCTGCGAGCCATACATGTCAGGCGGGGCCAGGGTCTTCCTGCGCTCACCTCCCTGCTCCGCTTCCTGCACTCACTCACTTTCGATCTACGGCAAGCATCGCAGGACACGGCGCGGCAAGTAGGCTGACACATCTGGGTCACGTTACAGCAGGAGCACAACACTCACCGGCTGGGACTCGTTCCGCCTTTTGCTGGAAGTCAACTGACCAGACGTTCCCTGGCCCTTACATCAGTGGCGGACATTTTAGGAAGATAGATAACTAATGTATGGCACTTGAAATAAATACTAAAGGAAAGTACAAAAATCTTTTATTTAATTACAAACTGAAGGTTAGCAATTTCCCGGGTAATCTTGTTTACCCATACTAATTTCAGAAATAAAAATTTCGCAACAACATAGTATTAGTTAACATATGCTATTTTTGTGTTAAGTTGTCTCAGAATCTTTCATTTGGTGGTTTAGTCCTGCAAGCTTCTTATTCATTTCATCACACAAGGATGAAGACTGAACCCAAATCGAGGCTGTAGAAAACCTCTTGTTCCGGGCAGATGAAGGTCTCCTGGAATATTTCCGGCCATCGGCGAATGGTTCTTTACAGAAGACTCTCGAACATTATATAGCAAACACTATTTGTTTCAATAAAAGTATATTCAGAAGGCTTGTGCATTTATTCAGGCTTATCGTCTAGCATCATTTTTCATGCTTATGTTATTCACCTTTTTATGTCATTTTTAAATAGTAAAACATAGCTGTTACCAGTGCTTCGCAGGAAAATTTGCTTCATTTTGTGCGTGAAAATAATATTGAACTTTTTTCCACCAGAACCTCGTTTGTTCTCAAACTGGTGATGCGTATCTGCTCCATTCTAATTTGGCTGCCGCCTTTTGCCAGGCGAGCGGGGATTTACTACAATGTCTTGCACCTTTTTTTAGGCCTCGCATTGTCATTTACAACGCCATTTACAACGACAATAGCTCTAAATTAAGCAATTGCGAGACCTATTACATTTCCAATGCTTGTTTACTCTGTTAAGCACTGCACCTGGGATGCAGGCATTTGGGTCTGTGAATAATAGTACCTGTCTCTTGCAGTACCATTTTCAAAAAAATTCATAGAAGTAAAGAAAGTATATGGGAGACTCTTTTAAAGCATACTCAGGAGATAGAATATGTTTCCGCACTTAAGCATTGATTCTATGCCATGGAGAAAAAGCCTTATGTGAAACGGGTTAGCATATGCATGGCAGATGTGTGAGACATCTTAGGGTCAGGCACAGAGGCATTAAGATGGCCATTTTGTGTACTGCGCATGCGCTTGACAATTGAGATTTATGTTACATCAGACACCAGTCAGTCTGCTAATATGGCTGTTCCTTGCTATTCATGCTATGCATTATTCAGATATGGTCCATGACATGCATGGTAAATATTATTCCTATGAAGATTGGTGCACCTACTTAATATACCTTATCATTACACTTCCCCGGAGACATTTAACTACTTGGGAGTTTAAATATCATTGTCCCCAATTCTGCTTTGGTTGTAAATTCAGCCTGATAATGACGCCCACAAATTGTGATATTGTGGGGTATAGTAATTAGTGAATGCACAGTTACCACACCAGTCCGAGTTATGGACATCAAATGGATAAAAGACACTGGTTTCGTGTTTTTCACCCATTCCTATTGGGAATTTGCTCGT
Source organism: Triturus cristatus (assembly GCF_964204655.1). NCBI lineage: Eukaryota > Metazoa > Chordata > Amphibia > Caudata > Salamandridae > Triturus > Triturus cristatus. The sequence goes on from NC_140585.1 coordinate 366,614,848, forward strand.
TAGCGATTAGCCTTCAGGAGATGTAGCCTCTGCATTGCCCAATATAAGATCGACACAATAAACTCCATAGCACCCCCCTCATTCATGACTGCCCACCAACCATGATCACTGACCCATACCATCTATCTTTTGACAGTGATCCGGACTCACTGCTAGACCAGCTAGGCACAGTTCTCAAGCATGCAATCACCTGGCATGCACCCCCTGTTAGGCACAGACACTGTAATTGCAATATGTATGTACTACTGTTGTACCTTTCATCCCTTTCATCCCATCCCCTCATTTGTTGATCACATTAAGGTATACTCTATATCATTTTGCGTTTGGGAACTGCACAGGACTAAGCTAGACATGTGCACTTAACTTTCCAGCTAGGTGTTGTTTAGTTTCCTTACGGTCCTGACAAATTGCCTTGATTTTTCCAGACTTTACCCGCAAGAAACATGTTGATCATTACCTATACCTTGAGCTAACGTGGACCATAATATCCACCTAAGCCCACACTTGTTTTTAATATAACCTAAGGTTCAACACATTAAAACCTGATTTACGAATCTCTAAGAGTTATTTTTAATTAATTTTTTTAGCGCTCTACTCACACAAATACTCCCCCACAATCACACTCACCAAACGGCAGCTCAAAAGAACTCCGGCCAAGAGTCCCCTTGCGGGGCCCGTTGGGCATTACAGTGCCGGCCCAACGAGGAGCTGCCCAATGATCAATCATGACACCCCTCGGCGTGTGTGAGGGCTCTTGCTCCTGAAGGATCAGATCCCTCCTACTTGATCATCCAGGACCATACTGACCTACCTTCAACAGGAACTGCACACCTTTTTGTTTCTCAATCTAATCCAGGGGCGTGTGTGCTGGATCTTTAACTAGCCCTTTGTCCCTTCTTGTGTGTTTGATAACACTATGTTGACAGCATTTCCCAAAATTGTGGCTATGATGGTGCGAAGACGTACTGGCTAGAAGATGCTTAAAACCATCAGATCAGTCGTTCCATTCCATATTAGACTTTACATTCAAACTCCCGATTTTAAATCTAGAATTTGTGTTATGGTGAATAGATTTATTTATGGCATTAAACCACAATCATACAGACAATGTTTTTAATGACTCTACAACTGTTTCCATACCATTGATTCCTTAAATGGTGTTAATACTGCGTAATGAGTTCTCTGCACTGGCTGAAATATGGGAAAAAACAAGCTTCTGCAGGAAATAAGAACATGAAAATTCAAGCATGCAGTTAAAACTGGTAAATAAAAACCTTGAATCAAAAGAATAGTTGAGTCTTTAAAATTAGCTAATATCTGGAGATTGACAGTTATCTGTAATTAAGAACCTTAATAGACCAGACAATTGTTATACTTTTAGCCATAGGCCCATTGTTAATTTCCTCCTTTTTGCCCTGTTTGTATCCCAGAGGAAGATACAGGTTAAACCACTGTTATAGAGGAGGGAGCCAAACCTGTGAGTACTGCTTGATCTCTTAACATGCACTGGGCAACTCAGTTTTCCAATAACCATGACAAACTAAATTTGGGCTACCTTTGAACAAAAGTTAACTTTTCTGTTTCCAACGAATTGACAATTGTGTACCCCTTTTTTAAGTAACTGTAAGTGTCCTTTTGAAAAGTGAGAACAACTATTGTGTATATTTTAGAATGGTTATTCAAACAAGGCAGCTGTACGTGATAATTATCACATTTGATTCCATTTGTGATAACTTGCATCGTTGCAATACCTTGCACGCACTATTGTGATCCAGTGTACATGAATGTCATCACATACTAGGCAAGGGTGATATTGCATCAGCCGTGAGTGTTCTGCTGGATGGTATTTAAACATTGATGAAGGTGATAGTGGGTGTTCTGCTGGATGATGTTAAAGCATGGGATGGTGGTGATGTAGGGTGTTGTGCTGGAATGTCTTGGTGTCTTGCTTAGAGACCTGGTTAGTGGATCATATGAAGATAAATTGTGTGTGAAGTTACTCTTGTGACTTAATGTTTGCTGGATCATCCATGGTTACTTTGTTCTCTGCTCACCAAATATTGACCCAGTAAAGATATTTAAAATGAGGGTGAAATATTAAAAACTATTCACACCTACAACTGTTAAATTCATGAGACTGGGGGTTGCTGACAATTTCGAATGTGAATTTGCAATGAAACTTGCAGCCACATTAGCCTTTGCAGGTGTTGTGAAGTAACTGAAGTATCCTGTTATTATTTATGATGTGTGTAGGTAATTTCTTCTCATGTGAATATTTCAAGACATCTAGAGTTAACTGCAGGATCATTTAAGGATGTCCTTGAAGAATAAGTTGCTTCATTGAATCTGATTCACCTGGGATTGCATAGCATACCTGGTGGCTCATGACTAAGCACACTGGCTCGTAACTAAGCACAGCAATGCATTTCTGTTCTACATTTTGATTCACACTGAATGGATATCACTTAGTGTGGTTTTATGATGAAATAATGAAACAGAATGATAGTTTACGATTGAGGTAGGGCCCAAAAGTGAAAGTAAGTCTTGCAAAGTATGCAGAAAAGTGTGGACATACTTCAAGCATCTTGGGGGTTCAGTTACAAATGGGCTCATGCATTTAGTATTTTTCTGGGGTTTCTAGGTTTCATTTCTGCCAGTTCTATTCTATTCTAGTGGCAACATTGGTGAAAAACTCTGACCAAGTTTGTGTCACATCTTCAGAACAAAATGATGATTGAACATCCGGAACATATTGATGGCACTTATAGCCTTAAAGCCTAGCCTTTGCTTTGGTTGGATGAACTGGCATCACTAAGACGTATTGAACCTTGAATTAAACATGGCAACTATATGACGTATGAGGCAACGTGGGCAATCAATGGGTCCTTATTCGCAAGCAGGAGATCCATAGGAGGATAATATCATTGGGAGACGCCTGCGCTTCTGTTTAGTAGAATCCTGTGGTCATGTATCATCACAGAAATAGTTTCTTAGAATCTCACTCTCATAGGATAGTTAAACAACTCTCCTACTCATTTTCTTAATGTGCTTAAAAAGAATAGCAACCTCACACACAAACATGATGGACAAAGTGTTGACATTTTTCAAACACTCACCCCCAGTCACAGTTACGGGTTTAATCATTGTTACTTTGCTCGCCACGTCACCCCTGTGTAGACCCAACTATATCCAAATCAACAGTCCAGTCAGAACTGCCAGGCCGGGTCCTCCCTGGAGCGGAAACACGCATTATGGGACTGGTTTCAGGGTTACACACCTCATCAGCCATGCTAGCTTGAATCCAGTGGCACAGCGAGCAAGGGACCCATGTCTGCGCATTTCCTTAGCCAAACCCACATCTGTGACTGGGGGTGAGTGTCTGAAAAGTTTCCGCACTCCATCCATCATCCTATTGTGTTTGCTTAAAATGAGTTGACCTGTGCTGTCACTTGGTAGTACAGGACCCAGGGATTCCATGCAGTGACAGGGGAAAATTGGTGAAGTTGCAGGTTGTAGATGTGATATTGGGTTGGAGGTTTGCCAGTAGGCATCTGGTGTCTTAGAGGTGCACCAGACTCACCGGGCCAGTACCCTCCATCTCTTCCATACTTAATCCTAAAGATTTTCAAGTTCATGGACTTTGTAAATCTGTAGAAGGTAGATGACAAGATCAGTTGCTGTTCCTCTTGTTCCAGTGTGTTCATGGGATCGTGACAGGTAGATGGGGTAATATCTTGTGCAATCGCTGATTGCTTGAAGAATGTTTAAACCTTTCCATATTGCTTCTAAGACTGCTGTATAACCAGCCACAACTAGGGTGTGAGATAAGTGCATGCCCTAATACAGTGACTGATCCGTTTTTCATCATGTACTTTTGGCAGTAGCAATCGCCTTTGTGTAGACTTGTTGAGAAGTCCAGGGATGGGCAATTTTCAGTCGACTTTGACTACTGTCCTCTCCATCAAAGTGAAGAATCTGCTTCCTGCCTTGCAGATTTCTACGTATCCAAGCATTTTCCATGCAGGCGGAGATTGTCAGCTAAGAGCAGTAAATGGATCTTGAAATCTTTTTAACAAAGCCTAATTTTCCTGACACCGGCATTCAGTGGAGGTGGAAAGGATTATCTTGGTTATGTTGTGATCGGTTCACAATTTATCTTAAAACCAGTGTTTCTTAGCCATGAGGAGGTGCATGTAAGAGTGAGAGATGCACTGAGAATACAAAACGGCCTTGTCATTGTCTCTATAAAACAAATATGAATTTGATTGCAGCAAATTCTTTCTGGTTAATGGAGCAGTTTGTTCTGAGGAAAGAAGTGACTTTGACGTTTGTGAAGTGCTTTATTGTTAAAATATCTTGTACTGACTGTTGTGATCCATCACACATGAATGTCACTATACATTATAAAGTTGTCTTGTATCGGCTGTGTTATGCGCATCACATACAAACTTACAAAAGCATGATCCATCGGAAGCCAAGTGAAAAATTAAAACCACGGTTTACCTTCTCCTCCCTGAAGTGTGAATTAGCTCATCTGTTTGAACTTGCCATGAACTTAATATGTCCAAGTGATTGCAGGTGGTGGGCATCTGCACTCATTAAAAAAATATAAGTGCAGGGACCAAATGTTTTTCTTAATAGCCCGCTGTTGGCACTACCAAATGCTGAGGCTGCAGAATACGCTTCTTTCTTCCACCTCTCTATACCTGCTGTATCTTTACCATAGTTTTCCATGCTTTTTTTCATCTCTGTTTTTTGCCTTTGTCAAATATTTCCTATTCTCCTTTTTTCCTTTTGCTACCCTTCTCTCTCTTCTGCTGTGGGACAAATCCTGGTGAGGAGAAATAAGTTCATCTCCCCAGAATTGAGTGTAGTACCCATAATTTGCACAAATCAAGTAGTCCTTGAAACTAACTCTTTCTTTACAGATCTCGATCAATACACTTCCTCCGTTTTTTAAAACAACTGTAAATGAATCCCTCTAGCAGGCCTACATTTTTACCTCTTTTCGCCCTGCCTCTGGCCATTTGTTTTACTTCAGTCTTCACACCTCTTGCTCTCTCCTGCATATCTCTATCTATTTTTAGGTCTCGGCTGGCGTGGGCTGCACACATGCGCAATCTCGCTGGCGAGATTTAATGTTTTTGGGTATTTTCTGTAAAGGGCTTTAAGCCTCGCCCCTCTTTCCCATTGGCCGGCGTCACCATTTATGCTAAACGGTGGCTAGCCTTTGGGAAAGAGCTCTTTGTGACGTTCACTTTTGCCTTTTTGAGCTATCCAACTTGGACTGGCTCGTCTGCCTTCAGTGCATCGCAATAGGTTTCTTATCTTTATGGGGCCATGTGTTTCAAACACATGGCCCCATAAGGACAAGAGATCGAGGCTTGTTTTGTTTACCCTCTTGTAGCTCCTCAACCCCACTCTCTGCTGTCCCTCCCCCCTCCCTTCCAATCATTCATGGGGCTCCTCAAGCACCTTTAAGAAAACTCGTGAGATGTAGAACCTTATCCATACCCAAGAGTGCCAGGATTAAACTCATGCACCCGCAGGGTTGGGTGGGAGCGTGTTTAAGTCAGCTCTTGGGGAAAAGTGCTGGTGTTTTGGTAAAGTAACAGCATTCTTTAGTCACTTCATGCAGCCTTGGTGGATGCTTTCTGCGACGTAGCACCTCACCACACTCTTCAAAACCTAAACCGAGTTATTTGCAGTGCTCCGGGTGTCCCTGTGGATTACACCCCCTCCCCCTGTAGCGGGTGTCTGGGTGACACCTACCAATCGCCGCCCGCGAAGATTGTGCCCGGATATGGCGTGTGGCCGTCCAAGAGAGTCGGCTGCCTGGGGGCTTCTTCCCCCCCCGCCCCCAGTGCGGCATTCCGAGCCTCTACCGGTAGGGCTGTAGCGGGCGTGCGGGTGAGTGACACCCCCGGGGGTCATTTTGCAAAGTGTTCAGGGAGTTTGATGCAGCGTGTGAGCGGCGTGATTATCGGGTGCAGCCTGAGACTAGGGTGGGTTGTGGAGGGACCTGTGACGGGGCGATGTTAGGGCTGGAGATGGAGGGAGGTTTATTTAATAGAGGGGTCTCCAGGGAGTGCGTCGTTGTCAGCCTTGGACAGGCTTTCTGGCAGGGGGTGATATCGATTGGGTCAATCCTTTGTTCCCGGCTCTCGGGCGTCTCCCCAGTGCGTGCAGACTGACAGCGAGCTCAGCCAATCAGAGGCCAGTCAGTCCAACCCGCAGTTAGAAGCCAGCATCGCAAGACAGCAGTTCTTCTCAAACTAAGGGGCCACGCGATGCGAGCATGCAAATACAACACCCCTGGAAATCGTGCTACCACCCTTGCGGCTAATCATACAAGCGGGCCACTACATCTCTCTCGCTGCAATTATTTCGAACAGCCCCGTATATTGTACAACATTACAAGCGATAACATCTCCATCTGAAAATACTCCCACTGTGCATGGCACCAGCAGCCTATTAGTAACCCCCACTTCAGATCGTGCCAGTAGCCACTACACCGCCCACTGTTGCAAAAGATACCTGCTAAACAACACACCGTTGCAGACGGTGCTAGTAGCCTAATTTTCAAATGGTGCCAGGCGACCCTGTATACCCCGATGCTGTAAATGGCAACAACCCCTGCACATACCGCAGCTGTAAACTATGCTAGCAGCTCATACCTACCCCACTGAATCAAATTATGTTAGCAGTCCCAACACATTCCGCAGCTGCAGATGATGCTAGCAGTTCCCACGTATCCCTTTGACGCAATTAGTGATAGCTGTCACTATTACACTCCCCTTCATATTGTTAATATCTCTGTTTCACCAGCCTTAGCAGAAGCAAGTGGGGCTACTAAGTCCCAGCTCCCCCCATACCACTACACCTTGCAATTATTTGGGTCTATAACCTGTCTAGTCACCCCTCTGCAAATATACACAGAACTTCCTTTTCGGTAAAATTCTCCTTAGGGGCAAGCACCTTCCGTTCTTAAACAAGCATTGGCATAGCCAATAGGTCTCGCCTTTGGGACCTTATAAGTGTTTAGCCATGCAACAGTTGCATAACTAAATACTTATAAGGTCCCAAAAGCGAGACCTATTGGCTATGCCAAGCGGCCATGGGGCCGCGAAAGTGATCGCGATCAAACATCAAAGTGGCCATGTGGCTGTGAAAGTAATCACGGTAAAGCGTGGCGCGCGCGCCCGCACACTTGCACTATAGCTCTAGGCTGGCCTGGTAGCACTTTTTGGAGCCCTCTCAATAAGTCTCGCCAGACCAGCGCATGCCGCACTTTAAATAGGACTAGCAGACCTTCCGAATTTGGCCCTGCTGTGCCACCCCACACAGACGCCCTCATGCGCGCAGATTGAACCTGCAGCTTTCTAGGTTTCCCCATTTTCAATGTGGCCAGATGCCTCTGCCCTCAACTCTCATGCCCACAGCAAATGAAGGCGCGAGAGCGCAGCGCTCTGATTTGGGATGGTCTTTTGTATTGACGGGATAACCAATTTACCTCTTTTGTGCATTTAACTCCAAGGTCCTCTAGCTTCCGAGGTTTACTCCAAGCGGTTGTAGAGGAACTGGAACTCAGATACTCTATGCTACAATGAAATGCAGTGAATACATTCAGTGTCCTTCGTGGCAGGCATCTTTATAGTTCATGTATGAAAGTAGGACAGTTTTTATTAGAACGAGGAAAGAAACCAAGAAAGCCCTTGGTTATTTGTGGGGTCCAGGCCTACAAAAAGAACACTGGTTGTCATGGTAAATATTAGTGCCTAAAGAAAGGTTGGTGTACTTGGCTTTTTTGACCAATATTCTGGTTTACAGTGAGCTCCGTTCACTATATACCTAAACATGCATATTTGTGTTTAGTTTAAGTGAGGGCGACGTTGGACTTATTCTTTTTTTTTTTTTAAAGTGGTCCGATAGCGAATTTAGAGACAGTGAAAATGCATCAGCACAAATTGGTGTGCATCCTGATGCTAGGTTGAATCCTTTTGTGGCAAGAGTTTTTTTTGTTTGTAAGTCCTGAGTTAAGAATCCATACGTTTCTGTGCCACAGTGTGAATTTTAAGCCCCCCACCCTCCTCCAAGGTTTTAGTGTCCTCTTTATTGAACAGCTCAAAACATGTTTAAGTTCAGGGTGGTGTTGCCTCGCGCCGCCCCAAGCAGCTGTTGAGGACTAAGGTGCCCACTGCGGCCCCTCGCCGGGAAGTGCAGCGCCTTAAGGAGCACCTGCAGGCTTCTTCCCACTTCCCTCTGTGATGTGCTCACCCTTTGTACTTCCTCCCACTTTCCTTCATGATGTGCTCACTCATGTGTGCTTCTTCCCCACTTCTCTCTGTGATGTGCTCACCCTGTGTGCTCCCTCCCCACTTCCCTTCGTTATCTGCTCACCCTTGTGTGCTTCCTCCCCACTTCTCTCCGTGATGTGCTCACCCATGTGTGCTTCCTCCCCACTTCTCTCCGGCTCACCCTTGTGTGCTTCCTCCCACTTCACTCCGTGATATGTTCACACATGTGTACTCCTCCCCACTTCTCTCCGTGATGTGCGCACCCATGTGTGCTTCCTACCCACTTCCCTCCATGATGTGCTCACCCTGTGTGCTTCCTCCCCACTTCCCTCCGACGCCGACGACACCCAGCTCATCCTCTGCCTCACCAAGGACCCTCGCACCGCCAAAACCAACCTCCACGAGGGAATGAAGGCCGTCGCCGAGTGGATGAGGAGCAGCCGTCTGAAACTGAACTCGGACAAGACGGAGGTCCTCATCCTCGGCCCCACCCCCTCTGCTTGGGACGACTCCTGGTGGCTGGCCACACTGGGAACAGCACCGACGCCCACGGACCACGCACGCAACCTAGAATTCATCCTAGACTCCTCCCTCTCCATGTCGAAGCAGGTCAACGCCATCTCCTCCTGCTACAACTCGCTCCACAGAATCTACAGGTGGATCCCGACCGAAACCAGAAGAACGGTGACCCAGGCCCTCGTCAGCAGCAGGCTGGACTACGGCAGCGCACTGTACACAGGAATCTCGGCCAAACACCTACGACTGCAACGCATCCAAAACGCCTCCGCCCGCCTGATCCTCAACATCCCCTGCCGCAGCCACATCACCCCCACCTAAGAGACCTGCACTGGCTCCCCGTCAACAAGAGGATCACCTTCAAGCTCGCACACAGAGCTCTCCACCACACCGGACCAGCCTACCTGAACAGCAGACTCCGCTTCTACACCCCCACCTGCCAGCCCCGCTCCGCCAGCCTCACCCTCGCCGCCGTCCCCCGCATCCAAAGAAAGACCTCCGGTGGCAGATCCTTCTCCTTCCTCGCCGCCAAGACCTGGAACACCCTCCCGACCCATTTGCGGCAGACCCAAGACCTGCTCACCTTCAGAAGACTCCTCAAGACCTGGCTCTTCGAGCAGTAGCAGCACCCCCTCCCCTCAGCACCTTGAGACCCTCACGGGTAAGTAGTGCACTTTACAAGTAAGTAACTGATTGATTGATGTGCTCACCCTGTGTGCTTCCTCCCCACTTCCCTCCGTGATGTGCTCACCCTTGTGTGCTTCCTCCCCACTTCCCTCCGTGATGTGCTCACCCTGTGTGCTTCCTCCCCACTTCTCTCCGTGATGTGCTCACCCTGTGTGCTTCCTCCCCACTTCCCTCCATGATGTGCTCACCCTGTGTGCTTCCTCCCCACTTCCCTCCATGATGTGCTCACCCATGTGTGCTTCCTCCCACTTCTCTCCGTGATGTGCTCACCCATGTGTGCTTCCTCCCACTTCACTCCGTGATGTGCTTACCCATGTGTACTCCTCCCCACTTCGCTCCATGATGTGCTCACCCTGTGTGCTTCCTCCCCACTTCCCTCCGTCATGTGCCTACCCTGTGTGCTTCCTCCCCACTTCCCTCCGTGATGTGCTCACCCTTGTGTTCTTCCTCCCACTACCCTCCATGATGTGCTCACCCATGTGTGCTTCCTCCCCACTTCTCTCCGTGATGTGCTCACCCATGTGTGCTTCCTCCCACTTCACTCTGTGATGTGCTCACCCATGTGTACTCCTCCCCACTTCACTCTGTGATGTGCTCACCCATGTGTGCTTCCTCCCCACTTCCCTCCGTGACGTGCTCACCCATGTGTGCTTCGTCCCCACTTAACTCCATGATGTGCTCACCATGTGTGCTTCCTCCCCACTTCCCTCCGTGATGTGCTCACCCATGTGTGCTTCATCCCTACTTAACTCCATGATGTGCTCACCCTGTGTGCTTCCTCCCACTTCCCTACATCATGTGTACTCCTCCGCACTTCTCTCTGTGATGTGCTCACCCATGTGTGCTTCCTCCCCACTTCCCTCCGTGATGTGCTCACCCTGTGTGCTTCCTCCCCAATTCCCTCCGTGATGTTGCATTACCTCATCCAAAAGAATGTTATGCCCCCCACCCCCCTCCAAGGTTTTAGTGTCCTCTTTGTTGAACTGCTCAAAACATGTTTACGTTCAGGGTGGTGTTGCCTCGCGCCGCCCCAAGCAGCTGTTGAGGACTAAGGTGCCCACTGCGGCCCCTCGCCGGGAAGTGCAGCCCCTTAATGAGCAACTGCAGGCTTCCTCCCCACTTCCCTCCGTGATGTGCTCACCCATGTGTGCTTCATCCCCACTTAACTCCATGATGTGCTCACCCTGTGTGCTTCCTCCCACTTCCCTACGTCATGTGTACTCCTCCGCACTTCTCTCTGTGATGTGCTCACCCATGTGTGCTTCCTCCCCACTTCCCTCCGTGATGTGCTCACCCTGTGTGCTTCCTCCCCAATTCCCTCCGTGATGTTGCATTACCTCATCCAAAAGAATGTTATGCCCCCAACCCCCCTCCAAGGTTTTAGTGTCCTCTTTGTTGAGCTGCTCAAAACATGTTTACGTTCAGGGTGGTGTTGCCTCGCGCCGCCCCAAGCAGCTGTTGAGGACTAAGGTGCCCACTGCGGCCCCTCGCCGGGAAGTGCAGCCCCTTAAGGAGCAACTGCAGGCTTCTTCCCACTTCCCTCTGTGATGTGCTCACCCTGTGTACTTCCTCCCACTTTCCTTTGTGATGTGCTCACCCATGTGTGCTTCCTCCCCATCTCCCTCTGTCATGTGCTCACCCTGTGTGCTTCTTCCCCACTTCCCTCTGTGATGTGCTCACCCTGTGTGCTCCCTCCCCACTTCCCTCCGTTATCTGCTCACCCTTGTGTGCTTCCTCCCCACTTCTCTCCGTGATGTGCTCACCCATGTGTGCTTCCTCCCACTTCACTCTGTGATGTGCTCACCCATGTGTACTCCTCCCCACTTCACTCCGTGATGTGCTCGCCCTGTGTGCTTTCTCCCCACTTCTCTCCGTGATGTGCTCACCCATGTGTGCTTCCTCCCACTTCACTCTGTGATGTGCTCACCCATGTGCTTCCTCCCACTTCACTCCGTGATATGCTCACCCATTTGTACTCCTCCCCACTTCTCTCCGTGATGTGCTCACCCATGTGTGCTTCCTCCCCACTTCCCTCCATGATGTGCTCACCCTGTGTGCTTCCTCCCCACTTCCCTCCGACGCCGACGACACCCAGCTCATCCTCTCCCTCACCAAGGACCCTCGCACCGCCAAAAGCAACCTCCACGAGGGAATGAAGGCCGTCGCCGAGTGGATGAGGAGCAGCCGTCTGAAACTGAACTCGGATAAGACGGAGGTCCTCATCCTCGGCCCCACCCCCTCTGCTTGGGACGACTCCTGGTGGCTGACCACACTGGGAACAGCACCGACGCCCACGGACCACGCACGCAACCTAGAATTCATCCTCGACTCCTCCCTCTCCATGTCCAAGTAGGTCAACGCCATCTCCTCCTGCTACAACACGCTCCACAGAATCTACAGGTGGATCCCGACCAAAACCAGAAGAACGGTGACCCAGGCCCTCGTCAGCCGCAGGCTGGACTACGGCAACGCACTGTACACCGGAATCTCGGCCAAACACCTACGACTGCAACGCATCCAAAACGCCTCCGCCCGCCTGATCCTCAACATCCCCCGCCGCAGCCACATCACCCCCCACCTAAAAGACCTGCACTGGCTCCCCGTCAACAAGAGGATCACCTTCAAGCTCTTCACCCACGCACACAGAGCTCTCCACCACACCGGACCAGCCTACCTGAACAGCAGACTCAGCTTCTACACCCCCACTTGCCAGCTCCGCTCCGCCAGCCTCACCCTCGCCGCCGTCCCCCGCATCCAACGAACGACCTCCGGTGGCAGATCCTTCTCCTTCCTCGCCGCCAAGACCTGGAACACCCTCCCGACCCATCTGCGGCAGACCCAAGACCTGCTCACCTTCAGAAGACTCCTCAAGACCTGGCTCTTCGAGCAGTAGCAGCACCCCCTCCCCTCAGCGCCTTGAGACCCTCACGGGTAAGTAGTGCACTTTACAAGTAACTGATTGATTGATGTGTCCACCCTGTGTGCTTCCTCCCCACTTCCCTCCGTGATGTGCTCACCGTTGTGTGCTTCCTCCCCACTTCCCTCCGTGATGTGCTCACAATGTGTGCTTTCTCCCCACTTCTCTCTGTGATGTGCTCACCCTGTGTGCTTCCTCCCCACTTCCCTCCATGATGTGCTCACCCTGTGTGCTTCCTCCCCACTTCCCTCCGTGAGGTGCTCACCTATGTTTGCTTCCTCCAACTTCTCTCCGTGATGTGCTCACCCATGTGTGCTTCCTCCCACTTCACTCCGTGATGTGCTTACCCATGTGTACTCCTCCCCACTTCGCTCCGTGATGTGCTCACCCTGTGTGCTTCCTCCCCATTTCCCTCCGTCATGTGCCTACCCTGTGTGCTTCCTCCCCACTTCTCTCCATGATGTGCTCACCCTTGTGTGCTTCCTCCCACTACCCTCCATGATGTGCTCACCCATGTGTACTCCTCCCCACTTCACTCCGTGATGTGCTCACCCACGTGTGCTTCCTCCCCAAATCCCTCCGTGATGTGCTCACCCATGTGTGCTTCCTCCCACTTCCCTCCGTGATGTGCTCACCCATGTGTACTCCTCCGCACTTCTATCTGTGATGTGCTCTCCCATGTGTGCTTCCTCCCCACTTCCCTCCGTGATGTGCTCACCCATGTGTGCTTCGTCCCCACTTAACTCCATGATGTGCTCACCCTGTGTGCTTCCTCCCCACTTCCCTCCGTGATGTGCTCACCCATGTGTGCTTCATCCCCACTTAACTCCATGATGTGCTCACCCTGTGTGCTTCCTCCCACTTCCCTCCATCATGTGTACTCCTCCGCACTTCTCTCTGTGATGTGCTCACCCATGTGTGCTTCCTCCCCACTTCCCTCCGTGATGTGCTCACCCATGTGTGCTTCGTCCCCACTTAACTCCATGATGTGCTCACCCTGTGTGCTTCCTCCCCAATTCCCTCCGTGATGTTGCATTACCTCATCCAAAAGAATGTTATGCCCCCCACCCCCCTCCAAGGTTTTAGTGTCCTCTTTGTTGAACTGCTCAAAACATGTTTACGTTCAGGGTGGTGTTGCCTCGCGCCGCCCCAAGCAGCTGTTGAAGACTAAGGTGCCCACTGCGGCCCCTCGCCGGGAAGTGCAGCGCCTTAAGGAGCAACTGCAGGCTTCTTCCCACTTCCCTCCGTGATGTGCTCACCCATGTGTGCTTCCTCCCACTTCCCTCCGTGATGTGCTCACCCATGTGTGCTTCCTCCCACTTCCCTCCGTGATGTGCTCACCCATGTGTGCTTCGTCCCCACTTCACTCCATGATGTGCTCACCCATGTGTGCTTTCTCCCCACTTCCCTCCGTGATGTTTCATTACCTCATCCAAAAGAATGTTATGCCCCCCACCCCCCTCCAAGGTTTTAGTGTCCTCTTTGTTGAACAGCTCAAAACATGTTTACGTTCAGGGTGGTGTTGCCTCGCGCCGCCCCAAGCAGCTGTTGAGGACTAAGGTGCCCACTGCGGTCCCTCGCCGGGAAGTACAGGGCCTTAAGGAGCAACTGCAGGGCCTTGAGGAGCAGCTGTTCACGTGATGATTGCAGGTCATGGGGGGACTGACAGTAGTTTCAGAACTCAAGGTAGTTGTGGCCTGCTTTGCATTGTGAGTCTGGTGTCCATGAGTCTCAGGGGTTCCATGGAGACACAGCCCTCCTCCCCCACGTATGGAGGAAACCAGCCCACCCTCCACTTACGAAGGACGCTGCCAATTCCTGTGCATGTGTGTGCTTCCTCCCCACTTCCCTCCATGATGTGCTCACCCTGTGTGCTTCCTCCCCACTTTCCTCCGTGATGTGCTCACCCTTGTGTGCTTCTTCCCACTTCCCTCCGTGATGTGCTCACTCTTGTGTGCTTCCTCCCCACTTCCCTCCGTGATGTGCTCACCATTGTTTGCTTCCTCCCCACTTCCCTCCGTGATGTGCTCACCCTTGTTTTCCTTCTCCCCACTTCGCTGCGTGATGTGCTCACCCTGTGTGCTTCCTCCCCACTTTGATTAAGTTAAAGCCATTTGCTTTGCTAATGGTATTGTATAACAAAGCAAATGGCTTTAACTTAATCAAAGGCGAGACCCATTGCATTTTTAATGCTTGTTGGTTAGGACTTGGCTTTTGCCACTGTAAACTGTTTGGCTGTGCCAGCTGCCTGCTCACGAGCCTTACTTCATTCTTCCCTCCCCTGCTTTCAGCCAGTAGGGCTATGAAGTGTTATTTTGCTTCCCCAGTTCTCTTCCACATCCTTCAGCTACCGCCATCGACAGTTCCTTGCCTGAGCCTCTTTCATCGAGGCGGCCATGTCTGTATCTTGGGTTCAATCACACCGAAGACTTATCTATAACTAGTGGTTAGGTTGTTTTCAAATAAACCCTTTCATGACGATCTGCAGTTCTTTCCCTCAGGAGCCGACATACAGGCAACCTCATTCAAAGGTGATAATGTGACCTCGTCAAACACCACGGATGTTCCATCTGCCCAGCTTTCGGTTCACCTGCCCCATTTGGAGGTCAGGGAAGCTCTGAAGGCATAACCACAGCAATCTTTCATTTTTGGATACAATCAGCAGGAGGAATGAATCTCAGTCCCTTGAGTTCCACATAAATTGCCCTTTATTTGCTTTCATTTTGTCAACATTCAGACTCCTATTATGTGTTTTTCCGATACTCGTGAAGGCAGATCATAACTTCTGTCAGACTAATTTCTTCCTTGAATTAAATAATCTTAATTGGCTACCCCTTCAGAACAATTAACATTTGAATAAATGAAATAAAAAATATTTGGATTCAAGCTGATGCCAGCGAGACAGTAATTTAAGATGACTTTCTTACAGAATACTAAAGGGTTGGGGTTAAATTAAGAAACGTTCATTAAGCGTACTGTTCATCTGTTAGCCGTGACGGATTTTAATCGTTCTATAATGATTGACATTGTCTTGTATATGTGGAATGAACAGCCATTATCTGCGCCTAGAAACGAGACAAATAGTAGGATGTGTTTATTATTATTGAGGTAATTCTTTGGTCTTCTGAACAAGTATGAAAATACATTATTAATAATAGTTTTTCCTCGTGGTTTATCTTTTTAAATCATTTGTACACCTTTTAACAAACGTAAAAGATGATCAGAAAGAACTACAATGCAATCTAATAGTTACTAACAAATTCCAAAGCAATTAAATGGCTGATTCATGCGAAGCAGCGCCGACATCTTTGTTATTAACTTTGGAGACGCTTTTCAAATGTGTTCGGTTTCCCATGTGCTTTGCTACACTGCGCTCATTTCGTACGCGAAAAGGGCGCGTTGACCCTCATCCATTAATGTCATCCTCTGCTCTTGCAGGTCCACCACGCCCAGGATTGGAGACATTCTGCAGAAGCTGGCCCCCTTCCTCAAAATGTATGCCGAGTATGTGAGAAACTTTGATAATGCCATGGAGCTGATGAAGTCGTGGATGGAGCGGTCGGCCCAGTTCAAACTCATTATCCAAGAAATTCAGGTACCAGGTCACTGATTGCAGCGCATAAAGGCATTTACAAACATACCATGCTAGAGCGTGCTTCTGAGAGGTGATAGTTCAAGCAAGCTATGTTAGCTCTTTGTCACTACTGCCAATGAGGGATTTAATGCTGGAGCAACCCTGCCAGCTCTACATAGCAAACGCTCAGTTTTCTGAAAATGGTTCATTCATTTAAAATTGCAGCCATTTAGGAAAGTGTCTTCCACGCTATAAATTCAAAGCAATCTCATCCTTTTTAAATCTATTCCGCTGCTTCGTCATCAATAAGAATGCGGACACTGAAAAAAATTAAAACAGAAATGTCAGTTTTACAGAAAGATGGCTCAAATGACAGTATGGATCATGACACTAGAATTTCAACAGGGGACATATGTAATATTTCATTTCCTCAAGGGGCACAAACCCAGCCGCCATCTCTCTGACGTTAAGGAAAGCACCATGCTGTGACGGACATGAGATGGAGGATGCTGGGACCAAGCCGAGCTGTTCTCCCACACCTGCTGTCAGCTTGAGATAACTTCAGTCCTTCTTGGTGCTGGGTTCACACTGTGCCTCTGTTGGGACCTGAGAAAGTGTAGATGAGCTGTGATGGCTGATGGGTTGGTTGGAGTCCACCGTCTCTGCTGAAGCAGCTGCGTTGAGAGATGGTGGAGGTTCAATCCTCAAACCAGTGGTCTGTTCGTGTTCATGGTGGAGGTCAGAACATCAGAACCTATACGGTTCAAAGTATAGAGAATGAGACAAAACTGGGAGAAAAATAAAATGTGTAAGTAGATGCTATAGGGCATTGCTTCAGCTGGGCTCAGTGTCGGCTATAGGGGGAGATATATTCATTATTCTCAAACTTTGATTGATTCACAATAGCCTTACATCACCACTGACAGACTCGGTTACAGAAGTTCTGCAAATCCAGGAAACCTGGAATGCACGTGTTCATAAAGTAGCCGAAAAATAGTGTTTTCCTCCCATCAAAGGCTACATGGATGATTCAAGGTTTAATCCTACAAACCGTGGTGGAAAATATTTTGTTCTCTATTAAGACATTCTTGTTCTCTATTGAGACACTCGTAATTACTAAAGTGAATCTCTGGGAGCAAGAGTTATTGGGGTAAACCATGTCGAGTGCATTTTACAGTATTTTCCATGAACGTCAGTTATATTGTCACCTGGATCATCTGACCCATGAGACCTTTAACTGCTTTCTTCGTAAATCGCTCCCTGTCTTTAGTCCGAGCAAGTTCCCCTCCCGCATTTTATGTGAATGGAAGAGGTGATAAAAACCAAACGCTGGGTACTATACACATTCAACCAAAGTCTAGGTGAGGCAGGGCACTATCCTCATGGAATCTATTTTTCATCTAATAAGGGAGATTTCCCTTGTCTGGTGTATGCAGACAATATTGTAATTTTGGACCTAACTCCCAAGGGCTTAAAAATAGGCTGGTGTCCCTTCAACATTATACCACTGTTCAATATCTGAATATCAATGTTTCAAAGAGTAAGATACTGATCTTAAAAAGTAGAAAGTCTAGGAAGACTAATAACTATGTTTGGAGTATAGGTTCTGAGCAATTGTAGATTGTAAATTCCTATCCTAATTTAGGGAAATTGTAGCTGGTAACACACTGGATAAAGCTCATTTTGATTAGTGTTCCTCTGAGGCTTGCTTGCATGCAAATGGGCTACGTTCCTTTTAAAATGCAATGGGGCGAAGACACTTTATGCAGTTGCTCTCTGAAAGTCCCCCCAACTCTATTATATGCTATAGAATCTATTAATGTGACAAAATTGGACTTTCTAGAAAAAATGAAAGGGCAAATCTTACGTAAACTGTGTAATTTTAATTCATCTGTCTCGACCCCAGCAATGAGGTTGGAATTTGGTTTGACAAGCTCCTATGTCCAAGGATTAGCCCAAGTTATTTGGTGGGGCTATCAGATTTAGAAGAGTGAGAAATATTCCATGAGGGGTTTCATGAATTGTGAAGTATTTGGCTATGTCCCAAGTAAATATTCCTTTCCCGAGATTTTACCTATGCCCTGAGCTATCTTGATCTGCAGGAAGAGATCTTGACCTCCGTTTCTCCCTCACAATGTAAACATTATTTAAAGGGTACTGCTAGCATTATTAGTTAGCAGAGAGATACCACATATTTTGCACTGAAGAAAAGGTTGGAGGTGACAACTTTATTTTGCCGCCCCAAGGTAGCCCAGAAGTACTTGGCTTGGACTATGGGCCACGATCTTCGCTGTTTTTTTTGTATTATTTTGAATAAATTTGCTCTTGTTAAATGAGCTAACGACAAACTGGTCCTCTTCTGGGAAAACGGGGAAAGATTGTAACATGTGTTACTCTGGGATCCAGGATCTTAATCATGTTCTTTTTGTTTGTCCTGTACTGTTACATCAGGACGTCCTTGTAGGCCAACTACCCCTCCTGTTACCTTCAGTAAGTCCCACACTGCGGGATTGCTGAGAGGTCTTTGTGACCCGCCCCTTTATCCACCACTCTGCAATCGTGTCTCCTGGCACACTACTGTTGGGGATGAAGTCCTCTTGGATGCTGAGGGACCTTGGAGGCCAAGAAGCCCTCATTGTACTTTCTATAAGTCCTACACAGCGGGATTCCTGAGAGGTGGTCAGAGGCTTCGACCCCTTTCTCCACCACTCTGCAAACGCCATTACTACTTAAAAACACCTTAGAAATTCCCTGAGAAAAAAACAAAGGTTACAGGGATGCTATAGTTAGGAATTCTCATTTAAAAAAACCTTAGAAATTCACAGAAAAAAACAAAAGGTTACAGGGACGTTATAGTTAGGCTCAGGTTTCACTTGTACAAAACCAGTGAAATTCAGCAGTTCTAGTTGGCCCACAGATTACATCACTCATGACATAGTCGGTGACATCACGGATGACATCACTGATGACATCTCAAATGACATCATCCTCAAAATCACTAACTCACCCAACCCACCCCATAGAACTTTTCATACACCCACTACAACACAACCATTCACAACTCATTCACAGACCCATACCAGTACTTGCACACCCACTCACTTTTCTAGATCTACATACATATCCACTCTCACCCATACAGCCACTCATACACCCTCTCACTCACTAATACAGCCACTGGCATATCCACTCATACACCAATACAGCCACTCACACACTGAGTCAGTCACCCATAGAGCTACTCACACACCTATACAGTCAATCACACACCCACTTACTTACTCATACAGATACTAACACATACTCTCTCACCTATGCAGTCACTGACACAAGCAGGCACTCACCCATATAGTGACTCATATACCCCTTCACTCACCTATACTGCCTTTCACATACCCAGTTACTCATCCATATACCACTGACACATCCTCTTACTCACCCACACAGCAATACACACACTCACCCATACAGCCCCTCACACACACACACACACACACACACACACACACACACACACTAACCCATACAGCCACTGACTCACCCACTCACTCATCCATACAGGTAGTCACACCCCCTCACTCACCCACGCAGACACTCAGACACCCATACAGGTACTCAGACAACCAATCAATTACCCATACAGTCACTCACGTTCCCACTTACACACCCATACAGCCACTTAGCAACTGACAGACTGATACAAACATTCACACAACCAGTCACTAACCCATACATTCACTGAGACACCTAATCACTCACTTATACAGTTAGTCACACATCCACTGAATCATCCACACAGGCACTCATACTCCCACTCATTCACCAATGCACCTTGGTATATATATTTAACACTCATAAATGTTTTAAAAACACTCACAGTCACTGGATGATGTGATCAGAGATGTCATCAGTGATGTCATTTGAGATGTCATCAGTTATGTCACTGACCATGTCATGAGTGATGTAATATGTGAGGTTATAAGCAGTGCATTGCGGGCGCGTGATTTATAGTTAGCTCAGCTAACTATATCTGCTGAATTTCACTGGTTTTGTACGAGTGAAACATGAGTCTAACTATAATGTCCCTGTAACCCTTGGTTTTTTTCAGTGAATTTCTAAGGTTTTTTTTTAAATCCATTTCCTAACTATAACGTCTCTGTAACCTTTGGGTTTTTGCAGTGAATTTATATACATATATATATACACACACACACACACACACACACACACATACACGTGTTACCATCCTTGTGGGGACTATGTGTGAACACCTGCCTTGTGGGGACTAACCTTTCCCAATGGTTTAAAAATATGCAAATAACAGAAATATGTTAAGAAAAAATTCATAAAACAGGATCCTGCTTCAAATGTGCAAAAATATTGTTTTTTAATCGTGCGCACAGAACCATCCTTGTGGGGTCTTGAACATGTGTTACCATCCTTGTGGGGACTTACTCAATAATTATCATTTGTGATTGAATGCCTTCATAAACAAATGGCTAAATGTAATTTTTCAGTGCTGTACTTAAATTACATGATAGTTTAGTCATATATAAATAGCTCATTGTGTCCTACGAGCACACAGAACATGGACTGTGATGATAATGAATTTCTCAGCGGAGGCCTATAGCATATGAAGTCCCTGGAAAGAGATTTACAGATATTTAGCCTGTTACTGAGTGCTCACAAACTTTCAAGAATAAGGAAACAACACAATGTTAAGATTATTTAGAGGCCAAACATCCTGCAATGTGGTCGGATAGGAAAGTCAAGTTGAGATTACCTAGTTCATTTTCATCAACCTCACCACTAGGCATCATTTTCTTTGCATGTTATGCGATGATAAGCCCCAAAGATTTTGTATGTTATTATAGTAATGTTCTACAGCGGACAGAGAGAGTAATTGATGATAATCATTTTAAGCCACTGCAGAGATACGGCGTGATTTTTTTAAAATTGTGTTTCAATGTAGTCACTCCCAAGTTCCTATAGGCATAGTGTGTGTTTATATTTATGTTCAAGTCCTGCCTAGATTATGTGTGGTTTTACTAATGCTTAAGTCCCCAATGAAGTGGTATTTGATGCTAATTACGTTTTAGTCACATGAGATAGTTTGTCATTATAGGGATGCCAGGTTCTCACACAGATAGTGTGTGATTATAGACATGTTGAAATCCTCCAAAACAGTGACCGATTATAATCATATTTGATTATAGTCAGGTTCAGGTCCCTCTACAGATAGTGTACAATGACAGTCATGCTGCAATTCATGCAAATATAGAGTGTTATTCAAGAAGTGCCCAGGTCCCCATAGAGAGAGTGTGTGAATATTGGCATGTTCAAGTCCCCACAAAGATAGTGTGTGATTATTGGCATGTTCAAGTCCCCACAAAGATAGTGTGTGATTATTGGTGTGTTCAAGTCCCCACAAAGATAGTGTGTGATTATTGGTGTGTTCAAGTCCCCGCAGAGATAGTGTGTGATTATTGGCATGTTCTAGTCCCCGCAAAGATAGTGTGTGATTATTGTCACGTTCAAGTCCCCGCAAAGATAGTGTGTGATTATTGTCATGTTCAAGTCCCCTTAGAGGAAAGTGTGTGATTGTTATGCTGAAGTCCCCGCAGAGATAGTGTGTGATTATTGTCATATTCAAGTCCCCTCAGAGATAGTGTGTGATTGTCATGCTGAAGTTCCCCCAGAGATAGTGCGTGATTATTGGCATGTTCAAGTTCCCCCAGAGATAGTGTGAGATTGTCAGGTTCGTGCAGAGAGAGTGTGCCACATAGAAAATGTTATAATAGTCATATTCAAGTCCTTGTAGAGATAGGATACAATGATAGTCATACTGATGTTCATGTAGAAATAGTGTTTCATTACATTAATGCTCAGGTCTCCACAAATAAAGCGTTTAATTATACTCACCTTGAAGACCATATTGAGATAGTGTGTGGTTATATTCATGTTGAAGGTCCCTCAAATATATTGTGTGATTATAGGTATGTTCAAAACCCCACAGAGATAGTGAGTGATCATAGTTATGTTCAAGTCCCCACATAGAGAATGTTATAATAGTAATGCTCAGGTCCCTGTAGTGATAGTAGGTTATTATAGTCATACCCAGTTGCGTGCACAGATTATAGTCTTGCTCAAGTCCTGCAGGGATTGTTGTGTTGTATGATTATAGTGAAGCCTAGGCCCCCATAGAGATAATGTGTGATAATAGGGTTGCCCACATCCCCACAATAGTGACTGTAGACCTGCAGCGAAAGTGTATGACAACTTTCAAGTACAAGTCTCTCTATGGAAAAATTATATGAGAGACACACATGTCCCTGCAGAGATAGTGTGTGATGATAATAATGTTCAAATTCCCACAAAGCAGTAGTGTAATTACATTGAAGCCCAGGTCCCAACAGAGACACTGTGTGATTATACACATGGCAAGGTCACCAGTGAGATAGTGTGTGATGATAGCCATGATCAATTCCTCAAGAAGATAGTGTGTGATGAATTATATTGATGTCCAGATCCCCACAGAGATAGTGTGTGATTGTAGGAATGCCCAGCTCCCCACAGAGATAGTGTGCGATTTTTAGGATGTCTAGGTCCTCACTGAGATGGTGTGTGAGAATGGTGTTACCAGGTTGCCCATAGAGAAGGCAGGTGCAGTGTCCTACTGCAAAGATAGCACGTGATTGTTTAGATTGATGCCCAGGTCCAAACAAAGATAGTGTGTGATTATAATTATGCCCAGGTCCCCACAGAGATAATGGGTGATTATAGGTATGCTCAGGTCCCCACAGAGATAGTGTGTGATTATAGGGATGTCAAGGTCCCCACAGAGATGGTGTGTGATTATAGGGATGCCCAGGTCCCCACAGAGATGGTGTGTGATTATAGGGATGCCCAGGTCCCCACAGAGATAGTGTGTGATTATGTTGATGGCCAGGTTTCTACAGAGATAGTATGTGATAATAAGTATGCCAGTCCCCACAGAGATGTGTGTGATTATAGTAATGTTCAAGTCCCCACAGATATTGTGTGTGATAATAGGGATACCCAGGTCCCCACTGAGATAGTGTGTGATTATAGGGATGGCCAGGTTTCCACTGAGATAGTGTGTGATTATACTGATGGTCAGGTTTCCACAGAGATAGTGTGTGATTATAGAGATGCCTGGTCTCCACAGGCAGAGATAGTGTGTTATTATGGTATTATAGGGATGCCCAGGTCCCCACACAGATAGTGTGTGATTATAGGAATGCCATGTCCCCACAGAAATAGTATGTGATTATATTGATGGCCAGGTTTCCACAGTGATAGTTTGTGATAGTTTGTGATTATAGACTGTTGGAGGGAGGCCCACCGGGTAGTCGGGGAGACTATTCCGGGCACCTTCCTACCGCAAAATTATAGCCGAGCGCCGCTGAGAAGCCCCCTCGGGGAGGTCTTTCTCCTATGATCGTACTAGGCCCAGTAACACCACCACACAGGACTCAATAGTAGTTGCGAGATTAGATTCTTTATCGGCAGCAATACGAGCAATATTTACAGAGGGATCGAGGGATCCTATCAGAGTCTCAATGTTCGTTCAAGAGGGTAGGGTAGCGGGACAGTCTTAGTGCCAGCCAGGCACGGGAGGGCTCTGCGCCAGACCTTGGATGCTGGTCTCAGAGCGGCTCGGACGGGGAGAGCCGCGACGTCGTCTGCAGGGCTCGGATGGTAGTTCCGCTTAGGTCGAGCCGCGACACGGTCAGCAGGGCTCTGGTGGTAGGTCCGCTTCGGTCGAGCCGTGACGAGGTCAGCTGGGCTCTGGTGGTAAGGTTCAACAAGGTCGGGCCGCGACAGCGTCAGCAGGCCCCAAAGGTTCGTGAAGGTCTTTAAGCACGGTGGAGCCGCGACGCCGTCAGCAGGGCTCAAGTGGTGGTTCAGGGTGAGTCTTCTTCCGTAGGGTCAGCCGCGATCCGATCAGCAGGGCTCTTGACTCCAGGATACAACTACTGCCCTGTTGTCGGGTCGCCCCAGATATAGGACGAGAGCCCTTTGATGTCTGGACCTGTGCGCCCGGAGGGGGCGGAGAGGCCGGGTAGGGGGCGGCCAGACGCCCAGCAGGAGAGGCGCCAGGCCCCAGAGAGCTGTGGGGTGATCACACCCAGGTGTGGAGAGACGGTTGGGGGTCCCATCGATACTGCCCTCCGCCGGGAGTGGGAAGGGCTCACGTGGTATCCCCCGAGCCAGGGGTTGGCATCTAGATGTCGGGCCTCGCTGGGACCGAGGCCGGGTAGAGCAGGGTCATACAGGTGGTCACATGGAGTGACGTGCAATCCAAGATGGAGGAGCCCCGATGTGCATGGGACCTCGTGCGGCTTAGCGCGGGGAAACAGGACCACGCCACGAGGCCGGCTCCCACACGCGTCCCCCCCAGCTGAAGGCAGGGAGAGTCACCCATCTTCTTGGGGGTTCTCCTCGCCGAGGCGGAAGAATCGGGACAGGCCGTCAGCATTGGCGTGGTCGTTGCCGGGCCGGTGTTCAACAGTGAAGTCCATCCCTTGCAGCGAGATGGACCAGCGTAACAGCTTGGGGTTCTCGCCCCGCATTTGCATGAGCGTCCGCAAGGGCCGGTGGTCAGTCTGGACCCTGAAGTGGGTACCGAAAAGGTAGGGCCGGAGCTTCTTGAGAGCCCATACCACAGCGAAGGCCTCCCGCTCGATGGTGCTCCACCTCTGTTCTCGCGGCAGCAGTCGGCGGCTGATAAAGGCCACCGGTTGATCGAGGCCCTTGGCGTCCAGCTGGGAGAGGACTGCCCCGACCCCGTACTCCGAGGCATCGGTCTGGACTACAAATTCCTTGCTGTAGTCGGGGGCCTGTAGCACAGGGGCAGCGCACATGGCCGCTTTGAGAGTATCAAACGCGGTCTGGCAGCGGGGCGTCCAGTGCACCGCCTTGGGTTGTTTCTTTGAAGTGAGTTCTGTAAGGGGGCCCACAATGCTGCCGTAATCCTTTATGAAGCGTCGGTAGTAGCCTGTGAGGCCCAGGAATGCACGGACAGCGGTTTGGGTGGCGGGGGGCTCCCACGCCTGGATGGCGTCCACTTTTAACTGGAGGGGGGCCACCTGGCCCCTCCCCACCTGATGGCCCAGATAGGTCACAGATCCTTGACCGATCTGGCACTTGCTGGCCTTAATTGTGAGCCCGGCTCTTTGGAGTGCAGCCAGGACTTCCCCAAGGTGTCCTAGGTGCGCGGCCCAGTGGTCGCTGAAGACAGCAATGTCATCGAGGTAGGCCGCGCTGAAGGCTTCGAGACCGGCCAGGACACAACCAGGAAGGTCCAGCGGATGTAACGGTATATTGCTTTCAAAGAGCTGTCATAATTAGAAGAAGTTACAGGTGAAAACGTTGACACAAAAGGCTGTTTTTTTCAACTAATCTTCAATTTTTTCTATATTTAACTGTTAGTTTCTATAAAAAAAACCTTGATGGATCTACACAAATGACCCCTTGCTGAATTCAGAATTTTGTCTACTTTTCAAAAATGTTTAGCTTTCCAGGATCCATTATTGCTTTCAAACCCATTTCTACCGTTAACTGGAAGGAGGTTGAAAGCACAAAAAATAGCAAAAATAGGCTATGTCCCAGAAAAATGCCAAAACTGCGTAAAAAAAAGTTGGTTTTCTAACAAAAGTCTGTCATTCCCTAAAAGCTGGGAAAATGGCTATTTCAGCCGCACAAACCCTTTTTTGATACCATTTGCAGAGAAAAACCCAGACGCTTTCATTTGCAGCCCGTTTTTCCCATTTTTCACAAAAAAACAAAATGTTGCTGTATTTTGGCTAATTTCTGGGACCCTTGCAGGGGAATCCACAAACCCTGGGTACCTTTAGAATCCCCATGATGTTGGAAGAAAAGGACGCAAATTTGGCGTGGATACCTTATATGGTCAAAAAGTTACAGGGGCCTAAGCGCGCACTACCCCAAATAGCCCAAAAAAGGCTTAGCACAGGGGGGGGGGAAAAGGCCTAGCAGCGAAGGGGTTATCCAGTGTGATCAATTAATGGTTATTTATCGTTTGGAACGAACAAATCAGAAATAAGAAAGCAAATAAATTGCACAGTGCATGGAGTAATATGATTTAATCCATATTGAACAAAATTATGAAACATCTATGGAATCTCTCTGAAAAGAATTGATTTTTAGAGGTGTTGTATTAGTGTATATATTTTAAGAATACCTATGAATTTAAATATGGTGTTTTTAGAAAAATGTAGATGAGAGATGAACTATTTAAGTGGAGATTTGCACAAAATATTCAAATCATGAAGTTTGTTAGTATGACTTAGGATGATGCAGGCACTTGCCAAAAACCGGTCTGCCTAATGAATGTCATGAAAATGTTTATAATCTTAGTAAATATCGGGTATACATTGTCAAATATAAAATACATGAATTGGTACATTTAAGGTGATTTTAAGCAGTGAATGTCTTTTAAATATGTATTAAACAAGATGGGAACTGCAGTCTGTCTTCCTTGGCTATGGAGACAGCGACCCACATGATCAGGAGTCTGTGGTTTTAAAAATATGCAAATGGCGCAGCGTCTTTGGTGTGAGCAAGCCTGTGGATACAGGCAAAACGCGTTACATGACAACCGAAATAAAAAGAGACTCTCTTTTAAATACGAATGGAGTCCCTGTACTGGATGGTAACTGGAGTTGATATATATATATATATATAATCTACTGGCGGTCGCCAGTAGGTAGTTATAGTTACAACCTAGTTTCCATAGGAAATCTCGAAATTATATTTTGAATAACTTTGGCGCCGGTTGACGAATCCTCGCAAAATTTTCAAAACTAATGGGGCGCTCCGTTCAGCTCCTACCCTGAAAGTCTCGGGGTGATTCGTCAAGCGGGGGACGGGAAAAAGGGGGGGTCCCAAAACGCGTTTTCCCCATGCATTTTTCCATAGGACCTTTAGTCAGAACTACAGCCCGAACGGCTGAACAGAATTAGGTGAAATTTGGCAGAGAGGTAGCCATAAGGTCAAGGAAGTGCCTTTTGCAGGTTTGGTGTAAATCTGTTCAGTATTTCCTGAGAAAATAGCATTTAAAAGCATATCAATATCTATACGCGTGCACCGTGCGCGCACCCTGCCGTGCGCGAGTGCAATTCTGATGGGTTGTTAGATGTCGGTAAACCAGGAAGTGTCGGCCGCCATTTTGTCTCTTGCAGTCTGAGGGGGTGAAAAACAAAGGTGGAGAACGTGAAAAGGGGGCAGAGTGGACAGTTCCTGACCCCCTAGCCTTGGTCAGGGGGTCACAGAAGGACCCCCAAGGGAGAAAAAAACAATTTATTTATTTTTTTAAATCGCGAGGTGCGCGCACCCTGCGCGCATGGCACAAACTGCGAACCGTGGGCGCTCGGTGCGCGAAGCGCACCGAGAGCACACAGAGCGCGCACGGTGCGCACCTCGCGATTTAAAAAAATGTGTTTTGTTTGAAAAACCTGAAAAAAAAAAAAAAAAAACATAACTTAGCATTTAAAAAACCGTACAAATTCACTGAAAAAACCATAGGTTTCACACACGTTATAGTTACGAATTAGCATTTAAAAAAACCTTGCAAATTCACTTAAAAAACCATAGGTTTCACACATGTTATAGTTAGCTGGACATTTCACTCGTAAAAAAACAACTATAGGCAACTATAACTCACGCGACCGCAATCCTCTGCTGATGACATCAGATATTACATCACTGATGACATATGTGTCTTGCTGAAAATAAATATTTGTAATATATGTATAGCTAAAGATTAATGGAAGAAGACATGGGTAAATAAGTGTCTAAATACAGTGATGTAATATCTGACGTCATCAGCAGAGGATTGCGATCACGTGAGTTATAGTTGCCTGCAGTAACTATAACGGGGGAATTTCATTGGTTTTTTACGAGTGAAATGTCCAGCTAACTATAACATGTGTGAAACCTATGGTTTTTTCAGTGAATTTATATATATATAGTAAAGCTTGCAAAGTGTAGTCTTTGTTTGAAACAAGAGTGTGTCGCCCCCCCCCCCCCCCCCTCCCCCAGAAGGCATAAGAAACTCACTGCATTTTACAGACACATTGGGAGAACGGAAGCAGTCTCCCACTGCGTGAAGGTGATTTGGGTCAGACATACCTTCACTGTCTCCTGTTCTACCTGCTGGATTGGTGTGTTCATCCGGAGCCAGCATTGTTTGGGACACCACCTGGTGTACATATATGCAAATCACTGTATTTGCTCTCGCTACAGGAAGCACAAAACCCAACATAGATTATTGCAGGATGGGCGCAGCCAGAAGTCGTGGAGACGGGCCAGCACTGCAATCCAATGAAATAACATCTATTTGGTATTAAAGACCTGCCCCTAAGTGGAATACCAGAGCTGAAATGAGGCGGGCACTGAAGAAAGCCTATGTAACTCTGTACAAATCTATCTATCTATCTATCTATCTATCTCTATCTATCTATCTCTATCTATCTATCTGTAGAACCCTATCAATCTACCTTTATAATCCTATTGATCTACCTGTATAACCCTATTGATCTACCTGTATAACCCTATCTAGTTATGTTGTACTCACTGCCCATTTAAATCGACTGTATTAAGGGTAGGTCCCAAGTGTAGGTTTACTAAGTGTAGGTCACTTAGTAAACATAAGATTGAAATTCACAATTATATTGGAGACAATCAACCTGATGCCATGTTTCTTACGGAAACTTGGCTAAATGAGGCTTATCCACTTATTCGACACATCAATTGGGTCCCTTACTACATCCTATTTTCTCAAACTGCTTAGAGTTAGTGGCTGATGCCTCGATTGTAGTTCCCTGGTCCGATAACCATTTTGTGGCATTCTATTTTTTTAGTCAAACCTCCCCTCAAAGTTAGAATAGGCTCAATTGTTCCCAGCAGAAAATGGGCCAGATTCAACGCTAAGAGCTTTATTCAAGCCCTTCAGCAGAGAAGGCCTCAATTGGGAGAAGATATTAATGCTGCTAACTCAGCAGTGGACAAGTGGATCGCTGACACATTGGATGTAATTGCTCCATGGACTTCCAATACCCTTCAGAGACTAACCAAATCAGTACCATGGTTCAATAAAGATCTAAGGATGGTCAAAAAATCTTGCAAACGCTTAGAGTGGCTATGGAGGGAAGACTAATCTGACAGCAATAAGGCTGCTTATAAGGTAGCAAAAAAAAAACAACCAGTCTCTTATTAGGTAACCCTGCACTGCTTATTATAATGCAGGCGGAAAACTCCTCTAGAGAATTATTTGCTATCCTTAAAGACCTATCCTCCCTAGAGAGAACCATGGCTTCTGCCATTAGTTCTCCAGAGTAGTGTAACCAGCTTGCTGACTTCTTTGCTTCGAAGGTATCTAAAATATACGATTCCTTTCCTGATGAGGCCCATAATGGCAATTTTTCCCAATCAGAGAGAACTTCTGTACTTGGGGCCAACTACCTCAGAGTTTCGGCCCCTCGCTGAAAGATTTAAAAGGTATAGATCTAAGTATCAAATCTGGTTCTCCAATGGACCCAGCTTCCCCTAAAACCATTAGGGAAGGGCTAGACATAATTCTACCTTATGTACAGCAACTTCTGGAGCTATCCCTCCTTTGTGGTGAGGTCCTGAGCAAGTGGAAGCAAGCAATTGTCCTCCCCTTAAAAAAAAAATCTGCAGATCCGAGTTTGTTGGATAACTTGCGTCCTATTTTACTAATGCCTTACTTCTCTAAAATAGCAGAGAAGGTGGTGAACACGCAATTGGTTGCGCATATTAACCAGCTTACCTATTCCACCCCACGCAATCAGGCTTTAGATCCACGTACTCTACAGAGTCGGGGTTACTCTTCGCTATGAAGACACTATGCAGTCATGCGAATGATGGCCAAACTGTAGCTTTGGTCCTGCTGGACCTCAGCGCAGCCTTTGACACGGTATCCCAGAAACTGCTCCTGTTGCGACTTTGGCCAGGTGGGCTGGAGGGAGCAACTCTAAAGTCGATGATTTCCTTCCTTCAGGATCATAGTTTTCAAGTTGCACAGCGTCCGCATATGTCCAAAAGCATTCCACTCTCACAAGGGGTCCCACAGTACTCAATTTTGAGCCAGACTCAACGCAGTTGTTGTCACTTTATCCCACAACTCAGAAGATGCAGCCATCCAGTTCTCTTCCTGTCTGAGGGACCTTGCTTCCTGGATGTCAAGTAATTTCCTCAAGATGAACCGCATTAAAACTGAGGTCTTGGTCGTAGGGAAGTTCCCTTCCATATGGTCGTCAGCGTGGTGGCCCCAGACACTGGGTCCCACACCCATCACTAAGGAGGAAGTTAAAAATCAAAAATCAAAATGTTGAGGAAAACTCTGGACATCCTCCCCATCTCAGCCAGGAAAACCCTGGTTCACACTCTTATATGTCCCAGTTGGACTATGGATATGTTCTCTATCTTGGAGCAACAAAAAAATGTCTCCATAGGCTACAACCCATTCAGAATGCGGCAGCATGCCTACTTCTCAACTTACCTAGGAGAGCTTCCTCTGTGAAAGCCCTTGACTCCCTGCACTGGCTGCCTGTCAATAAAAGAATTATTTTTAAAACCGTGTGCTTTTGCCACCGGATTCTGCTGGGCAAAGGACCCAGCTATCTCCATGATCTTCTTGTCCCCCCATAATCCGAGGCGTCACCTTAGGTCAATGTGGGCTCACTTGGTTAAAGTCTCTAAATCCAAAGAGCAAGAATGGGTGCACGTTCATTTTGTTATTTGGCAGACAAAAACTGGAATGCATTACCTCTTTTTCTTTGAGTAGAGCCATCAGAGAACATTTTCCGAAAAAGATTGAAAGCTTGGCTATCCAGCTTTGAGGTCTTATGTTGGTATTGCCCCGGTTTCACTGCTTTTGGGTCCTCTCAGCCATCATTACGTAGTAGTTCCTAGCGCGGGGACAGGCCAGCTGGTGTAACCAGGCACTTTGTAAATGATTTTTTATTTATTTATAACACTATCTACTTTTGCAACTATATCTATATATTGATCAATCTATCTATCTATGCAACTCTTTCTGTCTATATATTTATCTATACAACTCTATCTATACAACTCTTTCTATCTATACAACTATATCTACCTTAACAACTCTATCTTTATAACTATCTATAAAACTCTATGTATACATCATTGTCCATCTGTCTATCTATCTGTCTATCTATACAACTCTATCTACCTATCTATCTATCTTTCTATAACTTTATCTATACCACTCTGTCTATACAATCATTCTGGACTGTGAAAGCCTTTTCTTTCACATCTCACTATCTCCCTCCCACTCCTTTGCTGGAGTTCTCATCTACTGCAGCCCAGGAGGGTACGGCCAATTTCTTAAATCCCTTCCTGAGGTGGCAGCTACGTTAGTGGGCATGTCCCCCAATAGCACCCTCATGGGGGACTTCAAACTACATTTTGATGACCCCAATAATGCGGATGCATCGTAGCTCACCCAGGACCTTCTAGCTATTCAATTTGCACAGAAGGTCATAGGCCCTACACACAAGAAAGGCCATACACTAGACTCTATCTTTAGTAACAGCACCGAACTGTTGGTGGGCGATCCCGTCTGCATTCCCTGGTCGGATCATTTCCTGGTTCCCTTCTGCATCAGCCCTTTATTGCGACCACTGGGCATCAAAGTCATTAATAGGAAAGTACGCCCTTGGGCTAAACTTTCTGTAGACTCATGGATAATAGCTCTTGGCAATCTCAAACCTAAAGCCAACTTAAATCTCACCATAGCCTCGGAAAATTTTACTCGCTGGATTGAGGCCTCACTTGATATGGTCGCCCCAGCTAACCCCAGCCACAAAACTATGGAGAAAAAGACTACTTGGTACTCCCCAAAGCTGCGAGTACTTAAACAGACATGCAAAAGACTGGAGAGGGAATAAAGGAAAGTCTATCAGGTCCTGAATAAACTAAAATATAGAGAAGCCATAAAAGGCTATCAAAAGGAAATAAAAGCAGCGCAGTCCAGCTACTACAAAGGCATCATTACCGCTGCCGCTAATACTCCTAGGGACCTTTTTTGCACTGCGAAAGATCTCCTAGAGCTCCCAAAATCTGAACTAGCTCTCGTGGACTCCCCAGATCATTGTAATGCAGTGGCAGATTTCTTTCAGGGAAAAATCTAAAAGCTTTATACTACATTCCCTAGCACCCCGCCCTAGTGATCTCCTATTAATGGACAAGCCCATGCTCCATCCAGAATATGTGCTTAAGGAATTCTCAATTCTGAATCTGGATAAGTTGTCAGAAATGTTCTCCCAAATAAAATCATGTTCCCCTCTAGATCCAGCCCCCCACACATCCTACATAAAGCAGGAAATGTGATCCTCCCTACTATTTTGGAAATTGTAAATCGGTCCATTTCCACGGGATTAGACCCCAGTCCATGGAAGCATGCCATGGTCAAGGCCTTACTGAAAAAACCCAGCATAGATCCAGATGACTTAAAATTATGACCCAAATTCGCTGCTGCCGGCGATCGTTAAATTTTTAGAAAAACATGTGAACGCTACTCTTTCTGACTTTCTAGAGACTTATGACCTCCTGCATTCCACTCAGATCGGTTCCGTTCTAAACACGGAACTGAAACGGCCCTTCTGGCCGTGGTCAAAGACTCTGAACAAATCCTGGACCAAGGAGGAGCAGTTGCCATCATCCTCCTTGATTTAAGTTCAGCCTTCGACACAGTCAATTTTACCATCTTAATAGAGATACTCAGGAGGTTACGGATTCAAGATGAGGCGCTCACCTAGAAACAATCATACCTAGACAACAGAACCTTTGAACTTTTTCAAGGGACGCAATGCTCAGCTGTGGAGTCCCTTAGGTATCCTCATTGAGCCCCACATTATTTAATGTATATATGAGGCCACTCTCTGAGATCATCCTGCCTCACAGGATTAAAATCGTCACCTACGCGGATGACACATAGCTGGTCATCACTCTTAATGGCCCCCATAATTTCCCCTCCCACTTTGAAACATGTCTGGAGAAAGTGGCATCTTGGATGGAGCAATCCTATCTCAAACTTAACGGAGGAAAAACAGAACTCATGCTCCTAGGTAACCACTCCAGCATGGACTTTAAACAGATATGGACCAAGTGCCTAGCCCCCCCCCCCCCAACTCCCAAAACTAGGATAAAATGTCTGGGTGTTCGGCTAGACAATTCTCTCAAATTTGACCACCAAGAAGTGAGGGTGACAGGGGCTTGCTTTGGTACACTCAGACTACTTCCAAAGATCCTCCCTCTCCTTCCAACAGCTGTAAAAAGAATCATGATTCAGGCCTTGGTCCTGTCGCGACTAGACTATGGCAACTCCCTCTACCTAGGGGCTCCCAAAGCAACATTAAGGAAGCTTCAAGTTGCTCAGAATTGTGCCGCCAGGATACTGCTCGGGATTCCAAAAATCCAGTCAGCCAAACCATCCCTAAATACACTACACTGGCTGCCAATTCCCGAAAGAGTAAAATGCAAGGCTCTTTGCATTGCTCATAAGACTATGTGGGGAACTGGCCCGGCCATCAACAGATCCCTCATCACCCCCTATCGCCCTAAGAAGGACCTGCGATCAGCTAATCTCAATCTTGCAGTGGTTCCCAAATTCAGGAAGACAAGAAGCGGAGGAAGATCCTTTTCATTCAATGTGGCAAAACTCTGGAACACACTTCCCCCACACCTCCGCTTAGAACCCCATCTCTTTCCGTTTCGTAAACTTCTAAAAACCTGGTTATTTCAACAGTCGGTCCTATAATTCCACCCATTTCTCTGTTCAGTCGCCAGCGCTGGGATGACCGAGGGTAGCTATGCGCTCTACAAATGCTGAATAATAATAATAATAATAATAATAATACAACTCTATCTTTCTATATAGCTCTATCTGTACACCTCTATTCATACAATTCTATCTAAACAACTCTATCTATACAACTCTATCTGTATATACACACTCTATCTATACAACTCGATCACAACTCAATCTATCTATACACAGTGATAGAACTCTATCTGTACAAATCTATCTATACAACTCTATATATCTATCTATCTATCACACCCTATGTGTCTGTCTTTGCAAGTCTGTCTATCTGTCTTTGCAAGCGTCCTTATCTGTCTGTCTTAATAAGCATCTCTATTTGAAGAGCGTTTTACAAAACCTTATGATGTTTCTAAAAGTTTATGTATAAAATAGTTACTTATAGGAGGTTTCAACCAGACTTCATCCATTAGACTGTTGTTGTGTCATTTACATTTTTCATCTAGCTGCAATTGGCCAACACACTTAAGCCTCTGGCTGGGCTGACTTTACTGATAAGTATGATATGCTGCCCTTTCACAAGAAACACATGAACACACAAAGCAGTCCACTTCTGTGTCAGGGGCTACTACAGTAATTTGTGGGGGGGGTTTAAACCCCCAAATATTGTTGCATTAATCAAATGATATTTTTTGATGACAGTCCTGCTGCTTTCCTAATAATAAAGTTTATCACAAACCATAATAGAACAAAGAAAGAACTGCAAAAGGCTAGCAGACTATTGTCTTTGCTAATGCTTGTTTGTTTTGAAATTAACTTTGGCGTTTGCTGATAAATCGTCACCAAAATATGGCCAAGAAACGGGGTGTCCTAAAACATGTTAATTCCTGTAGGATGTTTTAGGAAGTGATACAGAAAAAACAGCTGAATTGAATTACACCAAATTTGGCAAAACATTAGAACTTTACAATGAAAGTTTGCTTTTCTTTATTTAACCCCTTCGACGCGCATGACGGAACGGTTCCGTCATGCACGTCGGTTGCGCTGTGCGCATGACGGACCGTTCCGTCATGGCCCCGCCCGCGCACGGAACCTTCAGCGTGGCGCGGAAATCCGCGCCGCGCTGAAGGGGTTAATATAAATCAGGTCAGCCATTTTGGAAAAACTCTTGTTGAAAGAGGTGATCAGCGTGGTCGTGAAGGGGCCAAAACTATAGTGATATCTGGGTGTTGGATCCCATCCAATATAAGTAATTAGGTTATTAGTTGTGAAGTATGTGGGTCCTGCACAAGTAATAATTTCGCAATTACCTGTTAACTGGGAGCCAGGTACCCCATTGTAGCACTAGGCCCTATCAGGGTAATTTAGCAGAGCAGTCAAAGGCATATTTGGGGAGGTGGTGCAGACTAGTAACAATAACAGCACTCAAAATATTTTCCTGTCAGTTCCTATTCTTTTAAAAAGGAAAATAACATTTATTACACACACACTACTAAATACTATGCATCAAATTACAAATATATGCCTAAGTTAGATGGAAATCCCATTGTTGACATCCTCAAATTTCATAACACTCCTGACGGGTTCTGAACCCAATAATTGCAATACCCCAACTTTGCCAGCTGCAATAGCTCAATATAAGGGGATGTCATTTTAAATAAGGCAGACCTACTGGCTTTGTCATTGCGTCTCCACGTTAATAAATTAAGCCACATGTCACTATTAAAAATCAATAGGGACAATAAAGACATTCAAAGGTAATCATCATAAGCATTGCAACATTCATCAGCAATATTGCCAACAAAGTTTTTATATTCAAAACAACCACAAACATGTGTCAGAGCCTTTCTTTTATACTTCTCTGGCCACATAATGCAGCCATAGGGACCATAGGCAACTGGTCCCATCAGGCCATCAGAAGAGTTTGTCAGTGATGGAGGTGAAGTGGTCTCAGTTGCTGGCATGGCGAAGGTTCACCTAACTCTAAATGAGGTGGGTGAACCTTCAGTTTGGAAGAGAGGGCACTCTCTCTACACTGAGTCAGAGTATCCTCTTCACCAAACTCTAAATCAGATCCTAAGACTTCGAGATGCAGAGCATGGGCAGCATGAGGGGAGCAGAGACAAAGATAAAGAGAGATACAGACACAAACTGGGAGAGAGGCAGAGAGACAGCTAGCGATGAAGAGACAGATAGAGGTGAAACCAGATAGAGGGGGAGCAATAAATAGACAGATAACCATGAACAGAGACAAATAGAATGAATGGTGGACATAGTGAATTCAGGGGGTGCCTGTCTCGCCTTTTTTTCACTTGCAGCCTATTTTTTGGGTGTTTCTCTATCATCCTTCTGTGTCTCTGCCCCCCCTCGTGCTTTCCGCCTTTCCCTGCCTTTGTCTAGCTGTTTTTCTCTTTTCTTACTTCCTCCATATATATCGCTCTGTGGTTATCATTCTGTAAAACCTGCTTTCTCAGACTTTCCCTCACTTTTTCTCACCCTACTGGTCTCTCTTGTCCAGTATTCTCCCTATCTTTCTCTTCCACTATCTCTGTGTCTCTCTGCCAGTCTTTTTCAATCTTTCTCTTAGCGTCTCTTGCTGTCTTTTTCTGTCTCGTGGTCTTTCTGTACATATTTGTGTGTGTCTCTCTCTCTCTCGTTTATTCCGGGCTCTCCATGGCTTTACGTCTGTCTTTCTTTTCTACCCTGACTCTCCCAGTCTATCTATCCTTGTCTTTCTGCCTACATTCCTGGCATTCTCTGTCTTTCCATGTCTGCCCATATCTTTCTCTTTATATCTTTCCACGTCTCTCTCGTCTGTGCCTCTCTCCTTTTGTCTTTCTCTATCTCTCCCTGTCTTTTTATCCTTCTCTCTCTCTCTCACTCCCCCTGATTTGTCTCTCTTGCTTTCTCTCTCCCCACCCTCCTTCTCCGACTTTATCTTTGTCTTCTTTCTCTTTGTTTCTCTCTCTCCCTGTCTCTCCCTTTCCTCGGCCTTTCTTATAATGTTGGACAAATTACAAATGGTTTGGTACTCTGCAAGTTATTTTTTGCAGCTTGCTTTGCAGATTGAAATCAGTCTTTTTTATTACTACCCTTTGTCTTTGCATCCGTGGCTACAATAGACTCTTCACCCTCTTAAATCTCAAATATGTTTTTCTGTATTTACAAATGTTCCATAGCACACTAGATAGCACCATTTCTACTTCTTCGTATATTCCACGTACCAGACTTCAAATTCCCTCCTTTCTCCGGTTTCAGCCCCAGCTCTTTCCACTTTCTCCTTCGTGTTCCTTCATTTGACAGGTTTCCTATGTTTTACCTTCCTCATATTACACTCTACAAACCTTTCATGCTCTGTCTGCAGTCCCTCCCCTCTCCCCTTAAATGCATTTGCACATCTCAGTCTCCATCCCTTCCAATCTGCCCTTCTCTTCATCTGTCCATTTGTAGTGCACATTGTGCTCAGTGTGAGATTCTTATGACAACGCTACAAAATATGTCGGTGTTCAGCTTTTGAAGGGATTACAGACACATGTTCCTTTTACTTAATGCAAGCGCCTGAACCAGCTGTTGGCATGGACAGAAGGAATTATTTGCAAATGTACATATATTTGAAGAACAGATCCATTTAAATGTACTATGCACCTAAAACGTTTGCATGTTGCTTTATTCCTTTTAAAGAAATTCGCTGCGAGCTGGAGGTTACGAGTCAGCCCCTTTTTGAAGGCCTTAGCCCCATCCTTGCTGCAGCCAGGGTCTCAGATCACAGGCACCTGACGCTCCTTGATTCTCAAAGGTGTTTCCATGCACAGGGCCCATCCCCCAGTCTGCAGTGTGAAGGATTCCGGCGGCGCACTGGCCTCTTCACATGCTAATGAGCCTTTTGTTATGCGCAGGTGACTGCTTGCGTGAGGGCAGCTGCCCATCCTGAAGTCCTGCCTTGAACTTCCTCTCAAGGCTGATAAAAGCATCTCCAATGGCAGACCGGGGGAAGGACTTTGTGTAGTTGGTGGAGCAAAAAACGGCTTGCATGCTGTAACTAGCGCTTAAAAGCAATGTGAAGAAGAATTTCTTCTTAGACAGGAAATTCTTCCTTTCATTTGATGTGTGTTCACGTGTAAATTACAGGAACTATTCTAAATGCAGTGATTTATGTTACAGACTTTTCCGCAATTGGTAATTGGTCAAAGAGGGCACTCGCATTTTAAAATAATATCTAATATATCGCATCTCTTTTTAAAAGATTCAGGGCTTCCATGTAAAGATTCTTCTTAGTTAAACATTTGTGTTAAATAGGAAATGTGTCTTAATGAAGACAGGCGCGCCCAGAGACTCTGCAGTGTGAATGCAGCTTATGCCCAACACTGAAGACAAGTTTTAAAACATAAACGAGAAGTGTAGAATGACAAAAGCGCACATTTTATTACAAGTATATTTATGTTTTCTCTAGATTGCAATATATTTGTCATACGCAGACCGTTTTAAAAATATGTTCTTCTTTTTCCTCAAAGCAGAAACCCCATTATGTTGCTGGTGTATAATATTTCGAACAGAATTTGCTGATTATTTCTTAAAAAAACGTGCATTATCTATCAAAATTGTAACGTGTCATAAAGACAAAATTGCTAGTAAATATTGTGTGGCAGATTTACAATAAATAAACGCAGCGCGGTGTAGTCAGTCATTTTGCTGCGCTGCACTAGTTTGGAAGCACTGGATGTGACATTTTTACAACAATATGTCGCATCTCTGTGCTTCCCCCTGTGTTGGTGCAAAAACTGCTGCTATTCGCTGATGCAGGCACCCTTGCACCATGGTGCAAGGATGCCTGCGTCACGGGGATGATTGTTTATGTGCAGGAAGGGAACCCTTCCTGCACATAAAAAATCAGAAATGGTGTTTTACAACTTCTATGTGTGCTGCATTAGCATACATAGGGGCATATCAGCAAGGGCCGCGATAATTATCGCTCAGCGCTCTTAGCGTGAGGATAATTATCGCCGGCCAACTCTGAATTTTATTGCGGAGATAGCGTGCTATTAGCAACGCTGATCTCCAAAGCGATAAAATTCAGAGCGCAAGCTGCCAAATGTTCGATTATCGCTGGAAATCCAGCGATAATCACATAACTTTTGGCGATAGCTTGCTGATAGGGCCTCACATACTTAGCCATGATATCCACCTTACATAGGATATCATGGCTAAGTCAGTTTCAAAGCAGGCGTAAGGAAAGTAGCGATAACAGAGGTTATCGCTACTTTTCTTGTCGCTATGCTGCTTTGCGTGAGGCTTGATAATAGGAGAAATGTGGCTTAACGACATTTCTCCAGTTATTCTGGGGAGGAACGCCCACTTTGCATCTCATTAGAGATGCAAAGATGGGCGTTAAGGGAAATGGCGATCAGGCAAGGTTTCACGCAATAGTGTGACTTTGCTGATCAGGTGATAAAATTATCGCCGCTTTTCGTCCAAAAACGGACGCAAAAGCGGCGATAATTTTTTATTGCTGATATGTCCCATAGGACTTACAAAACGTCATTCTTTAAAGGATTGTTTATGTGCAGGAAGGGTCACCTTCCTCTGCATAAACAATCATTAGCAGTTATTTCCTCGTTCTATGTGTGCTGCAGAACGCAGCATGCCTAGAAAGAGGAAAAAAACCAAGGAGAAATAAATACATTTCTCATTGTTGCGCCACCCTACGCCTCCCCCTGGGAGGCGTAGCATTCACACGCATTTCCAGATTTACGATTTCTTGTAAATCTGGAAATGTGTCTGGTTCCATGGGTGTTGCGTGGGAACACCCACAGCAACACCCAGGGAACGACCCTTTCACGCAAAATGCTGTGTATGAAGGGGCTGTATTTACAAGGACAGAAAAAGCCATGCAGGGTGGCTTTTCCTGTCCTTGTAAATATGGGGCAGAAGAATGCGCTGCCGGTGTGTCACAAAAAGTGACGCACTGGCAGCGCAAGGGGCTTGTCAATCTGCCCCTGTGTGTTTGACTTAATTTCATAATATGCCTCTTATTTTTTGTTTTCTTTGCCTTTTCATGGCACATCATTTGTTGGACGCTAACAATATTTTCCTGCACCACACTGTCACTGCAGTGGTCCTGAGTGTATGCTCTTTTTACAGTGGTCATTAATTCAGCCAGCAGTCCTGCCTAATACTGCACTGGTGAATAAACTCTTTTCTGGGCATGAAAAGTGTCACAGAGGGTGCTTACACATCATTTGTATTTGTACAGCAAAATAAAATCAAACCCTGACTGTTTTCTGAAAAAGCGTTTAGCCATTAGGTATTCTCTTATTATTTTAGAGTAAATCCAGCAAAATAAGTTTATTTTAAACAATATAGCAAAAGGTAATTTGAATGGAAAATATTTGGATAAACATAGGGTTATGCAACTTTTACTTTGGCAAAGTGTGTTTAAATGCAGTCCTTTCTGCTGTTAGTATGTGTTTCTGGTGAGCAAAGTGTGTTTAAATGCAAAGTGTGTTTAAGACTGCAGTACCGCCTCCTGTCTACAGGGGCAGAGCTGAGCAAAAATCTAAACACACTTGATGAAACACAGGTCCCCACAAGGCAATTTTTTCAAAAGTTGTAAAAATCGACACTGATGTTCCTGAAGCCATTTTTTATCATTTAGAAGACATTGCCTTGTGGGGACCTGGGTTCAGGTCCCCACAGTGCAATCAAGTCCCCACAGCGTGAGTGTGTTATCACACCCAAGTCCCCACAAGGATAGTAACACAAACCCACACACACACACACACACACACACACACACACAAAGGTAAGTAAATAAAAAGATGGGGAGTTTCACTTACTTTATAAATACTTACCATTTCATAGTTAAGGCATGCATCGTAAAGGTTTACTCATGTTACAGGCATTGCGTGGTTAAGGCATGTGTGATAAAAGCATGCGTTGTAATGTTGTTCAACCAGTACATTCCATGGTGTAAAATAGTTGATTAAGTCATTTTTGTTAAATTAATTTTTACTCTGACAAAATAAACTGAATTCTAGTAATGGAGTTACTGTTGATTTATTGACACAAAGTTGTAGATATGGTGAAATTGTATAGAGTACCTTTGACGTTTTGACATGTATTATATAAGTGAAGTTCCCTGCTGCCTTAGTCTCTATCTATCTATTTATGACCTGGCCAGCATGTTGTTGGCAGGATCACCAATATGTACTTTGAAGAGCCAATGAACACCAAGTAAAACTTTGAGAGGTAATGGACATCTGTGCCCATTTGTGATATTTCTAAGCTGGGAGACCAGTAGAGGCTGTAGACTTTATCCCGGTTTTAATAAGAAAGCCTACTTAGTAACACCATTTTCCGGCTCGAATGCACCCCCTTGTTGATCCATGGAGCAGCTTCTTTACTCTACTTTTATGATGGCAGCAAGAGAAGGTGCCCTCTACAGGTGGCACGGTTCAGATCAAAGTAACCGGTTGCAACAGAGTTTGATATTCCTTGTGCAGTTTGAAGACTACGTGAGCGCGTTGAAAAAATAAATAAATATTTATTTTCAGTTTTCAAATATATTTCCTTTAAACCCTTACGGGGAATCCCCATCTCAGCGCCAGCCTGTCATTTTTACACTTGTTGCAAAGTAGAGGAGGGAAGGCCCAGGTCTGTATTTTTTTTTTTACCATAATCAGTGTTCCAGTGCAGACAGCGGTAAGGGCATCCTCACCGTCATGGGGTCCTTGACAAAACCAAATGCCTTTGAAAGTAAATTTGAAATAGAAATTTTATTTAGTTGTTTAGTTAATTTAAACCAGAACAATTTTCCCACATAAATCAATTAATAAAAAAACAGCATTTAAAATCACTTGAACTAAGTTACCATGCAAGTACCATAAACTAATACCTAACTCCAACCTTGCATATTTGTCTAAATTGACCAACAAGTCATCAATTTCAGAATGAAGTTAAAATTACAATATAAAAAACTTCAGTTGTCAAGCCGTAGGCTGTTTAATTGCGATTCTGTCCAGCAATGAGTTCTCCAGTTTAATTAGATTTGTAGTTCAATGTGTCCCAGACCTGCCATTCTGCCGATCAGTAACCTTACGATTATTTGCGTATTATTACTTCCTGGGAGTGAATCAATGTTCGTGAACCATAGACTCTCCTTTTACTTACAAAAAATATATAAAAAAATTAGTACATCTGTTTGGTTTTAAATCCGCGTTTAGTCCCCATGATAAAAACCCCCTCTTGGGCCAAAGTTTTCAAGGCCTGATTGTGAAGTCGGAGGAATTTTATCAACTTGCAGTTCATTTGGGGATCAGAAGGATCTGGCCCTTTCATTATAGTAGATCTGCGGGTCCGTACTCCTCTGTCGCGAAAGGCTTTTCTCAATAAAATGAGAAGTGCTGGGTACACTTTCTGGCAGATACTTATCAAATGAATGAGATCTTCTTGATGGCTGCCACAGTGCCGACATACTATTGACTATGTTATTCCAGCTTGAATGCTCTACTAATGAAGTTCTCCGTATTTTGTTTTATTCAATACCAGTCCTTTATAGATGTGTACATTCTACCTACTGCTTCGTTCATTAGCCCGATTTCCAGACGCAGTGGCGCCAGCAAAGCTGACCTAGGAAGTTGAAAAACCTTTTTGTAGGTACTGGTTATTAGATTATTCGGAGGACTGCATCTTTCCCACGTAGAGCCGCACTGCCATAAGTCAAAGTTGGAAGCGTTTTGGCTGCTATTACCGACAGCGGTGATTTCAACATGGCCCCTCCAGCTTTTTTGTCCGTGACCTACAAGCAAATGTCATTGCCCACGCGCGCCGCGCCATATTGCTTTTCTACTCATGGTGATTTAATTTATTATCAATATGATATCCCAGATATTTTTAATAGGATACTTCCTCCAGAAGTTTGCCTTCTAATCAAACGTTCTGATGAGGACCTGACCGGTTGCTAATAAGCATTGTTTTAGTTTTGGATATGTTGATTTTTAGTTTGTTTAGTTTTGAGGAAACTCTCATTTCAGATAGTAATGTGCACAGGCCAACCTTAGGTAAACTCAGTGCATATGACAGATGTGAGAGAAGTAGCGGCCCCAGGTGAAGAGAGAGAGACTTGATCTTGTTGAGGTTTGCAGACAGGTCTGATATGAGTAGACTGAACAGATGTGGGGCTAGCACACACCCTTGTTTCAGGCCCTTATTTGTGTGAAATGTTCTCGAAACTCTAGAACCATCATCAAGTTTTAGTCTCAGCCAAGTGTGTGGGTTAAATAGCATTAGGCCTCTTAAGCTTCTATGGGGGATGTTCCAGGGCCGGAGTTTGTTCCACAGAAGTTGCCGATCGCTGCCTTTAAATCAATAAAACAAAGAATGTCATATATCACACCGACTTTGACCTGTTTTTTCTATACCAGTGTGGAATTATCCATGTAGTCATAACTTTTTATGAAATGTAAAGACTCCATTAATTAATTTCAGAATAGTTTTCAGTTTAAGTTATATTTAAAGGAAGATTGCCCTGGGACATCATTTCCATCTGAATTATTTAGTCTGCACTATTATCCACCGAAGAACATGTTGTGTTCTGTTTCGTTGTAATGAACAAAGTGCACCAATTTTTGTAACTTCTAAAGTGCCAAGAAGCTTGGTGCTTGTAGATCTGCTTCTTGGAGGGTGCATGCACGCTCGCATTCAGCACGACAGTGCTCTTCAAATATTTCCCTAGGCCAATGAGATGAAGTCTGTGCAGTGGCTCCATACGCAGTTGTGGCTAAAGAGTAGCCTGGTGCTGTAAGACAGCACCTCCTCTTGAACCCTGCGCAC
The DNA here is from genome assembly GCF_964204655.1 of Triturus cristatus. Classification (NCBI taxonomy): domain Eukaryota; kingdom Metazoa; phylum Chordata; class Amphibia; order Caudata; family Salamandridae; genus Triturus; species Triturus cristatus. Next base: position 366,658,527 of record NC_140585.1, read on the forward strand.
TGGCCTCTCCTTGGCAGCTGCTAGTGATGCCGACAGGTACTGGGACGAGAGGCAGAAGGGGTCCGGGGTGCCATGGTAGGGGCTTAGACTATGACGTAAGGGAGGCATGGGCCGATCTTCCGAGCTTTCATGACAGTGGATACAGCGCAGCAAGGCCTCCATAGTGATTGGGGTACTGGGATAGGCATACATCACTCACTCTCCCAAAGCAACCAGCACTTTCACATGGCCTGACATGAGACTCTAAGCAGCTCCTGCACATTTCCAATGCACTGAAAGCGCATCTGGAATATAAGAGCGCGCACAGGAGAACAGACAGCTGGTCCTGGTTAGGGGTTTCAAGAAAAAGCGTACATGAAATGCGAAAACTATTGTGAGCACACATGCACTTCCATAACACCTAGTGGCAGGCTCAGACACAGATGCATACAATAAGACTTGAGACCAGCGCTAGAAACAAAGACATAGCCAACCCTAGGTTCCAGGGGCAAATAGATTTACCAGTGTTTCTGGCACATTCATAGCACCTACGTTTGACTTGTGGCACATAAATGCATACTGCCCATTTGACCAGTATCGATGGCATATGAAAAGCGCATGAATCGTACAAACACATGACCAATGTCATTAGCAGAAACAAAGCACACACATTGGGGCAGGATCGTGGGCACGCACTCATAGAACACAGGAATAGGCCAAGGACACACACAAAGCATGATCATGGGACAAGAGCACATAGAGATGGTACACATGGGGCAGCAGTATCCATGTTCATCTGCTGTCGGGCATCAGTGTGCATGTTTAGGTTTTAGACAGTAACATATTTAGTTAGAAAACAACTAAATGTGTTACTTTTTGTGTCTGCGTTATTTAGGACTACAGTCTAGCCTCTTTTCAACTCCAGTACCCAACCAAGCACAGTCCAGCCCCCTAAGATGGCCAGGTACACCAAGCCAGTCCCAGAGTTCCCCTCTGCCCACTCTGGCTGCCCCTCCTGAAATCGACCTTGAGGCGCAGCCTATGAGAAGACCAGGCACATTGACTGGCAGCCGAAGGTGCCCAAGGTTGGCCCTTCTGCTGCTTGCGCCATGAAGGGTTCGGCTTCCATTCCTTAAACCACCTGTTCTTTGTCTTCCCAATCTACACACACCGCCCCAATCACCCTGCGCCATAGGCAGCATGTTCAGGCAAAACCAAATATCATACTCCCCAGTCAGCATGTTTCAGACATGCCACGTGGGCCACTCGGGTTCATGAATGCAGCTATAGGTGACACTGAGCACCGGTGCGCTGTATTGCAAGACGTGATCCAACCTCTGGACATAGACAGCCGTGGCAGCACCGCGTCAGACCTTAGTGTCGCGCCTCTCTCCTCTCCACACGTGTACATCTTGCTGCCTGTAGTGTGTTGTTCCCAATCCATCAAGTGTCCTCTACTTACAAGGCCATGGCCTGCATGCACACATGCAGCATCACACAAAGCACTTCCTACCTGTTTACATAAACTGGTGGCAGACTGCAGCCCTCCTGGTGAACGTTTTTTCTTATCCACATACGTCGTGAACCTTTTCAAATTTTGAATGACAGAAGTTTAATTTGTAGCCCTGCGTTCGAAGGCACCGGAGCCTTGATGCCTCAGGCATGCATGCCACTGCTCTCCTTCACTCTTGTGCTGCTGTTGCGTTGACTTTCATAGATTCCAAATGTCCCCATGGGAATTGTCTCATTTTAAGTCAGTCCAAACCTTTTAACAGACATCAGATTGTATTCTAGCACTTGAACGTTTGCTGTTAGCATTGTAACCATGAGCTCAGAAACCCCAACGGGAAAGAGTGTTGGGTAAAAAGCCAGGATTAGCTGAAGATATCACGCATAAGTGACAGACCGTGCAGCTATAAGTTCTGTTGGAGAGATTTAGAAAAGTGAGCAACATGTCTTTGGGTTGTCTGGGAATAATTGTGCATTGATAAGAAATATAAACGTGGATGATTCTTCACCATTTTCCTTGTTTGCTTAACCCCTTGCCTGCTCATGACGGAACCACTCCTTCATGAGCCACGGGCGCCGTGTGCTCATGACGGAGTGGTTCCGTCATGCTGCGGCCGTTGCGGCCGCTCCGCCCATGCGGCACTGATTCCCCGCCTGTGCGGGCGAACAATGCAAGTGGGCGGAGTCGTGACGGAACCACTCCGTCATGAGCACAGCGCGCCCGTGGCTCATGACGGAGTGGTTCCGTCACGAGCATGGTGGCGCCGCGCTCACCCCGAACCCCCCCAGCACCGCGGCAAAATTCGTGCCGCGGCGAAGGGGTTAAAACTCGTGTTGTGGGTTTTACAAACATACTGATTTTGTGTTTTAGAGTTGCACAAATTGTAAATAATCACTAGAGACATTGGCTGCCCTAGACATTGCTGCTTTATTATTCCTTGATCACACGTCTGCATTGGTCTTCTATGTTTTATGCATGTATAATCGTAATATTTAAAGCGACCTCTGTCAATACACGGCTGCTTGTAGCTCTAAACCAATGGCCTGAGGCCTACTGCCTGCCTGCAGGCTTTAGTCTAGGTGCTCTCATTCCACATGCTGCTGGGGGGAGTGTTGCATTCCCTATAGGGACTAGATGTATATGAAGGAACCACCTTGCCAATGCAGCATTATAGCACCCACATTTTAGCCATGGTTGGGGCAGAGCCTTCGGTGCTGGGCTAGCAGCACATTCTTCCTGGCCAGCTAAAGCAGTAGTTATCAATGCCCTACTACAAAGCCGCATGCCTAAGTACAGCAAGCCCTAGGACTTCTCAACACCACAAACCACCTACTGCAGAAGGCGTGCTCGGGGTTCCTTTCTAAGCGAGCTCTGCAAACAAACCATTAAAATAAATTTCCGACAGAAATTCTTGCTTTCAGTAGAAAAAGATAATTTAGGGTCTTATTTAGGGTCTTATTTAGGGAGTAAAGCATAATTGGGGCTCTTACCCAAGGATAAGTTGAAATGTCCCATATTATGAATTGCAAAATCTATTTTAGAACAGAAGTTAAGAATGTTAATGCACTTAATAAGGCACAATAAGTATACCTTCAGAAAGCACTAATACTAAACAACCTGCTGAAGGCGAGTGTAATATGTTTTCCATTTAGTGACTCACAGCATGGAGTTTTAGAGGAGCACCGCTTCAAAAGTGGCTGCTAACTTCAATCAGCTTCTCTGTGAAAGCTTCATTAATAATTTCGAGAGCCTGATAATTGCACCAGCCGCCTCTTGATGCAGCTTTTTAAATACTACTTAAGGCTGCGCTTTGAAAGGTTGACATTTACGGTCCCATCTTTTGAAGGGGTTTGTTCTGATAAATAAGGGTTGCAATTTCAGTGTGTGCTTGTGTGAAATAATGTACACCGAGTTCAACAGTTGGCTATCTTCTTGCTCAATGTTGGTATATTTGCAAACATCAAATGACCTTATTTACAGTTTCATGTTAAGTGTTTCATAACATCAAAATATGATTTTTCTAAAAAAAAAATGGATTGTTGTCAAACAAAGTCACTAATGACGTGTAAAAATATTAATTGATAACATTTGATACGGATTGTGTGGTTGGTGGAGGAGCTTTATTGTACTTGTCTTAAGGACTGGCAAACATGGTTCTACTCCAAAATTTAATAGAGAGCGGGTTGATCAGGGAGGCTCAATCACCGCTGGTCCTACAAGGAAGCTTCCTCACATTACATTCATCAGTCAAGCTTCAACTTCTTTTGTTCAAAAATGGAAAATTCCTATCCTCTGGTTCACCAGGAGGCTTCATCTGTTCTGGTTCAAAAGACAAATTCCACATCTTCTGGTTCATCAAAGAATCTCCAAGTTCTCCGGTTCACCCAGGGAGGTCTACCTCTTTTGATTCATGGGCGAACCTCTGTCTCCTCTGATTTCATCATTGACACTCCACTTCTCTGTCTCATTATAGTAGGCCCTCTTCTGGGTTTTAGGTATGCTCCTGCAAATATTTCTCAGTAGGGAAACCCCACCAATGCTAGAGTACCAGGAAATCTCCTCCTCTACTAATTTATTGGGGAAGTTCCATCTACTGTGTTCCGCCAGTTCATCATGAAAGGTGCACATCTGGACCTAAAAGCTCCATCTCATCCAGTAATCAGCTTTCAGTTCTTTTCCCCGTTTTATTTTGTCCGAGTAGCTTCACCTTCTCTAGTGCCTCAAAAGATCTACATCTCATCTATTCGATCATTTGAGCTGAACTTCCTCTGACTCGTAATTGAGCTTCATCTACTCTTGTTCCTCAGAGAAATTCTACCTTCTCAGATTCTTTAAGAAACCAAATCCTCCTCTGGTTTACCAAGGAAGCTCCACCTTCTCTGGCCCCTCAGGCAACTGCTGTTTCTCCTTGCTGCGGTCTGGTGTGAAGGCTACACCACCTCTGGCTCATCTGGGAAACTTCTCTTCATCTAGTTCATTGAGGAAGCTCCAAGTCCTCTGGTACTTCTCAATAGAAGCTTGTCCTGATTGGTTCCTCAGAAAGACTCCTTACTGTCTTGTTTAGGAAGGTACCCTTTCCAGAGGTCCCTGAGGAATTTCAAGCCAAATTAGCTCAAACTATTCAAGATGGACTCTGAACTGGATACCACTGGCTGCTTGGGCACAGCAGTTGACACTAGCGTAGTGCTTTGGCAGCACACTTGGATGTGATCCACTGGCTTCTCTAGAGACATCTAGGTCTCCTTAATGGACATGCCAATTTATGGGTGTCACCTCTTTGTGGAGAACGCTGATTTTGCATTGGAATGCTTTAAAGAGAGCCAGACCACAGCTAATTCCCTAGACCTTTCTACTCCTGGGAGACAGTATCCTCTTTCACCCCTTTCAAGGCTATTCCAAGGGAATAGCATACTGCCCACACCTAGGCCTACTGCCCCCACAACAGCTTCTACATTTCTTTCAGGGTTGCGGATGGGGATCAACCAGGCAGCATCCAAGCCATCAGGTAGTGAACTTTTCAGTCCCACACCCTTCTGGAACCCACCTCAAAGTTGCTTTAGTTTGTGGTTGGTAGCACACAGCCATCCTGTGGGAGACAGGATCAAATATTTCCTCCAGGGCTGGCAAAATATAATATCCTACAAGTGAGTTCTCCAGATCGTCCAACAAAACTATGTCCTGCCATACCTTTTTGGCCCGCCGCACCTCCCACCCACATTTCGAGATCTTTCAGAGGAGCACTTGTCCATCCTGCTACAAGACGTGCAGGCTCTTTTGACCAAAAGAGCCATAGCGAAGGTTCTGACTCAGAAAATAGGGACTGACTGTTACTCCTGTGATTTTCTTGTACCTAAGAAGTACAGAGGTCTTCGTCCTATATTAGATCATCGTCCTCTGAATGCCTTCTTACGGAAAAACAAATTCAAGATGCTCACCCTGGCCCAGGTTCTGTCTGCACCTGATCCAGGTGACTGGATGGTTGCTTTGGACCTGCAAACCGCTTAATTTCTTATACCCGTCCTGCAGTCCCACAGGCTCCACTTGTGGTTCAAAGTGGGCCAGGAACATTTTCAATTTGCCATGCTCCTCTTCAGCCTCCCCAGTGTCTCTCCAATGTTTACAAAAGTGATGGTGGTGATTGCAGCTCACCTTTGGAGTTTGGGTATATCAGTTTATCCTTACATCGAAGACTGGCTGTTGAAGGTGGGTTTGCCACATACGGTCATAGACCACCTCCAGACAAACAGAAACCTTCTGACATTGTTGAGGGTCATGATCAACATGCCAAAGTCACAACTAACTCCATCACAGAGGCTCCTCTTCATTGGAGCCATCTTGGCTACTGGGTAGTTTCTGGCCTTCCCTCTACCCCAACGAGTCCAGAACATTCAGGCTATGATCCCGATGTCATAGCCGTGGTTATGGATCTCTGTGAGAGTAGCTTTGAGGCTTCTGGACCTCTTGGCATCCTGCTAGCCTGCTAATCGAATATACCAGGTGGCATACATGGGTTCTGCAGTAAAATCTGAAGTCTCAGTGGCCCCAACACAAGTGTAGCCTTTTGGATTCCATCCAGGTTTTGTAGGAGACAGCAAAAGACCTGCAGTGGTAACTCAGTTGCAATTGGACCTAACTGGGGGTGAGTGTCTAAAAAGTTTCAGCGCTCCGTTCATCATCTCCTTGTGTTTGCTTTGTTCGCCCTAAGTTGGCAGGGTATGCCCAGACGTGGGTCCCTTGCTCACTTTGCCACTGGATTCAAGCTAGCCGGGCCGATGAGGGGTGTTACCCCGAAACTAGTCCCAGGATGCTTGTTTCCGGTCCAGGGAATACCTGGCTTGGCAGTTCGGGCTGGACTGTTCCCATGAGGCACAGGGTCAAGGCTGATTTGCATATAGCTGGGACTGAACTGGGGTGGCGAAGTGAGCTAAAGAATGATGATGGATTCAACCCAGATCTGTGACTGGGGTGAGTGTCTGAAAGGTTTCAGCGCTCCGTCCATCATCTCCTTGTGTTTGCTTCGCAATTGGACCTACAGCGTACCTCTCTCTGCCCCACCCAGAGTTGACAGTGGTCACAGATGCATCACTGCTGGAATGATGGAGGTAGACTAGGAGAGGTGGAGGTGGAGGACTCTGGTCTCCATTGGAGACGCTACTCAACATCAACCCATTGGCATTGTGGTATACTCACCTGGCACTGAAGGTCTTCCTACTATCCATTTCTATGTAATTTTGCAATTCCCCTGGTAGTCTGGGTTAGCTTAAGCCTAGCTTTGGCTATTTGAGGCCCCCGCTCCATGTTTTCTGTCAGGGTGACACCTAAATATTCGAATACCGACACCCTCTCAAGCATAGTGCCGTCTAGACATAGGTTAGAGCGGGATGTATTGGCTGGGTGGAAGACCATAAACTTGGTCTTCTGGGTGTTCATCGCCAGCCCCCTGGGCGACTTTGACATTAAAAGGGTGTCATCCACAAACATCATTGCTGGCACCTTTCTGCTTACTACCTTCGGGGTGTCATTGTCCATTACCCCAGTGAGTTGGGCAACCAATGCGTTGACAGAGGCAAAACAGGGTGGGTGCAAGCACACACCCCTGCCTTACTCTTCTGTCAACTGGGAATTGGGGAGTTAGTTCACCTCTTTTCCTACACCTAACTTGGGCGAGGTTACCTTCATGCAATGTCATGAGGATGCTCAAAGGGTAGGGGGGGATCCCCAGGTCTCGAAGTACCCTCCATAATTTAACTCTGGGCACCAGATCAAAGGCCGTCTTCAGATCCACGAAGATCAAATAGAGGCTGCCACCCTCTATTCTCACTGTTTTCCAGAATAAGAGTTGGAGTCTATATATTTGATCGGTGGAAAATGTTCTTTCTAAATCCGGCTTGATATGGGCTCAATATTTCGTGTTTTTCCATCCACCCCTGGAGACGATCAAGAAGTACCCGTGCAAACAGCTTTTGCGTGACATCGATCAAACTGATCAGTCTATAGTTTGCAGGCAGAAGTGGTGAGCCCTTTTTAAAAACTGGCACCATTTTTGCCCCTGCCCAGGTTTCAGGGTTCGGCATACCTTTCATGATAGTATTAAATAAAACCCATAAGTAGGGTCCCCATATTTTTGGTTCTTCCCTGAAGAGGACCCCCGGTAGCTTATCCAATCCCAGTGCTTTGCCGGAGGGAAGCTTATTTATTGCATTTAAAACTTCGAGCAAGGTGATCTTGGGGACTTCTTTGTAGTTGGCCCTTAGCGGAATTGTGGGTATACGGTCATACAGGCCGGATACTTCCTTCGTGGTATATAGAGCCTGGAAATGTACTTTCCATGCTTCTGCTGCTATGTTTGGGTCTATTGCTGACTTTCCTTCACTACTGCCTGTGCTAACTATAGACCAGAGTTCCTTCATATCCTAATTTGGTCCTCATTTCTCTCCTGTGTTAGTCATTTAAACCCACATATAGCTGCCCGCAATGTCTCCTGACTGAAGTCTGCTTTTCTGGTTGCAGTTACTTCAGCGTATCATAGAAGCGAACTCCAAGCTCTCTTGGTGCAGCCACCTTATACCACCTTTGTCCCCAGACAAAGTGGTAAGGCAGACCAAGGCAGCCTTTCTTAGCTATGGTTGTTACTTCTTTTCACATTGGACAATCCATCACTGTCCCAAAGTCTTTTGCCATGCTTCACTTCTTGACAGAGGCGGAGAGTCATCGGATGCACACAAAAAGAGCTTTGAGCTTTTACTTCGCTCACACCAAAGACCATCAGTGGATGATTAGCTGTTTGTGGCATACTCTGGCAAAGAAAGGCTGTGCGGAAAATAAATTTGTCATGGTGGATAGTCCTCTGCAATATGATCTGCTATGCACGAGCCATGAAGCTGTCTCTGGAGGAGTTAAGGACCGATTCCACCAGGGCCAAGAGTGCTTCCACTGTGCTGGCATGGACGTCCATGCACATGCTCACCAAGTAGTACTAGCTTGACAGGTCTAATGGGATGGACATTTCGCCCATTCAGTCTTGCAGAAATTTTTGATCTGACTCATCTCACGGACCCACCACCGTGGGAAGGTACTGCTTTGGTATCTATTCTAAAGGGAAGGAATCTGTGGTTGGAAGTGTCTATCGGAAAAACAAGTTACTTACCTTTGGTAACTCTCTTTCTGGCAGAGGTGGTGCTTATATGCGAAGCATTACACCGACTGACCTGCTAGGAGCGTTGCTGGTAAATCTTCCAGTAACAGTCTGTTGCCCAGGGATAGTCTAATAGTGAGGAATCTGCAGTTGGAGTGACCACACGAAAAAGTGCTACGAAAGGTAAGTACCTTGTTAATTCTGACTTCTGTCCTGAATTTTGTATGACGAGTTGCAACATCATTTGGATACAATATATTTAACTTAACATTAAATGCTTCTGTATAGTAGGTACTGGTTTTTAACTTGTCTGTACATTTTTATTAATCTGCCACATGTATGTATTTTGTAGAGACAAGAAGTTTGTGGTAGCCTGACACTGCAGCATCACATGTTGGAGCCAGTGCAGCGGATCCCGCGGTATGAGATGCTTCTGAAGGACTACCTACGGAAACTGCCGCAAGACTCGCCTGATAGAAAGGACGCTGAAAGTAAGCACTATGAATTGGTGTATATATTACGCCAACTTCTACATGCTCCATTTTTAGGCCTCATCTGTAGGCAGGTTTAGCTGTTTTTTGGCAAACCTATTGCTTTCAATATATTAATTCAACGTGGAGTGTGATTGGTGTCAGACCCTAGCTCATGAGTAGATGGCTTTGTTGTCTACCTTACTTCCCTGCACCTCATTCACTAGCTTTCCCCCATTGTTTCTCCCACCCACTAACATTTTGGTCTTCTAGTGTCATGGTATGATGATTATTCCTTTCACTGCTGATGTCAGATCTCGCTTTACAGTTCATGGAAGGGACTGTTTTCTTTCCCTCCCTCTCACAGATATCCATCACCATGCAGTGTCCTCTTGCCCCCATCCCCTTTGTTATATTATTTATAATTCCTGCCACCAGCGGGAGCTGCTGGTTTTCTACCATCTTAAAATTTATTTTTTGGTCCATTTGAAAATGGTAATCCTTCCTTGGCATGCACCTCTTAATGGTTGCTTTAATAAATTCCGGTAAGAAATGCCTACTGCTGACAGGCATGCCTCCACGCTGGCCACCATTGAACTGGCAATATTAAAATATATCAATAGAAATTCAAAGATGGCCACAGCAGATGCACGTGCCCATGGCAGCTGTCTATTAGTATATTTAATAATATTTAAAAACCCCTTCCAAGATGGACACTGCAGATGCTCACATTTGTAGCGACTATCGAAGCCAAAAATAACATTGGCAGAGTCCATAGGTTTCCCTTGAGAGCTATTGCTTTTGCCAATGGTTATTTAAGATAAGTGTCCCTCTTCTAGGTATTGTCTAAAAGTTGTGTTTCTCCTTCTCATAAACTGCTTTACAAAACAAACTAATTATTGAGTAGTTAATTTAAGTGATGGTATGTCTAGGAGGCCTAATGCCTTATCTGGGGCTACTGTTTCTGCTTTTGCTCTGTGCCAGTTGGCACAGAGGTAATGAGTAGCATCAAATTCCATATTTTTTAGATTAGGGCTATTCTGCTTCATTTGATTTTGTGTTTTTAAGTGCTTTTGCTGGAGCAAATGTCAGTGGTCCGATTTTGTATGCATGACATTGATTTTTGTGGCCATAAAACAATGCTGATTACTCAACGTCAGCAAGTGTCGCGTATATCCAAATTGGTTTTACCCATGTATTTTAGCCATGTTGTTAAACAGCATTGTTGCTGTTCAGCATGGCTAAAAGTTAGTGGCATAGAGGAGAGTGGTGTGGAGGCGAGTGTCTTAGAGTGAAGTATGGCGAGGAGTGGCATAGAGTGGAGTTTAGTGGAGTGACTTGGAGTACAGTGGAGTAGTGCTTCACAGAGTGGAGTAAAGTGGCGTAGAGTGGAGTAAAGTAGTGTAGAGAGAGTTGTGTAGAGTGACATACAGTGGAGTGTCGTAGAGTGGATTACAGTGTTGTAAAATAGAGGGGCGTACTGTGGAGTGGTATAGAATGACTTACAGTGGAGTAAAGTACATAGAATAGAGTCCAGTCAAGTGGTGTAGAGTGAAGTGGTATAGAGTGTTGTTTAGTGGAATAGAGTGTTGTAAAGTGGAGTGGCATAGCGTGGTGTACAGTGGAGTGGTTTAAAGTGGAGTTGCAAAGAGTGGAGTTTCGTGGAGTGTCATGAGTGGCATTGACGGAATTGTGTAGAGTGGAGTAGTGTTGTAGGGTGGCCTAGAGTGGAGTGGTGTATAGTGTCAGACATTTACATTTTTTTGTATGCTAGAAAAAAAACTTTTCAATCCACCCCTAGTATCCAAGAAGATTGTTGTTGTTCACTTTGAAGTCAGCGAAAGAAAAGTAAACACCAAGCTCCCTTTGAAGACAAAGTCTGACATTTGATCTCTGTCTTTGAATGAACAGCAAATGTTAAAAGACAAGAACAAAATGTAAAGGCCTGTTTGCAGAAAGCGAGCACTAAGGAGGAATGGAAAGCAGGCTGTGCTCCTTGGGAGGGACAAAGACATGCTGGACAGCCTGAAACAAATAAAGCTAGCAAATAGAAAGCAAGCAAATGTGAGTTACAAACAACAAAGGCTATGGTGAGCAGTGGGCGGAATGTAGTCCAAGGAAAGCTTTCAGAATGTCCCCAAGGTGTCATTTCACAACGAGACAGCTGCGCTGCCTGGTAGGCTTCTACATAAGAAGAAAATTAGCACGCCACTTTACATATTGTACAGTGATGTAAATTACGGTACAATAGCGAGGTAATGGCCTATTTTACGCATGTGCTAGGTGGGCTTCAGATGTGCTCCTTTGCACGGGTTTCTTACATTTTCTTTCTGCTTTAGGTCACTGTATCTGGTATTTAACCGTATGCCTTTCCATTCTGAGAGTTAGTTATTTACCATATTACATACTGTGTGCTTCTGTTGGCATGCATAAACGTGATTAGTCAGTTTACATCACGACTTTTACATCTAGTCAATAATTTCAAAGAAACATAAAAGAACGGCCTTCAAAAAATGAACCATTTTGTAATTCATTAAACAATTCGCAAACTTTTCGCAGTATACGCACTACACTCTGAAAAACTTGCCGTAGCTTGTTAGCAGCTTGTGTGATTTGTGTACTTTAAAGATTACTTGCTAACACTGCTTCTTAACGATCAGTGCCTGCTGAAGATTTCCACGCAAAGGTCAATAGTTTACAGTTTTACACGCTGTCAACCGAGAAGGGAACTCTTTATCGTGCTGAAGGAACGCTTTTCCCTCTTTGTCAATGTGTTAGCATTGCCATCTAGTGGCCGGACCGGGGAACTATTGCGAAAACGTAGTGGTAGGAAGGACATAGCACTTTATCGCTAATCGTCATTTTGTTTTTATGCCATACTATGTTGTGTTGTGGTAGCACTGGTAGATTCCTTTCCTTACTCTTGTAAAATTGAGTTGTATACGAGGCGCTTTAATAATCAATATACGGTCCGGGTGCGCTATCTCAGAATAGTAAATAAATAAAGGCGTGTTGCATGCATTCCCCCCTTTACATTTTTGTTTGTCGGCCGCCCCGGACTAGAGATGTGTAATAGGTCACTATTTCCAGTAGAGCTGATTCGTCGCGTGCCTTTTTCTTAAGGCTCTAAGCATGCGGGTGGTTATTTTTGTCTGCTACACACTCTATTTAGTGCTTTGAATCGTCATTTGAGGTATTCAGCAGAGGCGCTGCGGCACAGAATGCGGGTGCTGCAGTAGTCCTCACAGCCCAGCCTGCGTTCCTTGTGCCTTTCGTGCTTGCATCGTACAGCAGCTTGTACTTTCTGTACCTAGACCCAAGACACGATCTTGGCCAATAGGGGGATGCAGTAAATCTGTCAATTGCACAGAAGGAAGAGAGAAATCAGGGCCGGCTTTTAGGGCAGTGCGACTTGTGCGGCCGCACTGGGCGCTGACCTGTGGAGAGGGGTGCTGTGTTTATCAATATCTTATGATAGGAGAGATGAGGGGCACTTTTGCAGGTGGTAGGGAGAGAATTCGAGGAGGTGGTCTTGCGCCAAGATATTGGAATGAGCTCCCTCTGGCCCTGCGTAAAATCTCTACCTACTGTACTTTTGGTGGAGAAGTGTGGCTCAATGGTTAGAGCGGCAGACCCTGATGCAGAGGTCTGGCCCGGGACCAGGGTTCAATTCCCGCCTTGGCGGGTCTTGGGCTCATAATTCCTCGGACCTGATTTCTCGCCTCGGTGCCTATTCTAATCATGGGTCCCACGCTGCAACTCTGGGCAATAGCTTGCTTAATCTCCACAACGGCCCCAACAGCGCTGGGATGCCTGGCTTCACCCTGGGGATGCCCAGGAGTGGACATTTCACAGGGAACAACCAGGAAGGGTTCCCTAGCAGTATGAGTACAGCGCCGGGAAACCCCGAAATGGGGTAGCTGTGCGCTATATAAGTACAAACACATTTACATTTACATTTACTTTTAGGAAGCATCTGAAAGCCTTTTTGTTTTAATAGGCTTCCCTGTTTCATTCTGGTTTAATCCTTGGACTACTATTTTCTAGGCAGCGCCGAGATGCCCCAGGGTGAGTTGAGCGCTTTAGAAAACAATTAACATAACATAACATGGGACGTGGGGGCGCCAAAAGTGATTGTCGCACCGGGCGTCACCAGCACTAAAGCCAGCCCTCAGAGAAATCGTGCTGTTTGTGGTATCCAGAACATTGTGGGCATCTGGTACTGTAGGTAGGCTCCTTCCTCCACCCCAACTCTTCTTCCCATGCAATTGGAGAACCTCTTTAGCAAGCCTGCTTATTCTTAAACCACCCTGAGACCAGAAGGTTGGTTCAGAGCAGACACTGGCTCTCAAATGCAAACAGTGCGCCGCCGGGGAGCTACGCCAAGCACGCCCTCGCTTCTTGAAGACTTAAAACCCTGAAATCCTGACGCTGTCAACAGCGCTTGTGCGAACGTTAGCAACCTTTTTCCAAACACATCCTGAGGACAGTAAAATCGGCGCACAGCCCCCCATAAGGCATCATTCATCATGCCTTAAATCAGGGTTCTCCAGTCGGTCCGGGTGAGCTGGAGCCGTGCCATGTTTTTAAGCTAAAGCTATTCATCTAGATGGGGATATGCAAAAAATCAAGCATGGATCCGACCCTCTAGGACCGACTTTGGAGAACCCTGCCTTGAAGAATTCATCCAAGACCTCCGTCCCCATGTTACTGAACTTCTAGATGCTCCCTGAAGCAACCAGCAGTCAAATACAAGGAGCTGTTCAGTTACTGACCTCTAACAAACATACTATTTCACAAACAAAATCCTTAAAAAGCAAAGTCACATCAAAGCCACCTTGAAAAGCTTTTCATGGCCACCAATTAGGGTTGAGACTCTCAAGAGCAACAGAGGCATGGTGGTGGTGAACATCAGAGGACTCTTAGCATCTCTCTATCTGCAGGGACTCTTGTGACTTAAAGTACGGCATACGTCCCAGTCCAGCTGACCTGCCTGCACGATGGGGCCAGTTTGGAGGATGTGGTCTTGTAATGGAACCAGTCATTCCTTATCCAGCACGCCCAACAAACGCCTATGGCCTCATTGGCCTACAGTCTCATTCGTAAAGATGGTCTTCCCTGGTGGGCTCCCGATTTCCCTCTTGCGGTGGCCATGGTAAGTAGACTCCACCAGCTGATCTAAATGTAATCAAAAGTCCCGCAACGCGTTCTTCAGCTGAGGAACAGATCTGGAACCAAAGCAATAGAAGAAACGACATAGAATGACGTGTCCATGCCCTCTTCTGCATGGAGGACTGCCGCCTGTGCCCGAACGGATGGGAGGAATGGAAGAAAGGCCTTCCAGTTCATCACTAAGGTGTTGCGACGGTAAGACAGTGGATCATGGAACCGGGTATAAGCACAGTGGGAGTGAAGCCGTTAACAACAGTCAAACAATTATTAGAGCACGAAATTAACAAACTTTCCCTTTCGTGATTTTGCAAAACATTTAACAAAAACAGATAATAATTTGAAAGTGATATACTTGGCAGCCTGTGAGAAGGAACTACCTAAGGAGATCTGAACAGTAGTGTAGCAAGGATATCATGGGCCCTGGCGCAAACAAAGAAAATGCTCCCTTTCACTACTGTTGCAGCAATTGTTAGGGTTCAATGGGCCCCTGGGCCCTGTGTCCCAGTGCCACCGCACCACTCGTAAGTACACTCCTGTTTCTGAGGAGTTCTAGTATAACTTATGGCATAGCCGTCAACATGCACTCAAAGTGGAATGCATGCCACTGTGTTGGAAGAGCTGTAGCGGAAGAGGCACTATTGAGCTCATGTTGTTGCATTGTCGGGTGATTGTTAAGAAGTTCTTGCTCACATAAAGGACCTGGCTGGATTCACATTGCTGGACGATTCATTGATATGTTTATCGAGTGACTGAAAGAAACACAGGTCGCTTAAAGCGTTCGTAGTCGAGCTCTTCAGTCACTTGTAGTTTCCATGAAACTGACATTTGCCCAGTGTTTGACGAATCCTCCAACCACCTGAACTTTAGTGGAACAATATTAAAAAGGGAAAACAATCGCCGCCTCACTTGGGTAGACGCACATGACATTTTCTGCTGTGTGATGCCTCCCAATTCTACACTCTGCTGTCCTACTCCTGACAACTTACTTGTGTCTAAACAGGTCTTTGATGCTTTATCACATCACATTCATTGAATTTAAAGACCTATTGCTTGGGTGATCGATTCCCAGCTAGGCGTTATTTTCACAGCATCAAATCTCTCTCCACTGGTTACCGGTGGCAGAGTGCTCCATTTTTAAGGCGTTGTGCCTGTGCCGCACAGCCTCCATTGAGTCCTTCGTTCGACTTCTGCAAACCTCCTTAAATACATAGGATCTAGAAAGCCAGGCTAAGAGCGTGTGCTTTTTCGTGCCTTGCACCTACATAATGGAATTCTCTCTCTTCAGAAATGCGAGCAGTGTTCACTCATGATCTGTTTTACAAGCAGCTTAAAACTTGGCTTTACGCAGTGTGTTTTGCAGATAGTCAAATGCCATTTTCCTCTCCATGTCCCTGCAGGAAACAAGCATGTATCATTCATTGATTGATCCTTCTGATGCACGTCATGCTGAAGCATAGAACACAACATCTTCAGAGGTTTCACTTTGTGAGAGTGTCTTCTAACCTAATCAGACCTCTCTTGTTCACCTATTTCATTAAATGAGGATTTGTTTGAGTCCTGCTGTATTCATATCTGACATTCGTCCCACTTGTCTTTGTCATGGAAATGGACCCACTTTCAGCAATTGTCTAGGCATACTGGAAGGGCTCCCAACATATTATGACCTAGCCTGCCTTTGGTGTTGCTAGACACATCAGCACCCTTTGACAGGGAAGTTATGATGCACTTCTTGGCTGAGGATTATTGCCACTGTTCTTAGCTGATTTACAAACTGCCTTAAACAGACAATTCAGTGTGCACAGACGGACTCCTCAAGATCCTATTCTGCATTTTCTCTTTCTAGTGGAGTGCGAAAAGAATCAACTCTTTATTCCTAGCAGGTAAAAGCCCATTTCTCTCTCAATCTAAATCCTGGTAAAACTGCAATTTTACTTCTCTCTGGAGCATTTATCCCACTCTAGAGTTAAATAGGGGTTGACACAGAAAATCCTTTGGGAATGTTCCCTTCGGTGAGGCAAGTAGAAAAAATCTCTACAGCTCACTTTTAACAACCACTTTTTAAAATGTAATTACACCTACAAAAGAAAAGAAAAAACATGATTCCACAAAACTTTAAGCCCTTTGTTTAATGCCCATATTACTACAATTTGGAGGTGGGAATTCAGCCCAGTATCCACTACTTGCAATTTCTCTAAGCACCCATCAGTTTAATTGTAAACGCCAGAAAGAATGATAGAGTAAAATCTATTTTGATAGATTTTCATTGGCTACCTGTGAAAGAGAGAATCAGTTGTATGCAATTAAGTAGAAGAGTAGATTAACAAAGAAGTAGGGAAAAAATAAACAAGTAAAAAAAACACTATAGAAAATAGAATAAAAAAAAGTAAAAAAAGTGAAAACTGCTTAGGCTAGTGGTGGAGTTGGGGTGAAGTATGGTTTATGGTATATTGATAGCTAAGGTTTAGAGGAAGGTATGGTGTAAGGGCTAAGGCAAGACATAGGACTTAGGTTAACTTTAGAGGCTAGGTTAATCTTAGACAAAGTGATGGTGTAAGGACGATGTGATGATTAGACTTAATGTTAGGGGTGGGGTACGGGCTAGGTTTGGGGTAAAGGCTGGGGTATAGGTTAGGTTAAGGGATGAAGTTTGGGGTATGGTTAGAGAAATGAGAGCTGTTATGATGGTGTAAGTAGGAACAGAAGGGTGACACAGAAGCTTGAATGGGAGTACTGGGGATGTCTTCCATGAAATGAGATGACTCAGTGTAAAGGCAAAAATGTTTGAGTTAGTGTTAAGGAAGGAGTAAAGTAGTGTGTAGGGTAAAGGGCAATGTACGTTTTTGCACTACTGAAAAACATAGCGGTGGAACTTCAACCTCTTCATTTTATCTCTGAACTTTTGGACTCTTTTTTTCTTCCTTCCTTCAGTCTGGTACTGACAAATCAATTTGAGAGGGGGGGGGGGGGGGGGGCGAAGTCCTGGCAAGGAATTTTTTTTAATTCAGTTGTAAACTTATATTTGCTACCACAGTTACCTTTGTGAATAAGGGCTGTTTGTCCACCAAAGATGTGCATTGTGATTAGCATGACATATCTATTTTTTATTGATGGAAAGACCCATTCACAATCGTTTGAGATGTATATTTGATCCAATAAAAATCAGTTTCTCAACTGGTTGCCTCGTAAAACTGTCTTTTTTACTGGTTCTGTTGAAAAGCATCTTTCTTCATTTTAGCAGATCTTAGTGAATAGACGTGTCCTGAGATGTAATCTACAGGGGATGCCAATTGCACTCCACCGTATGCACTTGCGCCTTCAGATTAGCTTCAAGATAAACACAGTTTTGACTGTCATTGCTAGATGCTTCTTATGCACTGACTGTCATTGCTGCTAGCTACCCCCTCATATTGCTGCTGGGTAATTTCCCACACCTTAGATGGCTCTAAAGATGATACATGTACTTGTTACAATGTCTTGAATTTAGTGTAAAGCCTTATCTGATCTACCCCTAATCCCATGAAGCATCGACCTAGAAATGTTATCATGGTGCTGCCCTGCTTTTGTTAGAAGCCGAGGGTGAGGTAAGTGGGGTCCACAGGTTGCCGGAGATGGCTCCATATTCAGGGGCTGTGCATGTTCTTTGGACTCTTGCATACGTCTCTTCTACTATCCAGGAGGTTGGGATAGCTGTACAAATTTGAAAAATATTCTGGATTACATTCCTTAGAATTTACTAAAACATATGAGTAATATCTTCTGTTGCATTCAGCCTTCTTTCTTAAACTTCAGATCAGTGCCGGGGATCAGATAGGTATGATCTCTATTAGAATAAAGCAAACGTTTCAACTAATACCCCACTCCCTGTTGTGGAGCCCTTGTGATTAGTACAAATGTGAATCGGTAGGACTGTGGTAAATAAAATATATCTATCCATTACCGATCTGAATTTCATGCGAGAACTTTAAACAAATAGCTCAGAATAATGAGAGGCAGAATCCGTGGTATAAGAGGTTTCTGAATGGGCTTTATTCCAATATGGCCGACTCGAGTGGCGGACCTCAGGTTCCGTCACCAAGAAGGTTCAGGAAGTGAAGTACGATTCTTTATTGATATACATACATTTTTATAGTTATTACATTATAATGGAAACGAATGTAGGAGGCGTAACATTTGATAAGAAAAGTGACATATTAATGACGTAAACGAAACTAGGCGTAATAAGGAGTAAAAAGAAACATAATTGGTTAAAGTTATCAAATATAAGTGTTTCTATAAGATAATGCTTGACATAGATGCGCGCGCAGCAGCATGACGTGCATTTGACGTGTAACTAGGGGGGGTGAAGGGACCTCGTCACTAACTCTACGTGTGGAGACGAAAAGTCTAAGAGGTCAAGTCAACCTAATCCTAAATCATATCTAACATCCTATGTTTAAAGAACTATGTTATCCACAAGGAAGGACTGAAGGACTTTCGAACAGAATCTATTCTATACTGACTGTGTGCGTGCACGAACGCCTAAGTGTCTATGTGAAATACAAGAGGCAGAAAACTTTCCATGGCAACTGGGCTATGAATTACTTGCAGGAGGACAGCCCTTTGCACGAGAGCTAAAGGAAATGTTTACCTAAATCACTAGACAGGAATGCATCGGCTGAAGAGCAAAGTAGATAATTCGAAGGTGAAATACAGCTTCTTGGCAGACCGGCTAAACTGGCCGAGGCAGGCACCGTTAGCTGCACAGGAAATAGGACAAAGTTCATGGATACAGATGCAAGCTCAAGCTGACGCTTGTCAGAGACAGAGAGCAGGGAAAGGCTTTGAGGACAGAATCGGGCCTACTTCATCTGAACTGTAAAAATGGAGTAACTGAGCCATATAAAGTCGGTGGCCTTTCCTACTTAGGAATTGACTATCCAGCCCATTGATGGCGGATCTGACAGAGAACATATTGACGGTGGACGCACATGTATTTGCGTCTTCAAAACTGGAACTGGAGAGAACATACATGTACTTGTAACATGCATATAGAACCGTTGGGGTCCAAGATAGGGGACATAACTGATCAGGGAAATCCACTTTTCCACATTCCCTCCTTGTTCCCCTACTTGCCCGTCAAGAAACATCAATCTTCATTAATCCATCGATTTGCTCATGGAGCATCATTTCTTCTTCTTTCTTCTTCCGAGATTTTGAACGAAAACCTTGATGTGGAATACACGATGTGGCACACAGACCACAGATCGCTGGTCCACATTGCAGGCATAAGCAACAACTGAATAGTATAAGAAGGCCAATACCTAGGAAGGATAGAACTCTCCATCCCCAGGCTGATATCAGACTCCAAAACCACCCGGACCAAGTCCAAGTGCCTGGGTCTTCGTGTATCTGGCTCACAATCTTATGAAGGCGGGTTATAGCTTTATATACAGATGGCGAATTTTCTGGTATGAATATGCAGCAGCTTGATCCGATGACCCTACAAGCTCCGCCCCTATCGGCCAGGATGACGTCAAGGACAAGTCGATTTTGAAGGACAACGATCCTCATCACTGATTGTTCCTCTGTCAGATTGCCTAGGGCAGCTATAGTCTCATTCACTACGGCTTCAAGAGTCTTGGTTAGTCTACGTATTAGCTTACTATTTGTAATTGTACCTATATATGGGAAGATACCTTTATTGAAATCTACATACTTATCCCACGCCGTCTCAGTATAATCGACAACTGGGAGATCTCTTCGCTCTCTATTGTGTGCTAAACGAGTATTTCGATAATAATCAGGGGGAGCTAAGAAAACAGGTGGCAGAAGGAATGCAATGTAACAGGTACCATCCCAATCTAGAGGTAGACGCATGTATGCCGTCTGACCACATATAAAGTAGGAATGGCGAGAAGCTCTAAATGTAGATTTTCCTTCATCACTATATTCTACTGTAGTAACACATTTGCTATGGCCCATAGGTATGGAACCAACTTTTCTTACACATAATTCACCTTTAACTGGGAATACTGACATGGTGGGCAAAATTAACTCAACTTCGGAATTGACAATCAGAATCATGAGATTAGGTGTAAAATTACCCAATCTATATACTTCATTTTCTAAATCAGTTCCCGTTCTACTAGGGTGACCCTCCTTGTCAGGATGACAGACTTTGTATAACACTATATTCAGATTTCCCCATATCCAATGGTGTTGATAAACTGCTGTGTTTGAATCTATAGAATTCAATAAACTAAACCATGCTCCACAGGTGCCATTATATGTGAACGGATGTGGAAAGAAAGGCAGAACTCCTTTGTTATTCTGATAGGGAGGGAGTCGACCACACACCCAACAATTAGTGGCATTACTAGTCTGGTGAGAATGATGTAACATACTAATGAAAGTGTTATTACGCAGCGCAAGTCTGTAGGATAACTCATGAGGGGGTAGGTCACTAAAAGAATGTTCATCAGTTATATTAATAGCACGCCTAGAAACAGGATAATACATATGCAATAATATACTTGCAGTAACTATTATAAAACTTAAGACAAACAAAATTAATAAAGTCACAATACAGTGGCTACGCAGTAATTTACAGTATGTATGTCTTTTCATTATGATTCGGGACTCTTCATGATTCAGGCCTAAAGAAGACATGTCGGGACAGATTCAACCGCTTCACCTTGGAGAGGACTTAAACAATCAAATCGTCCGACAGTGTAGGCCTGGGCCTAAGTTTTTGTTTATAAAGTTCGGAGCTACTGGCCTCAGCCAAAGGTAGCTTTGAGTCAATGGAGTCAATGGGAGAAGATGCACGGGAAGTATTGTTCATATCAGGAGGAAGTCCATGAAATTTCTTAATATGGCTGGAATGGAGCCAGCCCTTCCTCCCTTCGATCTTCACGGCTGTTCTTGTTGTCAACAGGACCTGTCTAGGCAACTTCCACCTGGGCTCCAGTTGGCTTTTCCTATCGAAATTCCGAACGAGTACGAAATCCCCGGGAACCACGTCATGGGGTTTCACCTCAGTGTTGTCAGGAAAAGCTGCGACCACCTGTGAACGAGAAGATTGTAGTGCAGACATCAAGGAAGCCAGGTAATCCGTCAGCATATTACAATCAACATCAGTTATTTTACGCGGTATAGGCGTCCCCCACATATTCGGTGGTCTGCCAAAGATCACCTCATACGGGGATAGCCCTGTTCGAGAGTGTGGTACCATTCTCATGTAAAACAGTGCAACTGGTAAGGCTACTATCCAGTCAACACCTTTTTCCTGACATATTTTTGACAATCTGATTTTCAAAAGTTGATTATGTCGTTCCACGAGACCTGCTGCCTCGGGGTGTCGGACACAGTGGAATTTCCACTGATATCCCAGCAGAAGCGAAACATGTTTCATTAATTCGGATGAGAAGGGTTGGCCGTTATCTGAATATACCACACGTGGTAAACCGTACCGTGGGAAGAATTCTCGAACTAGCTGTTTGGCAGTAGTTGGGGCAGTGTAATCTGATACAGGATACGCCTCTGTCCAACGGGAGAGAGCGCAAACAACTACGAGAACATATTTGAATCCTCGACAACGTTCCATCTGAATATAATCCATCTGGAGGACTTCAAAAGGATGATCAGGAGGCTGAAATCCACCCTGTTCTACGGGGACACTCTTCCCTGGATTAAACTGACAACATATCATACAGGTACGGACTTTTTGTTTAGCAGCAGCTCGTAAATGTTTGTTAAACCAAATGTGCTGAATGCTGTCTAACATGGCCTTTTCTCCTAAATGTGCGGGACTGTGAACTGTAGCTATAATGACTTGAACCATGGAATCAGGGAGAAACCATACAGATTTTCCCTTCGTCATCCATCCTTGATCTGTCTGAATCCCTCCTAGTTCAGTCCACTTCTGTATTTCTTTCTCTGTGGCATGTGTCTGTATGTCAATTACGTCAAGTGCGGGATCCTTAATTGTCATACACTGTGTTGGTGTCTGAACTATAGGCTTTGTCATGTCGGATGTACGAGTCTGAGCAGTCTGTTTGGCTGTTCTGTCAGCTAAATCATTGCCTTGGGAAATGATATCAGTAACCTTCGTGTGTGCTTTACATTTCATAATTGATATTGCAGTCGGTAAATGAATTGAGTCTAACAAAGCATGAATGAGGGACCCGTGCTGAATATGGGTTCCATGAGAAGTCAAATAACCTCTCTCTCTCCAAAGCACCCCGAAGTCATGTACGACTCCAAATGCATAACGTGAATCAGTATATATGTTGACTTTCTTGTCTGTGGCTTGAATACAGGCTTGTGTTAGAGCAACAAGTTCTGCTGCTTGGGCTGACAAAGTATCTATACAGTTTGTTTCAATAACTTCGGTGTCTGTAGTGACTGCGTATGCGGCAACTAAATTTCCTGTATTTGTCCTCATACACGAACCATCTACATACAACGTCAGGTCTGGATCTAACAATGGAACGTCTGTTAAGTCTTGTCTGGGTTTTGTCTTTATTTCAATAACTTCGACACAATCATGGGCTAGTGGGTCGGTTCCAATTACTGGCAAAAGTGTAGCAGGATTCAGTGTATTACAACGTCTGATTTCTATATGTGGCTGAAACAGTGTCAATTCGTAACCAGTAAGTCTTGCTATGGTCAAGTGTTGTGTTTGCGTTCGGTTCACAAGAACCTCCACTGCATGTGGTACTTGTACTGTCAATGGATGTCCTAACACTATGGCATCGCTTTGTCTGATTGCTAAAGCTGTTGCTGCTACTGATTTCAGACACGCAGGCAAAGCCTGAGCTACGGGGTCTAATGTACTGGAAAAATAAGCACATGGCTTACATGCTCCTGCTTGTTCCTGAGTGAGTACTGACAAGGCAGTACCTGCACGTTCTGTAACAAAGAGTGTAAAATGTTTACTGTAACATGGTGTCGCTAGAACTGGTGCTTGACATAGAGCTTTCTTTAAGCTCTCAAAAGCTAGTGTGTGTTCCTGAGTCCAAGGGAGGACAGTCGATGTGGCTGCCTCCTGTGTTGTCAACTGAATGAGTGGCTTTGCTAGAAATGCATATTGGGGAATCCACTGTCTACAGTATGAAGTGAGGCCTATGAAAGCCCGCACTTCCTTTTGCGTCTGCGGTATTGGCATGTTTGCAATTAACTGAATGCGGTCAGGTGTAAGCTGCCTTCCCTCCTTGGACAGCGAGTGACCAAGATAAATAACTCGCTGAACACAGAATTGCAGCTTAGAAGGGGACACCTTGTGCCCCTTGTCCGCTAGAAAATGTAAAACCGTCAGTGATGCTTTTTCACATTCGGGTTCGCTTCGTGCGGTGATCAGCAGATCATCAACGTATTGAAGCAATGCGGTGTTAACGGGCATGTGTATACTGTCAAGTTCTCGTTTCAATGCTTGGCTATAGATGCTGGGGCTTTCTGTAAATCCTTGGGGAGCGCGTGTGAATTTAAAGCTTCGTCCATTTAAGCTAAATCCGAATAGGTATTGGCTTTCCGGATCTATTGGGACGCTGAAAAAGGCATTCTTGAGATCAATCACGGTAAAGAATGTAGCTTGAGAATCAATGGCTGTCAGTAATGATGAAATATCGGGGACCACGGGGAATTGTGGCACAATGCATTTGTTTAATTCACGCAAATCAATAACTAATCGATATACTGGTGGGGCCATAGGATCAGTTCGTTTAAGAATCGGAATTATCGGTGAATTACACACATTGGAGTTGGTTTCTACAACCACTCCTTGCGCAACTAGCTCATCAATGATTTTCAGTAAAGCCGCTACAGCATCCGGAGGTAACTTGTATTGTCGCATTCGTGGCAATACTACTCCTGCCTTCAGTGTGACTCGATATGGTGTAATGTTCATGCAACCAACATCAGTAGGGCCTTGTGCCCATAGATGCGTTGGTAAGTTCTGTAGTCGGGAATCCATGTCTCTGGATACATAATGACCTTTAAAATCACGTAAAAACAATCTTACTCCTTCCGGAGAACAACAGATAATAGCCCCTAGAGCTTTCAATGTCTTTATACCTAACAAGTTTTCTGGACATGATTTGGTAAGCAATAAGTCAGTAGTTTGTGTCAAGGGACCAATCGTAAGCGGAAGTGGCTGTGTTACTTCATTAACAATAGGCTTTCCTGAAAAACCAAGGGAAACATTTTTAGAGCCTGAGAGGGGTGCCCCTGGAACTTCACTACTTTTTATTGTCGTTCGACTTGCCCCTGTATCGAGTAAAAATTTTCTGTCATGACCTAGTAATTCACTATGGACGTAAGGTCCTTCTTGATCTACTGGAATCTCGATAAGGGGTAAGTCAACTTCCCTCTCTAGGCTGCTTCATGCGTAACGTTGATACTCAGGGTATTCGTACTGTGCGGTCTGATACATTTGTCGTGAAGTTACTTGTGTGGCAGCAGCAGGCAACGGTGGTGCGGCTGGCACGAACTGTATGGACTGTTGTGCGGCTGGCATAGACTGTTGCTGGACTGGCATGGACTGTCCATGCTGCATAGTTCCTTGTTCACTCGGATCTTGTCTAACTAATCGTGGTCTCTCTTTTGCAATACCTGAGGCTATATTACGTTTCAGGACTTGACAATCGTGTACATGATGGCCTGGTTGTTTACAGTAATTGCAGGTTCCTTTTACAGGAACTGCAGAGTCTCCAGAATGTGTCGCACCCTTTTTGTGACCATCCGCTGGTACTGTCTGAGAAACTAGCATTTTCATTTTAGTATCCTTCATGCGTCTATGCTCGTGTTCTTGTTCATCCCTAATTCTATTGTGGTGATACTGTAACATTTGTAGCATTTGTGACGGAGTATTACTTTGCCAGGTACTCTCGAATTTCAATATTCTATTCTTCACTGGAGGTAACGCATTTTCCACCAATTTAGTCACAAATAAATGTGGATATGAATCACTGCTTGCCTTTATACCACTATTTATACCAAAACATTTTTCAAATCGGGCATAATAATCACTTGTGTCTTCATCTTGCTTTTGTTTACAGGCTGAGATTGCACCCCAATCTTCCTTTTTCGTCGCTAGTAAACGTGGCAGTACCTGTACTAGTAAACCTGGTAACAGTTTAACTTTATCCCCGAGCCCTGACCCTGCAGTTCGGTCCCTTTCCTCCGCTGCTAATGCTGTCCAATCTATCTTTTGGTCTCCCACTTCCCACTCTTTTTCTTTCAATTTTTCATAAATGCCAGCAGGTAAAAGCACCTTTAATATTGTCATAATATCAGGAAAGGTATACTCTCCCATCAGTAACATGTCTTTAATTTCTCGGTGGAAACCCGCTGGGTCTTTATCATGACTGGGCACTACTTTCTTCATTTCTAATAATTCCATTTTTGATATGGGTGTATAAACAAATACACGATGAAACTGATTGTCATCACCCTTTATTGGGTGGACTTCTCGTAAAGGATTCTGTCTATCCATATAGTACGGTGTTCCTTCTTTGTTGGGAATCGAGAAAGGATCCGCATTTCCTAAAAGGATGTACTGTTTACGTGACATTAGTATTTCTTTGATTAACTTGTTACTGGATCCTCTCCATCTATTCGTGAGAAGTTCGGTTAACATATCAGGTAAGGGACCAGGATCAGCATGTTGGCTCTTATATTGTATAAGAAGTTGCTGGATCATATAAATCCCAGCTAAACATTGTTCGTCTGGACTGAGGTTCAAAAACGCGTGTGCGACTGTCACGTCACCATATTTACCGGGACTGTCCATCCAATGAACAGCTGCCCTTGCTAATTCTTGTTCGTCCATAGAATCGAGGAGGTGGTAACCCCTTCGTTCCCGGAGTATTTTATCTGCGGCTTGAAACAAACGCTCGGGAGATTTCATATTTATTATTGTTGGACGCGTAGAGTGTATCGGATCAGAAAAACCTCCGGTATTATTACAGGACCTTCCTCTGCCTACATAGGCTATGGTGTCTGCCTGTCTTTCTGACTCTCCTGATTCGAACTCTTCATCCTGCTCGAACTCGTCTGTTTCCAATCTCTCTGCATGTATGTGTTCTACTTCTTTCCTAATTTTTCGGCACATGGCTACTATACTTCCCTGTTTATCATGTTTTCCCTCGGATATATTCTGACTCCATCTAGTAAGAGTTTGCATTACTTCCGGGTCTACCCCCGGTCGGTCTTGATTTCTGATCACACAATTTATAAGAAAACGTAACAATTCTCCCTGTATCTCGACTTTCTGGTATTCCATAGCTCTGTTAATACATTCAGGATCTTTCCCTGTTTGCACAAAATGATATATATTATCTAGATGTGCGGCCATTCCTGGCAGCCTTCCTAAAAATGTCGCAGCTCGTCTAATACGTAATGATGTTATAATCATTTCATCCTCTTTACCAGGCACCGGATCATATCTACAATCTACCATAAGCTCCTTAAGCGTACGGTTATTTATAAGTTTGGGCGTACGTGCATGTGCTGATTCCAGGAAAGAAAATTTACTCCCTTTGGGTGGCGTAAAATGGAGGCTAGCAGCACCTCCAGTAGCCCCCTCTGAGGTGTCAGACGTGAAAGGGTTCGTTGAACGTGCTACAGCCACTACAGGTGTAGACACGGCTGTGGAAACAGTTGCGGGGACAGACGCGGCAGCAGATGTGCTTGCCGAAGCTTGTGTCGTGACTTGTGTCGGAGCTTGCTGTGGTACAGGGACAAGAACTTGATCTTGATGTTGAACCCCCCCAGCAGCCGGTCTGTGCGGTGCGGGGTTAGCATATTCGGGAACTGTATCATCTAAATATGAGGAAAGAAAAATATCTTCTGCGGTTCTAGGATGTCCTTTAGGATGTACCTTTATTGGAAACAATGGGGGTGGCAAGTCTTTTGGTATGGCCGTAATGGCTTGAGGCAATCCTTCGGCCAGAAGGGGATACATCCCTTTCATAAGGGCATTTCTTTGTCTCTCTGTTTGTTCTGTTTGTACTCTTGTACCTTCTTCAATCAACTGCTTATCTCGAACCTTATTTGCACTTTCTTTACTTCTCTCTTCTTGTCTCAGCGCCTTTTCAGTGCGCCTATGCGACTCTTTACGCCATAATTCAATAGCGTCTTTCTGTGACTGTCTAGCTTTCCTCTTCCACAACTCTTCTTCTACTTTCATGATACAGTCTGCATCCCAGGTCCCAGCTACGGGCCATCTCTGATTCTCTGGTAACTCTTTGGTGTAGTCCACCCATAGATCTAGAAATAATATGGCATCTAAGCCATGTTTATGGTACATGAAATGGCCTGGAGTGTCCCTAGGAGGGATAGGGACTGCCTCTTCAAGCACCCCTTTTCGAGTAGTAATTTGTCTTAACTTTGAAAAGAGTGGCATATTGACAACAGCTAATCTGGTACTTACTCTTGAACGGAACTGATCTGATACTTAAACTTAAACACACTTAGGACAAAAACACAATAATGAGCAAAGCACAGTAAAACAATCATTCATACCACAATATGCAGGACATTTTAGCACGTTAAAAAATAAAATACTAAACATTTGTTAAAAATAACCAACAATGATGACAGTCTGCATAACTAATCACCAAGCAGAATTCTTGATAATCACTAGATACTTCGGAATACTTGATATACGGCTAAACCGTACATATACACTGCTAAACAGTGCAGACCGGATTTGTGTACCCAAATCCGTCTTGACCGGCACAACCTATGTGCACGTCAACACGCCTCCCCGGCGATGGTACTCACCGAGTAGCTCACAACGAAAGGCCTCGGACACTGGACTTGATTTCGGACATCGGAACTTCTGGACATCGGGACTTCGGAAACCTGGTGGGCCTCTGTATACCTCGGATCTTGCTCTCTCAGCTAGGCTCTGGTCGGGATACTTTGCGCTTCTCACCGCCTCGTCTGGGTTGATCGCAGCCTCAGTCGCCCCCGCTTGACCGGAGGGAGCTACAGGAAATCCTGCTGGTACGCGTTATGGTCCGTCCAGCTGTGGCAGGAGACCGGGCCTGCAACGCACCGCCGGCGCGTGAGATGAGAAAGTGTCCCTATTCGGGCGCCATTATGTGGTAAATAAAATATATCTATCCATTACCGATCTGAATTTCATGCGAGAACTTTAAACAAATAGCTCAGAATAATGAGAGGCAGAATCCGTGGTATAAGAGGTTTCTGAATGGGCTTTATTCCAATATGGCCGACTCGAGTGGCGGACCTCAGGTTCCGTCACCAAGAAGGTTCAGGAAGTGAAGTACGATTCTTTATTGATATACATACATTTTTATAGTTATTACATTATAATGGAAACGAATGTAGGAGGCGTAACATTTGATAAGAAAAGTGACATATTAATGACGTAAACGAAACTAGGCGTAATAAGGAGTAAAAAGAAACATAATTGGTTAAAGTTATCAAATATAAGTGTTTCTATAAGATAATGCTTGACATAGATGCGCGCGCAGCAGCATGACGTGCATTTGACGTGTAACTAGGGGGGGTGAAGGGACCTCGTCACTAACTCTACGTGTGGAGACGAAAAGTCTAAGAGGTCAAGTCAACCTAATCCTAAATCATATCTAACATCCTATGTTTAAAGAACTATGTTATCCACAAGGAAGGACTGAAGGACTTTCGAACAGAATCTATTCTATACTGACTGTGTGCGTGCACGAACGCCTAAGTGTCTATGTGAAATACAAGAGGCAGAAAACTTTCCATGGCAACTGGGCTATGAATTACTTGCAGGAGGACAGCCCTTTGCACGAGAGCTAAAGGAAATGTTTACCTAAATCACTAGACAGGAATGCATCGGCTGAAGAGCAAAGTAGATAATTCGAAGGTGAAATACAGCTTCTTGGCAGACCGGCTAAACTGGCCGAGGCAGGCACCGTTAGCTGCACAGGAAATAGGACAAAGTTCATGGATACAGATGCAAGCTCAAGCTGACGCTTGTCAGAGACAGAGAGCAGGGAAAGGCTTTGAGGACAGAATCGGGCCTACTTCATCTGAACTGTAAAAATGGAGTAACTGAGCCATATAAAGTCGGTGGCCTTTCCTACTTAGGAATTGACTATCCAGCCCATTGATGGCGGATCTGACAGAGAACATATTGACGGTGGACGCACATGTATTTGCGTCTTCAAAACTGGAACTGGAGAGAACATACATGTACTTGTAACATGCATATAGAACCGTTGGGGTCCAAGATAGGGGACATAACTGATCAGGGAAATCCACTTTTCCACAGGACGAGTAGGCTGATGTCCTAAACATACCTTCCACATAAAAATAAAATGTCAAGAGCATAAGAGGGATAACATTTAGCAGATGAAAGAGGACTGTGAACAATTCATAAACTCTCAAGAACAAGTTACATTCATTTCATTATGGTGCTCCATTGTAACTTTCAACCCTGCATTGAGAAGCACTGTTAACTCTCTAAAATATTATCGTACTTGTTAGACTGTTTCACTGCCTCTCCAGTAGAGGTCGCTATGATCACTTAATCTCACAGAGGCATAAAAATATAGCAAAGAATAGCATTATTTGCACAGGGAGGTTGCTAAATCCTATTCTGTTCTAAAGTGTGTTTTAGGGTTAATCGGGATGAATTTTGCTGATTGGACAGAGTATGATTTTTTAGCATATCTGTGCATCCAAAAATATTGCTCTCGATTACTCTTTGCATGCGTTTATGAAACACTGCTTATGTTTTTTTATAGTTAAATTCCTTTATATGTTGCGTATTCAGGTCTTCACATTTTAGGCTGATGATGCTTCATGATGAATTCTATGAAGTAACTGGGTTGGCTTTTTATCAGGAGATATGTTTGTTGTGGTAGGTTTTGCTCCATGTTGCACATTCATGTGTTATTGTAATTAATTAAAATAAAGATATTTAAAAGTGTTAACTCCTTTTCGTAGTGTATGGTCAGTTTTTCAGAATATAAGACGAATTCTTGGTAAACGTATACCATGTCTCTCATCTTTCCAGAGTCCTTGGAAATCATTTCCACTGCAGCAACTCACTCAAACACTGCAATAAGGAAAATGGTATGTTTTTAGTATGTATATTTTGTTTTTTATACAACACATGTACGCACTACCACACATTGAGCGTTTTGCTAGAACGTCCATATGAAAACAGTGTGTGTTAAAAAGGAGACAATAATCAAAGGTACTTTACATTGAGAAGCCTGTGCTTTAAGTAGATTGGATAAGAATTTTAGAGGTAGGCGCTAACGGTGTTTAGTGTCCTTTGTAATATCTTCCGTCTACTCCAAAATTAGATTTGTTTATTGATGAAGTGAGTCAATATGGACTGCAGATACAGTAATCAAAGGTACTTTACATTGAGAAGCCTGTGTTTTAATAAGTAGATTGGATAAGAATTTTAGAGGTAGGCGCTAACGGTGTTTAGTGTCCTTTGTAATATCTTCCGTCTACTCCAATATTAGATTTGTTTATTGATGAAGTGAGTCAATATGGACTGCAGATACAGTAAACCAGTCGGTGGAATTCAGGCAATACTGTTTACCAATGATCCTTTCAAAAAAGCCATAAAGGAAAACAACACCTATCAATTTCTTAACGTTAATGCTCCCTGTTTTGAGGTTTTTGAGTTCTCTTTTACTTTTCTTCACAATGACATTTTATTTCCAGAAACCAATAAAAATAGCATCTTTGATATTTTACACTCCCTTCCCTGAGGGATTTTGCTGCGACTCACTGCAGGGGATAATTTAAGTAATCCTCTCAATGTAAACTTGCTCTCAAATAATGCAGCTGAAGTTTGAACATTGGAAATTCAAAGACATCTGTTGGTGGTATTACCACTTTTGTAATTGTTTACCAATGATTTTTTTAATCATTCTTGGTTTGGACGAATGTTTCCTTTTTCGCAGGTGGTCTCATTTCATTTAAATATACAAAGGCAAAGATTGTGTGTGCCTGGTGTAATTGGCTAAAGATAGATTTTAAATGTGCTGTGTTATAAAACCTTCCCATTGTTTACTGTGTAGGAAAACTTGAAGAAGCTCATGGAGGTGTATGAAATGTTGGGAGAAGAATATGACATTGTCAACCCTTCGAATGAACTCATTAAGGAAGGAGAAATCCTCAAACTCGCTGCACGGAACACATCTGCACAAGAGCGATACCTTTTCCTGGTAAGACGGGGGGCTTCACATTTTCATGTTTCTCATTATCCTAAGGCTAGACGACCTTAATTGTGAAGGAACGTTTTTTGATGCCTTTTTCATTTTTGAGTGCATTTTGTATTTTTCAAATGTTGAGGTAAGAGAATTATTCAGGTTTAGTTTCAGACAGTTCCTCTCCTCCAGTTTTGTGATATTTCCAGTTCATGCTGTAGCTCGGTGGTGTCTTGAATCAATGACAATTTTATACATAGTTGTGCTTCATCC
This sequence comes from Triturus cristatus, assembly GCF_964204655.1. NCBI lineage: Eukaryota > Metazoa > Chordata > Amphibia > Caudata > Salamandridae > Triturus > Triturus cristatus. The sequence continues at coordinate 366,690,237 of NC_140585.1, forward strand.
ATGTACTGATGTGGTTTAATTCTGAATCTTTGAGTAAGAGACCTAGAGGTTGTAAGTAAAGACTAAAGAGAACGGGGGCATGGTGGCGCCCAGCTGGACTCCAAATCTCAACAATTATGTCTGAGATATATGTATTCCAAACTTGACCAACTGAGTGTCTTTGACCATTTACCACTGTATTCCTAAGTGTCATTCTGTGTTCTAGAGTATTGATTAACTTACCATGGTCTGCTGTATCAAAAGTGGGTTATTAGTCAAATAACACCTGCAGGCAGGCCTTTCCTTCATGGAGTATATGATGGATGTCATCAAGATTTTCAGCACTGCCAATTAATTCTGTGCTATAATAAACTCTTAATCCTGATCGAGGTTCTACTAGCAACAAGTTCTGATTCAGGGAGCTTGTAAACCTAATGGGTATTAACTTGTTGCTTCCCTTCCCTCCCCATGGTAGGTTGGTTATCGTGGGCCTGTATTTAGCCATGCATTCTGGTCTATGTTATTCTTCTTTAGGATTGAGCTTAACCGACCTACGTTCGGTTTATTTGGGATGGTTCCTTGCATCCCTGAGCGTTTATTTATGTGAGCCAGTAAGGTACCATGATATTGAAGTTAGCTTTTATGACATTTGCTAGCACTGGATTATCAAAATAGTATGTTGGGTGCATTTGTTTATTATTTTACAGAGCTCTTCCATCGAAATCTTTGAGAATAAACTCCACGTTTTTTGCATTTTAGTGGAAACTAGCGATAGCACACACAACTCAGAAATGTTTTGCTATCAGTCCCTGCCAGTGATCTTTGTGGCCTGTGAGTCTTGGGGTAGTAAAGGAAGTGTTGGGAAGTTCAAAGGGCAAGCCCGGTGTAGAAACTCCCTTCCCTGGCTGCCCTTAAATTGCCAGATGGCTGATTTTGATTAAGTTCTATATACATCTCTTGCGCTTGGACCCCCAGCCGCATTCAACCAGGCAATTAAGATGTAAACAGATCATTCCAGACATAGAAGCTGCACCTATAAGTATGTAATACCCCTAAATGGAATGACAAAGTCCATAATCTAGGTATGTTTCTAAAAAAGGTCAAAAACCCTCACCTTACAACCTAGGTGGCATGTTTCATCATTGGGTTGCTCCTCATCCATTTAATTTAGACTCCCTAAATTTAGGAACGTTTGAGTGGTGATTTTCTCAGTCTATAACGGAGCCTACATATAAACAGGTTAAAATTGCATATAGATACTGAGCATAAAATGAATTAATTGAATCTATGGAAAAATTATAATCATCACAGTTAGGCCAAGAACTAGAACACGTTTCTGTCTAGCAACAATAATCTACTCGAAAGGCCCAACACACATGCCGCCACTATGTGACTGCGGGCTTCTAGGTGTCCGCCGTTCTTTCCTTGTTCTGTGCGGGCATTAGTTTGGTAAAATTGGCTTAATTCCATGTTTCAAGTTTAATCACAAAGGTCTGCAGAATCTCTCAAAAGCAGTAATGATTCGGGTGGTATAATTACCATTCCTATGTCTGACCTTGTCCCAAATTCCTCCATGCTCTGTTTACAGTGGCTTCATCCATAACAAACAATAGAAACAACCGCCGCTTGCAGTAAGAATTTGAGATTAATATTTTACAGTAACATTCCTTAAGTGTACCCTTCAGAATTTTAATGTATTTTACACCCATGAGTGTTCGTTACAGACCATACCCTACGAATGGCCCTCCATCATCATCCGAAAGTAATCTTGCTCATTCAAATTCGCCTTTATAGCACACACAGTACTTCTGTTAACTTTGTTTTTTACTTGGTAGGAACTTTGTATGATGCATATCTAAATGCTTTGCTTTTATCTTTCTTTTTGTTTTGCAGTTTAACACTATGCTATTATACTGCGTTCCCAAATTCAGCTTAGTGGGCTCAAGGTACTCAGTCCGTACACAGATTGGTTTAGACGGAATGAAAGTTATAGGAACTGCCAACGAGGATTATCCGCACACCTTCCAGGTATCCGGAAAGGAACGAACCCTAGAGCTGCAGGCCAGGTATGTCTGTGTTTGTACGATGCAAACATGCATTAAAAGTCACACTCTCCTTCACTTGTCTTAACATTTTAAAAACCTATTTTACAAAAAGGTAGTGAATTTGTGAAACCGCACAGAAATAAGGCATAGTGGAAAGCAACTAAACCAAAATATAATATGCAATAGACCAGATGAGTGCATTCAAATCTGTAAAGGAGCATTAACACTGTATCTGATAAGAGGATATTATATAAGGGTAACATGCACTTTAGATATCGGTTTAAACAAAATACTTATTTAGCTATTGAACCAGGCCCCTTCTCATGGGATTTTTGTTTTTTTCCCTTTGGTGAATACTGTGAGCTGGTGGTAAGTAAAGGGATTTATATGAAATATGGAATTTGGTCAATTTGCAGTTGCCTCGTGTTTAATTCATTTTCATAGTTGAAATGGCATTTCATGAGGTTTCCATATTGGATTCAGTTGTACCTGTATGTCTAAATAGCAAAAGCACTATTATAAAATGCATATTTATTCACTTTGCCATTTGATTTTCGCTCTTCTGTTTCCTGTTAGTACCAAGCACGACAAAGAAGAATGGATTAAGGTAAATTAATGCACATCACTTGAGCTTTTTCTGCAAAGAGATGTTTATCTGAATGTGACCAAGTGAAATGTGGAATATGTTGGAGATCCAGCTCTTTTTGTTTAAGTGGGCATCCATTGTGCAGAGCATGACCAAAATATGTCTTTACATTAAATGTTCTTTACAGAGATATTCTGAGCTTTTCATCATACAACAAGAATTTGGAAATCTGGTTACCATCTTACTTTAATTGAGTGTGGCAAACAATTTCCATCAGCCATGGAGAACTAGTCGAAAAGTTACATTATGTATGTCAAAGCGTTGAAGCTCTCTCTGCCATATGCAGGGAAAACCTTGGGGTCACTGGCCGCCGGTGCAGAAGTTAGTGTCAAGGCCATGCACTCGTGAGTGCTCGTCACTCGCACAATATGTTTATGAATGTGACTCATACAAAGTGAACCCAGCTACAATGCAATGGAGCATAGTACAATGGATTAGTAGGGCATGGGTCCTGCAGGGCATATAGGCTGAGGAGAGCAGGCAGGGAGGTTCAGTTGCAGAGATTGTAATCTAGAATGGGTAGGAGGGGATTGCCATATGGGGCAGGTGGGAAGGGAGTGGGAATAATGTTTTGAGGGGGTGTGGCATGTCAGCTTTAGAAATGGAGAAGGTCGGGAGAATGTGAGGAAGAAGAAGAGGGAGAGGGTCAGAGGGAGCTAACGCTCTCTTCAGAGAGTCTGGTAACGGGGTGGCTATACTGGTTGCAAACACCGTTTTCACTGTATCAGGAGTTGAAAAGGTGTGGTGGACTGGGGCGGAGCCCCATGGCCTCTTGAAGTGCAAAATAAAGGCAGGCGTATGGTTTTCGCCTTCCTTCATTTACTGTGTCCGGTCTGCGAAGCTCCTGCTGCGCATCTCGCACATTTTTACTCATGGCCTTACCTTGATGGCCAGGTATGGTGGGTGCCTAAGTAGACTTCCTTGTAGGCAGTACACACAGGTCTTGAACATGATACAGAGGAGGCAGTGCTCTGTGGATTCCTGTGATTGTCTTCCTCGGCAGACATTTAATAAAAAGGACTACTGCTGCATGTGGGACACTCAAAGGAATTAGGATTAGCAGAAAGGTAAGGAAATGAGGCAAGTGTTCTTGTTCCGGCAGTGCCAAGATCACCCTTCTGCCCTTTGTCAAATTACATTTTGATATGGCGAGAGACACAAAATTGCCCTAGATCTCTTATCGGAAAGCATTACACTCTGGATAGGTAGGCCAAGGATGCCTCTGTGTTAGATTTGTTAAAATAGATTCAGTTTAGAGGGTCTATATAGTGTTATGAAATCTTAACATCTATTTTTAACCAAACGGTCATCACCAGAGTAAAACATAAGTCTCATAATTCGTGCCTTCTGTCATTAGGGTTGTTTTTAACAGCACAACTGATTGAACAGGCCTATTGTTTCCATTCCTACCTGCAATGGGCTCTGGGTCTGCCTCGTTCAACCTCTGGCTTTTTTATAACCAGCTTCTTCCAGGCATTGGCTTGTGAATTTGTCAGTTACTACTTGGCTCATCCCAGAGGCGTGTTGCTCTTTCAACTAATCCTGTTGACTGTTTGGGTGTATCCTTCCACCTCCAATGGAGGTCCTACATTTCAATGCATGAGGGGCTCTTTGACATCTCAATGTATTTCCCTCGGGTTGCCAATTGCTGTTAACACATGAACACTTGTGGTGCATGCCGGTCTTTGCAAGTGTTAGCACATTAAATTCTAATTTATTGACTTTTCCCATGTTAGTTTTTAAATGATTTTATGGGGAAACACTTGCATCTCAGGCTTTAAGACTGATATTAAAATGACATGATGACTCTACAGAATGGTAGATCATTGTTGTAGCCCAACACATACAGCATAACCCATGTCGATAAAGATAATAATGTTGCTACATCACGTGGCATAAAAGGTTATAACATGATTAAAGTGATTGCGATGGATTTGAACTATCTGAATTCTGTGCTAGGATAGTTGCCCAACAGAGAATTTTTGTAAAGGTTCTCCTTGTGTGGTATCTTGGAATTTATCTGTACACTTAGAATATAATTATTCTGCTAGCAATGATTATGTTTAACTGGAGATAAGCACTACAGATATGCTGTCTTTTAATGCTGCAAATAAGATGTTACTACTCATTTTTTTCAAACTGCAAGGATGAAAGGCGAAGTCAGCCCTGCTGAGCTTACAACCTAGGATCTGCATATTTCTAATCGATTTGCGCAGTGATTGCTTTGTTCATAGAGCTGTCTTGGACAAGGTTTTGATAGTTGTCTCGATTGCGATGAAGCTATGTTTAAGTTGGACGATATAACCTACACTAAAGTCAGGGAAATATTTGACTATTATGTGTCATTAACCACAGTTCAATAATAAATCTTTATGATGTGGGTAGTAAATACAGAGCTGTGTAAGTGGGAATTCATGTCCTGCTATTTCTGCCTCTGTGCGGCTATTAGAAGAGTGTGTGACTTGGCACGTGTAGGACTTTTGAGTTGTGTCCCACAAGTATCAAAGGACACATACACCGAATGCCCTTGCTTTGCGATGTTCTTTTTATTTACATTTATTTTACTTGTGGAATTTGTCAGGGTAACTTCATTTGATGCCACGTCGTGAAGCTGTCGTTATTAGCAAATGCAAGACCAATGCAAAGTTATTACAAAAAAAACAGACAAGACAACCAGACTAATTCAGAAGCTGTTTACGTCATTGAGTGCTTTGTCCTCACATACCTAAGACACGTTCCCCCATTTTACTGGTCAGACGGACCCTGAATTGTCGGCCTTCATCTCTTTTTGTGCACACTAACCACAGGCACTTGGCTGAACTAAGGGGTGCTGTGAAAGCTCCCACCTCAGCCCATCCACTGCGTCATATAAAGTCATCTGATGGGGAGTCCTCGTGCATGCTGTGTACACGGAAACACCCAAAGCAACCAGGTCCCTCGCCTTTACTCATGTTATGAGAAGTTGGCCTGGTATATGCTGTCCATTAGTTAAAGTGGGCACATTGCACCAGTCCAAACGACCATTATTGATGATTAGGTTAAAGACAACCTTTATTGAAAGCTATCCTAGTGGTAGCAATGGAGAGCAGCCTTCAGGCTAAGTCTTGAAGGAATGTAAGGCAGCTTGGTTTACCAGATTATAACCTCCTGAATGACCAAATGAAAGGAGACCCACACAAGGAATATATACAATATATGTATTTATTACTAAACACTCTCTACTAACCTCTTTATGAAATTAGAGAACAAGGCACACAATATTAAAGCACTAGAACGACAGTAAATAGCACGATACACAGTGGGCTCCAGGGGGAGACCAAACCATATACTAAGAAAGTGGTATAACAACCACAACTTGACTATACACAGTGCCTAGAGCACGTAGAATCGCTGGGACCCCAAGGAACCACCCAAGGTAGTGAAACAGGGGACCCACGGAGGACGCGTGCAGTGTGAGAACTCAGGCGCAAGCTCCGTACAACTCCATGGGAAAGTCATGGTTGGAATTTTAAAGATTAAGGACACGTAGGAGAGGACTTCAAGCAAACCCTTTGGAACATAGAAGGTTCTAAGGCCAGCACCCTTGAGAGTACCGAGGTACCCGTGTTACCTATCCCAGGAGAGCCGGGTGCATAGGGGTCAAATGGTGTCGGAAACACTCGTTGATTTCAATGGCGTGATGCGAAGAAGTGCTGCTTCCGGGAAGATGAGCAGTGTTCTGTGTGATCCAAGCCTGGATCGGAGCTGAGAAGAACATGAAAGCAGAGGGGACAGAGTCTGGGTCACTTGGCAGTGACCAGAGGCACGATAGACGAATGCCCACCGATGTCGGGTGTTTCAGGTGACAAGAGGTGAAGCTCGACTCTGCAGCCACGGGGACCAGGAGACGTTGACGATGACCAAAGTCTGCAGGTGAGCTGTCTCACGAAGGATGTCGAGTGCGGGGGGGGGGGGGGCGGTAAGTGTCCGGATTGAACACCAACAAGCCTTGGCAACTGCAACCCACGCGGTTAGAGGAAAGATGCTTTGGTGAGGACCAACAAGGTCCTGGGGACTCTCCAAGCGATGGAGAGCAGGGCACATCTGGAGCGACCAGGAAAGCCCACTTAAAGTTAAAGTTCCTTTCTCAGGGACCCACAGGTCGACGGACCAGGGATCGCGAAGGGACCTTGAGCTGAATCACAAAATACCAGCCCACTCGTGGAGTGTAGGCCGGAAAGCTTCAGTGGAAATACTGCTCGGGGTCTGGACTACAAGTAGCCCATAGTACAGCCTCAGGGATCGCCAAAAAGCATCTGCTGCTGCAAACGGACACAGTGCACAGGGGTACGGGTCCACCTCCTTTGCTGAAGAAATCTTCGGAGTCCTCAGTAGCTCGGGAGATACAAACCGGTCAGATGCGTTTAAGGTGACTCCCTTGCAGGGGAGTAACTCCTTTAATCCAAGGGAGATTCTTCAGTCATCCAACGTAGTGTAGATAGTCGAAGTACTTGGTTTCTGTAGCAGAGTTTCGTCCAGGTAAATCTAAAATCCTGTAGTCAGGGGTTCTTACTTTATACCCAAGGAAGGGGTGGGACAAACTCTGGGGACCTACCTATGGGAGGGTCAGGACAGAGGGGTGGCTACACCCATGTCCTTTGTCCAGTTTCGCGCCAGATCAGGAGCAAATGGCTCCTGCAACCTGTTTGAGCTGGACTATGCACAGGGACACCAAATGTGCCCCCAGTGCAGGCATCAAAACCCTCTGAGTGCACCCACCCAGCCCCAATACACTAAAGCCTGTCTGGGAGGTGGTCATACCTCCCTGTAACAGGAAACCTATTGTCCAGCCTTCCCCTGCCGGAGTTTCATCCAGCAGCAGGAGGGCAGACTCGTGTCTGTGACTGGCAGCATCCATTTTGTGATGCCGGGTTCTGTTAAGCTGGTACCGGGTGTACAGATGTTGTCATATCTCTCCCTCTAGGAGGGTGGAATCATACCTCCTACACCATTTACTGGTGTGGAGGTATGATTCCAAGGTGTTTGACACCAAACACGACATGTTTCCATGCAGCCGTTTTAAAGTTAGCATTTACGGCGAGGTTATAATACACTTAAGAGTATATGGTTGGCTGCATCACAAACAACCCCGGAATAGAGGTTCCGAAGGCTGCAGAGGGGCTCTGCTCATGCAGGTGCACCCTCTCACATAAAACCCAGCACCCTTCCTTCAGGATTGATAAGGCCTGCCATATGGGTGACTGATAGGTTTATATGTGCAGTGATATGGAGTAGATATAGTGCATGCACCACCTTACACAGGCTGCTGTAGCAGACCTGTTGTGTCATTTTGAATGGTCTCCCAGGGGTGGCATAATACATGCATACATACATAATACAGCCCCTGAGAGGCCTCTGGGGTACCTATGCCCTAGTTGCATAGTATACCATATACTAGGGACTTATAAGGGTAACCCAGAATCCAATCTAGAGTGTACCTAAGGTACATGCAATCAATTTAGGGAGAAAGCAGATAGACTGGGGTCCCGATTAGCAGGATCCCTGTCAAACTAAGTCGAAAACCAGCAAAACACCCAGAAAAAGGTGGGGGTAACCATGCAGTCAGATTCCACGTTCCTACACTACTTATCCAGTTGTAGATCCTCTTGCATGCTGTGCTGTTTGTCAGTATCTCCACTTAAAACCTAATTTGTTTCACTTCCAAAACGACCATTATGATGGGTTTCTGCTCACAACCAATGCCTTGTGTCGTTTTACCTGGCACTCGTGGTTCGGTCCCATGGAATCTGCCACAGTAAATATTCTACAATAAACCACATCACATGTAGAGTTCTTTATTGCATAGAAACCCACTGTGTGACAGCTGTTTAACCCAGCTCCCCACTGACGTTGTTTTATCCAGTGCTTAATTTAAAAAATAAATAAATAAGTGCAGGAGCCCGCTGTATTTCAAGAAGCGCACCACCGCCGCTACCTAGTCGTGATTTCACCTCATACCTCTTTCCTCCACCATGTCTACAGTGAGTGTCCCCTTATCTTACTCTTGCAGGTTCTGTTTCATTCTTGCTTTCAGTCTTCATCTCTGTTTTCCTGTGTTTAACTTCGCCCTGCCTATCCCTTTTTCTGCCTTTCTCTCTATTGTTCTGTGTCAAAATCTATAGTAGAAAAATCAGTCCGTCCCGAAAAATTAGGGCCTTTGGAACCACCAATTCAAAGTAAGCACAGGTTTCGTCAAATCTTCTAACTCCTCTTGCCTCAATTAAGAACTATGTGCAACTGAGACTATGCACTGGTCTTCAATGGGCCGAAGAGCGAATACCTAAGAGTGTATATATTATGCCCAGAGTTACACTGTGGCTATCATCGCCTTAATTTTGTAATAATGGGAGACACAGGTGGGCATTAATCATCAGGATTCATCCATAAGATTGCAGTATTCCTTTCATTTCAATGTCTCCTGCCTTAAGACAATATTCTTTTTTAGGCTTTTCAGATGACGATAGAATCTTTTCAGCAAAGGAATGAAACCTTTAAAACCGCTGCCACAAAGGAATGTGAAGATCCGCCTCCTGAGATTTCTGTGAGTTACTCATTATTAATTGATGCTCTATTACTCTTACTCTAGATGTCACTCTATTTTATGACTGATAGCCATAGACTGTTCCTGGGTACATGTAAAACAAACCTGCCAAAGTACAAGAACCTGAGTGTCTTACTCTTAGCGTTGTGGGTTTAAACAGGACCCGTGCACAAAAGCTTCCATTTTAGAAAATCATGTTTAAACTTGACGTCTTTTTTAGATGGTGACTTTTAACATGCCTTGCATGTACGTGATAGCGTACTCAGAAAGCGTTCTGCTGGCAACGCACATTTCTCCATAAGCGATTTCTCATGACACTACATCATGTTCAAGGATAAAGTACACTGAGCACCCTTCCTTTGTATTCTATTGTCCTTTTGGAGACAGCTCTGATGAGACAGATAATAATATTGGCAAAGGACCTCAGACACAGTGGGAACGGAATGGGTTTTGATTTTATAAACAGCTCCTGAGCTTTGGCTCGTCAGAGGAGCACTTCCATGGATAATTCTGGACGTTCATCTGTGACTGATTGCCAGCTGTGCTGACTTCCATCACTATCCTGAAAAGGATGGTGGCCTGTTCTACACCAAATCACCAGATTGGCTTCTGGATACATCACTCAAACAGGTAAATGGGGAGTTAAGCTGCTCCACGAGATCTTGAAGAATGCACTTCTTGCTACACTCTTTAGGATAGAGTCCGTGTTAGGTAGGACTGTCATTATGATATGTATTCATATAATCACTGCAACATTATAATGGTTAAATTTGACATCTTCTTCACCATTCCTATAATGCTGGTAACAATGCTTTGTTTCCTTCTACTTATAATTGCAGCTCATGTATTTTAACCAAGAATCTAATTGCTTCAGTAAATGTTTGAAATCTTAATTTGCAATTTTTTGTATCTCTCTTTGGGTGTGCCTATGGTAACTATGATAGGGTAGATCTGTTTCCAGATTTTCCTTGAGGGAGTCGGAGTGGTTATGTCCTAAGGTTGCAGACCCCATCCAGTACCCTGTTACGTTAAGGGGTCCTGATGGCACACTGTGAGTTAGCCAGGAATTGGGCCAACATATTCTGATGATGAGCATGGACCAAGTCCCCACATTTTGACGCCTATGTTGTTGAAAATCACAGTCTTACTTGATTAGAATGAACCATACAACATTAGGAGGAACCTCTATGGTGTTTGATTTATAACATGCTGAAGGAATATATATGTTTATTTCTTTATTTATTATTGGGTTTGTTATGCAGTTAACCTAGATTTGTTAGGGGGAAAAATGTCTTTCTGAAGTTTAAAAAAACCAAATTTGTTTCCCAAAAAGGGATTCCCTGTTAGTTTATCGTAAGAATGTTTTTTCATTGCTTTTTCATGAACCAATTAAAATCACATGGGAACAATTCCAAACTTTAGTGCAGAGGGACACAACACAGAGTTTGCTACATTGAGCTTTCACTGGCTGCCATCCTTCTCTACTGAAGAGGTGCTGTGTGGTGTTGCGGTCTGCCTTGGGAATGAATAGGTCGTAATGACGGAGGGTTGCTGAGTACAGGTTTCTACAGGTCCCTCCACCCAGACAGATCATGAGGCGTATTTTTGCCACAAAATAAATACTACGTGTTCAGAATCAACCGTATGTATATTTTTTCCCATTGCTCACGCAATAGGTGTGCATTCATAATTTATATTTCACTTTATTATAGGTACTGCACGGAGTGGTACACAAAGGGCTGGTCCCTTTGTTGTCCTGAAGAAGAGGTTTAGGGGATACCTTGAAACATGTTGACACAATACTAGGGATTGTAATTACATAAGTTACTTTTCCGTTTTATTAACCCCTTTTTATCTTTTCCAACTAGGAGCAGGAATAAAACATTAGCTCACTAGTTGGGTAATTTTTAAACATCACTTACACCACTCCCCTTACACTGCACTACACATATCCTCACAAAGTAAGTGCTCCTACGTAACTCCGCAAGTCGCAGCACGCCCCAAGCAGTAGATGTTTGGGATGGCCCCAATGATAAAGCAAGTCACCTAGGGGCAACCCTGGGTGAGCGAGGGAACTCAAGAAAATATTTTTTTCTTTTCTACCAGTACAGGTGGTCTTTCACCCAATTGGTGAATCCCCCATTTTTCTTGGCTAGGTTCTTTTGATCCTTCATCTACGGATTCTTTTTACTGTACTCTGATCACACAGGAGGGTGATCATAGATTGATATCAGAGGTGCTACAACACAGCTCATCTTCCTTCTTCACCAATTGAAAAGGTGCAAACTGACATATAGCCCACTGAGAGCCTGAGTGCAGTGGCGTGATGCCTCCATGGGTAATATTACCCACCCAAGTCCCAGTTTCACCCAGAAAAAACAAATGTGTTTCTTTGCACATTTTCTTCCTACACAAACAGGATGAAAATATGCGTGAAACGGATCTGGAATCAGGAGCCACCTGTGGTTTTGGACCAGTAATCGTAGGTCTGACATGTTATTACCCATTTTGGGCCTAGAAATTTGGAATGGCTGGTAATTTGGATGGAGATACCATCTGAATTCAGTAACCTGGGTACGGTATCTCCTCCTCCTCCTGTTACCGGTTAACTTTGAATTTGGACATTAATGAGTTAACGGCTGTGAGAATATTTGTTTTACAGAGGAATCTGAGATACTTTTTGCACTTTGAGAGTAAATCATGGTAAATGCCAAAGATGCACAACAAAAAACCTGGACTTTTCACAACAGCGTTATAAGACTAGGTGTTAAAAGAGCAATCTGAGGATAGCAAAAAGATACATTTGCTTCACCTTAGCCAGTCATCTCCTTGTCTTGTTTCCTTGTGTCAAGACAGTCTCCAAGAGTAAAATTTAACCCATTCTATTCATAAGATGGAATCAAGGCTTTAGGAATCACTTAGCAACTCCCACTTATGATTCCTCTTAAATATGACCCATTCTTTGTATTTGTTTTTTTTTTTTTGTTCAGTGCTATTCTTAAACTGATGACATGGTGCTTTATTGGGTGCCATCAGTGGATTGCCCTTTTTTTTATATACAGTTCTTAATGCTCACACACAATTGAAATAATAATTTTCCCTAAAAATGTTATGTTGCTGGTGTTCTAGACAGAAATTTTATATTATTGGAGTCTTAGAATTATTTTCCGTAACAGATATGTATTGTTATGTTTTAGAGAGCTGAGCTTGGAAAGAGGGCTCCACGATGGGTGCGGGACCATGAAGTGACCATGTGTAAGGAATGCCAAGAGCCTTTTAATGCGCTGACACGAAGGAGACATCATTGTCGAGCTTGTGGGAAAGTAAGTTTAATTCAGATTGGCAAGTTTACCCTAATTACTGTCCTCTGCACAAGGACGAAGGAACTATAGTATAATCCACTTAAATAAAACACAAACAGTGGTTATGCTAAGCATTTAGAAACCTTTACTTTGCTCCAACTTTAGGCCTGTTACCAGCTGTCACTAAAATCAGGCAAAACTGCCTTGCACGTTAGCTCTTGGATCTTGAGATGTGAGACCTTCTTGATGTTTTCAGGTGGGCTTTCACCCGAGGATAGGAATGGAAACCTCTTTGGTCACCTTGCTAGATAACTTAGAAGGGGTTAAATGGGGGCCTCACTTTAGGCCTAATATTCCTTTCCAACACCTGTAATACAGTATAATGGATCACACCATTTTAAAACATTGTCTGATGGCATTCAACCTGTAATGGGTCTTTGGTTTCTTCCTCCCTGTCAGGCCACAAACAGTCTTTTGTGAGTTCTCCCTTTTAATACAAGAGATCACACGTACAGTTGCCAAGACCCCTATTTGTTTCCCATCCTTTTCAAATATTACAGGCAACTTTTTCAGGATTATTAAATCTTGTGTTGCTGAAACTATCCTTTGCTAATGAAACTCAGCTGATCCTGCTCATTAACTGCCCTCATCTGAGGTACAGAACACTCTCCCAGCCTGTTTCTCAGCTATCTAGGCCTGGATGAGCAGAAATTCTTGAAGCTCAAAATCAGCACTGATTCTGGACCAGGGCAGTCTGTGGAATTCTGCTTTCTGCTCATTGAAACAGGTCCTATTGCCAAGGTTGATGGTCATGGGTTCTATTTACATACAGAGCTTAAACTAAAAGATGAGCTTAATTCTGTTGCAGCATCTTTAGTCTTTCAGATGGAGCTGTTAATAATGACCCCTTTCATTTGTGCCCCAGCACCCGTGAGCCCTGGTAGTAGGAGTGGCAATCCTCTCAAGCATTGATCGGTCCAACATTTACTCCTTGGGCCTTTCTGTGTGCTTGATCCAGAAGTTGCAGGGTGCAAGGACATAACAAGCAGATTTCTGAAGCTGACAGAAACTTCCATTGCTTGCAACATATTCAATTCAAGGATCTCTGTTCTTCCTTGCGCACTGTCTCATCTAGGGATGCATCCAGACATATCCATGCCTGACATTCCCACCATGTTAACCAGTGTTTTTCCACTCAGGTTTCTCATCCCTTCTCTCTGTCCCACATTTTAAACATACACATCTGGGTGGCAGGCTGACAGTTATGGAAGCAGCTGCTGATTGTGATTCTCCTGGTGGCTAACCACTCTACTATCTGCAAGGCCGTCCTACTTCATCTTGTCTGTTAGCATGGACCTCCCAGGGCCACTCATATAGGGTAGACTGTCCTTTACTCATTTCTCTTAGGGCTTTTAAGTCCTGGCATGAAGATTGAGGTGAACACTGTACTGACAACTCACTCACTGACTCACTTGCCAAAAAGCACTGAAGGTAGGTCTGGTAATGCTGTGGTAAAGCCGAAAGCAGAATCTTGACATAAAATAATATAGTGTATACTCTACATCACTAATAGTGTGCTAAAGTGTAAGCAATGGTAACAAAATGATACACTACTCAATATATACACCAAAGCAGGCTGTGAGAAGTGTTTACACAGATTCCTAGGCGATGCAAGTGTAGAAAAGCTGTAAACAGTATATTCTTTCTCATTTTTAATGTGTGAACATTGAAAAGACATTTTGGTACCTTCTGGCTTCAGTATGGTACATGGCTATTAAATACACATACTGTATGTAAACTATGAATGTTAAACAGTAGTTTTGCAAAACCATATAAAAACACTCGGTATATGATAACAGAATTTGATATTACACTCTGTGTTTTTGTTAAAAAATGATATATCTGAAGTGCATGCTTAATAGCAACCACCTACTCGAACAGTGAAGCATTCAAATGAAGTCTAACTCATTGAAAAAATAGTTATTTGTTTACTTATTTATTGCACACAGTCAAAAAGTTCCTCACGCCTGTCTCCTGCTTATTTTTTCCACTGACTACATTTAACCATAGAAGCACAGCTGGTTGCAGAGAAAAGTTCTTGAGTCAGTCTTCGTTGAATGAAAATCCCCAAAAATCCGGTGGGATTGAAATCGTTTTTTGATTGGAAGGCTACATTGATGTTAAATTTAACTGATAGCTCATATAGTGCTGTTTTAGTGTTCATTTAATGTGGTTATTAGTTGTTTAGCAGTATTAATACTGTGAGGACATAAAGCAGCTCCCCCAAATTCACTGAATTTACTCAAGTTTCCGTAGACAACGCCAATGAGCTCCCCCTAGTTTGTTTGCCCTGCCCATATACTAAACTCTAGACTTGAGATGGTTCCCTTTATTATGGAGAGTATGCATTCCTTCCTGGATTTAGGAATTGGTACTTTGTGAGATTAAAAGAAAATCCCTCTAAAAAAAGAGAAATTAAACACTGAAGACCTGAGTATTTTGTGTCCTATTTCTTTGCTCCCATATGTGGCAACATTTTGAGAGAGCGTGGTCACAAATGGAACTGCAACAGTATGTGGAATATAATCACCTCTTGGATGAATCCCATGCTGGATTTTGCCCAGAGCTAGGGTTGGGGCTAGTGGCTTCCTCCGTGGCAAACAATCTGACTGTTGCAAAACAAAAGGGATTCAAAGGCAGTTGTGTTTTCTTTCAGTCTCCTTTGATACCATCGATCACCACGTCCACTTCCATCTGCTATGTGAAGTGGGGTTTGGGATTATGGCCTTTTCTTGTTTTTATCCTTCCGGGTTGTTCACTGGCAAGTGTTTCAACTGAGGCTTCATAGTTCGGAGCCCAACGTGCTAAAATGTTACATTCTTTCTCTGATTCGATTCAACCTGAGGCCTCTGGCAACTCTGTTTCATGGGCTTCAAGTTACTCCCTATATTTATGTATATGACACACAATCAGTGGTTAACCTTAGCGAAAAGCAACACTTAGAGACAGACTTCAAAGAGCACTGAATACTTCAATGGGATGGATGGGTATGAACGTCTTAAAACTGAGCCCATTCAAGTCGAAGATTATCCTGGTGTTCTCAAAAAACAATCTCTGGAAAGTCGCTCTGTGGCCTGCATCCTCACGGCTGCCCTGCAGGTGGTCCGTTATCCAGTCATCCTAATTGACTAATTTGGACTTTAATGCCCAGTTTTGTGTGGTAATAAAAGCTTTACATTGCAGTCTCCATATTTCAAAACCTATATTTCCCTGTCTGTCTTTCTCTCAGAGGATCATAGCGGGGAATATTTTGTTTTGCAGTCCAGATTGGACTTCTGCCATGAAATCTGCCTGGGGCTTCCCAAGAAGATAGTGAATTAACTACAAATAATTCAGAATCCCACTGTGAGGCTCATTTTCAATCTACAGAAGTCTGGGAGCTCTTCATCATATCTGTCAAGATAAGCTGGTTGTCTGTTTTATAAGCAATACTAATGGTTAAAAAGAGCTAAAACAATAACAATCCCTATTTACTGAATAAGGAATTTGTAAAGGATGTCCCCATCCAGATCTGTGATCTCAACCGTTGACCCTACTCGCCATCCCCAAAGCAAAACCAAGAAGTTTGATGGAAGATCTTTCAGGTTTGCCGCTTCAGAACTCTGAAGCAGTAGTCCGCTATGTATATTAAGTAGGTTTAGGAAAAGTAAAAAACACGTTCTGGCAAGGTCCTTAGGCCTGTGGTCTATTGAGTAATCCGTCCTGCAATCCTAATCGAAACTAGACAGTGTCCTCTGGGTAGCACCAAGAGACTCAGAGAGAGAGAATGTAACACTTTATAAATGTACCTAACTAAAGAAAGAAACTGTGTGAACTTGGCAGAACCTGTACTGGTTTTCTATAATACACCAAGCACCCAGAAATAGATTGATACATAAACTACATGTTAGCAATACAATTACCAAAAGAAGCATTGGTGCATATTATGGGATAACTAGACAATATTTAGCTGGTAAAAAATAACGTACAGGATGCACCCTTGACAATAAAAAGCTCAGTATTTTTCTTGGCCACATTGCAGAGCCTCTGTGTACTTTGAAATACAATAGCAAACAGTGTGCTTCCTTCACAAATATGATTTAAAAAAACGTGGCAGTGCAAATCACTAGGACAGTTGTCACAGTTTCACAACTGGTTGCCCTATGAGCAACCAACACCAGGTGAGTAGACGACAGTTGTGAAATTTCAATGTCCTTTACCTTGCAACTAAAAGACCTCTGTTTATGCAATGTTCATTTTGAGTACTCCATAAACACTTTTTACATACTGGCTTTGAGCATAGAAAGACTTGGTACCTCATCTGCCAGACCTACACCTTTCTTTGATGCCACTGCTTATTCTGCTAATCAGTAGGCCATATAATTTAGGAAGGTAGGACTTGAGTGACATTTTGTCCCAGATTGCATCAAGTGTATTGCACCCCTGTAACATAACGCTATATGTGTAGCTCATTGAAGGTTAGCATTGCTTGGGTATCTTACAGTGCTACAAGATGTGATTACGTCACATCTTTGCACTCCGGCATCTTATTGTAACAGGCCCTAGTCAGCAGCGGACTCGACTACGGAAACGCCCTCTACGCCGGAACCCTGTCCAAGCTCATCAGCAGACTACAGAGAATCCAGAATCCCTCCGCACGCCTGATCCTCGACGTCCCGCGCCGCGACCACATCACCCCCCCACCTGACGAACCTGCACTGGCTCCCCATCGACAAAAGAATCTCCTTCAAGCTCCTGATCCACGCACACAACGCACTCCACAAAACCGGCCCAGCCTATCTCTACAGTCGACTCTCCTTCTACGTACCCAACAGGAAACTCCGCTCCGCTGACCACACCCTGGCCACGGTCCCACGCATCCGGAGAACCACTTCCGGAGGCAGATCCTTCTCCCATCGCGCCGCCAACATCTGGAACACCCTCCCCCTCGACAAACCGAAGACCTGCTGACTTTCAGGAGACAACTCAAGACCTTGCTCTTCGACCAGTAACAGCACCCCCCTTTACCTCCCCAGCGCTTTGAGACCCTACCGGGTGTGTAGTGCGCTTTACAAATTATGTGATTGATTGATTGATTGATTGATTGATTGATTTCTGAGCGGTGTTGAAAAGGGACGTTCATCCATTTCACATCACAAATGGCCTGCAGCTATCAACATTTAAACTTTGGCTTGTTGTGTTATTTTTCCATTGAGAAACATTTAACATAGGCAGCCATTTTCCTCAGTATGTTAATTTTCAATGAAGGTGTTGCATGTTTGTAGTGTGCCTTCAAATGAATGTTTTCTTGCACTATATATGCGGTTGCTAATTAGCAATGTGGGGAAACCTTCTGTTGTAGCATCACAGGTTGCTGCTTGTCTGCATGATGTCAGCAGAACAATCCAGCTCCATACAAAACAACCACTCAGCCCACCAAACACACCTATAAGGAATGGTGTAATCACACAGGGCAGTAAAACTACAAGAAGGCCAGACACTGACAGTGCTAAGATTAGTTTCTAACCAAGAGTCTAACACTCACATTTCAGAAATTCTTTTGTGTAAGTGTACTATGTATGAAACTATCATGGGTTTACGTTGTAAATTCTGTTCTCACGTGATCTTAACAAAATAGGATTTAACTATGTTTTTCTCTCATCCAATACATTCTCTATTTGAATGTATGCAAAGCTTATTCTGAAAGCTGCTGAAATTACAGCTGCGTTTTTAAAGTGAAATTCCTTCTTAAATTGTTTAGCATTAAATCTGTGAATATTCTTTTATGAAAGGCTGTCTTTTCCTGAAACTCTTTATTTGCTTTATATGCCATAGGACATGTCTTACTCTGTTTTTATTCCGTCATCGTAATTCAGAGGTGTGGAAGGAGTCCAAGAGGGGGATCATCAGCAAGTTTAGTTTTTCAGTAAAGCCCCTTAACCTCACTATGTCAATGTGCTATAAAGTAAAGCAAACTTTTAGTGGCAACTTTTTCTTTAGATTAGAATAAGAATTGCTTACCTACATCATGATCGTGTAATGTCAGTAACCGTGAATCAAAACCTCTTTAGTTTTTTATATTGCACTTTGTTATGGGAAGCTAATGGACTGATTTGTAATCTGTAAGGGTTTGCAAAACTGAACAGAAAATATTTTGAACTGAGCACTATTTCAGCAGGTGCTGAAAAATCATGACAGCGTATGTATCAGTTGCACATCACGACCCCTTTCCATGGGCACTATGAGTTGAGAATATCTATCAAGTTAAAGAAATGCTGGTCAGTGACTCTGGTAGCGGTTGAGAGAATTCTATTCATGGAATGGTGCTCCACATTCTCTCCTTTGATTCACTACTGAGAAAGAAGAAATACCTGCTTCTCTGCTTTACTTTTCCCATTGGATGATTCCTTCCTGCTGTGATGGACAGGACTCTTGGAATTTGTGAGGGTGTTATAAGTTGTATAAATTCTGCATCAACACCCAATGGTATGTTAACATGTATAATGTTCTATAAAGTCTGAATTCACACCCAGTAGTAATGATACCATGTATAATCTTAGATGCATTATGCATTGTAAAGATCCCATGGGACAAATTAGGATTGGAAAACCAAAAGTAAAGTTTATTCTTCCACGAATAAATGTACCCCTCTAGCTGGTTTTGCTCTCTCTTTTATCGATATTGGTCATTTATCCAGGTATGTTTCTTCACAACACTGCGTAATTATTACAACATAACATTCTTTACAGTATCTTTATTTCTTCAAATCAAAAGTGAGTTCTCCATGAAATATTTTCTAGGGTTTACTCCCAATACACACAGCAGACATCATAGAGTAGGTCTCCTTTGGCCTTATTTGCAGATAATATCCATTTCTTTATATATCGGTTGGCTAGAGGTTCCTGTTAAAAATGAGGAGTAATTAACACCAGGTCCTTTATACTGCAGCCTGTCTCTCTTCCCGGTTAAACCCACTTGCCTTTAACAAATAAAGGGGAATTAACAACGGGTTCTCCATATTATAGCCTGTCTACTTGCTCTCGACTAAATCCCCCCATCCAACCTCCTCCCCCTCCCCCCCCCATACTCTGAGAAAACCACTCCCCTTCCCAAGGAGTTCTTCACTTTGCTGGGAAAAGTAAGCAGTGTTTCTGCTTCCCTTCCTTCCACTTTCATACGTTAGATGCTTCGCCTGGTCCCCCTCCTTATAAAAAGACCCGTTCCCCCTCCTTCTAAGGTGCTTGCGAGTCTCCCCTCTGCAGGAGTTTGTATTGGTGCTCCCCCTTCTGAAAATGCAAAACAGACCCTGTTTTCCATATGTAAACAGTTCCCACCAAGTTTTTGTAGTAAAATGCTCTTATATTTATGTAAGGCTCTGCTATGTGTGTTATTGTGCTAAAGACAGAGACATCGTATGCAAATTGATGAGATTGTTTACACCCACAAGGTGTAACCCTACCAGTCATGGAGCCCACCTGTATGTCATTAGGATCTTGGACAGTGGTTGACTCTGTTACAATTCCAGGACCCCTTGTAGGATGTCCCCAGGAACTTAGATGTTTACATTACCCATACCCAGAAGTTACTTTACCATATATAATGTTAAATCCATTCAGAATTCACACTCAGTGGTAATAATACCGGGTTTTGAGCAGCTGACAAGTTCATTGTTGCTTCATAATATCTCTGTTTCAAGTTGAACATTATCAAAAGTATGCATTTTTAGCTGCATGTTTTCCATACTGTCTACAAGATATGGTGGAAAGAGATCTGGAAAACAACATTTGTTTTGTAACTGATGTTTGCGTGCTTTCCCAGATAATTTTGGGGAATTATTAGCAAATTTGGATTATGTGGAAAAGTAAAATGTATAGGTGGAACCCCTAATCAATCTTCAATCACATTAGAACAACAGTTTAAACATTCTGGGCCTTATGTAGGTGGGCTTGCATTTACCACTTCATAAATACCGAATCATACCGATTCGTTATTTATGAAGTGGTAAATGCTATGTAGGTAATTGGTCGGTAAATATTACCGATTCGGAATAATTCGGTAATTACCGAGTTGGTATTTACCGAATCGGTAATGAGGCATACCTTCCCATTGATGGGAAGGTATGCCTCATTACCGAATCGGTAAATACCGATTCGGTAATGGGGGAGCACATGCAAGGGTGGCAGGGTGTCACATTGACACCCTGTTGCACCCCTGATTCGGCCATGTGTGCACATGTGGCACACATACATGCCCTGAGGGCATGTGTGTCTGCCACATTGCACACATCTACGGGCAAAATAATGCATTTACACACATATTCGTCATTTACCACCAACTATTAGTTGGTGGTAAATAACGAATCCCCACACACACCACACAGTCCCCCTACATCTGATTTCTGTATTCGGAATTTACCGAAGCGGTAAAATTACCGAATCGGTAATTTTACCGATTCGGTAATTTTACCGAATCGGTAAATTCCGAATACAGAAATTCTCCCCCTACATACCAAAAGCCAAAATACCGGTCGGTAACGGTATAATTACCGAAAATCGGCCGTTAACGACCGGTATTTGGCTACCTACATGAGGCCCTCTGTGATCCTTTTCCTTTTGGTATCTGCTGTGTGTGGCAGACATCTGAGACAACTGCCTCCAGAGTAGTATGTTCTAGAGATTTGCAAACTCACTTTGTTACAGCTTAGAGAAACTTTAACCTGCCAGAGACAACTCAGCAGTGCAGTGAGCAATGTCACACTCACTCATTAGGGCAACAAAAACAAGCAATGATATGTTGTAATTTGTCTTCCATAAATCTGAATTTTTCACCTCGTATTTTTGTTTTATTTAAGGTTGTTTGTTGGAAATGTTCGGATTACAAGGCTGCACTTGAATACGACGGCAATAAAATATGCAAAGTTTGCAAAGATTGCCATAATTTCTTAACTACTGGCTCCATGGGCAATGAAGAAAAGAAAAAGAAGGGCTATCTAGTGGTAAGAGAATCTATTACAAGCAATATTGCAAATCACTTATTGCAGTAATACTGAATGCATCAGTATCCAATATCGGTACCAGAGAAATACAGCTTTGACAGATTTAGATTTGAGCTTTTCTAATGATGGCAGATATACATCTGTTTCTATGTTTCAATGGTTTATGGGTACCTGAGATTGCATCCTGCACTCCACCCAAACTGCAGTCTTTAGACTTAATCACCTTCATACAAATACTGTTGATTTTTAACATTGATTTGTGGTGCAAAGTCCACTGCAAATATTACATATCTAATGCTTTCATATAAAAAAAAGGCTGTTAATAGCTTTTTTGTCTCATTCTCTTGGTTCGCCTGGGCCTAGATACATCAAGAAAATTATAGCGAATAGCATAGTAGTCAGACCAGTCATCTTGAACACGGTTATATATGGGATTATGGTCTGTTTTAGAGATTACTAGGTCCAGCATAGCATCCTAAATATTCATGGGAAGTTTATAGAGTGCAATAGGTTATTTTTCTTGAAAGAAATATTTCATTTGAGTGATGTGAGTATTTGTACGTTTAGTTCATGAAATACTGAAATCTTTATAGGAATTTATGCTTACATACCAATTGGTGCTGCTGTTCGTTCTTCTCTTAAGTTTCACGAGGCAGTACTGAGTCCCCATCTAACTCTATAGCAACGAAAAGGACCTGAGAAACTATTATGTCATGTTGTGTGTATGTTTCTTCATGGGACACAAAACATCCAATGGGAACAGTCCTTTTGAACTCAGGTTTTGTGCCAATATGGATCGAATTTATTGTGTCACTTGTAGTATTATTAGACCAATCCAACAATACTTTATTCGTCCGTCAAACTGCATTAATAAAGTCCAACAATCAGCAGAAATGGATTTTGCAGTGAAAGGTTTTTGCTTTTTTAGGGTTGTATTAACTCTTACCTCTGGTACTCTTCGTTACTAAACAAAATTTAGTGACGTGAACATTTGCAAATTTCTTATTTCTGGTCTTTGTTTCAAAGTAGATTGTTAATGGCACTTCTTATCAAAAGAACATCAAGCTTGAAACACCCACATTAAGGTATCTGAGGAAATGTTGTGTCATATTGTTGACATTTATTAGTGCAATTCCTTGTTTGAGTTGTTTTAAACCCATTCATCGAATCCCACTTCGACATCCTTTTCTTCTGCCTGAGGACTCTGCAGGCAATTCTCCTGCAGTTTTTCTCTCTCTCACTCACACCCTCCCTCAAACCCTCTGTCTCTCACTCACGGATACATTGTGCACTGTGCATTTCATGGTTGCCTGGTGACTCCCTCATTTCATTTTAGGGCAGGTGTTCTGAGAGTTGCAAGATGCAGGTGTTTAAGAGAGATGACGAATCCCAGGGGCTGAGCCCTGTCATTGCTTTGACTGAGGGAGGAATGATGTCAGGGCTTGTTCTTACCCTGCTTGCACTAATGTCATGCCCAGTTTGCCTCCCTAGGTCCAATGCAGACTGTCTTTCAAATGAGACATTCAGTTAGGAGCCAATATCCCATGGTCATTGGTTTATAATCTGCCACATCTCCTTTATGCTAGAATCTCTTGGCTTGCCAAGAGGGGACAGTACAAGATAGCCGAGTCAGAGTAATAAAGTGAAAGGTTACCTCTGTTTATAAGTGACAGTCTTCCAAGAGACAACACGGATGGTATCAGAGTTACTGCAGGTGAGTTATTGCTTTATGTTGTTGTGTTGAATTAAGTCCTTTTTGAATTTTTGATAGAGAAAAGCAAATGTTTCTTTTGGGTTATGCCTAACGTTGGGAGCCAAAAACAGATGAGTATTTTGCCTCCTGGTTACATTTCTGTTTTCTCTTCATCGTAAAGTGCAATCATGTAGCATATGTTATTTTATAATGAAACCTTAAAATCGTATTGGATGAGAAATTTGAGCATACTTCATGCCATGTGTCCAATTCTCTGTCTTGTGCAGGTGTGCCGTGTCTGCTCTTAAGAGGCTTTACTTTTTTTCTCCATAGGTTGAGGCAGCTGAAATCTCCAAAAATAGCATAATTTGTGGCTTTCTTCAATATAATGAGAAATCTAAGCCGTGGCAGAAAGTGTGGTGTGTTATTCCTGAACACGACTCCCTCGTACTGTACTTGTACGGTGCCCAACAGGTAAGGCAGCAGATGTTGCCATCACAGAAATAAAAAAAAAACATGTTCCTGATACACATGATTAGATTAGATTTTTACAATACTTTTAGGACATTTTAAGAGGTCAAGAAGTAATATGTCTGAGCAACCTTAGTAATTAAAGACTATTCTTCAACTTAAGCCCTACAATGTTTATGGTTAGTTCACCACCACCACCCCTGAAGCTGGTTATGCAAACAGATAACTCTCCCAAAGAGCAGCATGATAATGTTTATTCACTGGTTAAACTCACAACCCAAAGTACTAGAATGAACTATTAATGCCACTACTCAGTGTAACATGACATTGTGCAAAAACTGTATATATTGGAAGAGAACAAGCAGAGGGATTCGAGCTGAATGGTTAGCTCGTAGGCTGTGTCTCTTCTAAACTGGATCAGTAAGATCCTGGTTGTCTGAATGTCACTAATCTTTGTAGTAAAGGGCAGATGTATTTCCATAAAACGTACTATATTATCTCTGAATGAATAAAGATCGTTTAATTTGGACTTCAAGACTGAGCAAGAAAGCCAATGTGTAAGAAAGTTAGTGTCACTGTCTATCAAGCCTTCTGAAACCGCTTGTAGAATCCCTTGCACCAAATTGAAGACCAATACAAATGTCACACCTCTAAAGGTGATTCCTCAGAAGTTGTCAAAACACTTGACCATTCAGATACCTCTGGCTGCCCTATGCCACATTGACATGCCACCATCAATCTGCTCTTCCTTCACAACCATCACTCCTGGCACCTAACCTATGCCACAATCTTCTCTCTGGCAACTTCATCCTTGCTCGGTGCACACATATTCAGCTTCCTGGAGCTGTGAAACAGACAGCCCTATTAAACAGAATATTTGCACAGCATTGAGCGTACCACTCATGTAAGATAAGTGAAAAGCTTGTATCTATCCAAAAGTAATAATACATCTAGAGGAAAAACACTTATTTTCTAGACACCACCAAGTCTAGCTTGATGATCTTTTACGGTATTTTTAAAAGTTCTCTACCAGTCATCACACAAATACTTTCTTCCCATGTCACCAGTCACTTTCCAACATGTTTCATATAACTGAATTCAACATTCTCCTCAACATTCAGCAACTAAACATTTTCAAATTAGTAATAATTGAAGAACACATGTTGGATAAAAAAATCCCAAACCATGGGATTCTCCAAGAAATATGTAACCATTTAAAGAAGCAAAGAGGAATAAAGAGAGGTGTGAGAGACTTTAAGACAATGTTACTGAAGGTCAGTGAGAGGGCGGTATATACTGAGAAAGAGTAGATGATAGAGAGACAGATTATGCCAGAATAAAGTGTATAGGAGAAAGGAAAAGAAGAGAGACAGGAGAAGAAGATTGCAAGAGAAATAAACATTGAGAAGGGGATATGGAAAACATTGAGAAGGGACTTGTTTCAATTCTCTCTTTGGAGAAAAATGAGGCCGGGTAAATAACACTTGGGCAAAGATCGAAACCAAGAAATTGGGATGTCAATATTGAAAGGAGAGAAATAGAATCCAGAAAACAGGTGAACATGGGAAAGAATTAAATTTGATAATAACGATGGGGCCCAGGTTATGGAACGAATGAGGGAGACAAAGCGTAATAGAAAACAATGAGGTCTGAGGATAAGGAAGAAAAGGGAGAGGGTGTTAGGCTCAGTGAAAGGAGCAGAGGAGGATTTCCAGAGGAAGGTAGAAGAATAAAGAGAGAGCTCTAAGTGATGAAGAGGTATTTTGAAGAGGGAGATGAAGACAAAGGAAGGAGGGGCCAACAACATTTTACAGAAACTGATGATAAGAGAAATAGAGGCTAAGATAGCGGGATGTTTGGGAGGACTAAGAGAGCAACTGAGCCAAAGATAGAAAGAAAGAAAGGGAGATAGAGTGAGTGAGAGGAAACAAAGTGGGATGAGGAACAAGAGTGAGATTGAAACAGAAGAGAAAAAAAGAACATCATTACTAAAATCAGTAAAATCTCATCATTGAATGTATTTGCAATTCTGGGATGTTAATTAAACAGAGTTGCAAATAAAAATATAGAAAAATAACATAAAATGATGGCTCAAAAATGGATAGCACTTGAGGCAGCATATATGACCAGAGCTTGTGTAGGTGGCCAGACGGTGGAGCGGCATGCTGACTGGGAGAGGGCACCAGCACCCCGCTCCACTTCTGAGATGCACCAGTTTTCTTGTTTGTCCAGGTATGAACAGGATTTGGGGTAGAGCGGGGTTGTGAAATAGTTGCCGTAGAAGGGGACAATGTGGTATTCTGCATGGCTCTTGACTTCACAGCCTTATCTCAAAAATCCCATGTTGAGTGGAGCTAAGTAAGTGCCTCTTTGGACTTGAACTGAGAAGTTTTTTCCGAGCCTTGAGCTCAAAAAGTGTCTTGTCAACTGAAAGGTGTGATTCCCACCCAAAAGAAAAAGAAGCAAAGGAGGCCTTTAATTGTTGTAAGGAGCAGTTAAAGAGGGGAATTTATCTTTCCTTTGTGCACATTAAAAACTAGTGCTTATTTAAAGGCTTATCATGTTGCTGTTTGCTGAGGAATTGTGCCTTTTTCACTAAAAAAGGCATCCTGGTCGGACCCAGGATGGGTAAAACACTAGGGAGTGCAATAGATAATGTTCGAGGCATATGATCTGCAGATTGTACACTTTTGCATAGATCGCCATCTGGTGTTGGGCTCGGATGTTTGCATGTTGTCTTCAAAGAAGTGTTATAGTCACGAGATCGGTGACTCCTCCTTCGGTTGACAGTGCTCATGGGCATTGGCTCCATCGTCAGATCGTTTTTTTCTGCCATCGTGTTCAGATGGGACTTGCTGCGCTCCTGGTCGGTGTTGTTATCGAACCCCCTTTCGACATGCAATCACAGTTAACCAATGGTATTGTCTCGATCGCGTGCATTTCGATGCGCACCCTTGACAACTTTCGAATAAACTTTGACGCGGGCCACTGAGCCTACCCGCACCGGTGAAGACAGACGTCGATGGAATGGTCTCCCTTTAAGAAATGTCCACAGTGTGGTGCTAAGTTCCCACACTCGAACCTCCATCCTGTTTGTAATCTGTGCCTCTCTCCAGAACATCGAGAGGACGATTGTGAGGCTTGTCTGTCCTTCAAGTCCAAGAAGACCATCCGGGATGGTCGAGCACAACGCCACTAGATGTGCCTAGGTACAGGTTCCATTCCAGACATCTTCCATCCAGGTTCCGATAGCCTTCCGGAGCCAGAACAGGAAGAACAGGTCCCGGACTCCGAAGCAGACGTCTCCGACGCCGAAGATGACATCACCCCGGCTCAAAGGAATCTGAGTACTAAGACCCCCACCCAAGCCGATACCAACGGCTCTGGTGACACCTTCGCCTCCGGGCTCAGATCCACACCGTATGAAAACTCCGAGCGCCCCGCCTCCGGGCCCGGCACCGAAGGACAAAGAAAAGCCTTCCAGCTTGAGCTAACCACCTGGTCCCGAAAAGCCATCTTTGGCACCGAAAGCTCAGTCGTCCGAGGTGCTGGGCCCTCCTCCGCCGGCACCAGAAAAACCTTTGGCACCAAAATCAACGAAAGATCCCTCGGCACCGAAGCAGCCGGATAAAGCATCGGCACCAAAGCAGCCAGATAAGACACCGAAGCAGCCGGATAAGACCTCGGCCCAGAAGCACACAGATAAGACTCCGGTGCCAAAAACTTCGTAGCCGAAAACATTAAAGGACAAAACTCCTATAACTAAGCCTGCTAAACAAACGCCCCCAGAGCTGAAACAACCCGCACCGAAGGCCTCGGAACCAGGGAAAGCTTCTGTACCAGTCACTGTCCCTAAACGGCCAAGAACAGTTTCCAAGGAGAAATCTTCGACGCCGAAGAAAACTATCGATCCCGAAGAGCTTTTCTTTCCCGATCCAAAACAAACTAACATCTTAATTTACCCAAAGACTGGTCATATAGTCACCAAGCTTCCCACAAAGAGGAAACCAGTACATTTGCCACATGTTCCAGTTCCTCCAAAGAAATTACACATAGCTACTAATACTTCACCACCACCTTCACCTCCACCACCAGTTAACCCTAGTTTACTCATTTCTCCAGAACATTCTACACAACCAGAGGATAGTGGCGATGCACAGGAGGATGGGCAAGAGGATGAAGACCTAGTACCATTAGACACTGAGGTTCCTGATGACCCACCACAGGATCCAGACCCATGCCATGACTATAATCCTGATCTAGATAACGATCTGGATTTCTACCCCTCAAAACCATCTCCGCTAGATGACAATGTGGGTTTTGCCCAGCTAACCAATAGGGCCGCAACATACCATGAGGTCAAATTACACTACGATCCTGTAGAAGAGGATTTTCTGCTGGAGACTTTTGACCAACCACAAAAATCTACTCATGTCTTGCCCATGTTAAAAGGTCTTAGACACGCTCCTGAGGTGTTCAAAGACCCAGTTAGAGCTAGGGTACTTAACCCCAGAATAGATAAGAAATACAAAGCAGCTCCCACTGACCCTATATACATCAAGGGTCAACTTCCCTTAGATTCACTGGTTGTAGCCAATGCACGCAAGAGGGCAAACTCTCAGGGGTCAGGTGATACACCACCTCCTGACAAAGAATCTAAATTATTAGACACATTAGGCAAACATATGGCGTCTCAAGCTGCAAGGTCATGGAAAATAGCCAACACACAAGCCCTTTTGGCAAGATATGATAGGGCCCACTATGATGAGCTGGAAAAGCTCATTCAACACCTAACTCAACAATATAAGGACAAAGCTAAAGACCTTATACAGGAAGGCAAACTAATAACTAATACATCCATCAAATGCGTGCTCGACGCAGCAGACACCGTGTCCGGTGCAATAAATACCAGTGTTTTGCTACGCAGACACGCCTGGCTCAGGTTATCTGGTTCTAAACAAGAGCTACAAAATACCATCCTTTTGACCAAAAGCATCTCTTTGGCCCTGCAGTGGATACATCTTTAGAAAAGATTAAAAAGGACACAGAGACTGCAAAGTCTATGGGAACCCTACAGTCACCATCTACTAGAGGCTCCTTTCGTCACTCCTTCTAAAGAGCAGGCTCCAAAACAAATACACCAGAACACCCGTCCTCATCCTACAAAAGTCCCAACCAGGGCTCCTTTTCCAGGGGATACACTAGAGGAGGTTACAGGGGGAACAACAACAAGGGTAGAGGCAGGGGTAACAACACCCGCAACTCCCCTAATACCAAACAGTGACTTCCCTGTGCTTCCTCCCCATCATCTCACTCCTGTCGGGGGACGTCTCTCACAGTTTCTTCCTGTCTGGAATTCCATCACAACAGACAAGACAAATTATGCAGTATGGTTATTGCCTGGAACTCACTTCTACCCCTCCCAACATTCCTCTCAAACAGCGTCCAATGTCATCAGAACACCTGACGCTCCTCAAACAGGAGGTTTTAGCAATGTTACAAAAACATGCAATAGAGCCAGTTCCCGTGCCTCATCAGGGCACAGGGGTTATTTTCTAATCCCAAAAAAGGACGGCTCTCTCAGGCCAATACTGGACCTCAGACCGCTCAACTTTTACATTCAATCAGACCACTTCCACATGATCGCTTTACAACAAGTGCTTCCACTACTACAGCAAGGCGACTTTCTCTCCACTCTAGATCTAAAGGATGCCTACTTCCACATTCCCAATCATCCCGCTCACAGGAAATATCTCAGGTTTGTGGTAGATGGTCAACACTACCAGTTCAAAGTTCTCCCATTCGGAGTCACCATGGCACCCTGAGTTTTTTCACCAAGTGCCTCGCCGTGGTTGCAGCCCATCTGAGAAGACAACAAATTCATGTCTTCCCTTATCTGGACGATTGATTCATAAAAGCAAAGTCCCACAACAGCTGTGTTCAACACACACTCCGTACGATACAGTTGCTTCACACTCTGGGATTCACAATAAATCTGGGAAAATCCCATCTCCAACCGTCCAGAACACAACAATATCTAGGAGCTACAGTAAATACTTTCACAGCCCTAGGATATCCCAACCCAGTCAGGATAAGTGCTATACAAATGCTAGTTCAAAGATTTCAGCCACAACACTCACTACCAGCATGAGTGTTCATGCAAATAATAGGGATGATGGCCTCTTGAATTTTTCTTGTTCCTCATGCAAGACTACAAATTTGTCCATTACAAGAGTGTCTGGCACGTCAGTGGAACCAGGCTCAAGGTCAGCCAACAGATCTGGTGTTGGTGGACGACCGCACCCATCACTCTCTGCAGTGGTGGACCACACAAAACCTTTCCAAAGGGCGGTCGTTCCTCGAACCAGTCCCACAGATAGTGCTAACAGACACATCACTCACCGGTTGGGGTGCACATCTACAAACCCATACCGTTCAAGGTGTCTGGCCCCCCAACAAAAACAATTTCACATCAACTATCTGGAATTGTTAGCAATCTCCCTAGCATTGAAGTCTTTTCAACTGCACTTGATAAGGAAAGCTGTCCTGATCCGTACAGACAACATGACAGCAATGTATTACATACAAAAGCAAGGGGACACACACACTCTCCAGTAATCCCACCTAGCACAGAGCATTTGGAGATGGGCCATTCCATAGAAGATCTACCTCCAGGCAGAACACCTACCAGGGGTACACAATCAGTTTGCAGATCTGCTCAGCCATCAGGCACAACAGATCCACGAATGGGAACTTCATCCTCAAGTTCTTCTTCCATTCTTTCGTATGTGGGGACACCCAGAAAAAGATCTGTTTGCCACACGACAAAACGCAAAATGCCCAAGCTTCGCATCCAGGTATCCACACCCATTGTCCAAAGGCAATGCGCTATGGATGAATTGGTCAGGCAAATTTGCTTATGCTTTTCCGCCTCTCCCACTCATTCCATTACTGGTGAGGAAATTCCAACAACATTCTCTCAGAATGATCCTAGTTGCACCAACATGGGCAAGACAACCATGGTTCACAACTCTGTTGGTACTATCAGTAGTACCATATCAAAAGCTTCACCTCTCACCCAAGCTTCTCACTCTGAACCATGGAGAGATAAGGCACCCAGATCCCAATCAGCTCAACCTTGCGATCTGGCTCCCGAAATCTTGGAGTTTGGCTACCTTAATCTCCCGCTAGACTGTATGAACATTATCAAAGAAGCTAGACTCCCTACCACAAGGGCATGCTATACAGCAAATTGGAAGAGATTCGTCATTTATTGCTCACACAACAATATCAACCCACTAGATGCTTCCATTCAGAACACCATCTGTTACCTCTTGCATCTACAACAATGTAACCTAGCGTATACATCTATAAGGTTACATCTAGCTGCCATAAGCGGCCTACCTACAAAACAGACAACATTTGTCTTTGTTTAGAGTTCCCGCTATCAAAGCTTTTATGGAAGGACTTAAAAGAATAATTCCACCAAGAGCTCCACCCTCTCCGGTGTGGAACCTCAATGTAGTCCTTACCAGACTAATGGGTGCTCCCTTTGAACCTCTCCACATATGTGAACTACAGTTCCTCACTTGAAAAGTAGCCTTTTTGGTCGCTTTCACATCTCTGAGAAGAGTGAGTGAACTCCATGCATTAATCATACAATAACCATTTTTACAAATCCATCATAACAAAGTGGTTCTTAAAACTAATCCAAAATCTTTACCCAAAGTAGTATCTGCCTTCCATCTGAACCAGTCTGTTGAACTCCCAGTATTTTTCCCTCAACCAGACTCTGTGGCAGAAAGAGCTCAACATACCATAGATGTTAAAAGAGCAATACTATACTACATTGAAAGAACAAAATCCTTTCGTAAAACCAAACAACTTTTTGTGGCTTTCTCTCCACCTCATACGGGTAATCCTATATCCAAAACAGGAATTGCAAGGTGGATTGTAAAATGCATACAGATATGCTACTTTAAAGCCAAACGAACATTAACCATTCCCCCTAGAGCTCATTGTACACGCAAACTAGGGGCTTCTATGGCATTCTTAGGGAACATTCCCCTAGATGACATATGTAAAGCAGCAACTTGGGCTACACCACACACCTTCACAAAACACTATTGAGTAGATGTGCAGGAAAAACAACAAGCTAGTGTGGGCCAGGCTGTATTAAAAACAATATTTCAGACTACTGCAACACATATAGGTAGCCACCGCTGTATAGTCTATGCAAAAGTGTACAATCTGCCACTCATATGCCTCGAATGGAAAATGCTACTTACCAGTATGCATCTGTTCTTGGCATGTAGAGCTGCAGAGTTGTACACGCCCACCCGCCTCCCCGGATACCTCTATCTCTTCCAGTGTTATCTTATTTAGATACATCACGCATGGACATCTTTCTACTTCTTACTACTCCATCTAACCCTACGTGGCAAAAACAATCTAACAATGGAGCCGATGCCCATGCGCAATGTGCTCCGAAGGAGGAGTCACCGGTCTTGTGACTACAACTCTTCTTCGAAGACAAAAACAACATGCAAACATCCGAGCCCAACACCAGATGGCGATCTATGCAAAAGTATACAGCTCTACATGCCAAGAACAGATGCATACTGGTAAGTAGCATTTTCCTTCCAGTGAGTAGCTAATGTGACTACAGTCTGCAGAACTAGTAGCTTTGTCTCTTGCAGCCTCAATTCACCATTTGTATCCAACTATTTTAAATCCTCAGTTAAAATGCAAGATCAATCCGACCACTTTTGTATCTTGGCAGTGAGTCTTTGTGACCAGTTTAATAGAGCCTCAGAACTTTCCGACCTGGAACTCCATACAGTGGATGCTGCCTATTGAATCCTTGTGGGAAAAGGTCCTCTGCCTTCTTTGTTTTCTTGTATGTAAATTGCTGCATGCTTAGTGTATTCATTATTAGCAAGGGTGGCGGTGTCTGGGTTGGTTCGGGGCTCAAGTGGATCTAATTTTTTACCCGCCATTGCAAGGGCATAATAGAGACAAGCATCCCCAACAATGATCTATATTCATATCCATTTTATCCTCAAGCTTGAATGCTCTTACCAACTTCTTCATCAATTATTCATCTTCCTTTGCTTATGCAGGGCAAGTACTTTGTAATTTGGCAATAAGATCAGCCAATTAAAGTCTAAACAAGGTGTGAGTCAGCACACAATCCTATTGTAATCCACTGTGCACCTGTATGTGGTTGTTTAACCCATCTTTGCCATTCCAAGGGGATATTAGAGACAAGTATTCCAACAATGATCCTTATTCATCTTCTTCTGCTGATGCAAGGCAAGTATCTTATAATTTGGCAAGCAAATCAGTCAAATAAAGTTTAAACAAGGTGCGAGTCAGTACATAATCTTGTTGTAAATCGCTCCGCTGTGCACCTGTATGCAAGGAATGGTCAAAGGTAAATACACAGACTAAGTTATTGGAAGCCATCATAAACTGTGTATAACATATGCAATTGTTTGCTCATTCATAAGCTAATACTTGCTGTGACAAACAAGATTTAGTTAATGATGTAATTGCTCCTGCACATTCATCTGTGCATATCTCTTGTTGGCTAAGGATTATAAATAAGAGAAGAGAGGATCCTGATTCTTTCGTAAACTGCTCTTTTGCATGTAAGGAGGGCTCGGACCCATAGCAAGTAGAAGAAATAAAAAAATCCGTTTTCCAAACAGGTAGCTAAAACAGGACAGGTGCAAGATCCCTCTTACAAACGTCCTGATTAAATATCTGGATTAAATATCTGGATTAAATATTTTGATTAAATATCTGTGTTCTAACCTACTTGGAAATCTCTGTTAAAACCCAGCTTAAGGTGTCCTTTATTGGAACTTTAAAATTTGGGTACATCATTTAATGTCACTTAAAAATGGTAATGTAATTGGCTAAGTCAGCTAATTTGAAGTCTTGTGCCAAGGCTGTTAGTTCAAAATTGGGATTGCCATCTATATTTTTATACATGCCTTCACCTTTGAAGTCTTTGTAGGCTTAAGTCTTATATAAGGGAGGCAATGATCATTGGCTACTACAGATTTCATTGCCTTTTCTCTCTGTTCCACCACTTCAGCATATAATTCCCATTATCGTTGAGTATCTCTATTGTGTTTGAGCGTGATCAAACCTGTCACATATTGGCTGAGTTTCAAATCGTGCAGCCTCTTGTGAAAGGCATTTTACCCCTAGATTATAAAAAGCACAGTTTTGAGAAAAATAGCGTCATAGTAGTATATAATTAACTCCTCAGGTAGGACCTCATTTTCCAGGAAAGGTTGGTTCAATAAATTGTGTCAAACAATGAAGACTTACTTAAGGAAAATCCAGAAACAGTTTGAACGAGAATTGTAAATTTTTCAAGTCCATCCCTATTTTGCTTAAAAGACATATCTGATACAGACATCTAGCTGCAGATTCCTTAACTTAGAATATCTCCAGGTGTCAGACTGGATCCGGAAAAAACTTTGCAGCAGCACCTCTGCATGCCAGGGGACGGCGCCACACGACCCCACCCTGACATCGTCCATGTACGTGACGTCAGCAAGGTCATATGAGTCCCTCCCGGCGCGCTGACGTCCGTTTCCTTCTTTTCCGCGTGCATCGCGGATCCGGAGGGAGCGGTTCCTCTGACCTGTTTTCAGGCCTTGTCGACGCTTCGCGTCAGGGAACAGTGTGCGATGCCTTCGGGCTTTAAAACTTGTAATTCCTGTTCGCGTCAGATGTCCTCGACGGACCCACATCTTATTTGAATGTGGTGTCGGGGCGAGCACCATGACTCCATGGACTGCGAGGCGTGCCAACACCTGAAGCCCAAGTCTCGGCACGAGCGCCGTATGAAGCTTCTCTCGGTGCGGTTGTCCAGGTCGGAGTCATCTCGCCCCCTGGCTTTTTCAACAGCAGGTCCCTCTCGCCGTCATTCGACTCCCCTTCTTCTTCTGTTGTCAGGAGCTCTGGTTCCCGGAACATTCCGGACGTGCACTCCCAGCAGTCGCCCTACCCGCCCTTCCCGGGTGTGGGGGTGACACGGGCCCAAATGGAGGCATATGCGCAGCTTTGCAGGCCTCCCATGGGCCCTCTCCCGTCCCTGGGGCGTCCTCAGGGCCTCCGCTTCTTGTGGGCTCTCCGACGGACTCGCCGATGGGTTCGCCCTCGGCGCCAATTGAGCCTCTACCCCCCAGGGACGTCGGAGATGTGGCACCGTAAGGGCGCAGCCCAGTTGGGTCCCCCTCTGCGGTCCACGTGGAGTCATTAGGGTGCGGCCACCGGGGTCCCCCTCTACGACCCACAGCGCCTCTGTCGCGCTACATAGCTTCGCTGGTTGCCGGTGCTCATAGCCCTGCTCTGAGCACACCCCAGGCACCCTGTCAGGCGGTCGCCTGTCCGGAGTAATTGTAATTGTAAAATCACTTATATAGCGCATGGCTACCCGTAGGCATCCCAGCGCTCTTGGAAAACAGTGACCCTAGGCTGATCCGATCTGCAATCGTACTATGAGCTGGTTCTTGGGAATAAAAAAGTTTTAAGTTTCTTCCTGAACTGAAGAAAGGTCTGTTCCTGCCTCAAATTACATGGGAGGGCATTCCATTCTCTTGCAGCTTGCAGAGAGAAGAGTCGACCGCCCGATCGTGCTCGTTTTATTCTGGGAATGATTGCCAGATTATGTTCGCTCGAGCGGAGGTTAAGTTGGGGCTTGTAGGGACTTATCAAGTTTTCCAGAATGGAGGGACCTTCTCCATGCAGGATCTTGTAGGTTATGCATAGGGATTTGAATCGCACCCGTTCCCTCACCGGGAGCCAGTGAAGTGATCTTAGTGCTGGCTTCGCCGACATATACCGACTAGTTCCCGTCAGAATTCTGGCAGCATAATTCTGCGCCACTTGTAGGGTCTTAAAAGTGGATACCGGTGCCCCAAGATAAATCGCATTCCCGTAGTCAATTCGGGATAACACCAGAGACTGAACTACGGTTTTCCTTGCTTTTTCAGGAAGTTGGGGCAGGATTTTGCGCAGGGACTTAAGTATCCCATGACAGACTGCAGACGTCTTTCTGGCCTGCGTATCGAAGGACAGGGCGTTGTCCAGCCAAAAGCCCAAACTCTTTATTTTCGGCTTGGGCGATGGTCTGGCACCCATGCACGCCGGCCAAGCTAGACTTTCGGGAATATCCTGTTTTCCTAGGAGCATCAGCTCAGTTTTTCCTCCATTGAGTCTGAGCTGAGACACGTGCATCCAATTTACCACCACCTCCAAACAATTAGCCAAGTTGTTCGGGGGGGCATCTGTTTGCTGCAGGGAAAACACCAACTGGGTGTCGTCCGCGTAGCTTATTAGCTGGATGCCGAACGGAGTTACTAATTCCGCCAACGGGGCCATGTAAACGTTGAACAGTGTGGGGCTAAGGGACGACCCCTGTGGAACCCCACACTGTAACGGGAAAAGGCG
Organism: Triturus cristatus; assembly: GCF_964204655.1. NCBI lineage: Eukaryota > Metazoa > Chordata > Amphibia > Caudata > Salamandridae > Triturus > Triturus cristatus. Next base: position 366,726,461 of record NC_140585.1, read on the forward strand.
AGAGCAGTTGTTTCCGTCAAACACTTGAAAATATCTTTCCTCAAGGAAGGATCTCAGCCATTCCAAGGCTTTCCCAGCTACTCCGATATTTTGAAGTCGCGCCAGCAACAGGTGATGACTTACCGTGTCGAAGGCGGCACTGAGGTCCAGAAGGATAATGGCCGCGCTGCCACCAGCATCCAAAATCCCTCTGGCCTCTTCTACCACCCTCAACAATGCCGTCTCCGTGCCTTGTCCCTTCCTAAAACCCGTCTGGGATGGGTGGAGAAGCTTGTATTTCTCCAGAAATGCTGCCAATTGAATATTTATCAGTTTTTCGGTTAATTTCCCCATCCCGGGTAACAAGGATATCGGGCGATAATTCGCCAGGTCTCCTGGGTCGAGGTTCGGTTTTTTAATCAAGGATCTCACCATGGCTCGGGGGGCTCGCCTCAGTATCCTCATTCTTCAATGGGACTCCCTTCTGTGGAACATTGGTCGCACCCTGTCTGGGGAGGGTCCATTTACAACCCTCCCCCACTGATGAGTTGTTGTCTCCTCTGTGGAGGGCTACCGAGGCCGGTGCGGCTTTATTGAGGAGGGTCTCATTGGCCACCAGCATTTTGAGCATGCAACCCCCTTCTGCCCCCTTATCTGTTGACCCCTTGCTTGAGGTCCTTCATCGGGGGTCCGGGACTGTGGAGCCGCTTCTACCCTTTGAGGCTTCCCTTTATGATACCCTTTTAGGTACCTGGGTCCGGCCGGCTTCAGGCGATCCGGTGGCTTGTTCAGTTTTGCACTGCCACCGTCCAGTTCCGCATGATCCCGTCTGTCTTTTTGTACACCCTGATGTGCAAGGGTTTGTGTTGCAGACTGCTTTCCCCGCCCTGCCTCCTCTAATGCTTCCTCCCTCTCGGGAGTCCAGATGGCTAGAGTCATGGGGCAGGAACGTCTTTGCCTCCACTAGTGCGGCCCTACTATCAATCAATCAATCAATCATTTCCATTTATAGAGCGCGCTACTCACCCATGAGGGTCTCAAGGCGCCGGGGGGGGGGGCGGGGCGCTGCTACTGCCAGGTCTTGAGGTGCTTCCTGAAGCTGAGATGGTCCTGGGTCAGTCGTAGGTAAATGGGGAGGGAGTTCCAGGTCATCGCTGCCAGGTAGGAGAATGATCTTCCCCCGGTGGTGGTTCTGTGAATCCGTGGGACGATGGCGAGGGCGAGGCTGGTGGAGCGAAGCTGGCGGGTGGGGGTGTAGAACGAGAGGTGTCCGTTGAGGTATTCGCTGCCCATGTTGTGGAGCGCTTTGTATGCGTGGGTGAGCAGTCTGAACGTGATTCTTTTGTTGACGGGGAGCCAGTGGAGGTTCCTCAGGTGGGTGGATATGTGGCTGTGGTGAGGGATGTTGAGGATGAGTCGTGTGGAGGCGTTCTGTATGCGCTGGAGGCGATTCTGACGTTTGGCGGTGGTTCCTGCGTATAGGGCGTTCCCGTAGTCCAGACGGCTGGGCCATGGGAGACTGTTCTTCTGGTTTCTGTGGGGATCCATCGGAAGATCTTTCGAAGCATGCACAGGGTGTTGAAGCATGAGGATGAGACGGCGTTGACTTGTTTGGTCATTGTGAGATGAATCCCAGGTTGTGTGCGTGGTCCATGGGTGTCGGTGCGGTGCCCAGCGCCGAGGGCTACCAGGAGTCGTCCCAGGCAAATGGGGATTGTTCGAGGATGAGGACCTCCGTCTTGTCCGAGTTGAGCTTAAGACGGCTGTGCTTCATCCATTCTGCTACCTCTTTCATACCTTCCTGAAGGTTGGTTTTGGCGATGGCTGGGTCCTTGGTGAGGGAGAGTATCAGCTGGGTGTCGTCGGCATAGGAGATGATGTTGATGTTGCGTTCGTGCGATGGCGGCGAGGGGGCTCGTGTAGATATTGAAGAGCGTTGGACTGAGTGAGGATCCTTGAGGCACGCCGCAGATGATCCTTGAATACAATGTGTGTTTCAGCACGGGCTACTTCTGCCCTGTGGGACTCTGCAGAGTCATTGCTTTTGGCCACCTCTGAAGGTGCTCGGGTTGATCTCCTTCGCCTCCTCCGGGATGGCCGCGACCTTGCCGAATTCACAATCTGCTCAGCTTCAGATACTGCGGATTCTTTGGGACGTGCTATGGCGTGCTCTGTTGCCTTAAGGCGTCACGATTGGTTACGCGATAGTGTCTTCCCCGAAAATACCCAGGAGCGATTGGTTGACTTACCCTTTGATGGGTTTTACTGTTTGATGCTCAAGGCGAGTCGGCGGTTCATCGGCTCCTTGCGGGCTTTCGTTCTCCCACTTAGGTCTTCTTAGGCCTTTCTTCCGTGGTGGTACTTTTTCATTTCACATCATTTAGCTGCACTCTGTGTTTTACATGGGAGGTGAGCCTTACGTCTTCTTTTCCTGTGGTCAAGAGTGATTACCCTTTTATTGGCATCCCTTGGATGCGTTTTGCTTTGGGCAGCCAGTAGGTCCGTGTTCCACAGATTGCTGTGTCTGGTCCTCTGGCTGTAGTATTGAGCCGGTGGCTCTGCTCGGTTAAGTCATGCGGCTCGGAACTCATGTTAACGGGTTCAGTTCGTTACTGCACTCTTTTGGCCTGGCTTATTGCCCTAAGAGGTGTTCCCATTGTTTGGGGTATGCATACACCATGTGGGGTACTGGTATGCTATTATATAGCTTTGCTCATCTCACCTGGGCCTGGAGATCCTGTGGGCTCCATGCGTTGCTTGGTGATCCGTTGTACGGCGTTCTATGTTTTTCCCTGGTGCCATCTTCTTGCGCCTGTTGCCTGTTCCACCTCCTTGGGAGGTTTCATGCTCTCTTCAAAACCGGCTCCTACCTGCCCTTACTGTACTAGGTATGCTCCGGTATGGACATGTTCATGCTCCTGGCTTGTTCTCTCTCTACATATTTATATGTTTATACATTTATGTATATGTGCAGGTTGCTTTGGTATTCCTCTTCCTACATCGCCACCTCTTTTCGGGACTGCGATGTGTGGGGGAGCTTTTCTGAGTTGTTGCAAGTTGCCCATAGGTTCCTCCTTGCTTCCGCTTACTGGGGTGATTTCCCAATTTGACAAATGCTCCCTTTTTGGTGTTCCACACTGTACGTGCCTTTTCTGGAGTGTTTGGTCTCGGATTCTGAGGCTCTTTCCAATTGTTAACGCTACGCCTGCCGGACAGCTCTTATGATGGCAGTGGTCTTTGACTACTGCCTGCAAGTCTATATTGTGGGTTGTTTCTCGCTTTGGCTTCATACTGCCTGGTCGGGCACTCTTAAGCTTTTTGTATAAGCCACTTTGAGGTCTCTGTGGCCGTTTGCCTGCTGCGTGTTTCTACCTGCTTCTGCAGGTTTAACATGGATGCAATTTCCCCCTATTTCCCCTTTTTGGGATTGGGTGTGCACTTGGTATGTTTCTTGTCCCGCCGCCTATTCCAATCGCATTGCTCAGGTTCTAGCTCTTGCTTTTGGCACCTGCTCCTTCAGCCTTCCTTCTATGGGCTAGTCTGTTAGGCTCTGGTTGCATCTCTTCTGGTTCTTTTAAACTGAGTCGGTGTCCTAATTTTGCGCCATTCAGAGAAGAGTCGACCGCCCGATCGTGCTCGTTTTATTCTGGGAATGATTGCCAGATTATGTTCGCTCGAGCGGAGGTTAAGTTGGGGCTTGTAGGGACTTATCAAGTTTTCCAGAATGGAGGGACCTTCTCCATGCAGGATCTTGTAGGTTATGCATAGGGATTTGAATCGCACCCGTTCCCTCACCGGGAGCCAGTGAAGTGATCTTAGTGCTGGCTTCGCCGACATATACCGACTAGTTCCCGTCAGAATTCTGGCAGCATAATTCTGCGCCACTTGTAGGGTCTTAAAAGTGGATACCGGTGCCCCAAGATAAATCGCATTCCCGTAGTCAATTCGGGATAACACCAGAGACTGAACTACGGTTTTCCTTGCTTTTTCAGGAAGTTGGGGCAGGATTTTGCGCAGGGACTTAAGTATCCCATGACAGACTGCAGACGTCTTTCTGGCCTGCGTATCGAAGGACAGGGCGTTGTCCAGCCAAAAGCCCAAACTCTTTATTTTCGGCTTGGGCGATGGTCTGGCACCCATGCACGCCGGCCAAGCTAGACTTTCGGGAATATCCTGTTTTCCTAGGAGCATCAGCTCAGTTTTTCCTCCATTGAGTCTGAGCTGAGACACGTGCATCCAATTTACCACCACCTCCAAACAATTAGCCAAGTTGTTCGGGGGGGCATCTGTTTGCTGCAGGGAAAACACCAACTGGGTGTCGTCCGCGTAGCTTATTAGCTGGATGCCGAACGGAGTTACTAATTCCGCCAACGGGGCCATGTAAACGTTGAACAGTGTGGGGCTAAGGGACGACCCCTGTGGAACCCCACACTGTAACGGGAAAAGGCGAGAGCAGTTGTTTCCGTCAAACACTTGAAAATATCTTTCCTCAAGGAAGGATCTCAGCCATTCCAAGGCTTTCCCAGCTACTCCGATATTTTGAAGTCGCGCCAGCAACAGGTGATGACTTACCGTGTCGAAGGCGGCACTGAGGTCCAGAAGGATAATGGCCGCGCTGCCACCAGCATCCAAAATCCCTCTGGCCTCTTCTACCACCCTCAACAATGCCGTCTCCGTGCCTTGTCCCTTCCTAAAACCCGTCTGGGATGGGTGGAGAAGCTTGTATTTCTCCAGAAATGCTGCCAATTGAATATTTATCAGTTTTTCGGTTAATTTCCCCATCCCGGGTAACAAGGATATCGGGCGATAATTCGCCAGGTCTCCTGGGTCGAGGTTCGGTTTTTTAATCAAGGATCTCACCATGGCTCGGGGGGCTCGCCTCAGTATCCTCATTCTTCAATGGGACTCCCTTCTGTGGAACATTGGTCGCACCCTGTCTGGGGAGGGTCCATTTACAACCCTCCCCCACTGATGAGTTGTTGTCTCCTCTGTGGAGGGCTACCGAGGCCGGTGCGGCTTTATTGAGGAGGGTCTCATTGGCCACCAGCATTTTGAGCATGCAACCCCCTTCTGCCCCCTTATCTGTTGACCCCTTGCTTGAGGTCCTTCATCGGGGGTCCGGGACTGTGGAGCCGCTTCTACCCTTTGAGGCTTCCCTTTATGATACCCTTTTAGGTACCTGGGTCCGGCCGGCTTCAGGCGATCCGGTGGCTTGTTCAGTTTTGCACTGCCACCGTCCAGTTCCGCATGATCCCGTCTGTCTTTTTGTACACCCTGATGTGCAAGGGTTTGTGTTGCAGACTGCTTTCCCCGCCCTGCCTCCTCTAATGCTTCCTCCCTCTCGGGAGTCCAGATGGCTAGAGTCATGGGGCAGGAACGTCTTTGCCTCCACTAGTGCGGCCCTACTATCAATCAATCAATCAATCATTTCCATTTATAGAGCGCGCTACTCACCCATGAGGGTCTCAAGGCGCCGGGGGGGGGGGCGGGGCGCTGCTACTGCCAGGTCTTGAGGTGCTTCCTGAAGCTGAGATGGTCCTGGGTCAGTCGTAGGTAAATGGGGAGGGAGTTCCAGGTCATCGCTGCCAGGTAGGAGAATGATCTTCCCCCGGTGGTGGTTCTGTGAATCCGTGGGACGATGGCGAGGGCGAGGCTGGTGGAGCGAAGCTGGCGGGTGGGGGTGTAGAACGAGAGGTGTCCGTTGAGGTATTCGCTGCCCATGTTGTGGAGCGCTTTGTATGCGTGGGTGAGCAGTCTGAACGTGATTCTTTTGTTGACGGGGAGCCAGTGGAGGTTCCTCAGGTGGGTGGATATGTGGCTGTGGTGAGGGATGTTGAGGATGAGTCGTGTGGAGGCGTTCTGTATGCGCTGGAGGCGATTCTGACGTTTGGCGGTGGTTCCTGCGTATAGGGCGTTCCCGTAGTCCAGACGGCTGGGCCATGGGAGACTGTTCTTCTGGTTTCTGTGGGGATCCATCGGAAGATCTTTCGAAGCATGCACAGGGTGTTGAAGCATGAGGATGAGACGGCGTTGACTTGTTTGGTCATTGTGAGATGAATCCCAGGTTGTGTGCGTGGTCCATGGGTGTCGGTGCGGTGCCCAGCGCCGAGGGCTACCAGGAGTCGTCCCAGGCAAATGGGGATTGTTCGAGGATGAGGACCTCCGTCTTGTCCGAGTTGAGCTTAAGACGGCTGTGCTTCATCCATTCTGCTACCTCTTTCATACCTTCCTGAAGGTTGGTTTTGGCGATGGCTGGGTCCTTGGTGAGGGAGAGTATCAGCTGGGTGTCGTCGGCATAGGAGATGATGTTGATGTTGCGTTCGTGCGATGGCGGCGAGGGGGCTCGTGTAGATATTGAAGAGCGTTGGACTGAGTGAGGATCCTTGAGGCACGCCGCAGATGATCCTTGAATACAATGTGTGTTTCAGCACGGGCTACTTCTGCCCTGTGGGACTCTGCAGAGTCATTGCTTTTGGCCACCTCTGAAGGTGCTCGGGTTGATCTCCTTCGCCTCCTCCGGGATGGCCGCGACCTTGCCGAATTCACAATCTGCTCAGCTTCAGATACTGCGGATTCTTTGGGACGTGCTATGGCGTGCTCTGTTGCCTTAAGGCGTCACGATTGGTTACGCGATAGTGTCTTCCCCGAAAATACCCAGGAGCGATTGGTTGACTTACCCTTTGATGGGTTTTACTGTTTGATGCTCAAGGCGAGTCGGCGGTTCATCGGCTCCTTGCGGGCTTTCGTTCTCCCACTTAGGTCTTCTTAGGCCTTTCTTCCGTGGTGGTACTTTTTCATTTCACATCATTTAGCTGCACTCTGTGTTTTACATGGGAGGTGAGCCTTACGTCTTCTTTTCCTGTGGTCAAGAGTGATTACCCTTTTATTGGCATCCCTTGGATGCGTTTTGCTTTGGGCAGCCAGTAGGTCCGTGTTCCACAGATTGCTGTGTCTGGTCCTCTGGCTGTAGTATTGAGCCGGTGGCTCTGCTCGGTTAAGTCATGCGGCTCGGAACTCATGTTAACGGGTTCAGTTCGTTACTGCACTCTTTTGGCCTGGCTTATTGCCCTAAGAGGTGTTCCCATTGTTTGGGGTATGCATACACCATGTGGGGTACTGGTATGCTATTATATAGCTTTGCTCATCTCACCTGGGCCTGGAGATCCTGTGGGCTCCATGCGTTGCTTGGTGATCCGTTGTACGGCGTTCTATGTTTTTCCCTGGTGCCATCTTCTTGCGCCTGTTGCCTGTTCCACCTCCTTGGGAGGTTTCATGCTCTCTTCAAAACCGGCTCCTACCTGCCCTTACTGTACTAGGTATGCTCCGGTATGGACATGTTCATGCTCCTGGCTTGTTCTCTCTCTACATATTTATATGTTTATACATTTATGTATATGTGCAGGTTGCTTTGGTATTCCTCTTCCTACATCGCCACCTCTTTTCGGGACTGCGATGTGTGGGGGAGCTTTTCTGAGTTGTTGCAAGTTGCCCATAGGTTCCTCCTTGCTTCCGCTTACTGGGGTGATTTCCCAATTTGACAAATGCTCCCTTTTTGGTGTTCCACACTGTACGTGCCTTTTCTGGAGTGTTTGGTCTCGGATTCTGAGGCTCTTTCCAATTGTTAACGCTACGCCTGCCGGACAGCTCTTATGATGGCAGTGGTCTTTGACTACTGCCTGCAAGTCTATATTGTGGGTTGTTTCTCGCTTTGGCTTCATACTGCCTGGTCGGGCACTCTTAAGCTTTTTGTATAAGCCACTTTGAGGTCTCTGTGGCCGTTTGCCTGCTGCGTGTTTCTACCTGCTTCTGCAGGTTTAACATGGATGCAATTTCCCCCTATTTCCCCTTTTTGGGATTGGGTGTGCACTTGGTATGTTTCTTGTCCCGCCGCCTATTCCAATCGCATTGCTCAGGTTCTAGCTCTTGCTTTTGGCACCTGCTCCTTCAGCCTTCCTTCTATGGGCTAGTCTGTTAGGCTCTGGTTGCATCTCTTCTGGTTCTTTTAAACTGAGTCGGTGTCCTAATTTTGCGCCATTCAGCGGAGAGTGATCCTTCCTTCTTTCTTTCTCTCTTTCTTTGCTCTGGTATATGGCTCAGGCCATTCTACCTGCCCCCTTTTTAGGTCTCGCCTGGCGAACGCAGCGCGAAGCGCTGTCGCCAGCGAGATCTATTGTTGCTGACTTGCCTCGGAAGTGGGACAGGAGATGGGCACGCGCAGGCTCTTGGCGGATTTGAGTTGGTGTACGCGCTTACAGCCACGCGGCGTGCACATCTCCTGTCCCCCTTCCCTCGCAAGTCAGCATGCAGTTTCACTTTCGTGAACATTCACTCGTTAAAAACGCAGCATTTGGGCATCCGCAGGGCTTTTGGCGCTTGCATGTAACATGTACAGCTGGTGCTTGGTGCCGTGTTAATTAGGCTCGGGGCAGTAGTTTCTTTGTGAACGCGCTCATAAAGACTCGGGCCCCTCTCAATTCCTGAACTATGGCTATGGCGCAGCGGTAAAAATACAAGAACCACACCAGAGAGGTACGATGGACCTGCGCCACCTGTACCTTGGTACCCACATGCTGCGGTAATTACCTAGCCCTCGAACTCCAGTGCTCGCGCCCCTTGCGCCATTTCAATGTGTACATATTAACAGGTTCGAGCCTTATGCGCGCTCCGTCATACTACATGCCGCGCTACATCCGCTAATAGCGAACGGGAGGGTTGGTGCTCAGGGCGCCCTATACTGCCTTCTTCATTCAAGCGTAAACAAGCGGGCCCATTCCTTTTTAGCGCTGGGAGCTAGGCGATTTGCCCAGAATCACCGGATGTTTGAGGGTCGGTGCCGAGACTCGAACTGGATTCCCCAGCTTCAAAGTCCCACGCTCTAGCCATTATGTTGTGTTGCTCTACACAACGCGTGTCGTGTGCCTTGCACCCCTAGGCCGTCGCGCTATCACCCCCCCCTAGGGACAGGATAAAGGATCTGTGATCCCGGCTGTCAGGAAACCCGGTCTGGCTGAAGGGGGAAGCGAGGAGAGAACTCGCGGGCAGTCTTGCCCGAGTGTAATCCAAAGCGGGCCAGCCACCCCCATCGCTGGCTACCCTGGGGCAGTCCCCGGGCAGCTAAACATATCGGCATGAGCCCCCGGTCCTAGTGCCTGGTAGGCAAAGCACTAATGCAAGCGCAATTCAAAGCAACAATGAATATTTTGCAGTCGCTGGGCCGGCATGTACTCCCGGGAAGACCCGCTGGTCATCTTGTACTCCGACTCGGCCTGCTCTCACCTGCTGAACTCCTGCAGCGCCTGCTTCGCCGAGTTCTACGCCCCCTGCTCCAACAAACACACACGCACCAGCCGCCCTCAGCCAGTGCATGCGTATCCCTCAACGCGCGCATGGCGTGCTTTCGCTTTCCCTCCCTCCGGCGTTTCAGCCCACGCTCAGGTTCTCCCGCCCATTGAGGCCCCCTCTCTTCCTCCCTCGCAGCTCTCTCCCCTCCTCTCCCTGCCTCCTCTTCGACCCCCTTTTGTCTTACTCCCTGCCCTTTGAGTCACCTTCCTCCCCCCCTTTGACTACCTAGTGCCTCTTCCCAGCGCAGCCACGCACTGCTCGGTGACCCTCGGCAGAGAGCAGCCCTCGCACGGCCATAAGGATGGAGAACACACTGCTGCTCAAGATGCTCCTGCTGGTGATCCTTACCGGCCAGCTGAGGCTGCGCAGGAAGGTGGGTGCCCCCGGCAGACACCCTCCCCACCCCCTCCTGGCATGTGAGAGTGATCGGCCGGACACCCCCTGCTGGCATGTGTGAGTGTGAACAAGCCTGGCATACCCCTGCTGGCATGTGTGAGTGAGTGTGAACGAGCCTGGCACCCCCCTGCTGGCATGTGTGAGTGAGTTGGAACGAGCCTGACACCCCCCCTGCTGGCATGTGTGAGTGAGTGTGGACAAGCCTGACACCCCCTGCTGGCATGTGCACGTAATCTGCCTGACACCCCGTGCTGGCATGTGTGCGTGAGTGTGAAGGAGCCTGACCCCACCCTTCTGGCGATCCTTACCGGCCAGCTGCGGCTGCGCAGGAAGGTGGGTGCCCCCGGCCTGACAGCCTCTCCTCCCCCTGCTGGCATGTGTTTTGTGATGGTATTGTGTATCTTTATTTTCAGCGTGGTCCGCTTTCAGTGCGGTCCGCCTTGGTCACGCTTGTCTTTTCATATTATCAGAGCTGGTTGTAAATTGCATTAACTGTTCTCTTGACTCTTCGTAAATGAGGTGCCATGGCGGCGGTACCTGCCCATTGATCGCTCGCCTTGCACCCTGGCATGGCAATTCGCAGCATGACCGGACTGAGAAATCATAAGGGGGTGTCCCGCCCAAACAGCCCATCTGAAGCTACGTACCTGCATTTACATTTAGTAAAAACATAATTTTCGGTCGATTTTACCATTGCCAGCACCTCTAAATGGGCCAAGTCCATAATGTAATCTTTTTGGCCGCCTTTGTGTGTGAATTCCCTTCTAGCTGAGTGTGCGGGTTTGTGTATTTCTTTAAAAGTGCATGGGCATGGATGTCTGTGCCACTCTATCTATCTAAGTCAATCTGGCTGTGCGTGCGTAAGGCTTTTATGATTAAGATCTAAGAATCCGCCTCGGGCACCACACAACCCCTTCGTTAACGCCTTTCACAGCGCAGCAGTAAATGGAACAAAAATTTCTTGGAAACCTACACGCGTCCCCGGGCGATTCAGGCTGGGTCAGTACTGCCAGCATTCAGCTTTTTGTTTCGTTTCTTTAATTGAATTTAAATATATTAATCAGCAGTTGAATTAAAAAGACATCCTGTGCATTTGAAGGCCGCAATCACTGGAGGAACGCCTGGCCCACCTTTCAACGCAACCACGGCACAAGTTTTCACGTTTTACAAATTATTTATGATTAATTATTTTGTTATTATGCAACAATACTGTATCCTGCCGTCGAGATGGAGAGAGTAACTGAAACATTTTGCGAATGTTCGACCTGGCACCCCGTCACCCTGAGGTTAAGCAATTGTTTGGCATTGGAGTCTGGAGCTTGTTGCTTTCTATTGAGAGGGATTTTTGTGTTCATCGTTATTTTTGTGTAGCTGTCTGTTGGCAATAGGCCTCGCATTACTAAAAATTTGAGCTATTGGTGTTGCATTATTATTTGCAACGCCAAAAGCTCAAACTTTTACTAATGCGAGACCTATTGCATTGCAAATGCTTGTTAATATGGGTATGGCGTAGCGCCATTCTGGCATTTTTAGGATATCTCCCATCCCGTTATTTCTGCTCTTCTGAGCTGCTTGGGTTGCTGTCGGGCTGTTTCGCCACAGCCTCCTCCCTTTATCCGTCACTCTGTTGCCGGATCGGATGCTTGGCGCTGTCTGTTAATCTGTCGCAGACCCACCTCCCCTTTGGGGTATGGCTGTGGTATCTATTATAAGTTAAGGAACCTGCGGCTAGATGTCTCTATCAGATATATGAGTTACTTACCTTCAGTAACGATGTATCTGGTAGAGACGTTGTCTAGCTGCAGATTCCTTAACGCCCACCCAGCCTCCCCGTTCTGCGAGGGCCTTGCCAAGTGGGGTTCTCCGCTGGCCCCCCTGTTACAGTTGGCATTGTTTTTTTCTCTCATTGGTGCTTACATTGTTGCATCCCTTTGAGACTTGCCATAATACCACTGACTCCCTCAGGGGTTTCTGTCACAATTCTACCATTGCCTCCCTCTTAAAGGTTTCTTATCTGTAGAATGAGGCCTTTTCGATTGTCCTTCACCAGGAGATTCCTCTTCCTTTTCTTCTTCTCCTGCTGTCTTCCGCCTTCTCTGTTGGCTCAGGGTTCTGGGCTCCTCTATGGTAGTCTTCTTTGGGGCTCTGTTTGCCTCTGTTTCAGACCTCCGTTACTACAGGGGTAGTGCCAGACTTTTTCATTCCTGCGGTGGACTGTTGTTCTCTCTGTGCTCCATTCTTGCTGGACCGCACAGATCTGCACGGTACTGACAGTCTATTTTTGTCTGTTATTCTGCATGGTACTAACAGTCTGTTTATGTCTGAGATGTTCTTCCCTTCTTACACTAAGGATGGGTCTTCACTTAGCTTGCGAGGTTCTTTCTCACAACTTTTTCACCTATATGTAGGTAGTGTCTAATTCTGTCTTTTACGATGGTGTCTGCACCATCCTCCTTATTTATTCATGAATTTTCATCCATCGCACACTGTTCCCATCCTTTCTCCGTTTTTTTATTGGTGGCTCCGCGTCGGGTCGCGGAAAAGTTTCTCCGAAGAAAACTGACGGCAGAGCACCGGGAGGGACTTATATGGCCTCGCTGACGTCACGTACGTGGACGCCGTCAGGGCGGGGTCGTGTGGCGACATACCCAGCGTGCAGAGGTGCTGCTGCAAAGTTTTTTCCGGATCCAGTCTGACACCTGGAGATATTCTAAGTTAAGGAATCTGCGGCTAGACAACGTCTCTACCAGATACATTGTTACCGAAGGTAAGTAACTCCTACTATAGAACCTTAATTAAGGAAAATAAAATCAAGTTTAATACAATAATTAGACAGAAATTGGAATGATTGTATTATCAGGGGAGACTCGGAAATGTTGACAACTAGTAAATCAGGGGTAATGTGACCTCATTGGCTTATGTAGTTACTAAGGATTTGTAGGTCATCAATTTGTTGAAATTGTATAGTCATCCAAATGGCCCTTTGTGGCTTCCTATAATGTGGATAATAACCATTTTGATTGATGTATGAAAGTATTAGAGAAGTAGTCCAGAATTTAACCTTACCAGCTATGGTGCTGAAATATAGTGTGCATTGGTGGGCACAAAGATTATTACCTTTTTTCCAATGGGTAACCCAATCTGGCAACTTTCCAGAATCCTGGGAAGCAGGCATGATGAAAACCGTATACATAAGGGGCTACTTAACTCTTCCATCTAACTATCAGCTGATACGTTTGATAGATGGGATTGCTAAGATGTGGTGGAAAGTTTTCCTCCAACATCTGAAGGCATGGATCTTGGAGAACAGCTTGTTTGCTCCTGAACAAGTCAGTTTCCATGAAGGTCATGCTATCTTGGATTATTGTTTTTCTCTTTGGGCCTTTGAATGTAATTCAGTGGAGCACATTTATAGTATATACAGTTGCTTCATCAACTTCTGCACAGTATTTGATCTGATTGATTGAGTGTCTAAAGGTTTATTATTTGCTGAGAAATATGATAAATGCTTTCAGTGCCTAGGAGGACACAACATGGAGAGAGCCCACTCCCATAAATAGTTAGACCTGACTATCTCTGGTTCCTTCAGGTGGGCTAAGTATTTCCATCAGATGTCTGTTAAGGCCCAAGTAACCACTGGAGGACTAGCTAAATTAAATCATCCATATGGGTCTTAACTTTATTGCAGGATTTAAAAAGTAGAATGGTTCCATAGCTGAGCTATAAGCTTGTGACACAGAGCCACCTGAGATGATATAGAAAGCCACTGTTTGAAACATATTTTAAATCTTCCACCTAACGCTACTGTACGGGTGGTTAGGCGGGAACTGGGCTCACATCATGATTTACATTGGCAGATACTCAACTATTGAGGTTTGATCACCTTAGGCTTGTTGAAGGAAAGATAAATCTAAACTTAACACTGGAAAGAGATATAAAAAGGTGAATGAGCCTGGGCAAGGAAGACCTTAAGGGAGATTCTCGCTATGTTCTTGTAAAGACCATACTTGACTCTAGAATAAAAGTTTTTTTTTTTTTTTTTTAAAGGTCTAGCTTTAATCAATGGGTCGCTTTAATGACAAAGGATGTACTATCTTTCTAGGTAGGAGTAAACCCCATCAGTCTGGAAGTATTATCATCTCCTTGGAACGAACCAACCTGCTCAGTCAGGCATGTATTATGGTCTCCATTTCTGTGGCAGTTATCCATCTTCACACTCACGAGGGTTGATCATTACTATTTTATTTCTTCCGAAAGTTTTTTATACTTTAGATCTCTTTTCACTACATTAGAGAGAAAGAGCTCTGGTCAGGCCATTACCTTCAGTTCCACATCACCTCCCATTCTCCACTCAGACCATTCCTCTTTGATTGTAAATTAACTGCAAGAGAGAGAAAAGTTACTTTTTGTCTTTCCCTCCCAACGCAGGTATGGACTTCCATTCCTGTTTCTTGTCAGTTTTCCAACGTCTTCAAAGGACCCACAAAAGGTGTATCTTTGGTATATCTGCTCTGAACACGCCTCTAAGTTGTGTGCTAAGTGCCGCCTCTTGCACCCGAAGGTGATTTGAGACCCAGAGGTGAAGTTGTATGCTGCTGAAAACAAGAAATAGTTGTGGCTTTGAGTGTGGGTCCCGCTCACTCTCCAAGCCATGGGCTCAGACTCTAACCTGGGCTCGAGGCCGCTTCTGCGACTGTTCATCTTTGCGCTCAAAGTCCTCTGATAAGTTGAAATCAAAGCATAAGAAAACTAAGCAGGTCTCGACCTCATCCTGCCATTCTGACTCCAGAGAGAAGGTGTGAGAGTGTCACGTCATTCCTACTTTTTCAAGGTCTCAGGATTCCTCAGTTGGTCCCTACACTCTCCAACTTTCCCAGCCTGCTGTCGACACTGCTGAAAATGTTCAGTGTGTTTCCATCTCCTTCTGGTATGCCTTTAGGCCCCATGAAACCCAAGGGCCTCCAGTTGGGTTCACGAAACCACTCCCAGTCATCATCCAACCCGACTCTAACCCAGAACCTCAGCCATAGTGCACCTATCCGCAGAGGCTCCATTATCTTTTTGGTTCTGACTGGTCCTGGCTGGTAGAGGATGTGGCATTACTACCAGAGCTACAGACTTTGGAACTGGGGAACCAGGTTCAAGACTCCGTGTCGGCTCAGGGCCCTGTGATTGTGGGCATATAACTTAATTTTCCCATGCCTTAACAAATGAATGTGACCTTTTGAAATGTAACTGTGGCTAATGTAAAGCGCTCCAATACCTTTGGGATGAGTTTTATCTATATAAAACAAAAAAAATGCTATGCCAGAAAGGGGCACCCCAAGATTATGATGATGAGTGTGGAGGGGACTGCTTGCTCCCCCTCATTATACTATGATGCACTATACATTGACTAACAGAAAGCCGGTAGGCTGCATACCTCCTCGTGACTTGCCACTTGGGACACGAAAGGAAGAAAGTGCCCTATTGGCAGTGGTTGTTTGAAGGGAAGCTGAGACACTAGAATTGGAGCTATCCTCCATTGAGATGACCAAATCAAATGTTCTGACATTTTTGTAGCCTGGGCCAGTGACCTCTGAGCCCTTAGTTCTATCTAATGATGCACTCACTGACACTTTGATGTCTACTTGGTCAAAGCCTTGCTCTTCCCCACCTGTGAATTTTCAGGTGGCCAGATATCACAAGCATCCTGATGTAAAGTCTCTGAGCTCCGGCTCTATCTTATGTAGGCACCGACTCCATTATGACTAGAGGAGGTCTCCATCTTCGCTCTCTCGTACAATGGGAGTCAACATCTTTCCTGATTTATGCAGAATCATTGTCATGTCTGCCATTCAAAGCAAGAAGTTGCCTGACCTTATCTTTCTAAGAACTGTGAAAGTGTCAAGCCATTCGATTAATGACACATTTAGGATCATCTTTGCTACATTTGTATGGGTCAAATGTCTACTTTCCACTATGTCAAGGATAATTAAGAACACATACAGACATATCACCAAAATAATGTAGTCTGAATTTACGTCCATTTACCTTATATGTTCATAAGGAAACGTATAGGTCACATACCTTGATTCACATAATGTCAGAAAGTCCCAAACTTATATCAGAAATTCCAGTTTTAGTATATAAAGCCGACCACTTGTTAACAGAAGTCCTTCACCCAGATTATCACCTGAGATTCTGCCAGTGAGGGTCTCACATACTGCTGGCACACTTCACACTTTGAAGCTGCTACATCTCGCCTGAAGCTGATAATGCGGATTCCCGGAGGAAGATCGACTGACTGCTACTGCAGTGTGTGTTTGCCCTTCGCAGGGAACACTATATTCGCGCCTCTGCCGATAAAGGCAGCCTTTTACTGTCAACAAGGTGTTCAGTGTGTCTCTTCTCCCTAAGAAACTCTAGACTGCAAGTTGCTCTGCCTTAAATGCTCTCATAGTATTGCACATAGAAGTAAACAGGCTGATAGGTACTAGATTAATAACATTTTAATAATGCTAGAAATGTTCATTTTATTCTCGTTCTTTATAACATGCCTTTTTACAGTTTTTTTGATTTTCAATGTAGTTGTTGTAGATGTACTGACAAACCAATTGTTCCTGTAGTAATAAATACTTTAATAGTGTTCATTCTTCTTAGTACAGTGTGATTGATACTGTGACTAACGAAATAAGGTTATTTAACTGTTTCCACAGTGCCCTTTAGCCCTTTATGGTATTGTTAGTACCCACGAGCCATACTTCTATATCAATTGCACATTGAATAGCATCTTGCGGGCAACAAAAACTATCTTTCACATTCATCGCTAGTGCATTGAACCAAGTCCACTTGTGCCACACGTGGGTGGGAAAGCATATCTTGTAGAGTTATGCCAAAGTCATAACTTATGCAACAATCCTACCCCAGAGAGTCTTATTGTAAAGGCCTCGACCAGTAAGGTGAATCCTTTTCCAAACACTCCTCAGAATAGGGAATGCAATGGATAAGATGCTTTTCAAAAGCACGTTTTCTTCTGCCAGTCTAGCACTAGAGTCCATAAATGCTGTTTGTCTACTGGGCCACTACACATATACCATTTGGGACATGACCAGTGAGATCTTGCCGTCAGTCCCGCAAGACCTAAGGCGTCTTTGGCTGAGATTATACGTGATGGAAAGGACGTGGCAAAATATGTTACCCATGGATGTGTGGACTCTACGGACTGCCTGGGAAAGCACCAGTGTTGTCGGTAGATGCATGACTGTGAGACACAATTTTCTACGGCGACGTACATTCCTCCCAAATGGATATGCCCTTGAATCGGTCCCACCTTTATGGTAAGAAGGCAGACTCTGCTGTGGAATACTTTAAATACAACGGAGAGGAGTTGGCTTAATGGCTAAGGCGGTCGACCTCGAATCTTGGGAACTGGGTTTGAGTCTCGGCAATGACGCTGAACATCCTGTGATTCTGGCCAAATCACTTAATCTTCCCGTACCGAAAAAAAATGTATGTGTACTCATGTAATGCAACTGGTGCTATGTAAAGCGCTCTGATACCCGATTCGGGTCAAGTTCGCGCTATATAAAACTCTGTAAAAAAAAAAAAAAAAACATAGCTCCAGGGCGCTCCTTGGGGGTGACATCCCAAATATCACCAAAAAAGGGAGAGGAGGGGTGGAGAGAAGCAATGGCCATACTTCCATTCTGCTTCCAGAGACAGAATCAGAAAACAAGGGAAAGTGGAACCTGAACAGGCCAATTTTGTATTACAAGTCCCACAAAAATGTTTTTTAAGATATCCTTACCCACTAGTGTGTTCTAGTGCCATGTTTCATCACCACTAGTGTATCCATTCTAGTGGTATGTATGTTTCATCATCGGGTCACCATCCGGGACACCTGGTATTTCAGGGTTGGCCAAACATCCAAGAAGAGTGGACTTGGAAAATGGATGGGTTGTTACACTCGCTATTGTCTTGTTCCGGAGAAGGATTGGGCCTCATGCCTTTTGTGGACCTTCAGCTTTTGAATGCCTTCTTGTGGAAGGAAGAATTCAGGGCCCAGATACTGTGGACCTCTGCAGCAGAATTTTGTCCTTGGACATTCAGGACGTGTATTTTCATATACTCATCTTGCAGTCCCACAGATGTTTTCTGCAGTTTAAGGTAGGCCAGGAGCATTTTCAGTTTGCCATATTCCTCTTTGGCCTCACCAGTGCACCAAGGGTGTTTAAAAAATAATGGCAGTGACTGGTCACTGCCTATTTTTGGATGTTGAGGATACAAGTATTACTGTACCTTGATGATTAGCTGTCGGATCGCAGTCCGTCGTGGACCACCTCAGGATGACTGCAACAGTTTTTACATTGTTAGGGTTTACTATCAATGTGCCAAAGTCTTATGATTGCCTCTCATAGACTTCCAATTATTGGGGTGATCCTGGACACAGCAGAGTTCAAGACTTACCCTCTTACATAATGAGTCCAGGACATTCGTGCCATGATCCAGGTGTTTCAGGCTCATCCTGAATCACGGTGAGAGCAGCTCTGAGACTTCGTGGCCTCTTAGACTCTTGTATACTCCTCAGCAGCTATGCCAGATGGCACATTCAAGCTCTGCAATGGAGCTTCAAGTTCCAGTAGTTCCAGCATCAGGGAAATGTGGCCAACGCCATCTAGGTCTCAGAGGAGAAGACTCAAGATTTGCATTGTTGACTGTTTGAACACAATTTGTCTAGTGGCAGGCCACTCTTTCTACCCCTACCAAAGCTGGCATTGATGATGCATGCTTTCCTGATGGACTAGTGAAGTCATTAGTGGACGGTGGACGGTGGAGGTCAGGGAGCTCTGGTCTATGGTGGAGGAAGGGCCCCACATCAATCTACTTGAGTTGCGGGCCACTCATCTGGCCATGAAGGCCTGCTGTCCAGCGCAGGACAACAGCACCACTATGTGGTACTGCAGAAAGCAGAGTGAAGTGGGGCTCTGGCTCCTGTGTCAGGAGGTTCTGCTCCTCAGGAGATGGTTGAAGGTCCAGGGCACTTTCCTGTTCTCAAACCACCTAGCAAGATCCATAAATGCTAGAACAGACAAACTGAAAGGCAGTATCTGGCCGATCATGAGTGGTGTCTACATCCCAAGATGGACAGAGGACCATGGCTAAATTTTTTCGCCAACGACGAGACGGCTGAGTGTCAAAGGTTTTGTGCATATGAGTTTCTGCACGAACACTAGTTAGTAGGCAAATTCCATCAGGAATAGAATGTGGGACTCCTGTACGCCTTTCTGCTTCTTCATCTGCTATCCTTAGTTCTGAATAAGATCAGGAAGGTCCGGGCCCACATCATCCTCGTGTGGCCAGGAGAGTGCGGTTCCCAGAATTCCTGGACATGAGCCTCTGTCCTCCAAACAGTCCGCCACTTCACAAGGACCTTCTGTCTCAGAAAGAGGGCAAGGTCCTCCACCAGAATCTACATCTACATACATGGAGATTGAGCTGTGGCAATTAAATACATTTACTTTGCTGCCTGTGGTGGTGGATGTCACTCATACTGCAATGCCCCCTTCTACGAAATCCATGTATGACGGCGACTGGGACAAAATTATGGCCTTGTTGGTGTTTGCAAGATTGGATCTTCAGAGCCGATGGACATCCTTGTGTTTGTGTCTTTGGCCCAGCAATGGCCTCCAGTGATCACTATACATGTTCCCTTA
Organism: Triturus cristatus; assembly: GCF_964204655.1. Taxonomy (NCBI): domain Eukaryota; kingdom Metazoa; phylum Chordata; class Amphibia; order Caudata; family Salamandridae; genus Triturus; species Triturus cristatus. Next base: position 366,745,873 of record NC_140585.1, read on the forward strand.
CAAACCGTTTGTGATGCCACAGTGGGATCATAACTTGATATTTATGTTTTTCATGTGTACTCCCTTTGAGCCAATGAGTAGCTTATCACTCTGTCTCCTGACTTTTACAGACTGTCTTCCTCATTGTGATTAAATCAGCTTCTCGCCTGAGTGAACTACAGGCACTTTCTGTACAGCAAACCACCAGCTTTTTCCCAGAAAATTGGTGTTGAGGACTCTGGTGGCCTTCTTACCTAAAATCGTGACTTCCTTCCACATTGGGCACTCCATCACTCTACCAGTATTCTTTGCTCCCCCCATGCCCATGTTTAGGAGCCTCAAAAGACTTAGGCTTTCCACTCCATTTTACCAAGGACAATTGAGTAGACAATCAGCTTTTTGTGGGGTTCTCTAGTGCAAAGAAAGTAAAGGGGGTGCAGAATAAGACCATGTTGAGGTTGACAGTCCTCTGCATTAAGATCTGCTAGTCAACGGCCAAGAATCCGCCCCTGAAATGTCCGAGAGCCCATTACACCAGGGCTAAAGCTGCTGCCCACTATATTGGCATGCAGAGTGCCAGCCTTTGACATCTGCTAGAATGCAACATGGGCCAAAGTACTACTGCCTTGGCAGCCAACTTCAGCGGAAATACATTTCACCCGTTCGATCCTGCAGGACTTTTCAGCCTGAGTATACTGCACAGACCCTCCATGTGAGGAGGCACTGCTTTGGTATCTATTCCAAGGTGAGGAGTCTGTGGTTAGAAATATCCATCGGAAGAACAAATTCCATACCTTTAAAAAAAAAAAATCTTTTGGGTGAATAGTGTATCTAAAGACAGATTCCTCACTGCCCTCCCATTTTCCCATTCTGTAGAGTGGCTTCTTTTTAACAGCCAAAAATATCCCAATTTAGTAGTCAACACACTATTGCCAAAAATTGCCACGCTCCACATCTGAAGCCATGTATAGAGTACAGAAAGGAAACTGACATCAGTGCACAGGGGTGCTGCTTATATGCATCTCTGCTCCGTCACTTCCAGGGCAGTGTGTTGTCAAATTATGCTGCAGTACTACTATGAAAATGTTTCCGTTTCTAGTCTGACACCTTGGGAATAGTCTAAGTTGAAGAATCTACAGTTAGCTAGAGTATCCACAAGGAAATGCGTTTTCGAAGGTAAGTAACTTGTTTGTCAATTCCATTTAGTCTTGCAGACTTACAAAGATTTGTTTTCTATATACCCTTTTTGGTTGAGATGGCTACACCCTTTTTACTCAGTGGAGAATGGGGGAAAAATCCCTTACCTGTCTTTACCCCTGTCTTTAATCTTTTTGTGGGATCCCTGTCCCCTATTATAGACAAGCTCTGATACTCTCTGGAATGAGCACAAAATTAAATAATTCGCTTTTTTCAGTATTTAGCTTGCATGCTGTGTGGCCTGGCAGGATCTACCCAATAGATAAGGCCATCTCTTACCCCATAGGAAAATATGCTCTCCCCATGTGAGTACGCATGCTTGCAAGACATATCGCAAGGTGATGGAGATAATTTATTGTCTGGCAGTATAAAGTAGTCGCTGTCCCCACCTGGCTAATTAGCTTCAAGATGTCAGTCCCTAATTCTCTCAGTATTGCACTGTAATTTTTCTACTTTCTTAAAACATTATTGAACCAAATTGCTTTTTGGGTTTCCCAAAGAAAGGACTAGAGTTACTTGAAAGGGGTTGTGAGGGACATCAATATCCCTAATTGTAAATTCCCTTTGTCAGTAGGCATTGCCAGTTTGTCCCTGGATCATGTATCAGACGAAGAATTGATGATTGATGATAAGGGGAGCACTAGAACATCCTGATAACCTTTCCAACTAAATATTATTTCATGCATAATGATTAAAATCTTTCACCTCAGACGTCAATATCACTATTAACTACATACATTTTACCCAAATGGATGTGACTTATGAAGTTAGGTCAGCTGTTCTATCAAATCCATCAGCCCGAGGAGGCGGTATATTTTTCGGCAAAGCACATGTTGGCTGTTATACTGTGACTAAGGGTGCTAAAAAGAATTTGTCGTAGGTAGTACCATGAGCGATCGATGAGTAATTCTTTGGCATATTGGATTATTTTAGCAAATAAGGGAAGTTTTAGTGCGATTCAACCTTTTTTTCTATGGTATATATTAGAAATCACGATATGATGCTGTGCTCTTAATTATGTATTAGTTATGGATCTTTTTTTAAATGTCTTTGTAGTTTTGTATAAGTATTGTAGGCCTCTCTAAAATGGCTTTTTTAAGTTGCAAATATATTTGAGACTCGCCTTCACAATGTCCTGAGAGGTACAGTTTAGGGTATGTCTCAGTAGACTTGAGTTCATGCAGGGCCATTGGGAACTTCCTCTTATGCCCCAAAACCTAATTTGCAGAGTTATAAAACAATACTCGAACAGCTCAGAGAAAACCAAGCATTACAAAGAAAACCGCATCAGAATTAACTTGAAAGCATTGTCAGAAAGCCAGGCAGAGTGCCCAGGTGTGCTCTGTGGTAGAGAGCACTGTCTTCAACAGGATGTATTGCCCATATTGTTTTGCGGTTGTAAAGAAACCAAGTGCACCACCACCCCTTTCCAATGTGTTCTATTCCTCCGATAAAACCCTGCGGATTTCAAAAAGAAGGAAAAACTGAAATACATTCGTTATTCTTATCCAACAAAAAGTTCAGATATGCTGACCTTCCGTTAAGCAGCTGTCCTGCACCCTTTTACGGCAAAACATGTGTAAGTACATTGTTGAATTGTCTAGCACGTTAGCTGAACTACCCTTTCTTTGCTATGTTCGCTCAACACAGTAATCGCTATATCAGCGCGTTCTTACAGTTAATGTTGCAGTGGAGCCGCTAATATCAAGAATGGACTCTCCTTGTAGCCAACAGGTCCAGCCTCTCCATGTGGTGAGCCCTAGGAAGATCTTGGGGGAAGGTTATGGAATGTGTGGATAAACGCTTCAGGCATTAGAGTAGAGCTGGGTGGGAGAACTCATGTCAGGCATTCCAGTAAAATACAGAAGCAGAATGTTCTACCTTTCCACGCGCCTGCATGGGCTTTTTCAAAGACTCCAGGCATCAGCCTGTCTGGCTTGTGTGCCATGGTCATTCGCGATAAAGACCACTGAAGTGCCTATATTACCATGAAATTGTTCACTTTGAGCATGTTATCAGTTATACAGAAGCCTGCTCTACGTCCAGTCTGGTTGCAGCTGAACGTCATCAAAGAAGCCTGCATTTCCCTTTCAACCTAAGCTTTTAAACTGTTAAATCTATTTAATCAGCTGTTGTCCATAGCAGCGCTCATCCCTCCCCTGCTGTTGGGTGCCCTCTGCTCCCAGAACAGCCTATTGTCTTGTCCTATGCCTCCCTATCCCCAAGGAGAGAACTTCCTTTCATCTCAGATAAGTTGGCCCCACATAAACACAATAAAGGCTGTATAAATGTAGGGATTTGGGTGCATTTTAAGACCCTATGACCGACTATATTTTTTATTTATCAAATAGCGTCCACCATTGCCTACTAGCGCTGCTGAGAGCAGTCCTTACTCGCACCTCATGCCTCTGCACTGTTCTCAATACCTTGGAGAAGTTGCTTCCCTATGGGTACCCCTGGAAGGGCCCTTAAAGTCAGTACTGTGGCACGATCAAGTGCACATGCACTTTAAAGGGCATTGCCAAGTTGGTTTAGGAGAATATGCACTTCCATATGACAGGTAAGGTAAATAAATGTTTCAGTGAAAAAACTTGGGATGTGTTCAAACAAATGTTCAAGGAGCTACACTGTACTCGAGCCCTTTTTAGAACTATATTTATCACATCTTGCACTTGTTGCATCGCATCTTATTATCTTTTGTCCTATATCGGTAAGCTATGGTTAAGCTGTGATCTGATTCAGTAGAGTTAAGTGTTATATTTCTGGCAAATCCTTGCTAAATGTGTCGTAGATTGTTACTGCATTTGGGCAGAGTGTCCTCTTAAGAATTTTATTCTAGGTTTTCCTTCCGTACTTACCTGTCAAGTGGATTCTTTGAATTTAAACATTTAAACCTATCTCTTGGTCGGGGTGTGGGGGCAGTGTGCAGGTATGCGTTATTGTCAGAGCCTGTTTGTACACTGCTGTCAACTAACCCAATTCTCTGGTGAGGCACACCTGCCATATTCAGGTCTGAGTTCCTTATTATATATCCTTAAACAACGGGTGCAATTTCCACCAAAAGGTAGAAATTGCTGTGTTATGCTGTTAATACTAGGTTACGTAGCTCCTTAACTGTTGTTTAGCCAAAGAGAGTGTTCGAACCATGTTATCACAGTAAACAACATTTTTCTTAAGAAAATCCGGATTACACATTACATATTCTGAAAAGGCATAGAGAGACGTGTGCACTGCAACACTGATCCTGGACTTGTAGTTGAATTAGTCCTGCTGTGTCACTCACCACTTAGTTGCTGTAGAGTGTACGCTGGAGAAACAGTGCTAGAGCCAAACAATGTTTTATTCTCAAAAAACAATACCAAAAATTGAAAAACTAAATTTTTGCTTTATTTTCTAGGACGTTAAAGCTAAGGCAGCCATTCCGTTGGTGGGCTACACTGTGGATGAAGCTCTAAGAAACTCTGAGTTCTCTCACATTTTCAGACTAACCCAGTCGATATCCGTGCACAATTTTGCGGCGGACAGCGAGGATCTGAAGCAAAAATGGCTAAAGGTTATCAGCATGGCTGTTAAAGGAGAGACACCCAAGTGCCAAAACGATCCACACGTCAGTTTGGAAGAACTTCATGAATCTGCATCACAAAGCTAAAATTTTACATCTCTTGCCATACTCTTCAAGGGCAACCTAAAAATCCTCCACGTGAAGCAGTTGGAGCGTGTCTAAAACTGCAAACCTTGACGACAAAACAGTTGATTTATCCCTCACACATCTTTTGTGCATTCCACCCAGTTACCCTGATAATCACTGTCCAGTCAGGGAGCAACTTAGGGTACGTGACGATTCAGAGGTTGGCTGCGTGGCTATATGATGCAGAGTCGGTGTGAATTACAGACTTACAATTTGTGACTGCCACATAGAACTCTTTGCTTTGTTATTTATAGGCAGTCTAGGTAGTTTAATGAGTTTTATGAGGTGGAATAGTCAGCCCCTCTGTATTGCAATGCAGGTGACTACACCCACAGGTCGTTGTCTGATCCTTATTCCATTGTATTCCCGGAACCTCCTCTTTTAATTCACTTTGCGGATGAAGAAGAGCGATCATCATTGCTGAAAAATTCCAGGAAAACCACTTGGAAATTACAAATTGTGTGGTTGTATGATCAGTCGCAGTATGAGTTGCATCTGGGAAGTAAAAAGTGGGGGTAGCAGAAGTAATAATTAATTCAATTTCAGGTGTCCTTGAAAACCAAATCTAAGCTTTAAGCACTTTATGATGAAGTATCTTTTGTGTATAGTAATCCTTTTCTGAAAGTTATGTTCACATGTTTGGAAACTATTTTGGCACAGTTCTTAAAACTCAAAAATGTGTATTTGGTTCGAAGCTATTTGAAGAAATCAATGGAAAACATGTAATGCTATTGTGTCATTTTGATGTTGTTCATTTTTAGCCTGCTTTTTTCCGTGTTGGTTCAAATCACTGAGGCCACACTGCATCCACTGACACATTACGGAGTCGAACACAGGAGTCACAGATATCTATATTAAGGGGTAAAAATGCAGTACAATTAAAAAAGTGAGCCCCTTACTGACTGTGCCCCTCCCAATTTATCGCAAAACTAAAATTTCATTTTCTCCCAAATTTTTCGCAAAACTAAAATTACATTTTCTCCCAAATTTGTATTTTAAAATAATATTTTTCACTATTTTCTGCCCACCAGCACAATGAAAAAAAAATGAAGGTGGCACAAAGTAATATATAAAAATGTGTGATTTCTCACAGTAGACTTCAGGCACAAATATTTTGGAAGCGGATGTCCTTCACAATGCTCTGATAAAGGTCAATGCAGTTTGATAAAATGGAAAGTCAGTGTTAGCAAACTTTATGTTGGCTGGTATTAAGCAGAAATCGTAACAAAAAATTAATTTGAAAATTGATTGACTTTTTTGACTCTGTTCAGTAAAAACAAATGATTTTAGATATGTTTTAACTTCTTTTTTTGAGAAAAGGTAGATAATTTTTGTTTGTGCTGCATAGACAGCTTTTTAATACCCTTTCACTGTTCACCTTTGTTTGATGTAATCATATGATCCATATGCCAGCATAAATTCAATGTTAAACAACGGGGTCTTTTCTCTGGAACTGTTACTTCAGAGGTAGGAGTAGGCAGTCAATTAAAAGCAGCAGCTCTGCACATTTATTCATTTCCATTCCATAAATGCAGTATAAAACCTCAAAAAAGGTGTTTTCAGGTTTTCGAGACTGAACAAACTGTATTTTATTAATGTTGTTTGGCTACTTCACCATACCAGAGAAGGATTAAATAGTTATATATACGAGCAACAAGTAGGAAATAAGTAGATTCTGTGGTTTTGTATGTTTTGACACATTTTATTAAAGCCTGGAACCACTGTACTTCCAAACAAAACAGATGCCTCGCAAGCACCAGCATTATAATTTATTGTGGATCCCGAATAGAATAGGATGAATATGATGTTTTTGTTACTAGCTAAGGTAGAATTAATAAACTGGACATATATTATTCTGATTTCAGCAGGCTTGGAAACATATACAGAACATATGATGTGTTAACAATGGTACAGTTGTCAATATTTAATGTGTTTGCAGGAAAGACGTCTGTCTGTTACAATTGACACAACAAAGGTGTGGATGAAAAAGTCCCAGAACAATTGTTTAGTAGACGGTGTATAATTTTGTAAACAGTATTACAGTGGAAGTGGACATATAACTTGTATGAAAAGCAGGGTATTCTACTCATAGTGGGCCTGAATTACCATCAGAAGATGCTACCAACTCATGAATAATTGCTTATCTGGAGCCCTTTGCTGTGCTGTGGTAATGAGTCACTAAGGCGTTCATTGCTTGTATTACATTAAAGTCAATGTTTAATGTTAAACTGTCTATGTGTTTTACACATTGACTGGTCAATTGGGACCAGGGTCTATATAACAGTCCAGGTAGTAGGAAGACAGCAAGGCAGTGAATATATCATATACATACAGATTTTAATATGGAAGAGAAATCTGTTTCAATTTTATCTCAAATTGAAAATCCCAAGAGAAGAATATTCACAAAGTACTCCGTACTTTTATTGTATGCATGTTGTTAATTGCAGCTGGGACAAATAATGAACAGTAATAGTGGAAGCCAACCAGGTTAGAAGCAAAACATGTATCCACTGGAATACTTTTGCAAGATGTAAGTCCAAATGTTGGTGTCAATATATGTGGCAAGCCACATATCATGATGTTCTTTGTCTCTTCATGGAATGAAGGGTAAAGTTCCGTGATTGGGCAACTGGCAGGCACCTCTGTGATGTTGAGGCAGCTTTTGCATGAAATTGCTGGTTAATGTGGAGCCTGCTTACGGGCCACAATGCCATAAATGTGGCCTCAAAACTTATTTTAATTCAACTCCTGGGATCTATGCTGACATTCCTTTTTTAAAATTTTGCGCTGCAAATACCCATCATCGAATCATTTTTGCCAAATGATTTACAAATCTATTGACTTCACAGCAATTTATATCTCTACACCATTGTTCTGCCAGTTGTTCCTACTGAGATGATGCGAACTTTTTAAGTTTTCACTTTGGCCTCATAAAATGGCACCTCTGTGCATATCGTTTACTGTAAAATAATGGTGTATCCGGGGTCCTCATAAAAAATGTGGTTTTAGCACAATAATTTTCTGTTTGCTTTCTTTCAGTGTATTGATAGCCCTTAGGTGTAAGATGTATCCAAGGGAATGGAACTGCCATTTTTGTATGTGAAGTGCAGTCTCTTTAACAAAAACAAACCTTAGCAGTGTGTCCCAGGTTTTTGTCTGTGAATGTATATAAGCTTTTATCAAGGCACTTAAGCTTGCCATGAATATCTAGTTGACATGAACGTAATTTGTTTTGTTAAAAAAAAGAACTTTTTTAGTTAAATGGATGTAAATGTTTGTTGTTTTCTCATATGGTTGAAAAATTCTAAATCTACAATTTGGTGCATAAAAGTAAAAAGTGGCTATTTTCCTGTCCATCAAACAATGAATGTACAATATTGGATGATACTGTGAGTGTGTGTGTATATATGATGTAACATATGTATATTCAGACATGTAGGGAGGGTGGGTTTTGAGAGTATTGTAAAGATGAAGCACTTTAATTACTGCTAAATTAGTTGGCAATTTGTATCTTGTAAAATAAAATCATCATTAAATCTGTATTGTTTACTGCGACATGATGGAATTTTGCTATTCGTTTTTTAGATCTTTTGTATGTTGGTTTCTGCACTATGAACCTCCTATATACAAAATATTTTTGTGGAATTAACTGTAGATATTGTGTTTTTCCTGTAGCCAGTATGACATGTTGGAAACAATTAACACGCAAGTAAAGAATAACAATTTCTCCATTCATTTTAACTGAAAGTTCTGTATACAAAAATAAGCTGCTTACAAAATTCACAGACTGCAGTGCTACAACTAAAGGAGATGAATCGCAAGACGTAGCCCATAATGAAGATGAAGTGTTAGAACTAAAGGAGATGAATCGCAAGTCTTGGCTGAAAATGAAGATGAGTAAATGCAAGAAAGCTTAGATGAGCTTCTGTGCAAGTATGCAGTGGGCAACTCACTAACCGGGGGACTCAACTTAAAAGCATGCCCACCAAAATATTCCTTTAAAGTTAAGAAAGCACCTTTTTGTTCTTTTTATTGGAATGTGATACATCAATTATATACATTGGGCCCAGTTCTGGAAAGATCCAGAGTACCCAAACTTGACTGATGTGCAGATAAAATAATCGCATGTGTCTTAAAATCACCTAAATGAGATTTGTTCCAATTGAAATTCTGCCATTATGGTTGAATTTCTGAATAAGGAATTGTGCTCAAAGGATCTGAGTCTGTCGGGGTTCCAGGATAAGAACAACCATCTAAAGTTGTTAAACATCTAAACCTTGAAAGTTGTTGGTATTCACCAAACATCTACAGTTAGTTTTGCACTCCAAAAAATGCTTATACATTTACTCCTTTCATTGGCAGTAGTAAATGTGTATTCAGGATGGACAAAGGGAGCTAACAGCTACCAAAACTAATGGTATTTGTTCACAAGGCTTCTTGGCATTTTATGAGTAATACCTAACAAGATGATAAAAGCAACATATAGAACATATCCATTCATTAGGTGGGTCAAAGTCATCAGGAAAGAGGGAGCTAACTGGTAAAAAGATTGTTCTGTACATAAAACACTACAAGTAGAGGTGGATCCTCTTTGTTAAAAAGAAACACTGTAGCTAACTTCTTGAAATGTATTAAGCTGGCATATTGTTGAAGCATATTCCATTCTCCTTTGCTGTGGCTAGTTAAGAAGGCTTTGTTGAAGCATATTCCATTCTCTTTTGCTGTGCCTAGTTAAGAAGGCTCTGTCTTTACAAGTGACAGTTCTCCTTTTCCAGGACTGGAGTAAAGACTGTGATGTGAAATGCAAGCTATGCCACAGACATGCCACTTGCATTTACAGCCAATGCAAAGATATGAGAGCTGGTGTAATATTGTTGCATCTTAATAGGCCAAAGATCAACGTAACGTGGCAACAAGATTCTGGACTAGCTAAAGGCAATGTAGGTGTTTTGCCGGGGCAGCAAAGTATGTTGCACTTTCATAAGGACCCAATTGAACAAAGGCATTGATCACTGTGGCGTGCCATTTTGGGCAAACAAATGGTAGTAGATACCTCACGATTTCCATTTAAAGAAAGCTCACATTGCCAATTGTGGAGATATGGGTCTCTAGACAGAGTTAACTTTCTGGATACATGCCCAGGTTGTGTTGAAACATTGCAGGTACTGATAGGAGACCAATTATCTGGACCAATCAACCTTCTTACAGTGTAACTGTTTCTTGATAACCTTTTTATTTTGACCCCTGCTAGAGGTCAATAGAATGTCAAGAGTCCTAAATCGTTACTTTTTAACAGGATTCAAGTTACTGAAATTCCATCCCCCCAAAAATTTAAAAACTTGATAGCAATCTTCTGCTAATGGTGGAGCACATGTAAAATTCGAAGCTTGGTTAGCAGACTACACATTATTAGGTGAAACATGGGACTTAAATACAAATAACAAGTCTTGGATCCCCAAATTACAAAGTGTTCAAACACGTTGTTCATTTCTTAAGCCTTTTACTCTGCCTGGGAGACATCTGAAATTTAAACTCTAGCTTCATAAATTAATGGAAAATCTGTGCAATCTATGTTCTACAAGCATTTTGAAAGGCGTCTGTAGTTTATTTGATACCGCCATCCTGCATATAAACAAAAAATCACCATCTCTCAGCAGTGGGCTTCATCTGGCACAGCTTTCCAGGCTTACAGTCTGCAATGTTTGTGAATTCAAGAAACTTGAAAAATTCATCCAGGTGAAGGTAGAAATCTCCACTTGTAATTTTCTAACTTTTTTGTGAATTAGGTCCTTACTGTTGGAACAGGATAATGGTTTATATCATGTAAACTCGTTTTCCAAAAAGCAAAGTGGGAGTCTTTGCCTCATAAACTTTCATGATGTTAAATGTCTCCTGCCCAAGGATCTATAAACAATATGATACGTTGTCGTGCACTAATTCCCTCCTGTTGTTCCACATGCAGATCACTAGACGTGCTGCAACAAGGCTTGTCCGAAGTAATTGTAACTTTTTACATTTTCTGATCAGTCCAAACCTTGAATAAACTTTTTTTCTGTCATTTACCAAATATTCAAGTTTTTCTTTTAGTAATGGTAATTTTTAAGATGGGCTTAATAGAAAACTCGGACTGAACATTCAATCCCCACTGAATCCCTTTCGGGGGTCTAATAAGAGATAAGGATTTCATCAACATATATCAACAAGCGATGTCTTCCACAGAATAGGGGTTTTAGCCTAACACCCTCAATATCAGTACCTATTCTGTATATCCGTTCAGGCAGAAACAAATTTAGTGTGCTCTCAACACACATCAGTATGTAAGGGGATTATGAAACCCAACAAGAACTGCAGGGGTTCCATGTTTTGTCAGTTCACACTACAACGTTTAATTATCTGTCTTATCAAAAGTAGCTGAATCGTTGTTAAAAGTTGCATAAACTCTTTTTCCTTTCAATGTGCATTTATTCTGAATCTGTTATTCTGCTGTAACTTTAGCTAAAAATAAAAAATAAATCTAGAGCCTTGTTGTTCAAGAGAATGACTTTTCCAGAAACCCAAATCCGTTTTTAAAGCGGGGTCTAGCAGTGCTTTTTGCCATTTGCTCTTCAGCTGATCTTGTGGTACTTTTTTATATATATAGAGAACACTATTCTTACACTCATTAAACAATCTTGTGGTACTTTTTTTATATAAATAGAGAACACTATTCTTACACTCATTAAACAATCTTGTGGTACTTTCTTATATAAATAGGGAACACTATTCTTACACTCGTTAAGCAATGTGTCAAACATGTACCAAAGATTTATGGGTCCTTTTTTAGTATGGAATTTGGGAAATCATCAGGACATTGCACCCCTAACTTTCTAGCCTGCTCAATCTAGGATAAAATGTAAATCTGGACTGCTACATTTTGATTTTACAATTCTGAAAAATGTACTTCAATCCTTAGACTTCCCTTATTGGAAAACTATCATGCAGTTAAGAATTCAATTCTTTTCTGCTTATGTTGGATATTATTGATATAGTTACTTTAGAGCTACTGACAATACTCAAAACGGACAAAATGTTTTTGAATTCTTTTCATCTGCCATTTCCTGTAACAGGCATAATGCGGACCTCTTTAGACCGCTTTCTCTTTTTTTTATTTTTTTTATTGAACCGGGTCCCGTTTCAAGCACTTTAAAACAGGAACTCTCATTGGGAATGTGGCGTAAGCAAAATCAAAAACAGTTTTTACTCCGGCCCCTGTTTTCTCTGATCTCTCTTAGCCGTCAACTATAAATACTTTGGAATATTGGGTTTAAAGTTATTTATCTATTAAACCCATCAATTAGAATTTTGAACTAATAATAAACCTCTGAAAGATTCTAGTAAAGGGAAGTCTAAGTATGATTAAGCAACAGTCACTGTCCTGTGTGTTTGTTGACTGTAAGCTGTTAACCTTATGGAACATAAAGTGTATAGATAAAACATAGTTGTTAATTGTCTTCTATGATTACTTGTTCCTAGGTTTAACAGAGCTAGCTTCTTCCACTCGTCTAGTCACAATAAAAGGACCAACTTCAGGCAAGCTATTGAAAACAAAGTACCTCTTGCACCTCATTGTGAACAGTTAATGTTAATCTCTCAGAAACTTAGAATTGAACACTTCTTTGTAAACAAATTAGCGCATATTATCGAAGATCTACACTTTTGTTTCTACTCTGTCCAGGCCTGCCAAATTCTAGGAAGTGTTTTCAAAATGGCAGATGCTCCAAATTATTCTTATTTAACTGACTGGATGCAAAGCCCAAGTTGAATCAGAATCTGATCCTCTGTAGAATATTCCTTTTAAATTGCGTTTTTACTATCCTTTGTGAGTCTTGAACTTTAACATTTAGTCCTTTTGCATCCTCCACAATGTCACTTGATATGACAGGACCATCCACGGGACTAATCACCACTTTGGACTTTTCACCCAAAGTGTTTTTTTATTATTTTTTCTCTAGGCATTGCAAGGAAACTGTATTTGATTTGTTCATTAGGATATCTAGGTCTCTAATTCACCGGGTTTCAAAATTCTCAATATAGTTCAAAAGTCAAGAGTAAGTTATTGAATAAGTGTGGCAATCAAGCTCTGTTTACTTGTATAAAATCATCTGCAAGACAGTTCATTAGCTCCAGGACATCGCAATTTAACAAAGCTTGAAAACTAAGCATCAGGAGAATGTATATAAGGGTCATGTAACAACAAAGGGTATTACTTTTTTTTATTATATTAATGTGTGTGTGTCAGAATTGTATAAATGTGTTTGTGTGTATCTATCTTTTTATTATTTTTAATATTTAATTCATATCCTAATCTACATAAATGTTTATACGTAATAATGCCATAATTTATATTATACATTGCATATACCCCAGATTTCTAGAAGTCTTAAAATACCACATGTTAAATATGATTTCACTTAGCACATATCCAAAACATAGATCAAATAATATCATAGAAAATTAATTACCTGATACAAATCCATCAAAAAATATGAATTGATCATAATACATAAGTACATACAGCAACAATGCCCAGAATCCATATTTTTCTAACTCTCAAAAACAGCATCCTAGATGTATTATTATACTATGCTAATGGTATTTTGTTCCATGTCCCCCACAAATTAATCTCACAGTTAATTAAACTTTATTAAACTTAACTCACTCAGAAAAAAGAGCCTCACATTTGACCACTGTTTTTGAATACACAGCATATGTGACAAGATTTAAAGGCCTGTTTACAGAAAGGTTATATAACACGGCGGAGATTCTATAAGGTTTTCAGAGGCCAGAATCTATAGTATAGCTTTTTTGAAATGCAAATGCCTCTGACACCATGAATCACAATTTCTACTTTTCTCAGCAAGCCTATTTATTGACTGCGAGTTGTATTTCATTTATGACAATCTGAGTTACTTTGAAACAGGGAGAACACTTCTTCATTGTGACAAATACATGTCTTTTACATTTAACATTGAACAAACTTTACTTTTTTTCACAGTAACTTAATGACAACTCGACGAACATAAACAAAATACTTTAAACAGACAGTGCTTTAAACAAACAGTAAAATTGTTACACTTCAGTACTACGATATCCTATTTTATAGAGTGTGGGGATTCAAACTAATTGTCGCCTCCACGTTAAATGATTGTTGTGGTCCTATGCAGGGTCAGAGAGAAATATTTCATAGTAGTCGTGGAGAGCGTTGACTAAGTATGTTGTTTTCGCTCTTCTGGGGACGTTATTGTGTAATTTTTATTCCAAACGTGTCTCGTTCTCTGCTAGCCGACGCGTTTCGACCTGTGATATTGTGGACCTATATTTTGTTCATAAGGTCTTCGTCAGGGCTCATGTATGATTCCAAATGGACATCTTTTTCCTGAAAAAATAATAATATATCTACTCTTAATATATGTTGTAAAACTAGATTCTTTTCATTTTTTGTATAAAAACCTTGTTAATGGAGAAACTTACGTACTAGCGGATGTGGGGTGCTGTCATCTTCTTTACCTGTGGCATACAAAGGAGAACAGATCTATGAAATAGATGGTTCTCCCATGGTTTTGTCTTTTGTTGGCATGTTTCAACAGGGCTGTATATAATTGGTCTTTCCATACCCTTTCGGTTCGTTCGTAGGGAAGGGGACTGACATATAGTTCTGGTCCAATCTCGCTTTGGTCAGCTGGAAACCCTGTAAATGCAAATGGGTGGAGACGCTGTAGTGAGGGAAGAACGGCAACCGCTGGTTGTCTACATGTGCGGCTGGTGCTACCTTGTGAATTTAATAAACTTAGTTCGACTCCTGTGTCGCGTAAAATGGCGGTGTACAAGAAAAAAGGCATGGGAGGAGCTTTGTGTGTTTGTTGTACTGAGGTGCTCGTTATCCTTACTGATAGTTGTAATTATGGAACACCCCTTTGGAACACCTCGGTCTCATGCGTTAGTCACACTCGTTAAGTGATGATCTTTCGTTCCTCATTGTTCGTAATCTGGGGGAATAGACTAGAGCTACCTCTTATGTTCTGTGAATCCATACGGAAGAGTAGGCAAGCATTCTGCATATCGATCTGAGGAATCGTGGCATTACTGGAGTGCTCATTATCCGTGGCGGCGTTTGTTAGTATCGAGTGCTCGTGCATGCCGCCTCGTTGTCGCGTGAGGATTACAGACAGTGTCTCGATAGTTTTCGTACCTTGTTGTTCGGTAGAATGTAGGTGCCGCCTTGTATCTTGTGCGGTGTTCCCTTCGTCTCCGTCCTCAGCTGTTTGAAAACGCCCCGTTTCAGACGAGTGTGTTGATTGGTTAATTTATATTTCCGGCGTGGCTCCGTTCGATGTTGTTCCCATTGCGTTGTTATGGCAACGTTCGGTATGTTTGCGGCTGATGTGTTCCTTCATCACTTTGAGTTCAATTATCGTATCACGGGTGTATACCTTCATCTTGGGGACCCGTGAGTTCGTTTTCTGTGTTGCGTGCTCCTTTCAATATTTTGCTGCCGTGATGTTGTGGTTTATCGATATCTTATGGAATTTGTATGCTGTTGTATTGAAATTGCAGGAAATACCCCAGTATTCTTGGGAGGAATCCTTTTGCTTGTTTTACTGGTCTATTGTGTGTTGTTGAGCGGGCAGCTTGTAACTATCAAAGTTTCTTGATGTTCATGTGGTTTTTTGGTTGTGTTGTTTTAACAGACAAGATGATCCTTGTGGTGGAAAAGATCATCTCGTCTGTTAAAACAACACAACCACAATAGACCAGTAAAACAAGCGAAAGGATTCCTCCCAAGAATACTGGGGTATTTCCTGCAATTTCAATACAACAGCATACAAATTCCATAAGATATCGATAAACCACAACATCACGGCAGCGAAATATTGAAAGGAGCACGCAACACAGAAAACGAACTCACGGGTCCCCAAGATGAAGGTATACACCCGTGATACGATAATTGAACTCAAAGTGATGAAGGAACACATCAGCCGCAAACATACCGAACGTTGCCATAACAACGCAACGGGAACAACATCGAACGGAGCCACGCCGGAAATATAAATTAACCAATCAACACACTCGTCTGAAACGGGGCGTTTTCAAACAGCTGAGGACGGAGACGAAGGGAACACCGCAAAAGATACAAGGCGGCACCTACATTCTACCAAACAACAAGGGCTGAAAACTATCGAGACACTGTCTGTAATCCTCACGCGACGAGGCGGCATGCACGAGCACTCGATACTAACAAACGCCGCCACGGATAATGAGCACTCCAGTAATGCCACGATTCCTCAGATCGATATGCATAATGCTTGCCTACTCTTCCGTATGGATTCACGGAACATAAGAGGTAGCTCTAGTCTATTCCCCCAGATATTACGGACAATGAGGAACAAAAGATCATCACTTAACAAGTGTGACTAACGCATGAGACCGAGGTGTTCCAAAGGGGTGTTCCATAATTACAACTATCAGTAAGGATAACGAGCACCCCAGTACAACAAACACACAAAGCTCCTCCCACGCCTTTTTTCTTGTACACTGCCATTTTACGCGACACAGGAGTCGAACTAAGTTTATTAAATTCACAAGGTAGCACCAGCCGCACATGTAGACAACCAGCGGTTGCCGTTCTTCCCTCACTACAGCGTCTCCCCCCATTTGCATTTACAGGGTTTCCAGCTGCCCAAAGCGAGATTGGACCAGAACTATATGTCAGTCCCCTTCCCTACGAACGAACCGAAAGGGTATGTAAAGACCAATTATATACAGCCCTGTTGAAACATGCCAACAAAAGACTAAACCATGAGAGAACCATCTATTTCATAGATCTGTTCTCCTTTGTATGCTACAGGTAAAGAAGATGACAGCACCCCACATCCGCTAGTACGTAAGTTTCTCCATTAACAAGGTTTTTATACAAAAAAAGAAAAGAATCTAGTTTTACAACATATATTAAGAGTAGATATATTATTATTTTTTCAGGAAAAAGATGTCCATTTGGAATCATACATGAGCCCTGACGAAGACCATATGAACAAAATATAGGTCCACAATATCACAGGTAGAAACGCGTCGGCTAGCAGAGAACGAGACACGTTTGGGATAAAAATTACACAATAACGCCCCCAGAAGAGCGAAAACAACATACTTAGTCAACGCTCTCCACGACTACTATGAAATATTTCTCTCTGACCCTGCATAGGACCACAACAATCATTTAACGTGGAGGCAACAATTCGTTTGAATCCCCACACTCTATAAAATAGGATAGCGTAGTACTGAAGTGTAACAATTTTACTGTTTGTTTAAAGCACTGTCTGTTTAAAGTATTTTGTTTATGTTCGTCGAGTTGTCATTACGTTACTGTGAAAAAAAGTAAAGTTTGTTCAATGTTAAATGTAAAAGACATGTATTTGTCACAATGAAGAAGTGTTCTCCCTGTTTCAAAGTAACTCAGATTGTCATAAATGAAGTACAACTCGCAGTCAATAAATAGGCTTGCTGAGAAAAGTAGAAATTGTGATTCATGGTGTCAGAGGCATTTGCATTTCAAAAAAGCTATACTACAGAAAGGTAGCACTCAGAAGGATACAGTAAATAAGAACTGCTCTTCGCGATGGACGAACTCAAGCTGGACAGCCTAAAACAAATAAAGCCAGCAAATAGAATGCAAGCAAATGTGAGTTACTAACCACAAAGCGAATGGTAAGCAATTGGCGGAATGCATTCTCAGGAAAACTTTCCAAATGTCCCCAGGATGTCTTCAGCAAACCAGTAAGCTGCGCTGTGTGGTAGGGTTCGACCTAAACAAATGATGAGTGCAAGAACTGCAATTTTTATCAAGGCTACCCTACATAGAAGGGTAAGTGGTAGCGGCTTTCATTTTACTTGCAACATTTTTACTTGTGCTAAAAGGGGTCTATAATTCAAATGATCTTCAATATTTTCTATGAATCTAACTCCCAAGTATCATTTAGGTTGAGCATCTATTACTTCAGTTTTTGTTATATTAATTTTATATCCTCCTAAAGTCTGAAACACTGAGATGATTTTGAAGACTTTCTCTTATATTTCCTTTTTTGATTCAGAATCAATAGTATGTTGTCTCTATAAAGTTTAATTCAAGCCATCTGCAGCAGAGGTGACTGGATTAGCCCATCCTTTCGGATAGTTATAGGCAAGGGTTCAATGAAAAAGCCAAACAGTACTGGAGAAAGGGGACATCCCTCTCAAGTCCCCCATTGAACTTTAAATGTCCCTGCCCCCGATCCATTATTAATAAATTTGCCACTGTATTGTTGTGCATGTTCTGTATTAACCCTGTGATCCTAAATTTATCTAGAATACAAAAAAGATTCTCCCAGACCACAAGGTCAAAAGCCTTCTGTAATATAGGATCTGAAAGGGTTAATAATGGATTAACTTCTTCTTCTAGAGTCCAGTTAGTATGTGCTTCCGCATCCCTCTTAGCCCCAACATCTTTGGCAGTCCGTAGTACCACTTCAGATTCCACCAATATTGCGATACCCCCTATTTCTGCCCTGGATTTTTCTTCTTGGTCACCCATGCAAATAGGAGGGCAACCACAGATCCAGACCTAGTCATTGCCAATAACTAAGGTGAAATCGACTCACTGTCCCCCTGTAACAATCTACTCCCAGCCTGCTGCCCTTACGTAGCATTAATGGTTCACCTACCACTGTTGAATCCAGGGCAAAACGAATCCTCTGAATCCTTAAAGAATAAAGTTGTGCATTGGCTTGCTAAGAATCCTGTTCTTCCGCCGAATAGATCACACCAAATATTAATGACCCGGAGGGTGGGGTGGGTAGGGTCTCTAAGAAAGTCCTTTAAAGACGACTGTATTATCATTAGTCTACAACATCCAGATCTCGCAGGAAAAATCCTAGCTAGGTCTATGCCTATTTCCCCCTTCTCCAGGAATATAGGATTACTCCCATTGGGTGTCTTTTATAGACAGTTATGTCACCCAACAAGAGGATCCAGGGATAAATTAGCTACAAGGAGGATAGAGAGGTTTACCAGATTCTTAACCCACTAGCCACATCTAACAGGGTGCAAGCTTTGGCCTCACTACATGATAACGACTAACTCGAACAAGGCATGGTGGAAGAGAGGTATGACATAAGAGTGGAAGTGGAACCTAACGAATCGAACAAAACTGATCCCGGTTTGTGAGCTGCTAGAACCTAATACATTCTGTTTAAATGACTTTGAGGATATTACTGGGGTAAAGAGCCTATGGGCTAGTCCAGTCATGGATGCCGAGCCCTGTAGTTCCAATGCTCCATCTTGAGTCAAATGTCAAATGGTTAGCTCTAATAAAGGATCAGAGGATTCAAATGTATTTGCTACATGGAACATATGTGGGCTGCAGAACAAGGTAGGCGAGTAAGAATGGCCTACTTTTACCACTGGACTGAATATTATATGCCTGCAAGAAACTTGGTGTGTGACTCCATTTCAGGTTCATTTTTAGGTCGAGCCTGAGCCAGCGAGCAACCTGAAGCTTCTCCGCGCTGAAGTCAAGTCCTCTGCTCCTCCGGATACAATAATCGCGACTAGAAACGAGGGTGCTCTGTTGGTTCTGCAGTACCTGAAGATTGTCGCCAGAATATTTGTACTATGTTGACAAGTCTTCATTGTTGAAACAAAGATGTTTATTGCTAATAGATATAGGTACTGCGCAGCAGTTTTGTCGGTTTCAAGAAACACCGCAACTGACAACACCAGCTTACATTCCAAAAGAACAAAGAACACTGTCTCAAATAAGATTCCATCTACTGATGCTGGGTGATGGAGGCATCAACCCAGAGTGAACCACTACACGCTGCTCTGGCGATTTGTTGTTGGTAGAGTACAGAGGAGAAGCCATGCCCATATTTTTCATTGGCTTGTGTCCTTGTCCTTCATAAATGCTGGCATTTGATTCTTTAATATACTTGCTAGTCCCTCCTTAGTACGGCCATGTCGTCATTTGTATCCTCCCATGGTTACTGGCCCCTTTACTTGGTTGTTACACGGTAAGTGTGGTTTTTCTTTATTGAGCTTCTCCTACATTAGGCACAATTACATGCTTCGCTTACATTCAGCATGCCATGTCCGCTTTCACTTTTGAAGATGGGACAATGGCGCCCATTTGTTTGTAATGCCATAGGTCTCGTATTTAAATGCGAGACATGGCATTGCAAATATTTATTTGTTTAAACGTCTTTAGCGCAGAGAGGAAATGAAAGTGAAGGCAGGAGGCTCCGGACGAGATGTTCCTTCTCTCCGTTCCTCAGAGTGCCGGGGAAGACATATTTTTGTGTGTTCTGTCTTTGGCAGCTCACTTATATTTCTTGCATGCCCCAAATGCCCCCTTATTTAGTATGTAAGCGCTATCTACTTTATTGAGTTTCTCTTACTACAGGCCGGACACGGGCTGTTTCAGCTGAATGAGATTGTGTTTTTTTAAGCACCACGGCCGCCCCGTAACACAGGCGCCTGCTTTCAATCACGTTAACCCGGCATTATCTGGTGTCTGTTTCAACCCCCTACCCCCAAGTAACATGAATTTAGAAATGATTAGCGAATTAAGTCATGTGAATTCCAGGTAGCACATAATCCTGTGGTAATGGGCTGAAGCTGACAACAGCACATCAGTGTTACATGTCATCTGTACTAAAGCCACCTGGCCGGTTGTTTTCAAAACCCTGTTGTATTAACACAACCACCTCCACCACCAATACCACCACCAATACCACCACCATCACCAATACCAACACCACCATCATCAATACCTCCACCAATATCACCACAACCACAAATACCAACACCAAAACCACCACCAACCACCAATACCACCACCAATACCACCATTACCACCAATACCACCACTATCAATACCACTACCACCAATACCACTACCATCACCACCACCACTAATACCACCAATTCCACCAATACCACGACCACCCAAACTACCTTCACAACAAATACCACCACATATACACAACCACCACCAATATCACCACCACTACCAATACCACCACCACCAATACCATCACCAATACCACCACCACCAATACCAGTACCACCACCAGTACCACTACCACCAGTACCACTACCACCAATACCACTACCACCAATCCTACTACCACCAATCCCACTACCAACAATACCACCACCAATTTCACCACCACCAATACCAGAACCACCACCAATATCAACACCAATAACACCACCCTCATCAATACCACCACCATCAATACCAATACCACCACCATCAAGGCTCACTAGTAATAGCAGGGGCACAGTATGAGGCCAGAGCTGCAGCTGAGACCATCCCTCCCTCCCTCCATGTCTGCCATAAAGCACAGCCCGCCCTGCACCAGGAGGCCCTACTACAGCTGGAGAGTAATTTATTAAGCCAAAGATAGCAATGTCCTTACGCAATGCCACACTGCACACTCAAATCACGGAGAGGCAGGAAATAGCACCCCCATCCGAGCCGCGACAGTGTAATCACAGAGCGAAAGGTGTTGGAGTGCTTTGTTAGTGTTTATAGCTCGGATCATATGTAACTCTCACTTCACACTTTGTGTCTGTGTAATTTACAACACTTGCACATCTTCTTCACTATTTATCACTACTTTGAAGACGTTGTAGGCCTTTTTCTTCCTATGATATTTACAATATAACAAGCGGACGAGAAGGCCCTTTATTGCAATGCAATAGGTCACGCATTTTCGAGAGTTTAAGCTATTAGTATTGTAAGTGACAATGCCTTTTATTTATGTTTTAAAACCCAAAACAAAAATAAAAAGCATTGTCATTTACAATGCCAGTAGCTCAAACTCACGTGAATGCGAGACATATTGCATTGCAAATGCTAGTTTGGGTGCCATACCCTCTCCTATGGGAAGGAGCAAAGGAGGTATACAAGTCCTAATTTCTAATAACCTGCCAGTTACGGTTAATGGATCTTCATCAGCTGAACCGCATACCCAGTTGCTATGGTTATCCAACAAAAAGGGACCTGATGTGGTATTGGTCAATTTTTATAACAATTTTTTTAATTCTACCCGTGATCCGTACTTTAGATGTTGCCCTGGAAGCTTTCTTACATTCAATCCATTCTGATTTTATTGTGATCTGGGCTGGGGATTTTAACATTCAGCGTTCCCCTTTATCTGCATCCCAGGTTTGTTGATATTCTAACTGGGATGGAGATGATTTGTTGCATATCTGTCACAACGACTATGGCGATACATTGAATTCACTGATCTTTAAATATGATCTGCTTATGTTTGAGAGCAAAAGTGGTTGGAATGGGGTAGGGATCCCCTCTTTTACTGGTAGAGCAGCTTGCACTTTAATTGATCATGTGCTAGTGTCTATGGCCGCCAGTAATACATTTGGTGCCCATTGTATTATTCCATCTATACTTAGTGACCATAACCTGATTGTAATACCTTTTTTTGTTTTGGGGCAATAAAGGAGTGGACTCAATAGCTGCTATTGAAATCACTGCAGCTATGACAAATGGGGTCCGTATTAAATGGGCTGGGGTGGAACCTAACCGCTTTCTGGAGAAAATTGTCAAGAGGAATTTAACTGAGGTTAGGTATTGCCTGGGGAAGGTGGTAAACCAGGAATATATGCTTAATAGTTTTAAAAGCATCCTCGGCTGTGTTAAGATCCTCCTGACAAGAATCTCCAGACACGCACCAGCCAAACGTGGGGGACGGTTTGATCCACGATGTACTCGGAACACTCAACAGCTGATAGAGGCTTTACATCGCTCAACTAAAGATACCGTGTTAATCAAGACTCACCGCAATAACTATAAGCAGGCAATTACCGAGAGGAAAAGGTATTTACAAAAAAAGGCATGGACCAATTTCAGGCGAGCTGCCGAGACAAGGGATAGTAAGCTGTTTTGGTATACGATTAATGCCCACTTCCTGAAATCTGATAAGATCCCAGAACTTTATTCTTTTGTAGTCTGCGATGCATGGGTGGAACATTTTTAATGCTACTATAATCATGGGTAGAAAAACGGGGACTGACCGAACCTGCCGTCGGCATCCAATTTCAATTAATATCTCTATTGCTAAAGTTATTTGTGCTACTAATTTAGCGCTAGTGGAAGGGCTCCAGGACCAGATGGTGTCCCGGTAGATGTTTTTAAGGCATCTAAAGAACTATGGGGCCCTATTTTAACTATGGTTTTCAACGCAGCTGCCGAAAGTATAATTTTCCAGTCCTGATCTGTGTCAATAAGCATCCCCATTTTTTAAAACGATGACAAATTTGATCCCAAATGCTACCGCCCCATTTCCCTTCTGGACTCTTCTATAAAATTGATGAGCAGTGTTTTGCTACAGAGGCTGGAGGAATGGGCTTAGGAAAATTCTATTCTTTCAATATGGGTTCAGTAAGGGCCTGAGAACAACAGAACAATGCGTCAATTTAGATCTGTAATAGGAAAATATGCCAGGGCTAAGCCGGGGTCTCTATGCTTTGTAAATCTTAGCAGTGCATTTGACCTAGTTAATCATTCTATCCTATGGTCAACCCTGACTAGCCTAGGTGCTCCCACAGCGATATTTGTTTCCTGGCTCACCTTTATGCGAATCTATCAAGCAAAGTCTGCTACTGTCCACGAGACGAATGCACACCTGATTTTAGTGTAGTTAAGGGTATTAGACTGGGATGTGTATTAGCCCCTTTATTGTTTTCCCTTTTTATTAATGGAGTGGATGAAGCCTTGCAGGCACTTCAGGCTGATGTACCCCTCATTACAGGGCGCAATGTTTCAGTGTTGTTATACGCCTTTGATGCTGTATTAATATCCAGGACCCCCAATAGATTGCAGAAATTGATGTTAGCCTTCGGGGAGTATATAGCATCCAAAACTCTGAAAACAAATCAAAAACTTTTACAACGATATGCGGGAAACAACCAAATAAATGTAGGCTCTTCTATATTGAAGGCTCCCTAATCAACAGAGTGAATGCATTTTGCTATCTGGGTGTCCAGTTTACAAGTAATGGCATATGGACGCTACAGACTGCAAATGCTAAACTGAAAATGAGCAGGAACTGTGAGAGGATATTTAACTTTTCATCCAAACTGGGTCAGCACCCCGTTAAAGAAATGATTGCGATTTAACAAGCTAAAGTATTACCTGCTGCTACTTTTGGGGATGGTCTTTGGGGGCACACTACTAGCAAATCTCTTCAAATTGAAGAAAACACCTTTTTAAAACTGCAGCTGTGTTTGCCTGCATCAGCCCCATCCCTAATTGTGCATTAAAAGATGGGGTTGTTTTATCTGGAGGATCTTCTTTTAATTAAACCATTGTTGCTCTGGCTTTCCATCTGGATGAAAGAAGAATGTAGCTTTACCAAACTGATTATACTTGGTTGTCTGAAATTGGATTATGCCTTTTCACATTCCATGGCTGGCCTATATAGTTTCCATGTTTAAGCCTGTGTTCCATTTGACAGTGGGGGAGGAGCTAGCACAGGTATTGGGATTATCTAAGAGTCACATTAAAGCTACTTTCAGTCTGTATAGGTCTGAAGCTAGACTTCTTGTAGAGTCAAAGAAGACGATGGTTGCTATGTACAAATCCTTGGAGGGAAGGGTTTTAAATACAGTCAACACCAGTATGTTCTAACTTAGGAGTGGTATGTGCGCCAATTGGCTGTATTTCCGAAGATTAATGCCTATACCCCTGACAAAACACCTTGTCCCTGCATGTAATGAGTAAGCAAAGCACATAGCATTTATTTTATTTTGTAAGTTTTATAAGGAGTTGTGAAGTCAATATTTGACTCTGACTTTTCTGCTTGCACTAAACAATCAATTTGTTTGTTTTAGTGTTGCCCTCTTTATTGTAAAAGCTTGTCACCTAAGGAAAAGTATTGTTCTAAATTCTGTTGACGGTATAAGATTGTTATGTGATGACACCTTAAAGGATTTATGAATTGCATTACTTGGATTGCTTTTATTTGTATGTACTTTTATGGCAGCTTTTACTTGCCAAATAAAGTTCTTGGATTGAATTGAAAAGCCTTCTTGCCAACCAACAAAAATATTGCTGCTGGAATTTGTTTCCAGAAATGACTTTGAGACTAAAAGATTGTATTAGTAAACAACTGGCAATCATAAACAAAACAATTTTGATCTGGATGGATCAATTTAGATGCCACAATATTGAATCAATTCATCTTCATGCTGATCTTATAATCCGAATTTAAAAGTGTAATAGGCCGATATGAGTTTGGGTCCCCTGGGTTCTTACCCTTTTAAAAAAATTTATTCCATGCGCTAAGAGAGGGTGGAATTGGACCTCTACCTAAAATAACATTGGCTAATCAAGCAAATGTGTGTTTAAAATGTGAAAATATGCTGATATTATTTATAAAATTCAGAAGGAAATCCATCTGGGTCACATACTTGGTGGATTGTTGATAACCTAATCTAAATCCTTAATAGCGAAAGGGTTATTAATGTTAATAATATCCTCCTCTGGGAGTATTGGTATCACAATTTGTGCTGGAAATTTATTTAATGAATTCCTATACACAGATTGAGTATATTTATAGATCTTGTTATGATGCTCTGAAAAGATTGAGTTAATTTGATCTTGACTTGACGTCAACAAAGGGTATTCTGTACAATTCTCCAATGTATTCACTTGCCAGCAGATTAATTTGAGAAGAGAGAAAGGGTTGACCTTGCGAATTACACCGCCTCAGATTTTATATTATTAAATAAGTGATAGTACTTGTTTTTCATAATAATCTTGATCTTTCATGCTGTTTCTTTGCAATCTGCTGTATATTTGCACTACATCGTTTCTCCCCATTCCATATGCTAGCGTTAGCGATTTCCTTTTTTTCTAGTAGGCAAGAATATAGTAAATATGGCAGTGAGGGCTGCTGATGCATCCAACTTGTTGCTGTTAGGAACTGTTGTTTCTCTCATCACTAAACGAGGCACTGTAAAGTGCATCCTTATGCAGAAGACTACATTTGCTGCAGTTTGATACCAATGCTGTCCCTCCATGCTTCCTGACCTTTTATTATTAGGTAAGGCCACACGTTCGTTGAGCTTGAAATCCCAACTTATGTAGGAGTAACCTCCCCAGTCTTCGGAGAGCTTACCCCAGTCTGAGTGGATATTGACATCCTTAAGGGTGGCTGTTTTAGTTTAGGAACTATCAAAGCATTTAGTACAGAGGTACAGATGTTAAAGTACTCTAGACATAATCAAACTTAATATAGATTACTCCAACAAGGACAAGATACAGCAGAAACACTGGTGAGTATATCCATTATTTCAGATGTCGACACATGTCCTGGGAGGGGATGATCTCGCTCTTGTAGTAAGGGACATAGATAGATTAACTTATATCTCAATAATATAGGAGTATTGCATGGCATGTCGTTTGAAGGATTCATTTTTCACCTTTCTGAGATGATCTCAACTGTACAAGCCTTTTCAGTAAAGGCTTAATCAAATCAGATTTGCCTGCTTTGGGAAATATTCCAGGGCGTGGTTGAATAGCTACAAGACCTTATTACTAGGAAAGCCAAGTCAACAGCTATTTATAATTAAAGTTTTGAGCTGTCACTTTATCTGGGGGTGCTGGTATAAGTAATATCTTCCTACTCAGTATCTGCTTAAGAAAGTAACCTTTTTTTGTGGCATCCATTTTCAGATAGGTTTGCCTGGGCTTGCTCCCAAGTACACAAACAAGCATTGACAAAGCCAATATCACAACGTACACGTCAAACTAATTGGTTTTGACAATGCTTGTCTTGTATCTGGGTTAATTAAAAAAAAAAGTTTGATTGCTGTAAATCTATTTATATAGGAAGGAAAGGAAGGGGAAGGCAGTAAAAAACTTGGCAAAACCAGGAGAAAGCACTCAGAAAAACAGGAGAAAGGAAGGAGAAAGCAGAAAAATGAGGCAAAAGCAGAAGTCAAAACTAAGAAAAAATGGAAAGGGAAGGAGAAAGCAGTAAACAAAACTAGGCAGAAGCAGGGGAAAGCACTCAGAAACATGGTGGAAGAGAAAGGAGAAATCAGTAAAAAAAAAAGGTAAAAGCAGGAGAAAGCACTCAGAAAACTGGGGAAAGGAAGCAGAAAGGAGTAAAATAAAATTAGGCAAAAGCAGGAGAAAGCAGTGGGTTTATATTTTGTGCTATTGTGGATTAGATCTGGTGTTGTGGGGTTATACCTGGCGATGTGGGTTTATATTTGGTGATGTGGATGCCATCCAGTTCCAAGGCAAGTTCTGTGGATTTATAGCTGGTGTTGTGGCAAGTGTTTTCTGGGTGCAATCTGGTGCTGTGGCAACTGCTGTGCATGCAATCTGATGCTGTGGCAAGTGAAATCTGGTACTACTGTGTACACACACACATATATAAACAAGCATTTGCAATGCAATAGGTCTTGCATTTATTTGAGTTGGAGCTACTGGCATTGTAAATGACAATGCCTTTTACTTATGTTTTGGTTTTTAAAACATAAATAAAAGGCATTGTCATTAACAATGCCAATAGCTTAAACTCGCGTAAATACGAGACTTATTGCATTGCAAATGCTTGTTAAACTGAGCAATGGTTTTGTCTTTGCTTAAGGGACAAGGGAAGATAAAAACAGTGTGTGCGCCAGAGAAAGAAATAGAGAGAAGTAACGTTGTGAAGACGAAAATGAAAGAGCGGGCCAACGAGGAGTGGCAAGGGAGAAAACAAAAGAGAAAAAAAAAGAGGAAAAGTAAGAAAGAGAAAAGGAAAAGAGGAAAAAATAACAGAGTGAGAGAGAGAGAAAGAAAGATGTGAGAAGGTTAGTAAGAGATGTGGCAAGTGTAATTGTTATGCAGCCAGTCGGTGTATATATGTGATAGTAAAAAGAGAGGAGAGAGTTTTACATACATGTTGGCACTGTAACAGAAACAACACACTTTTACTTTCGTGCTCATGGTAAACAAGGCCCAGATTTTCTATTTTTTCTCACATGTGCAGCATCCACATTTATTTACTGTGCTGATTGTGCAAGGAGAAAAATAAAGTGCATCCCCTGCGCTGTCACACAAACAGGGCTGCCCTGTGAGAAAGGTGGCTTCACACCAGGGTGCACAGGAGAGTGTAAGCTTGTAGCATAGGATTGTACTTGGGGCACACATTTCCACCACAAATGTATATGTGTAGACAAACTC
This sequence comes from Triturus cristatus, assembly GCF_964204655.1. Taxonomy (NCBI): domain Eukaryota; kingdom Metazoa; phylum Chordata; class Amphibia; order Caudata; family Salamandridae; genus Triturus; species Triturus cristatus. The sequence continues at coordinate 366,774,012 of NC_140585.1, forward strand.
AAAAGGTTGCCACACATTGGATGTGTGCTATGCACTGTAGCACACATGCAGTGTGTTTTGGTAGAAATGAACACATTCCCCGTTGTTTGCACTTGCTTTAAGTAGACATTGCTATTTTAATGTAAAGCCTGGTCTGGCTATTTTCGTAGTTGGGCCTTGAGTCAAAATCTATCACTGTTTACCCCTTGACACAAAGCAGGGCCTTCCATTTTTTACGCTGTGAAATGTGTGACTTTCCAATGCAAAAGAGCTGGATTGTAAATAGAATGCCATGCTTTGCATGAAGCTACCACTTGCACCAGTGCTTAATGTGTAAAACAATATGTGCCAGGGCACTCTTAATGAGGCTATCACAGCTCGCACTACCCATTGCCATACCAACACAACTTCTAGCAATCACACTTTTACATGTGTGACAATTCAGACTCTTCCATGCCCCAAAGCTACAAGAACAGCTGGGCCGCAAGGTATTAGTAATTTATAATGTCTTGAATTAATAAACAATTGTTGTTGTGCTCATCTCTGAATCACACAAACAAGTGCCACCATGTAGCAGACAGCTATTCTCACAATTAAGTGCGTGTGCTGAGCACCAGAAACCTAACCGGCACAAATTAAGCACTGACTGGCACATTACAAATGGGCTCAAGTGTTCTTTTCTGTAGATTGCTGTTGTTTTAAAACATGATAAACAATACAGCAAACTTGTTTCCTCTGAGGGTTGCAGCGAGGGACAGGCTGGAGGTTTATATGTCCCGGCGGAGCTGCTCCTTTCATTTGTCAGCGTTAAGCATTAGACTATTCTTATAGCATCTTTAGTTACTATGTTCCTTTTCCAAATGTAAAATGCTTTTTAATGTTCAATGATATTATCACGTGAAACAGTGCATAATAAAAATGTGAATTAGAAAACAGTGACTGATTGACTGGTGTTTTAGAAGTGTTTTTCAAACGGAGACAACAAACGATTTAAAGGGAAACTGGGAACCAAACACTGAGTGTAACTTTACACGGCTCCCTCTCTATGGAATTTGCGTTACAAGAGTAAGCAAGCCGATCCTCGAGCAGAGATAAGCCTATCAGCAACAGCTTATCAACACAGCTACCCCCCGGTTCTGGTTTTCGCATCCTGTTTTAGAGTGTCACATTGTGTGTGAGATAGGAGTAACAAAAACCAAAGTCAGTCCATTGCAGCTGCAGGGACCAGAAAAGGCAGAGACAGCGGTGCCCCCTGCTCTGATGCAGGCTGCAGCCAGTGACTCAGCACAACCCTTCCTCTCTGTCCACTTGGCTCTGCTGTGAAGCAAGCAAGCCCAAGCCCCGTGACTAATTGCAAGGGAGGGAGGAGGAGAGCAGAAAGAGGGGGGTGGGGGGGTGTTGGAGACAGGAGAATTAAATCAAACCATCGCGGTGCTCGTGAAAGGGCACCGCGCCCGCCATTAAACATAATAGAAAGAACCTGCCAATCTATGCGGAGACAATATCCAGTCCTGGGCCCAGGCAGCTGTGAGGAGCAGGAAAGGCACAGACAGCAGTGCCCTCTGCTCCGAGGCAGCCTGCAGCACAACCCTCCCTCTCCGTCCGTCCACATGGCTCTGCTGAGGCAGACTGGAGCCAGCTGACTGACAGAGAGGGGGCGTACATGAAAGTCTCCAGTTACAGGCACAGGCTACAGCGTGAACAAGAAGGGCTGGGCGAGAAGGGAGGGGGGAATGTGAGGAGCCTGAATACAAGTGAGAAAAAGAGGAGGAGAAGGGAGATGCAAGCAGAGCATCAAAGGGCTGGGTGAGAAGGGAGGGGGGAATGCAAGGAGCAGCTGTGCACGCCATCGTGCACTCAAGCTCTAGGCCATCAAAACCATGTGGGTAGCACTTTTGAAAACCCACTTACAAAATGTCTCAAAGAGACAGCTTTCGCTGTCTCAGCGAGACCTAAAAAAAATATATATATATATTATATATCCACTGTAGTACCATATTATCATATTATATATATCTATATATATATATAAAGTGTGTGTGTATATATATATATATATATATATACCCACCACACATACAGTTTTCCCCCTAGTTTCTGTTGCTGCATACACTCAGGGCTGTTTTCAATAAATAGTGCACTGTAGGTCAGTTATTTGAAGTTCACAAATCTCATTTTACCAATATAAGTATGCATTATGCAAGGAAAGCTTGGCTCTCCTTGCAGGATACATTTAAAGTTTTTTTTAACTCCCTGCAGCTCATCTACAATTCACAGTTTATTGAATACAGCCCAGTGATGAGCAGAGTATTTAATGATCCCCATTTCTTTTTAGAAATGGACATCCGCAAAAGAAATTCAAAACAAAAATTGGAGGATTTTGATTCAGATAAGGAAGCAAGAAAATTATCTAGACATGGTGAACAGGAGGCAGAAGAACCAAGCACAAGCAGTTCTGCAGGTTCAGTTTCAGCTCCAACAGAATGTAGCCATGTTAATGCTCCTGTAAATGATATTGGATTGTTTTAATTCAGCAAAAAAACTAACAAATGTTTTTAAATACAATATACTAATAAATATATATACCCCACCAGAAATGTATGACTTCGATAAGGCTTCAGGTGGACCACGCTGTTTCCGTCATGTGTGAACTAATCAATATAAACCATGACTTAGCTACTCTACACAACTAAAAGATGCAATTTGCAAGTACTACACAGTATTTCCACTACCAGTTCATGGTGGGACACCCGTAGCATTCATAACTACGCCTTTCACTAAATATAAAGACTTCCATTAAAGTGCATGTAACCATGTTTCATCGTCGTGGATGCAACTCTTTTGGCGATCAGAAAGAAACCGGAAACAAGTATTGTGTGCCAAATAGACAGCGCTGTGAAAAGGCAAGTTGAAGAAAATTGGAAAAGGGTATTTCCAATTTTGTCCACTGTCTTATTTTGTGCCACACATGACAAATGTGCAAAGTCTGTACCAATTTCACATTGAAGCAGGAGATGTGATCCTAAAGAACCATCTGGAAAATGCACCAGTTAAATGCACGTTCTACAGCAGTTGAAAATGAATTGATTACATTATGTGAAGAAACATTAAGAGAAGATCTAGCATCCTTAGTCAATATGTCAAATGGATTTTCAATCATTGCTGATGAAAGTGCTGACATATCCGGAAAAGAACAGTTGTCACTTGGAGTACGTTTTATAGACCCAAGTAGCACATTAGCTGTCATCAGAGAAGAATTCTTTGCAACCTTAACAGAAATGGATGCTATCTCAATTGCAAATTTGATTATGGCTGCATGTTCTAAATTTGGATTAAACTTAGAAAAACTCCATAGCCAAGGATATGATGGATGCTCTATAATGGCAGGAAAGGAAGGTGGATTCAAGCCATAAAAAAGAGAAAATATCCTAAAGCTGCTTTTGCTGTCTGTGCTGCACATAAATTTAATTTGGTTGGTAATGACCTGAATGCTGTTCCTGCGTACGGAATTCTATTGGCTCAGTGAAAGCCATCAAGTTTTTCCATGTGAGTCCAAAAAGAAGATCTCTTATTCCCAATATGCCATTGCTGAGTGAAACACGATGGACAACAAAATACAAGAGCATTAAAGCTTTGAGCTCAAACTTTGAAGAGATTTTTAAGCAATTAAGCTTACTGGTCACTACAGCATCACGGAAAACACGTCCGAATGCATATCAATTGCAATGTTAGCTTTTTATTTTTCTAGACCGTAAATTCACATTGCTCATCAAGATTGCAATCTATTAGCTGTTCAGTTTGATATCCTCAAGGTGTGTAATCACATACAAGACCTGACTGTGTTCAGTGATCACAGACAAAAAGCAGACAGGCAATTTAGGGAAATATTTTCAAATGTTCAAAAAATGGCAGAAAAATTGAACATCGAACGTGTGGCTGGCAAGTATTTTGTTCTCATTTTGGTTCCTCTTCTGTGGAAGAATACTATCGCCAGTCTATCTTTGTGCCATACATGGAGTCTATCATTCATCATTAGAAAGCTGGTTTGGCAATGAAAACAAGAAAAATTTCAACACATCGCAAAAATGACACTTGAGCAATACAAATGCCAGCTTGCAAACATCAGAAAAATGTATGACATTTTAAACCAGGAAGACGAAGCAGTCACGTGGTTAGAGGTCTGGTCAACGAAGGATGAGAAGTTTGACAATGGATTTCTTGATGTGCTAAGCCACACAGATTTATTTCCATCAGTCCAGCAAGCAATTCTCATTGCTCTCACATTACCAGTGACCGCTTGCACAGTGGAAAGGTCTTTCAGCACAATGAAAAGGGTGAAAACCTGGTTGAGGTAGACAATGGCGAATGTTCGCTTATCGGGTTTGTGCACAATGAGCATACATCAAGCAAATATGTATGAAAATAAGCAGCAGCTGATTGAAAAAGTAATTGATACACTTGCACAAGACCACAGACATTTACAGTTCCTTTTTCAAGACCACTTACCAGTGAACCAAAACTGTTAAAAGCTACAATTTGAAGAATGTGGTTGTTAGATTTGAGCAAGAGTGTAGATGTTTGCACTTTCTAACCTGCAACAGTTATTCAGTTAAAGTTTATGTTTTATTTTCCAATTTGGATTAGAACAGTTGTTATTTATAAACATATATTTAAGTTAAATTATTTAACGTTATTTATTTTAATATATTTATGTTAATGCACTTTCATAATAAATACATTTGTCATATATTTTTATTGTCATTTGTTTGTGCAAGTTAACACCAAATGTATATTCTACATTTTTTGTTTTACAGTTATGGTGCCTTGATCATGTGTGTATGAATAATGTGGTGCATTCAATAGTCTTAACATAAAAACTGATTAGAAATTGCTAATCAGACACTGGCAGCTTGATCCTTCTATTAAGCTTTTGCATAAGGTTTCTCAACCCTTTGCATGCCTGCGCTTTATGTGATAATGACCGTGCCCCTGGTCTTTGACATTGTCAAAAAGGGTTGGAGGATGGATTACGTTAAAATTATGCTACCCCCCAAAAAATTTTTTTTGCGGAAGCCCATGAAGGTTGGGTTAAGTTTAGTGTGCGGACGAGATACGTGATAACATGAAGAGGACTGTCTTATTGGTTGCTGTGTAAAGAGAATGTGAAGATGCCATGATGTGAAATTTTACTGAAACAATTGTACTGTTCTGTACATGCTCATGGAAGATAGTATGTTTAAAATAGTTTGTGGCAAAAGTAAGATTGATTTAATAGGTTTGTTGTTAATTTCAAAGGTATGGAGACTGTAGGAAAAATATAGGTGGCACAGTCTAATGTTCTAAAGGTACACATGGTGACGACAATTTTGACGTCGCAGAGGTAACAAAACAAGAGTCAGATGCGCTTTGGTGTAAGTCCGCACACATAGGCTGGTGTATTGTATGTGCTTAAGGAAGACTTACTACAGAGCCACATTGGCAACGTGTTGAGATGGGCCCTCCAGACCCGGTGTACAGACCTAGAAGAGCCAGCCTGATATAGCATTGCTAGTTCTAACACCACAAGTAGGGACGGTTCTAAGGACAAAATTGGGAACGCAAGTGATTGGTGAATTCATCTCCAATGCCCTATGCCAGAAGAGACCAGACTGTTTTAGCAGCCTCACACCCACTAGTAGGGAATGTGGGATGACTGCCAAAAGGAGTTAATCCCTGGGGGGTATGCAAACAAGCATCACCATTGGTGGCTTCGCTCCACTTTGGTATGCCCGCAAACCCCAATATTCAAAAGTGGGGGAAAGAGGGGGACAGTTAAGTTATGCGTAAGGATTCCCTCTGCCCTGTTACCCCTAGCCTCTCAGTGCCCCAGAGTAAGGTTTGTAATGTCAACTGCCAGTTCTGCCAAGAGGACTGAGGAGTTATCCGCTCGCTGTCAGTTTGTGTCCCCTGAAAATCGTGTACGATGGCCTCCCATTGTGCTGCAATAGGTTCCTTGTGAAGACCCCGGATGTCCTTGGTTCGTAATGCTGCTCCCTCCGCCCTGGCCAATACCAGAAGCAACTGTCTCCAGGACGATAGGGCAGGGGGATCAGACCTCTTCCACCTCCCTGTGATCAGGCGTTTGGCCGTCAGCATGCCCAGGTCTAAGAAACGGTAGGTGGCTTTCAGCCTTTTGCCTCTAGGATAGAGGTGCAGTATGCATTCCTCCCACATACATGTCAGGGTATGACCAGTGCATGCCGCCAGAGCGTCGCTGACCAGTTGCCAGTAATTGCCCAATGATGGGCAGGCCCAGAGCATGTGAAGAACGTCCGCATCTAGTTGATGACACCTGGGGCACTCCGCATCCGTCCGGTTGTAAAATGTGTTTATTTTTGCTGGGGTTCGGTATGATCTCTGGATCATGTAACGATGAATGAGTTTGAATCGGGCATTACGTAGGACATAGGTAGGGCTGCTCAATATCTTGGACGACTCTCTTGTCATCGAAAGGACGATCTGTCTACCTCCCACCACTGCCTAAGTGGTGTGAGTGACACTTCTGAGTGGTGACATAATGAGTCACCAAACCATTTAGTGAGGTGTTTATCCCTTCCCATGACATGTAAGTATTGGATGGTCAGGTGTGCGGGCATTTCTGTGGACATGTCTCCCCATTTGACCCTTAGGGCCACAAGAGAGTGAGTGGTGCAGTAGGAAATGGCCAGGGGGCAGGTCGTTTAGTTCTGCTTGCGTGTCAAATGGTAGAAGCACACCATCTTGATATAGATCCCCCAGCGTCTGCACTCCTGCTTCCAACCAGGTCGACAATTCTGCAACGAATGCGACGCCCCCTCCCCGCAGAGTGCCCTGCAGGGGCAGTTCTGGTATGTAGGTTGGTACTGTACATGTGATGTATAGACTTCTACGAAAGCATTGATGTACAACTTTAAGGAGTAGTCGCTTGGGTGTTCTTATCTTGGCACAAGGATGGAATAATCGAAGGATGTATGCTAGCGACTGAGGTGGGTCATCGGTGGCAGTGTTGTGTAGTTGTAGCCCTGCTAGCCATCTTGCCACCCACTGCAGCTGTGAGACCAGGTAGTATTGTTCCATGTTGGGGACTGCTAGTCCTCCTCTGCCCGTTGGGAGGTAGAGCTTGGTTAGGGTTACTCTGCATCGGGTGTTATTCCAAATGAATTCTTTCATCGTCCGCTCAACACCCAGAAGAGGGAAGGTGCGATGTATAAGGGCAAATTAGTAAAATATAGCAGCCTGGAGAGTACTACCATTTTCAGTAAAGCAATCCTGCCCGCTTCTGACCGGGTAAGTGTGCGCCAGAAGGCCATTTACGATCGCAGTGCAGCGATCACCCTCCCCAAATTACCATCCAGGAGATCTTCCTCTCGGTGGTAAATCCTAATGTCTAGATAGCAGAAGGTGTCAGGCTGCTACCTAATATGCTGTTGAGAGTGGCGCTGGGTCTGGGTGCCTATGTGTGATGGGGTAGAGGCAGGACTTGTTCCACTTTACCCGCAGGCCAGTGAGGTTGGCAAACTCTGTTAGCATTCAGGTTAGCACGAGCGGGATCAGGCGCACATCTTTTAGATATACCAAGATATCATCTGCATATAGCTAGGCCATATGCGTGGCATTGCCCAGGGGGATTCCCCATTCTACCCCTTGCTCACGGAGAATTGCTGCCAGTGACTCTACTGCTAACGCAAATAGCAGTGGGGATACCGGGCATCCTTACCGGGTGCCTCGACATATGGGTATGGGCGCAGAGATGCGACAGCCAGTCTTCACTTTCGCTGATGGTTTTGTGTAGTAGTCGGATCAAGCTGAGAAAACAGCCTATGACTCCATATTTGGTGAGAACCGCAAAAAGGTAGTCCCACTCCAAGGAGTCGAATGCCTTCTCTAAGTCTAGTACCAAGCACCTCGAGTGCGACCACTGTCGGGGAGAATAGGTGGACACTCTAAAGAAGCATCTAAGGTTAAATGAAGTGTTGCAGGACAGGACAATTCCGTTCTGGTCATGATGGACCAACGCTGGCATCAGCGGAGCCAGTCTATCAGCCAGGATCTTGCCAGGATTTTATAGTCCATATTTAGTAAGGCCAGTGGACGGTATGATCCAGGGTCCACCGGGTCTTTGTCCGGCATGGGTAGGGAGACAAGCAGCACCACCCGCAAAGAGGCAATAAGTAGGCCGGGCTCAAGTGCTTCAGTAAATAGTGTATGTAGATGTGGTAGGACTGTGTGTGCATATGTTTTGTAGTATTCAGAAGGCAGACCACCAGTACCGAGGGTCTACCTCGAGGCCAGTGCCCTATTGGCTTTACAAATATCAGCTGGTGAGATGGGCTCTTCTAGGTCAGTTTGCTGTGCCCGATCCAGTGTAGGAAGCCTTATTTGGGAGAGAAAGATGGTGAGCTGTGCACTGCTGGAGGTTGTTTTTGATGTATACAGGGCCCTCTAATAGCGGGTCAATTCTGCATGTATTTCAATTTGAGTGTGTAGTAGACTACCTACTTCATTTCTGAGTGCGTGAATGGGGTGTGATACCTGCTCTTGGCATATGAGTCATGCCAAGAGTCGGCCCGCAAGGTCTGAATTTGTGTGTGTGTGGGCAGCGTGTGCTGCGTAATTGATGCATCTGATGCGTTCCAGTAGATCTGCCAACTTTCCTCTCTTTGCCTCTACTCACGGCGCACTGTCTGGCTGCATCACCAGTTTCGCCTCCAAGTGTCAGAGTTCCTGCTCTATCTTCCCCATGGCTTCGCTAAGATGCTTACGAATGTTCCAGTTAATTTCCAAGCATTTGCCCCTAATTGTCACTTTGAACGCCTCCCATTCAATCAGTTTATTCCCCGGCGTCCCCTCATTAAGTTCGAAGTATTCAGCCGAAGCAGACCCCACTGCCTCTTGAAATGGCACATCCTCCAGAGCAGAAGGCTGAAGGCGCCACATGGGTATGACTTGTTGAGGCGACCGCATTGCAGTTGTAAACATTGTGGGTTGTGGTCGGAATGTTGCGTCCAAGGTATTCTATGTAATCAACCATGGGGTATAGTGCTGGAGACCCTACTATGCAGTCTATATGGACATGAAATCTGTGTGGCACTTAATAGTGGGAATATATTTTTGCACTGGGATCCCGAGCTCCCCACAGGTCTATCAGGGACCACTGGTTCAGCCATTCTCCCAATGCGCGAACCTTGGTCGTAGAGTGCGTACTTGATAAAGGGGGCAAAGAATGGTCCAGCGCTGTGTCAATGACCGCGTTAAAGTCTTCGCCCAACAGCCATGGGAGTCCACTCCATTCCGCTAATATAGCCGATAGAGAGTGGAGGAATGGCGCCTGTTCTGAGTTAGGGGCATATATCACTCCAAGCACTAATTGCAGGTCATTAGGGCGGGGTTTATGAACACGAATCTCCCATTTCGGTCTATTTTCACCTTTTCTGTAACAAAGGGAGTCCCCGCCCGCACCCAAATTAGCACCCCTCTGGCGTAGGAAGAGTACCCAGTGGCAAACACCAGTCAGCCTCCAGGGGGGTCAGGAGCGTTTCCTGCAGAAGACCTATGTGGGTGGACCAGCGCTTTAGGTAAGCGTAGATAAAGGAGTGACGTGTGGGTGTGTGCATTCCCCTCACATTACACGTTAATATATTGGTGTAGGGCAGGCCATCCCTGATGCATTGTTTTGTGCTGTGTATGTCTCAGCGCTGCTTTATGATGGGGGCCTATTCTATGTTGTGCGCAGGGTGTGGGAAGTAGATCAGGTATGGTAGGGTAGCATCGTTCAGTGGAGAATAAATGATAAAAACAACAATTCAAGCAGAAAATATAAAACACATATGCAACAGGAAGTAGGGGCCCTGTGATATGGTTAAAAACCCAGCATGACACAGAGGCATTTTCTGAGCTGGTGTGTCTTGTTTTATCTGTTTTGCAAGATGCACAGATTTCATCAGGACCTCTAAGACCTCTAAGACCCTTGCATTCCTAACCTATACTGAGGAGGAGTTATGCATCTGCACGCATTCCATACAAGATCAAGATATAGTTACCCAACCCTTTGACACAGCGCGAGTTGATTAAAAATTGAAGATTATGCTCCTCAATAATCATGGTAACAGAAATTATACAGGCCTAATGAGAGCAAATACGGGGCTTGCGGGGTTCAAAGGTCACACAAGCCCCAATGCTGAGCAGGGACTTCCCAACCTACCTCCGTGTGAGGTTGAGCCCACCTGGTGGTGAGTACCTCACCAGGTGAGGACCCGATGATGAAGTATGTCACATGATTAGCATGAAGGTGAGGTTTCTATAAGAGCACATGTAGTGTGCCTGGTGAGCACTAAGGAGACGGGCATAGTGACTGCTTGTTTTGGCAGAAACTCTCCACATTTGGTTTAGATTCCCAAAATCAACCAGCCGGGCCAGTCAATCAGATATCATAGTTGATTGCTAACTCATCAAGAAAAGCATGACTGCTTATTCTGGAGTGTCACGCAAACTCACCAGTGGAAGAAGGCCTGTTACTGAAATGAAGATAAAGGATAAGATTTTTTTTTTTTACCAGAGACAAATTAAGAACTGGATGGACCAATAAAACAAGATTTAAACTTGGTTTGGTACCTGGGCAAACGAAGATACCAGGTAGACAGCCAAACGTTTATATTAATGCTATAGAAGCAGTCTGGTGAACAACAAACAATTTTTGCATTTGTTGCAAGATGTGTTTCAGGATGGGAACTGCAGATGACCAAACAGGTGGGCAGGGAAATCGGTTGCATGTGAGGATGAAATCCATAGGTGCAATTGAAAGGGGAAAATCTCAGTGAACTGTGCAAAGAGTTGTAGTATATTAAATCTATGATAGGATTCCAAAAGTACCAGTCATCCCGATACTCTGATAGAAAGCAAAGAGTATATAATTCGATGGCAGGGTTCACGGATTCCAACTATCATACTGTAGACAATAAACAGTAGACCTCTATTTAGCTTTCACTACCAAGCATGGTTAACAATGCATACCCAAAAATGTGCGGTAATCTGAAATCCCCATTACCTACAATAGCATAGGAAAGACCGTGCAAATATACAATGTTGCAAACACACATGCAAGAATAGTAGGTGATGGAACTGTTTCTAAAGGAACGAAGTGCCCCAACTTAGTAAATGGATCAATTATTATTAACAAAGCAATGTTTTAAGCAGGAGGTGGAAGGTAACCACAAAGTCTGTGGAAATAATGGGCCAAGGACCCTCTGGTTTGGGTAATGGATGCAAATATCCTGCAGTTTTGTTAGATGTTTTAGCTTATAAAAAACGAACCTAGCCCTTTAAATCCTTACTGAAAATTGGCCACCAAAAACGATGAGAAGGAACCTTTCATGTTCCAGAAAGGCACACATGCTGAGAATCTTCTGCTGTTTCATAATCTTGCAACAGCCTGATGTCAATTACCAAAGCACCATTAGAGAGATATGAGAATTCATAAAAAAAGGGAGCAGAAATAAGAGTAGGAGACAGCCAAGACTGAATTTCCTTGGGTTGGAATCCTCTCTGTGCTAGAAGCAAACCCTTACTCTGGATTCCTCATATGGTATGAGGACTTGAGGAACCAGCTAAGGGGAAGGGGAGAACAAGAGCTAGGACGGTAGCAACAACAGAAGGAAAGGTATGTACAGCTGTGAAGTAGCGAAGGGAAGGCGTACCCCTTTCTCTGGTGGGTGGTGCTGTAATAGGCCCTAATACCAGAGACCCCTGAAAGCCAGAGTAGATGACAAGTAACAACTAATCACAATTAGAGAAAACAACAAAGAGCAGACACTTAGAAGCCAAGCGATTGTGATACCAGAAACCCTGGCAGTGGAGATTAGACAGGTGAGAAAACAATGAAGGTGTGGCAACAAAGATGGGCGCATATGTTGTACAAGACTTTTTTTTCGTTTGTTTTTCTTCATTTAACCTTGTGGCTTTACCTTTTTGTCTACCTCCTCAGTCCTTCCTCGATTACTTTTACATTGTGCTCATGCTGTTTAAACGAACACATTCCATTCTGTTAGCGGTTTAGTGAGTTGTGGTGTGATCCTGCAGGAAGATAGTGTGTCCATGCAGCAGGGGCTCAACGTATCAAACAATCTTTTGTTAAGTCATTCGTTAAGTCATTCGGCCTTACTGTTGCTACTTCACTCTGGCAGAAGAGTATGAAATGGAGGAAATGGTTTGCTCTTTCAACTAACTATAATACATGGGAGCCTGCAATCCTGCTATAAAAGCCTGTTACCAATTTCCTTCCATATTACAGGTGACGTGTGTTTCCCTGCTCAACTGTAAAAAAAAAAAAAATGAGATGGCCGCCCAAATGTAATAACTTATCATAGTTGTGTTCTGATGTCACAATGCCTGCTGCCAGAGCCAGCAGCTGAGGCAAAAAGGCAGAGCATAACTAAAGCTGCACTTTAAAAAACTTTAAACAAAACATGGCCTTTCCTTCTGCTCAGTTTTTCTAAATGAATAGTGATAAGCAGAAAGGCAGCTTGGTTTTTTTACTCTTCACTTTAAATTAATTAAAGAAAGAAATTAAAAAAAAGATAGAATTGCTGTATTTTTCTACACATTTTGTGCTTCAGCGTTTTTAAAATCGGATTCTAATATCTTTTGACAACAAATATCGAACTGCTTTCTGATGTGTTCAATTTTGCACTGCAGATTCCAATTTTATTATACATGTTTACAAACATCCTATCGCTTTCAAATGAGAGAGCACCACACCAAACATTTAAGGAAAGAGTTATGGTGTGACCATGTATTATATGGAATTAAGTCCCCCCCCCTGCTGTACATAGTAAGGATATTGCAAGTCACTGAGGAGTTCCATGGCCCTACAAAGCAACTTTGCAATCTACGATGTAATGCACATACATAGTTGTCATTGATGGAGACGCATTTTTGCTGCCAGAAAGGCCATGCTACTGCTGTTTGGTGCTAAAACTCAAGAAAGTTGTGATCACTGATTTGATCCACCTCATGGGCTTCAAGCATAAAATGTTGATGTTTATGTTGAAGCTTTATACAGACTAAAACTGCATTTTGTGGAAGAACCACATATGCTTCAGGAACATTTCACCAACTATGCCATGAACCTATAGAAAGCTTTGCAGCCTTACCTGTTTTTGCTAAAAATTAGTATGTTGGTGCTATTGCTGGCCACTGTATTAGAGAGCAAATCACCATGCATTATTTCAGTAAAAAGATTCAGTAGAAAATGCCTAGTGGTAGATACAGCCAAGGATATTGAATGTTCGATTAAATCATTCAGGCATTTAAATGAAGATAAAGATTCTTCTTTAGAAGTAGCTTTTGTTGGAGGGGTGTGGTCTGGCGCCAGGAAGATGGCGGCTGGTTGATGCCGCTCCGAACCGGGATCCACGATTTTTGTAGTGACGGAAGGCGACAGTGCCCTGTCACCTTCAAGATCATCAGAACTCATCGTGTGATCGCCTCTGGACTTCACTAGTGTGTCTTGCAGCCTGCGGTAAGCCTGATAACGCATCTTTTTGCTGAAATGTGTGGCGCGTCTCCGTGACTGGATTCGTGACCGCCATTTTGTGTCCGTATAATTCTCAGCACGTTATTGGCACCGCTGCATTTTTTCCATATGAAGACATGATGTGACACGATTCAACACCTGTGTAAACTCTGCTTTTCCACCATTTTTTCTACTTTTGCCACTTCTCTACAAATGCTATTTCTCATGGATTTACCAATGACGTCATTCATCGCTCTTCATTCATGTTTTCCTTTTTCTGCACACGGCCAGGTCGCACTACTCTGTGACAGCATTGCCAATGCTTTAATTATATCCGAGTTGGTGGTCCTCCAGGAATATGTCAATATATTTTCCTTCATTTCTGCTATTTAAGTGATACCGTTTTGTCTACCACTTGCTTATCAAATCTTACAGCACCTGCTCTTCTACTATTGTGACACACATGTCTATGGGGAGGATTAAGTCTGGTAGAGGCGCTGCTTCAACGTCCATCCCATCTCCATGTGCTAAATCCACCGCAATTTATACCTCGAATCCTTTCTCGGTATTGCAGGGTGACATGGAGTAATTAGACCAAGCTGCATCTCCCCACTTCATAGAAACAACAGCCACTTCGCCTGCGTTCACTACTTCTCTTCCACACTCCTCTGTATCAAATGGGAAAAATGTTTCTAAAGTACCTACTTCTTCGGTGTTATCATCTACTAAGAGGATTAAAAAAGACCCTCCCTCACTGACTACATCTCCACCGCCAGCATCCTTGGATCTGCTTCTGGAGGAGATCCGAGCACTTAAGTCTTATATGGAAGAAATGAACATACGCCTACAAGGCCTAGAGGATAAATGGTCTACCCTTGATAACAAGATTAACACAATGGAACGTCAGATGGACTCTTACAAATTTCCTCTCAACAAATCCCCCATGACAGCAGAAATCTTACAGCTACAGAAGCAAGTGGAAAATATTGAAAACAGAAACAAGCACAACAACCTACGAATCTATGGTCTGGCTGAAGGATTGGAAGGTTCCAATACCATTTCTTTTTTCAATCTTTTTTGCTGTAGATTCTTGAGTTTCCTGAAAACCCGACATTAAACATATAACGAGCACACAGACTTGGCCGTCCGCCTTACAAATGACCTATTCAATGCAATCCGAGAGGTCTCATACTCATACAGGACTATGTGAAAATCACGGCAGACAAGCAGAAAAGTTTCCAAACCATGCGTCCAGCGATACATAAATTGAATGCCAGATTTGGTCTACTTCATCCGTGCCTCTTTAAAGTGACTTATGAGAACAAAACAACCACCTACGAAGATCCAGCCTCACTTCAACAATTTCTTGACAGCTGTAGAGAAGACTCCATGGAGTTTGCAAGATCATCTTCTGCTTGATCATTTTCTTCTCTCTTACTAATGTTGATTGTAGTTTTGCAAATCTGCCTCTGCTATATTTTGATTGTCTAATCTTCCTTCCTTATGTTTCCTCCCGCTAGGTAACGTGTCT
Organism: Triturus cristatus; assembly: GCF_964204655.1. Taxonomy (NCBI): domain Eukaryota; kingdom Metazoa; phylum Chordata; class Amphibia; order Caudata; family Salamandridae; genus Triturus; species Triturus cristatus. The sequence continues at coordinate 366,789,050 of NC_140585.1, forward strand.
CTGATCCACCCATTGTTGTGTAGTCCATTTGAAGTGATGCCTCCTCGTGGTCTCTGGCTTGGCAGTTCGGGCTGGACTGTACCTATGAGGCATAGGGTCAAGACTGATTTGCATATGGCTGGGTTCAAACTGGAATGGCATGGTGAGCAAAAAAAAGATGGATTTAGGCCCAGATCTCTGTACTGAGGTGAATGTATGACATTGTTCTGCATTCTGTCCATCAACTGTTGTTTTTGCATTATTCCTAAAGAAGGAAGAGACCCTCATCTGTGTAAAAACTATAGACGAATATCACTAGTTAATTCTGACTATATTTGCCAAAATTCTTGCTCTTCGCCTGGAACCCCTTTTATAATCCATTATTTGTAAAGAACAATCTGGCTTCATTAAGGGATGGAATATCGCTGACAATACTAGGATTGTCTTTAATATACTGCACAAATCTAATAAATACTCTCATTCACTTGCAGCCATCTCTCTAGATACGGAAAAAGCTTTGACCATATGGATTGGTTGTTCTCACACATCCTGGTTTGGCTTCGGGCCCAAATTTATTTCTTATATTTCCTTATTATACACCTCACCCAAAGCTTCTATTTTTACCAACGGTTCCATTTCTAGTTCCTTCACGTTACAAAGAGGTGTCCGTCAAGGATGTCCCCTTCCCCCCTTATTTTTATTCTTGCACTAGAGCCCTTTCTGGCAAGAATCAAACAAAACCCTAACATCTATGGCTTTCATCTTTATAAACTTCATGTTAAAATGAGTGTCTGTGCAGATGATATTTGGCTGTATCTAAGCCTAAAAACAATCAATCCCAGCTTTCACTGCAGAGGTCAATGCTTTCTCTTTAATTTGTGGTTATAAATTGAATCATGATAAATGTGAAGTTGTCCCTCTTAATATTTTATCTTTTAAACAAGACTTTGCTTCTACTAATTACTCATGGAATTCCCAAAAGATTAAATATTTACGTCTCTTGTTTGCACTCTCCGTCAGACAGACTCTATCCCTAAACATGACTCATACCCTCTCTACATTATCTACATCTATTTCTAAATGGCATCCTCTATACTTATTTTGGTGGGGCAGACTTGACACTATTAAAATTATGCTTGCTCCTGTAATTTTTAATATGATCTTGGCTATTCCTCTCAGCTTCCCCGCATACTTTTTAAAAAAAATTAACTCTATTTTATCATTCTTTTTATGGAATAACATGAAACAGCGTATGTCCCCACTCATGCTTAAACGTCCTACATCTCAGGGTGGAGTCAACTTCCCTGATGTTCAACTCTACCACAATGATTTTATTCTTAAATAGCTTTCTAAGTCCTTAAACCAACCCATCGCCAATCCCTCTCCACTGTGGAAAGATCTCGAGCACTCTTTCCTATCTATCTTCTCTTTCAACGAATCTCTTACCTTCACTCACAAGACACACTTTTTATCCTCACCTATACATAACACTACCCATAAGTTATTTCATTCCTTTCTGATATCACACCTCTCAAGTAAAGAACAATTTCTTAACTCCACCATTTGGCACAACCGCCTTCTTCAAATTAAAAACAACCTTTATCTTTTGGAAGGCTTGGTGAGATAAAGGTCTACTTTGAATCCACCAGCTTTACTCAAATGATTCTTTTCTAACTTTTTCTGAAGCACAATCACTTTATAAATTGCCAAAATCATTTTCTGCCTAATTTAAGATATTGATCCTAAATGTATCCTCCTCCCTATCTTCCATATCTTCCACACTACCTGCCTCATTACCTCATCATATTATTCTCCCCATTTTAAGTGCCCAGTCTAGTGGTTTATATCAACAAATTCCTCAATACACCCCCTGAACACAGAGCTAAAACTAACACAGAACTCCAATGGGAACGTGAATTCCACACTTCATGGTCCACTGCTTTTTGGGATACATTATGGCTAAAACTCCATAAGACTTGAAGAAATGCTAGTACGACACAAACACTTCCTTTATATACAATCGACTTATGTTTACTCCAATGTCCCTACACAAATTCAAATCCACACTTTCCTCACATTTCTGGTCATGTAACACTCCTCATGCTGACTTATATCACATGTTTTTACTTGTCCCCCCACGCATCAATTCTGGCTGAAGGTATGGTCCCAAATCAATGTCATCTTTCACACTCATTTCCCCTTTTCCCCTATCTACATCTTTCTGGGTACATTGTCTGATCACTGGCAAACCCTCTCTTATAACACTGATGTTGTGGATTTATTCATTGCAATTGCTCTCCAACAAATAACAAAACATTGGAAACAATCCATACAACTTTCCTTTCAAGCTTGGTGGTATAGTGTCTGCTACAACCATCAACTGGATCGTGCTTATGTTTCCCCTATGTCTTTACTCCTAAAAAGAGAACACATATGGCCCTGTGACTATTTTCTTGGATACTTCTGCACGAAAATTTACCCAACATCACCCATCACTGGAAGAAGTCCCCAAAGCACCATGATTGCTGTTACTCCTTAAAGTGATGGTATCCTTTATAGTGCATTAAGCATATTGTATATTTAGTCATTTTATTATTACAATTTCTCCCTTTTTCTTTTTCCTCCCTCCTTCTTACAATTATTGTAAGCCTTTTTTTATATGTGCAACTATGTTGATTTTTTCTTGCGTCTCTTGTTCTATAATATGACATTAGTTCACTTATTGTTAATCCACATTTGGATACTTTATTTGATTGTTTGTACCTGGTTGCATCTCTACGAAAATAAAATTCTCCATTTAAACTTTAAAACGTAGATTTTGTCAATGGTAAAGAGAAATTATGCTTTAATATAAGGATGTTGTTTTTTTGTTTTTGTTTTCAAACTTTATTTTTGATTTTGCAAATACAAAAACAAATTAACATCGATACTGCATATAGAGGCATACCATTGGTATTATTAATGATACGTGGTACAAGTTGTAGCATCTGGGGAAGGATGTTGCTATGTTTAAAGGATTGCAAGAAAATTGCAGCAGATGCAGAAGAAAACATAATGCTAACAAAAGTAATTGGAAAAATTTATAATAATGATAGTTTAAAATCCAGAACGTTGTCTTCAGTATGTAGATCTCAATGCACAATAGAAAAACAAGTAAGCAATAGGGTCTGAGGGATAACACGCCGCCAGCATTCAGGAAGGAGGCCCGGGGCAGCGACGGAGAGAGCGTTGCCTCACGTCCTGAGTTGCTACCAGGAGCGGCAGGCGTAGTCCCGATTTAATTACGGGTACTTACCTTCTTGACCGGTAGGATTACAAAAAATTTTGAGATTCATCCTGTGGTACAAGGTTGGTTGTATCGTTTTATCTGTCAACACTTAGACACTGGTTCACGAGAGTGCTTTATGCACTTGTTCGCAGTTGCAGTAGTTTTTGTTGTGGTCCTGAAGAAAGCTATGATCTTAACTATTTGATCGCTTTTGGCTGAAACATGTAGACCGTTTCTTGGTTTATTGCAAGCGCGTTCGTCAATTTGGTTAGATCGCGCCACTACTCTGCTTTTAACATTGGCACAGGGATATTCTTAATTAAAGTTTTTTCTGTTCCTGTAGTCAATTTTATATCACTACACTGCACTATAGGTCCTCACCTTACTTAGGCTAGCCTCATCGATCTTTAGGAGATCTCGTTCCATCAGCGTAGATTAAAACATCCGCGAGCTCCTCCCCTAGACTCAGACTGGGAGTAGTAGCTCCTCAACCAAACCAGGTTTGGTTGAGAGGAGATCCCATATGATGAAGCATGCCACCACGGTGGGTGATGGGATTATGTCCTCTTTATGAGGACTTTTTGACTTGGCTTTAGTTTATTTTCATTCAGGCTCTTTGAGCTTCACTGCATTATCTGTTCGTTTTGTTTTCTTGGTTGTTTTGCCGTTCCATACCCCTGGACTTCTGCGTTTATATGATCTCAATGCACAGTCAGCTCTGTTTCTGAAAGGAACAAACCATAACACGCATGAGTTCAGAAAAGGATTATTTTATTTTAGTGGTTGAAGCTAGAAGTTGATGAGATAAATCCCAAGCCATCTTAACCAGTTGATGCTGTAAACAACGTAGAAGTTGTTAGCATTGACACACAGCCATGTAAAGCACCCAGTTGTAAAATTATCAATGATGGTATTTCCATCATGATATTGTTTAATCCTGGTTCATCATTCATCTTTGTATCATGCATCTTTCATTAAAAAAAAGTGGAGAAACAGACCAATGGAAAAGGTTAATGTTGCTGCTTTTAGATTTGGCAACAATCCAATTTCAATTTTGTTTTTGTGGCATCCATCACCTTTGAGTCTCGCCCTATTTTGGGGAAATTTGACATTGCTAAAGATGGTCAAGATATTCTTGGTTGGAGACATTAAGGGAATTTTGGAATGGTTCTTGATTCAGTTACCAATCTTCCCATGTATTGTATAACCATCCTTAGAGGTAGTTTAAGAAGTCATTTCAAAGAACAAATGTATTTTTTGCAAAGAGTTATAAAAAGTCATAGCATTCTCTCACCGTAATGAATTAAAGGACAGGGATGTCCCTATTGAATACAAATTGAGGGATGTACCATTAAATACAAGACTTGAATGGAGCTGGGTACTCAAATATTTAGAGTCTCGGGGATTATTTGTGCCTTTGGACTCAAGAGAATAGGTTGCTCCTATATTTCTTTTTTTTTTTTCTTTTTTTTAACTTTATTTATCTTTTATTATCATATCAACAAGAAATTCACATCAGTTATTACAGTCGTCTTTGGATTATGAAAAACATTTCAATGACATCACATCTGTCTCCGTTTACATCATACACTGGAATCTCTTAAGTAAAAAATACCACCGTTTTTTAACACATCCCATTATAGGAGCAGCTCTACAACTCCGTTTGCGGAACACTGTCCCCTCCAACATTTCCTAAGGCGTCCAACCGATACTCACAAATTAGAGCAGACCAGACTTGAGCACTCCCAACACAATGAGCCGGACCGGGGAGAAGCAGGGTAATACCTCCATGATACACAATGTTCTGGCCGATGTGACAGTGTTCCAACCACATGAGCTAACCAACCCCCGTGGGAACAATCCCGGAGCTAGAGTGAGAAGAAGACAGTGGGCAGGCTAGCAATATACGCTTTGTATGGCCCCAGATATCTTTAGGGCGCGCTATGCTGGGAAGCAGGCTAGAGTAGATTTCGCTGTTTGTGCTGCAGAACGCCAAACTATTAAGCCAATCATGCGTCGTATGAACCGCCCCGCCCCCCCAGCGCAATGCAATCTCTCGTTTTGCCAGAAGCAAACCCAGGGACGCCAGCCTCCGGACTGTCTTGGGAAAATTGACCGTGTAACCCAACAATGCCACCTCCGGAATAGGAACCAAAGCAAGCCCAGGAATAACCCCCAGTGTCTTGTGTATCTGCTCCCAGTACAAGTGTGTAAGCGGGCACGTCCAAGTCATATGGGCGAAATCAGCATGCAGGGCACCGCATTTCCAGCATATGCGGGGCCTCCTAGGGTCAATTTTATGCAGTTTTGCAGGTCTCCTGTAGCTTCTACGGAGAAACTTATAATGTAAAAGCTTATGGCGACTATTTAATGACACGCTTTCGGTAACCTTGCAGCAGGCGGACCACTGGTCATCCGTGATAGGATGTCCCAGATCAGACTCCCATTCCAAACGAAGCTTATCGTCCACAATAGGAACTTGTGCTATACACAGTTTGTACAGTTTGGAAATTATGTGTGCACCTGTTTCCTTCTCAATGAGGAGAGTCAATGGCTCGAACGAGGCTGGTTCTAATGGGAATCCCCTTATCACAGCCCTTGCTGTTGAATAAAGTCGACTGAGAACAAATTTGTCCATGAATGTGGTGTCTCTGAAGCGTGCATCTTCTGAGACCGAGAATATGTGCCCACCCGGTTACAAGTCGCCCATCTTAGTAAGTTCAAACGTAGTCAAAGTGCGTTGCACGAGTTTCTCCCCTGTTATGGGAAGCCAACGAGCATTTGGCAAAGGAAGAGCCGAGGAGTATAAAATGGAGTGGCCCATATAGCGCAGGAGCCTGTTCCACGCCCAGCTAGTGGTCGAGACCGTTTGTATGTTGACCGAACTCCTGGGTTCGCCCCTAGGCAGAACCGCTGTCAAGCGGTCCGGAAGAACAAAATCAGCTTCCGGACGCAGAAATGGGATCCGTGCATCAGGGTGGTACCAGGCAAATGCATAGGCGCATTGTGCGATCAGATAATGTATAAAAACCAGGCACTCCAAATCCGCCTCTATCGTACGGGAGAGTGAGTATCCTCCACCAGACACGAGGCTGTTTACCGCCCCAGACCAATCTTACAAGATGGGAACGCAATGTGGCAAAAAAACTCTGAGTAAGGGGTCTGGGGATATTATAAAAAAAATATAGAAATTTGGGGAGAACCATCATCTTTATGATAGCGATTCTGCCTGCCATGGATAAAGGGAGACGTAGCCATTTGTCAACCTGCAACTCCAATTTCGCAATCGCGCAGCCGTATTTAAGTCGTATAATCTGATCTGGATTCAGGTGTATGTGGATACCCAGATATTTAACAGTATCTGAGCACCATTCCAATGGAAACTCACATTGCCAAGGGGAATTGCTGCTGGTCAAGGGAAAAATAATGGACTGGTGCCAATTGATTCCCAGCCCAGAGTGCCGATCAAAGCGGATTATTTCCCGTATGAGCGGAGTTAAGTTTAAATGTGGCTCTCTGACATACAGAATAGTGTCATCGGCATACAATGAAACCAACAGGGGGCCTGTCCTGAATTGCAGCCCTCTATGAAGATGACACTCTTGAACATGTCGAATTAAAGGGTCCATGGCGAGCATGAACAAAAGAGGGGACAGTGGACATCCTTGCCGGGTGCCACGGGTAAGAGCAAATGGGTGTGACAACGTGCCATTAATGCGGAGTCTTGCCGTGGGCCGGCTGTATAAGAGTAGGGGTGGGCGGAATTTGCGAAAGCGACTTTCGCAAATTATCGCAAAAATGTTAAAAATCTCCGCAAACAAGCAGAAATATCGTGAAAATGCGTACGTTTTTTTCCGGCATGTTCGCGAGATTTTCTGCATGGTTGCGGGTCGCCAACTTACCCATGTGGTTGCTTGCGGGCGCGGCCATCTTGTTTTCAGTTGTCTCGCGGTGCATGATCGCGAGAAAAAAGTCGTGATCGCGCGACGCATGACGTCACTGCGGACGCGAACTGTCGCGAGACAGCGCAAATGGCTAAAACAATACAACATCTCATGGAGAACGCGACCGGATCGGGAAAACTTGTCGGCGAACGCGGGGATTCAGGTAAGGCGATCGCGCGCGCGAGAATGTATTATTTTACAGCGCGAGCAAGAACCAAATTATCGCAAAGCTGCGGAATGCGGAAATTTTGACATTTCCGCGCTCTCCGCGGAACGCGGAAATGCCAAATTACGCGCAAATTCCGCGAACGGAACGGAAATTTTGCCCAGGCCTATATAAGAGGCTCGTTGTGGCAATGAATCCAGCCGGTATGCCCATTCGACACATTATAGATAGAAAGAAAGGCCATTCAAGAGTATCGAACGCTTTTTCTGTGTCTAGCAGTATGGCCGCAGCTGGAGTCGCGGGGTTTATTCTATGCAACACAGCGAACAAAGTTCGCAAGTTCAATGAGGTCGAGCGGTGGGGAACAAAGCCTGATTGAGCCGGTGAAATAATAAACTCCATTAATTGTGAGAGTCTATTGGCCATGATTTTAGCGAGGATCTTATAATAGATGTTCAATAGCGAAAGGGGCCTGTATGAGCCGCAAAGTGATGGGTCCTTATTGGGCTTTGGAAGCAGAGTAATGGCGGCTTTGCTCAAGGTGGGAGGCAGGGATTTCCGCTCCAGGGCTTCAGCATACACCTCAATTAGTTTCGATGCTAGCAGATCTGAAAAGGCCTTGTAGAACTCACCCGTAAGGCCGTCAAGTCCCGGAGCCGATGAGCCCCTAAGTACTTTAATTGCCCCGCGCACCTCATTCACCGTTATGGGTTCTGCCATAAATTCCTGCATGCCTTTCTCCAAGAACACTTACGCAATTTCGGATAGATAGCTCTCCCGCGCAGCAGTGTCACTACTATGTCTAGATGTGTATAGTTCCGAGTAATATGTAAGAAATTCGTCCCTGATCTCTGTGGAAGTTGTGCGTAGCGTCCTGTCCTGGCTACGAATTTCAGTGATATACGCATTGCTGTATGGTGGTCTAGGAACCTGAGCTAAGGTGCGGTCCAGGGCGGTCGCCCTCCCCATATCTACGGGCAACTTGATATTTACCCAAATAAAGGTTCTCCCACTCCACAGTCTCCCTATAGTCGGAGAGGAGGCTTAGCCGCCTGTCCTGAAAGGAGCCATGAGGTGCGTTAAGCACGTCTGCATCCAGTGACTCTAGTACGGCCTCCAGCTGTGCCAGTGACGTACGCAGCGATTTAAGATCCCCTGCATGTTTGGATATGCATACACCCCGAATGTAGGCCTTAAATCCCTCTCACAGCATGGCCCAGGAGTCCACCGAGCCTGTATTAATTGCAAAGTATTCCTCAATCGCCTCATTGACCTCATGACGGAAAATGCCGTCTAACAGTGCGCGGCCAGGGAAGCGTTATTGTCGCTCAAACCCTTCAGGGCGGGGCACTTGCAGAGAGAGCAACACAGGGGAGTGGTCTGAATATGTCCTAGGAAGGGTCTTCAATGACCGGTACCAGGGAGACACAGCAGGGGAGAGCAGCCAGAAATCAATCCTAGTCCAAGTATTGTGTTGACCAGAGAAGTGTGTGTAATTAGTGGTGGTGGTGTTGCGCCGGCGCCAAATGTCTATCAGGAAGAACTGATCACAGAGTTCACGGATTGCGCGCCGGGCTCTAGGTTTAGTGTCCGCTGCGCCAGAGGTACCATCCAGGTCCGTATCTAACAGGAGATTAAAATCTCCGCCGATCAGAAGCAAAGCAGGTTCTAGTTTGGAAAGTTGCACGTGGAAAAACTCCGGGGAGTCAGTGTTGGGGGAATGGACGCAGACCAACAGGACCCTGTGTCCCAACATCACTCCCGTCACTATTACATAGCGTCCCGCACTATCTCTGATGACCTGTTGACAATGAAACGGGACTCATTTATGGATTAAAACTGCCGTACCTCTTGCATAATTGCTAAAGTTGGCGAAGTACCTGTGTGCACCCCAGCTTGCTGCCAAATGTGCTGTATCTACAGTGGGTAAGTGTGTCTCCTGCAGAAAGGCGACGTCCACATTATGCCTATTCAAATAGTGCACCACTTGCCTACGTTTATGCTTATTATTAAGACCCCTGACATTCCAAGACAATAGGGACAAGTCTGAGGGGCATTCATTTAAGCCTATCCGAGCAATCCAGGAAGTTGAAGAAGCCAGACGAGAACAGATGCCATCATATCAACCATACACCACCAAAGACAACCTATCAAATAAATGCTATTGAAAACAAAACAACCTACCCCAACCTCCCTCCCACCACCCAGCCACACTACAAGGAGTGTGAGGCCAATCCCAGCCTGTGAACCAAAAGCAACGCACCGTAAATTTGTGCCATATGGAAACGCACTTAGTGGCACGTACATTATAACTAGGGCTCCCGGTTTTCAGTTTTTACGGATTTTTACATATAAATACAGACGGAAAACAAGTTTTCCTTTATCTGTATTTATATATAAAAAACGGGAAAATACTAGTACATGTTGCTGTGTGTTGGTGTCTCCCCCTCCTTAAAGGGTTAAGAGGTGTCAGCCTGGGCTGAGAAAGCTTCCCGGGCACACACAGAGCTGCCAGCCGCACCAGAGTACTTCACAGGTCTTTGACTATTTATTTGTTAATGAGGCTTTTTTGTTATTTCACCCCTTTTAGAGCCCCTGCCAGAGTCAGATTAGGAGCCTCTATTCACACCATTGTTGTGCGAGTTGTGGCTCTTGCACCATGTTGTGAGCACGATTACAGCAATGGAGTATTTGGTGACAGGGTGGGACTCCGCTCCCTGATGGAATTAGCGGGTCTGGGAGGCAGCAGCTGCCTCTGGGGATGCCGAGCCGGTGCTTGACACGTGGATATAAAAAGTGCCCGCCCTCCCCCCTTTCTAGACGGCAATCTATAACTTTTCTTCCTGTCTCGTGGTCCCTCTACAGCTGATCGCGTTCCCTTCTCGTGTGGGTACATCAGCTACCCTGTTCTGTGATGTCATGTCCATGAGAGCAGCAGTCACTGGTGTGTGTGTGTGTAATGTGACTGATGATGGATGTATGCGGGGGCAGAGACTGGTGTTATTTGATATGTCTCTGTTCAGTGTGATCTGGAGCACTGGGCTGCAATGCTGCTGGCTGTATGCTGCTGGGCATCTCGAGAGGGGAGGGGGGTGTGGGAATGCAGGCACCAGACCGGGCTGTGAGCCGGGAGGGAACTCGAAACAGGAGCGCTGTGTTCTGACACATAGAAGCAGCCGTCTGGCGCAGTGCGGCCCTCTTAAACTCACGTTGGACATCCTCCGCTATGGAGACAGCGCTTCTAATAGCACCATTTAGGTGTTTCTAGTTACACCCTACATCATTCAGCCTTCCATTCAAACCATGGCTCCCCCTTCCTCAACACTACAAACAATCCCCCCCACCCCATATATTCCTCCAAATTCTACTGAGCATGGCTACCACCCTGCACTCGCCCCAACTCAATGCAACCGCCTCCCATTCAATTCATCCACACTTTCCACCCCAGGTCACCAGGCCTTCACTTCCGTCGTAAAACCAAACCTCATGACACTATCTGCAAATCTTTAAACACCCTGCCTTCACCCTCGCCTACAGAAATTCAGGCTTCACAAACTCGTGTATGTTGCTTGGGGTAAAAAGCAACACAGGATTTACACAGAAGCGCCAATTATGCATCTTTTTTAAAGCCTATTTTTCTACACATTAATACATCACAACATCCTTGGGGGGTCTCGCTGCTGTTGCATTAGGAGCCCCTGCAGCAGCATGCAAGCAGTTTAAATGGACTCTTTGTTAATTTTCCAGGGTGGCATTAATCATTTCAGACATAGGGCACAATGCTGTCTTGTATGATGCATCTTCTTATGTCACAGGGCATGGCAAATCTTTAGCAACAGACTTGGAACAGCCAAGACGCACCACATTTTCTATTCAAGTAGTGTTACAAGAAGCTTGCCAGTCTCCCTGGAACATGCTATGGGCAGACAAAGGAGTAATAAACAAGCATTTTGAATGCAATAAGTCTCGCATTTACCCAAGTTTAGGCTATTGGCATTGTAAATGATAATGCCTTTTATTTATGTTTTAAAAACAAAAACAAAAATAAAAGACATTATTATTTGCAATGTCAATAGCTCAAACTCGCGTAAATGCGAGACCTATTGCATTGCAAATGCTTGTTCTTTGTTGCATCAGTTTTTCTGTCCTACTTCAAGCACTCACTTAAAAAAACAAGCATTTGCAATGCAATAGGTGTCGCATTTACTTGAGTTTGAGCTATTGGCATTGTAAATGACAATGCCTTTTATTTATGTTTTGGTTTTTATAACAGATAAATAAAAGGCATTGTCATTTACAATGCCAATAGCTTAAACTAGCGTAACTGCGAGACCTATTGCATTGCAAATGCTTGTTCTCTTCTGCACACACAAAACATCAATCCTCATAGTGATGGCCAGGGACAGCTTTTAGCGCTAGTGGGGCACAATTGGGTTGCAGTTGAAGTCAGTGTGAGTTTCTCTCTGTGGGGCAGTATGATGTTCAGTGGGGGAAAGGATGTGGCACTCTGCCGATGACAGAAACTGCAAGGCTCTGAGACAAATGGCGTGTGATAGCACTTTTAAGCATATTTGGGACATTTTGCAAATGGCAAAGTTTTCAGGTGAATGTATAGTGTTGACCAATAACAACTGGGCGCATGTGTGCATTGTCAATTTAAATAAATGTGAAAAAATACTAGCTGTAGCGTCGTCTTTTGCTTGTGGCAAAAATAAATGTGGAAAAATACAGAAAAAATGCCCGAAAAATAAATATGGATAAATACAGATGGAAATGGCAACAAAAAAAAAATACCATAAAACCGGGAGCCCTAATTATAAGCAACAAAAGATCCCCAAGGTTTCCACCAGAGGGGGTGGCAACACCACAACAGCAAACCAGCATAGCAAAGCGTACTCCGCAAAAATGTCATGAGTCCCCAACATATATTCACTGACAGCGAGAAGGATCAAAGAGTACATGACGTCACCCCACCCCGGAGCCAGAGAACAGATCCAGGCTAGCCACTGAGCCACTGTGCGGGGGAGATGGAACACCCCCCTCGTCCCGCGGCTGACCTTTATTATTTTTGTAAGTGCGACAGAAGTCCTGAACATCATTAGGATTGTCAAAGAACCGCACCCGACCTTCAATCTCCACCCGCAGACGTGCGGGGTACAGCATGCCGTACTCAGCGCCGGGACACTCCTGGGAGTAGCCGCGCGCTTAACAAATACCTTGTAACAAGATTGCGGAGCGTAGCCTTTACCCCTATGAATTTACGCCGAGCTTCCTGCACCATCACTGTGAAGTCAGGGTAAAGGGCAATTTTTGAGCCTTGCCAGGTAACGTCACCGCGTTCTCTGGCCAAACGTAGGGCCGTGTCTCTGTCTCGAAAGTTCATGATGCGGGCTATCAGGGGGCGAGGAGGGAGACCCGGATTAGGACGAGGCCCAAGGAAGCAGTGGGCCCTTTCAACCACAAAGCCTGGCATGAAAGAGTCTCTACTAAACATGTCCGCTAACAAATTTTCTGCAAAAACGTCCAGACGACCCGTTGCTGTGGACTCTGGAACCCCAAGAATGCGTACGTTATTGTGGCGACTGCGCGCTTCAAGATCCTCATTTTTTTTTTTTTAAAACCTTTATTGTATATCCGTGACACAGCTATTCAGCCGACAACCCGGAGGTACGGCAGCTTTAGAGAGTCAACACATGCGTGCGTCCACATATCACTGACAGGAGAGCTAAAGGTTCTATTTTACATAAACATAAACACACCCCCAAACACGAGCAAGGCGAAAGGTACTGTAAACATCCAGCGAGGTTCTCAGCAGGGGGGACGAGCCCCGTCTCGTCCAACAGGCACAGGTCTATAGCAAGGGAAAGGAAGGAAAGGCAGACTCTAGAAACAATCACAGAGCAGCTGGAAAATCAAAGCCGGGAACAGACTAAGGGGAGAGTTGCTCCTCTGGCGGGTCCGGGTCGGGGGGCAGGCAGATGTCCCCTCTGTACTGATTCCAAGGCCCCCACACAGCATGCCATTTCCGAGGGCGCCCTCGAGCACAGTACACTGTTCTCTCCCTAAACATGCTCCAGTCCATGCCCTCCATCCACGCTGTCAATGCGGGCGGCCCATCGGAGCCCCACAGCCGAGCAACATCGCGCTCGGCCACCATGCTCCCCAGGGTCACCCACTGAGTCTGCGCCGCACCGCGGTCAGCAGGACTCCAGACATTAAGGAGACAGCATCGCGCCTCAGGCTGCAGAACAACTCCTGTCACCTCCCCCACCACCCCGCGGACCCGCCTCCAGAATTCCATAATCGCACCACATTCCCAAATAATATGGAGGAAGGCGCCCACCACACCACAGCCTCTCCTACATAAACCCTCCTCGGAGAAACCCATGTGGACCAACCTGGGCCCCGTCACATAGACCCTATGGAGTATTTTAAGCTGCACCAGCCGCAGGCGCGCAGGGATAGCGACCTCCTTGGGAGAAGAAACTGCGCACTGCCAATCCTCGTCATCTAATTCAAGGCCGTCCCTGATCCATTGAGCGCGTAACCCTAGGAGAAGATCCGCCCGGACGTTGATAAGTTTCTTATAGATGAGCGAGATCGTGCTCTCCGGCATGTAACCATCCAGGATCCGATCCTCCAACGGAGAGGACTCGGGCACTCTCTCTCCCTCCACTAGGACTGACCGCAAGGCGTGGCGCACCTGAGCATAACGGAAGAACTCCGTGCTCCCCAGCTCGTATTCCTTCTGCAGCTCCCCGAACGACTTCATCCCACCCCCAACCATAAGGTCTCCAACCCCGGATATGCCAATCAGGTCCCATTTCTCGAACCCTTTTGTGCGCCAAAGCTTCCCCAGAATCTCGGAGTCAAACAGAGGGGTGGCAAGGGTAAGCCTACCCCTCCAACCCAGCGAATCCGTCGCCACTTTCCACACATGGACGGCCACTCTGGTGGGTCCCGTAAGGGTGGGGTCCGACGATTTCGAATATAACGCTCTGTGGTAGTTACCCCCACGGAGCAACCAGCGGTCCATGGCGAAGCCAGGGCTCAACGCCGGACCATAGACACCATGGTTAATCGCGCTCAGCTGGGTGGCCCAGTAATAGCGCCGGATGTCAGGGAGTGCGATACCACCATCGTACCACGGAAGCGTCAACTTAGCGACTGCCCTCGATCTCACGGAAATAGCTGGCCGGGACCAGGCCAAGAGTATTCTGGAGGGCATAAAGGAAACGGGGAAGGGACATCATTTCAAACAGAGCGGCGCGGCCCAGGAGGGAGAGCGGCAATCGCCGCCAGCCCACCACATCCCGCCGCAGGCGCGCCAGGGGAGGGAGCAAGTTCTTCTCATAGCGCAAGATGGGGTCGGTTGAAATATAGATCCCCAAATACAAAAAGCCCTGCCGGGCTATCTGGATCGAGCAGTTACGTGGGACAGGCGGGACATCCCCACACAGGACATACAGGTGTGACTTCCCCCAATTAATGACTAGGCCCGAATTTCTACCGAAGGAAGTCAAGATGTCACAGACTACTATCAGAGATTTCTTAGGCGAGGCAAGATATAACAGAATGTCGTCGGCGTAGAGTGAAATGCGGTCTTCGTGGTCAGGCGACCAGCGAATCCCACGTATATCCGGGTGCCATCGTATCCACGCCGCCAACGGCTCAAGAGCAAGGGCAAACAGCAACGGCGACAGGGGGCAACCCTGCCGGGTGCCTCTCCCGAGTCCGAACGGTACCGACGCCCGCCCGTTCACAACGACGCTTGCGAGAGGCCCCTCATAGAGCAGCCTCACCCATCCCACGAATCCAGGCCCGAAGCCGAATTTGGCCAACACCGCCTACAAGTATGCCCACTCTATTGTATCAAAGGCCATCGTGGCATCGAGGGACGCCACAATAGCCGGCTCTCGCATCGTACCCGTCCTGGCGATCACCCCATGGAGACGCCGAAGATTGAGTGCAGTGTTCCGGTGCGGGATAAACCCCGACTGATCCGGGTGGATCAAATCGCCAAGTACCCGGACCAGGCGGTTCGCGATAACCTTAGCTAGGATTTTCGGCTCAGCGTTGAGGAGCGAGATCGGCCGATAGGAACCACACCTATCCCGGGGCTTTCCGTCTTTATGTATGACCACAATCGTCGCCAGCCGTTGATCGAGCGGAAGAAATCCGTTCTCCCGCGCCTCAACGAACATGGCGGTCAAATGGGGAGCCAACTTATCCGGACAAAGCTTATACAGCTCTATCGGTAGACCATTTGGGCCCGAAGCCTTGCCGGAGCGCAACGCACGGATAGCCCCTGCCACTTCGTCTACGGTGATAGCACCATCGAGGTCCTCCCTATCAATGGCGGAAAGGCAGGGCAGAGCAATGTCACGCAATAAAGCACACGAGTCCTCCGTTGGTCTATCCGAGACCGAGGTGTATACCGTACGAAGATGGTCCGAGAAACATCGGACTATAGCGTCGGGATCAGTGATAACCTCACCCCCATCCGTCAACAACTCCGGCACCACACGATTAACCCGCTCCTTCTTGTCCAACCACGCCAACAATTTCCCGGCCTTATCCCCAACATCGTACAACCGCCCCTGCTGCTCCCTGTGGAGGGTCTTGGCGGCATCCGTCACCAGATCCCTATACTCCAATTGCTTGAGGTTCAAATTGTGCAGTGTGGACGTTTCAATATCACCCTCCAAGGCCTCCTCTAAAGCCGCTATCTCTTCCTCCACTTGTATCACCTCGGTGTCTCTCTGCCGTTTGGCGGCAACTACCAGGGACAAGGCTTCCCCTCTCAGTACAGCCTTAAAAGCTTCCCACAAGGACACCGCGGAATCAACTGAGCCCCGATTTTCTCGAAAATAGCGGTCGACTGTCTTCAGCAACGCGCTGCGCAGCTTGGGGTCTCGAAAGTACCAGGGGTTAATGGGAGCCACCCTGCCCCCCGCCGCCCGGCCCACGTCCAGCCGTGCCCACACCGGTGAATGATCTGATATGCCCCGAGCCATGTGCCTAACCTCAGTTACTAGGGAGGCGTGGGCCGCCAGCGTGAGCAGATAGTCAATACGGGAGAGACTCCCGTGGGCCCCAGAATGGAAGGTGTATTGTCGCTGACCGGGGTGCCGCAGCCTCCAACAATCTACCAGGCCAAAAGTATCAATAAAGTCGGGAAGCCACTTCTGCGCCCCCCCGGTGTCTCTGGGCGGGTACCTATCTAGCACACCAGAACCAACCGCATTGAAGTCTCCCCCCACCACCAACATCCCTTCGGGGAGTTCCAACAAGGCCTTGCCCAGATCAGCAAACGTGGAGACCTGCAAGGCAGGAGGGACATACACAGAAACCAAAACCAACGTTCTGCCCTCCCATCTCCCCGACACGGCCACAAAACGCCCCCTATCATCAGCAATGGTGGAGTCAACCTCAAACGGTAGGGAAGCCCTGACAAGGATGCCCGCACCCCTGGATCCCGAAGAAAACCCAGAGTGAGCAATGAATTTGTAGCCCTTTCTGTTGAGAGCATAACACATATTCCCTATAAGGTGGGTCTCCTGCAAAAGGACAACATCTGGCAAAGTCCGTTTCAAAAATTGCAGGACTATCCCCCTTTTTATACGATCCCCCAAGCCATTAACATTCCAGCTGAGTACGTTCAAGCCCCTATCCCCCATCCCTGAACACAAAGAGTCCCCCCCCCCCCCAGAGAACCCCAGTCGGACCATTCTGACAAGCATCGCTACGCCTTGCAAGAAAAAACAACAACCCCAAACAACAACCCCAACATCCTGGAACCCCCCCCCCCACCCTGCACCCCTGCGTCAGCTTACAAAGCCCCCCCAACTTGCAGTGTGCCTGTCGCCCTACCAAAAACAAATCTACGGAAAGCACCCCAAAGGAGGAAAGAGCCCCTATCTTCCCCCCGCCGCCCTCCCTTTACTGCAAAAAGATGAGAGTCACTGTCCAGGGCTGAATCGAGGCATGCCAGGACCGAAGGTATCACTTCCGTCCATCCCGGTCGCCTTCCACCCCATCCACGCCGTCCCGGCCAGGCTGCCGCCGCGGGAGTGTATCCAACCAGTCCCCTACCATGTCCGGTGATTCGAAGAAGAAAGTCCGGTCCTCATATACTACACGCAGCTTAGCGGGGAAAAGCATGGCATACTTCAGGTCCATATCCCGAAGCCGCCGCTTCACCCCCAGGAAACTTTGCCTCTGTTTCTGCACCATCTGGGTGAAGTCAGGGTAAAAGCTCACGGAGGCATTCTGAAAAGGCACCGGGCCTGTCACCCTCGAGGCTTGCAGGATAGCGTCCCGATCTCGAAAGTGGAAGATCCGGGCGACAATCGGCCGCGGGGGGGCTCCCACCTTAGGCCGTCCGCCAGGCACTCGGTGGGCCCGCTCCACCGCGAAAAACTTGCCGAGGCCCTTTGGCGCAAGATGATTCACCACCAAGTCCTCGACGAGTAGATCCACGGAGAGCTCCTCCGAAGTTTCCGGGACCCCAATAATGCGCACATTGTTACGCCGGGCCCGACCTTCAAAGTCCTCGAGCCGGCGAACGGAGAGGTCATTCGCGGTCCGTAGCTTGCGGACCTCAGCCTGGAGTTCCGAGACATCGTCCGCGAGGCCAGTAGTCTTGAGGTCCAGGGCCTTGACCCGCTCGTTGGTTTTCCCCAGGTCCGCGCGAATCAAGTTGACATCGACCAAAATCATGTCCACCTTGTGCGCCAGGGCCTCGAACTGTCGCCCAATCGAAGATTGCATCCCGTCTATGGCCCCCTTGATATCCTGCAATGATAATTCCGAGGGTGGGGATGAATCAGCCTTCTGTGCTTCCAGCGACTGTCCCGAGCCACCAGGTGACCCCTTCTGCTGGGCATAACGGTCCATGTTGTTGGATTGGGTATAGCCTCCCCGCCTGGTAGTCTTAGACTTCGACCTGTCCGCCTCCGACTTGTTCGACATCTCGGACAGCAGGACGGTCTGTCGCAAGAGGACGCCACTCGCTCCGGTAGAGGAGACAGGGACGACTAGGTCTTCAATAGCCAGTCAGGACCGCGTGGAGGTCTTCCAGACAACCGAGGATCTGTATGACGAACTCCCAACCCGGAGCAAACAAAAGGCGAGAAAGCGAAAGTGAAAGTGCAACGGCATCCGCCCGGCAGTTCACACCTCCCGAGGCCGCTGTTGTTCAATTAGTGGCCGGGCATCCTGCCAACGCAAGCCCCTGGCATCCCTCGGAGGTAGGCCGCAATCTTCCGCCGTGCACAACTTCGGTCCCCGGTGGGCGATCGTGACCCAAACAACGACAATCGCCCCAGCTGTGACTCGCCTACAGGATTCCGTGCATGAAGAGCAGGAGTTAGGACAGGATGATTGCCGGAGGGCGCGAGGGTAGCGGGAGCTCAAGGCTCACGCGGCCATCTTAGTCAAGCGCTAGGCTCCTCCCCCCAAGGTCCTCATTTTTGATGGCCACATCCTTCAGTATGCGCTCCATTCGATCGAGTCGCTTGTTTGTTTGTGCAGCACCGTCCTCTATGTCGGAGAACCGGGCCTCCGCCACATCCAGACGCCTATCGTGCGCTTGGACCTTGGCGCCCATCGATTCCAGCGTCTTATCAAGGACGTCAAAGCGACTATCTAAGGACCTGAACCCTGCCCTCATCTCCTGCAGCGAGTCTGCGGCCGGGGCCGAGACCGACGCGTCACCAGCCGGGCTCGCAGTTCGTTCCGCCATGGCAGGGTCACTCTCCGACTGTTTCTCCGCTAGCTTCTCGAATGGAAGTGTTCTTTGTTTCGGGTCCTTGCGACCCATGCCTCTGCAAGTCGGCCGGAGTCCGTCCAGCCCACTGTGGCTCCTCAAGAGTTTCAGCAGGCGAGGATAGAATTAAAATAGTGTTGACCACCTGGCCCCCCCAGAACAACGTGCGGATCTCCAAAGCGCCGCTACATCTCACGCAGCGCCAATCAGATCATCCGTAACCAAGAGCCATAAAACCAAGCTCCGGCGAGGATCCAATGTCCAGACGTAGAGGCAGCGGTTGGTTATCTCCGCAGCCCAGAACCAGGACCGATGAGTCCCCGCTTAGTCATCAGGTACTTTGTTCACCACTCCCTCTGGCTGGGGTAGGAGATGAACAGCGGATCAGCACTGCCTGGTTAATGCCACCGCGTGGATGAAGCACTTCTTTATTCTCTAAAGGAGCAGCTCCCCATGCGTGGGGTCTTGCAGGCAGGGCACAGCAGGAAGTTCATCCAGTACCGCCCGGCAGATTCACATTGCCATCGCTGGAGAGGGGCAATGCCAGGGGGGACACAACCCAGGCGCAGGGGGCAAAAAGCAGGCCCTGACTCTCACCCCCCCTAATGGAAAAGCCGCCACCCGCCCACTCGCGTCCAAACCGCTCCAGCCAGGAGAACAGCAAGAACGGGGAGCGGCTCGGGCGGGACCGCACAGCAGCACCAGGCTGACCCCGTCCCGGCCACACGGAAGGCGCCGATCGTGCGAAGGGGAGCAGAGCCTGCCAAACCCGCACCCAGGCACTTACCTCCCCGGCGGCCCTCGCAGGAATCCTCCGTCTGCTCCGGCAGCTACTGACTCAGCGCCAGCTCCGTCCCAGCCACTCCGGCCGCCATCTTATGCTTCATCTTGCTGCTCGTCCAGCCGCATCGGGGTCGCACACGGTCGTCGCGGCGGACACAGAGTCACCCAAACCAAGCCACTCAGATCCGGGGATGAAGCAACACCTTTCGTCATCTTTTCCACGACGTTAGAGGTAGGGGACACCGTTATTTGTGCTGGGCTGCTGGCGGAGCTTCAACACCGCGCAGCCATCATAGCCCGCGGCTTGGCCACGCCCCCGCTCCTATATTTCTTAATCAGAAAGACATAGGACTCTGTGATGTGCTAAAATCTCTTAATGTGAAATTTAAGGTTGTCACCCATTACCTAAACTTCAGGTAGTATTGGCTGTGTTGGAGAGAGTGAAATCTTTTTACCTCCTTATATATTAAATCAGCATACCTGAGTCCTGTTTTCAATTAACCACTTTTTTTTTTTTTACAGCTGATGGTGCTTTTTGTTATTGTTTTCCATTTGACGTTGAATTGGCAACTTTAGTTTTTGAAACATTCAATTCTGATGGACACTTCTAACCGTATATTTCTTACCTTGTGAATATTCCCTAAACATCAGTATAGATCAGGAAAGTTTGAAGCAGTACTACTGCGCACTAGTAGGTGACATCATGTGGCTCAGCACCAACGTTGTTCCATTCCGGAAGTGACAAGTGAAGCTGCATATTAGTCCCACCAATGCACTCTGACATCAGTTCCTTTCTTTCTCCACATTCAGACCCGGATCTAAAGCTTTTTCTTGTCTTTTTTTTTTTTTAATTATTTTATTTAAGTTTTGTTCAGACATTTGCTTAACATAAGCAAATTCGTGTGTACAAACTACACAGCATTATACAGAATTGTGTAATTTCATGAATTGTTATTACACCAGTATAACATTGAGGTCAAATTCATTGCTCCAGTGCGTCCTGTTCTTTTTAAGAATATCACCTAATACATTAAAACAGCCTACAAGGTTATAACGACTAACACTTTAGTGGCAGGCATGGACTAGGCAGGCGGAGAGATTTTTTGGGCATCTTAAAAGGGGGAGGGGGAGTGGCAGTATCTACCTATTCCACGTATTTCAGAATAGGCGACCTCCATATCTGTAAGGGTAGTCTGCACAAGATGGCAGGTGTTTAGGCAGCTACTGGGGCAATCCTGGCGAAGTTGCAGCTGGTATTGGCCTAGAGTCATCTGGGAGAGTGTCGCTTTTTTCTCTGAGCCAGATCGTGAAGGGTTCCCATATGTCTTTCAGGCGAGATGCCATGGGCATAAGGTTCCAGAATGCTGCCAACTGCTCCTGACAATAAGCTATGTCTTGTACCCAAGTAGCAATACGGGGAGTTTTAGGGGCACCCCAGTGTATGGCTAGTCTACGCTTTGCAAGCAGTAGCATCATAGCTGTTAGTCGGCGTTTCTCAGGTGGGATTTCCTCTACGTAACCCAGCAATGCTACCAGTGGGGTACACTCCAGCATCAGTCCGGTGACCGCATGTATGGTGTTGTATACCTCCTCCCAAAATCCGGCTATGGGTGGGCAGCCCCACACAACATGTAGAAAAGTAGCAGCTTCTCGTCTGCATTTCCAGCATCTCAAATCTGGCCGTAGCCCTAGCCCTGTGTAACTGCATGGGGGTGCGATACATCCTGTGTATGAATTTAAAATGTATAAGCCTCAGCTTGTAGATCGGGGATAAATATCTTAATTGTGAGCAACAGAATGACCATTGTTCATCTGTAGGCAGTTAATTCAAATCATTCCTCCACTGCGCCAGAGCCCTGAGGGCAGCACATGGGGTATTTGTTTGCGTGAGGTTATATAACCTAGTATTCATTCTACGAGGTGATGGGGTAGTTAATATGTGCTCTAGTGGCTTCATAATAGCTGGAGAAGTTGGGATGGTTGGGTGTATTGTCTTGCAAGCGGCTCGGAGTTGGTAATATAAAAGTAATTCCAAGATAGGTATCTGAGTGCCTTCCTGGTTTTGGGGCGGCTCTAGAAATGTCTCCTGTGGGTACAGGTCACCTAATGTGGAGATGCCTATATTATGGGCAAGTGCTATTAAGCCCTTATCATTAAAAAAGGGAAAATGTGGATGATGTGCAAGTGGGGGTGGAGGGTGCATTATGAAGTGGGGTCCCAACACGCTTCCTAAGACCTTCCCAAGCCCAACGCAAGGTCTCAACCGTGTTCACCTCGCTGACCGTTATATGGTTATATACAGCCGCGTGCAGAGGGGTGGGGTCAGCCACGTCTTTCTCAATAGCCACATGCAGCTGAAAAGGGATGGGATGTATCCAGAAATGAAGATATTGGGCTTGTGCACATAATATATAAAGTTCAAGGTCAGGGGCTCCCATCCCTTCTCCTGATAGTGGACGTGTCAGCAGTTCCCAGCTCACCCGAGACTGTCTTCCAGCCCAAACCAGGGCGATCATGATAGAGTGAAGGGATTTAAAAAAGGCTTGGGTTAAAGGTATGGGTATATTGACAAATAGGTATAGAAATTTGGGGAGACTTCCCTCAGTACTGGGTTCAAGTCTTCATCTGGTTTACGAATAAATAATAATATAGAAAAATCACAATCGAAAAGCGGAAGTGTTTGGAGTTGCGAGGTCGGAGGTCCGAGTTGTGAGCGCGATGAGCAGGGGAGCCGTGAGCTGCGAGTGCAACGAGAGGAACGCGAGCCTCGAGAGCCGCGAGTGTCGCGAGCCACGGCTGTGTGCCCGGTCACCTAACGGATCACCGCCGCCGGCATGACGGGAGCCGCAAGTGCAGCAAAAATGACAAGAGCAGCAAGAGCGGCAAGAGCTGCAAGAGCCGTGAGTGATGTGCCTGGTCAGTGAAGGACTCTGCCGTGCAATAGGCGGATGGGTGGTTAACGCTTCACCCTCTGCCTCGGCTCTCGGTGGACCTTCCTACTGAGGCTGAGGCTGAAGGAGACACCGTTAAGCGCGGAGCGAGGTAAGGAAGACAGGGGAGCCTGGCTTCTGCAGTGTTCCCACCTGTCTCCCCCTCCCTCCATCTGTCTTGCTTGCTGCCTCTGCGTTGCTGTTGATGTGATGCCTGTGTGGAGAGAGGCGTGTGGAGGGCCCGGCCCCCTCCTTTGAACGGACAGGATATCCAGATCTTTGCTTGGCCCATTCTCACTCGCACTCTGCTCTTCTTCCCCCCACCAGATTTTGCTGACATTTGCTCACGTTCTACAGCAGAAGACTTCATCTACTGGTCACTGGTTACGAGGAATGGGCAAAAGGAGGGGAGCAGCCAAGACTCCGAGCGCAGCAGCGTACTCGCTGCTGTAGAGTGTGACCGGGGGCTACAGCGGAAGCGGCCCTGCTAAGTCGGGTGCGGCTTGCGGCACTCTCGAGTGATCCCGCTCGGCCCTGCGTTTCCACACCCCCTACTTTTGCCTCAGTAAACAATGCGGCTACCTTGCCGCCACCGTACTGCTGGCACACCAGGATGTGATAAATCCAGCAAAACCACCCACGGTTGCCTGCAAGCTTACCTCGGGCAGCAAAAAGGGGCCGTGACTCTGAGCCCTATTAGATAGACCGGGTTGCTACCCCTCTTAGTTAATCTTTTAATTATCAACTACGGGCCGTCAAGTAAAAATCCTAATCACCTTCAATCAATAACAACTAACATACTAACCTTAAGGAGAAGGAGTTACACGGCGTTGGAGAGAGGCAATCGCTGCCTATTAGTCCACCTAGTTTGGAAACTACGAGAACGGCCAGTTTTAGGCAGAAATCGGTAAATCAACGTAATCACAATACCAATAATTAAATGATGTCAAGTAGCCCAACAGCATATTATGAAAAATCTTACCTCACTATGGCTTACAATTAATTAAGATCACGCTCGATCTTTATGAAGACTTGGAACACAACAAGCAATACAAAAAAGCGCCGTTAAGACGACCCGCATAGGAAATCCTGCAGGGAATGCTGAAAGAACAAAATTCTTCACAAACTCAATTAACACAGAACAAAGGAAGACACAACCCAAACAGGAAAAAGCACAGAATACAGGAGAAGAAAAAGTCGCAGATTCCAGCAATTTAACCCAAAGACATCAAGGTTACGAGGGTGAATTAATCAGCGATTACACCAAGCACTTGGCCTTCAGGATTGATAAGGCCTGCCATAGGAGTGACTTGTAGGTTTATATGTGTGTGTATATATATATATTCAGTGAAAAAACCATAGGTTTCACACACGTTATAGTTAGGAATTAGCATATAAAAAACCTTAGAAATTCAGTGAAAAAACCATAGGTTTCACACATGTTATAGTTAGCTGGACATTTTACTCGTAAAAAACCAATGAAATTCCCCCGTTATAGTTAGTTCAGCTAACTATAACTCGCGCGCCCGCAATGAACTGCTGATGACGTCACATATTACATCACTCATGACATGGTCAGTGACATCACTCATGACATCACTGATGACATCACTGATGACCTCACTGATGACATCATCCAGTGAATGTGTGTTTTTCTGAAAATTAAATATGTTTTATATATGTATATCTCAAGGTTGATGGAAGAATAAATGGGTATATTACTGTCTAAATGGATGATTTCTTTTTGAAAAATTGATTATGTAACTGACTGATTAAGTGTATCATAGTGAATACATGGCTTAGTGAGTAATGTTTAAATATGTAAATATCTGTATCATTTTTTCACTTTGTGTATAAGTGGCTGCATGGGTTGGTGAGTAGCTACATGGGTGTCTATATAGGTTATTAGTTGGTTTTTTGAGTATCAGTCTGAGTGTCTGCATGGTTCGGTGGGGGGTATGATGTAGTGCATAGGTGCATGAATGAGTGACTCACTGTTTGTATGTGTTGAACAGAGCATGTGTGCAGGACTGCATGGGTGGATGAGTGTATGTATGGGTGTGTTAGTGAGTGAATGACTGTCTCAATAGTGTCTTTATGAGTAACTACATATGTTTAAAACTAGTGTATGTGACTATTGGTTTATATATGTGAGTATATGTGAGAGTGAGAGATTGAAAGAGTTCCTGTATGAATAAGTATGTATTTCCATAAGTGATTGTTTAAAAGACTAAGTATGTGTAAGTTTCCGTAGAAGTAAGTGTGGTGGTGTGTGTATAACTGTATATGCAAGTAAATGTATGTTTGATTCTTTATTAGCATGAGTGACTATGTGTGTGAGTAGCTCTATGGATGAGTGGCATTGTGTTACAGGATGTATAGGTGTATGAGTACATATGAAAAGTGAGTACATGTATGAGTGACTGTATTGGACTGTTGGTGAATGAGTGGATGTGTATGTGGATCTTAGAATTACTGAAGAGGTTGTTGTAACTGTTATTGGTATGTCCATTGTTTTGTAAATTTTAGTCTCTATTTTTGAATGTGTGTATCAAAGGTTTTATTAGGGGAAGAGGAGGTCTGCCACTCTATCACAAGGATGATGTCATCAGTGAGGTCATCAGTGATGTCATTTGAGATGTCATCAGTGATGTCATGAGTGATGTCACTGACCATGTCATGAGTGATGTAATATGTGACGTCATCAGCAGTTCATTGCGGGCGCGCGAGTTATAGTTAGCTGAACTAACTATAACGGGGGAATTTCATTGGTTTTTTACGAGTAAAATGTCCAGCTAACTATAACATGTGTGAAACCTATGGTTTTTTCACTGAATTTCTAAGGTTTTTTATATGCTAATTCCTAACTATAACGTGTGTGAAACCTATGGTTTTTTCACTGAATTTCTAAGGTTTTTTAAATGCTAATTCCTAACTATAACGTGTGTGAAACCCATGGTTTTTTCAGTGAATTTGCAAGGTTTTTTAAATGCTAATTCCTAACTATAACGTGTGTGAAACCCATGGTTTTTTCAGTGAATTTGCAAGGTTTTTTAAATGCTAATTTTTTTTTTCTTCTATTTTTTCTAACATATTTTTATTTTAATTTTCTTACCTTTTATAAAGACTATGATTAAATTTTTAAAATTCTTAAATATGTTTTTTTTTATATATTTTTTAAAATAAACATGTAAAATTTATTTGCAGTACTTTTTTTCTAATTTTTTTTAAATTTTTTTAGTACGCGTACCGTAAGCTCACGGTAAGCGTACGGTTTACGCAACGTCCGTAATTTTCCTACGCTGCTTGCGTATAGTTACGCAATTTGCGTAGCCGCGCATACTCCGCGTGGGACGCGTACGCGTGTACGCTACACGCGCACGTTACGCGGAAGTCCCGGGAGTCACTGTTATGCGCATGCGCGCAAGCGCGTGTCTTTTTTACGCGCATGCGCACTTTTGCCGTAAGCGTACCGTAAGCGTACCGTAAGCGTACGGTAGGTCATGTGATCATGAAACACAACTTTTGATTGGTTGAAACTACTTTCAGTTCTAGAACTCTCCTACACCACACCCATTCCCCTCATTTCTGCTTGTGATCCCTTGGGAGAAGGAGCTGGTTTGTCTTTGGGATACGATGGCAGAACAGCAGAGCTCTTCTGAGAGTGAGGCTAGCACTAGCAGCACTGTCTTGAGGCAGAGATCGAGGAAACAAAAGCCCTCTTATGTATGGGTTTATTTTACTTTTCCTGAAGGCCAGCAAAAGGTAAATGCACCCTTAGTGACTTGTAAGCTGTGTAAGCGTGTACTTTCTAGAGGTAATCCTAACAGGAAGTATTCCTTTGGGAATCACACCATGAAGAGACACCTCCAGGATGTACACAGAAGGACACATGGTCATCTTTTTGGAGGTAACTCTTCAGAAAGACAAGCCAGTACATCCACAGCAGCTCAGCCTGAACCATCATCTGCAGGGCTGACTCCTTCTTCTGCAGGTCAGGTGAGCCCTTCATCTGTGGGGGGAGAATCTCCTTTTGCTGGCCCTCTGGAAATCAACCCTCGATTTCGGAAGGTTGATATTCGATGCACATTTTGTCAAGATCTAATTTGCTATAGGGAGACCAGTGTTTCCCTAGTGAACAAAATAGATCAACACATTTGTCGCTTTGAATAATTTTCCCATGCTTCCTTTCCTCTGTCCCTGCATGAACACAACGGTTCTTTTAAGAGCCAACCTTATCTTTCATCTTTTTTTTACATATGTTTTTAAAAACTTTTTTTTATTTTTTTTTTACCGTACGCGTACGGTGCGCGTACTTTTTTTTTTTCTTTAAAAAAAACACTAAAAATCAATAAACACATTACAAGGTCCTTGAGAGACTACAATTATTATTATTGACTTACCATACTCACTGAAAAAATATTTATTCATTTGTTTTTTAAAAAAATAGTTTTAAAAATGTTTGTAGTTTTCGAAAATTTTCTATATCTATCTGGAAAAAAAGAAAAAAGTATTAATATTTTTAAAACATTTTATAATACAGTACACATATTTACATGTTTTTCCATAAAATATTTTTGCCTTATTTTTGCTGTTTTCAAAATATATTGCATTTCACTATAAATTGTGAAAGCAATTGCATTCATCATTTTACAGCGGGCAAAAAAAAATAACAATCACAAAGATTGTATTAAAAAAGCCCTGATTCTTTTTTTACTTAAACTTAACATTATAGAAATGCATAATATTCTAAAAAAATATCATCTAATA
Organism: Triturus cristatus; assembly: GCF_964204655.1. NCBI lineage: Eukaryota > Metazoa > Chordata > Amphibia > Caudata > Salamandridae > Triturus > Triturus cristatus. Next base: position 366,816,660 of record NC_140585.1, read on the forward strand.
CCAATACTTATTTCTTTAAAATATCGTCTGATATGTTTGTTTCAGAAGTATAATCACAATATTATATCTCAAATAACTCCAAAATACATCTGATTTCATTTCCTTTAGACCAAATAGTAATTTTAAAATTCTTTTTTGATTAAATTTCCAATGGTAATCCAATAAAATTCTAAAGTTTTATTTGTACAGATCTCACCGATTCTCTGTAACAATTCCTTTATTGTATTTAAATATATTACTACATTTCTTTTCACAATAGTCACAAAACGAAATTTCTATGCCAATTTGAATGCACACTAACTGCTCTTTTTTTTGGGCAAGTGAAAATCACTTTTACAAACTGTCACATTATGAAACCACTTTTCAGATTTTTTAAAAAGCCCATGTCCAGACTGCTACACTACAGCAAGGGCAACCAGCCTTAGTGATGCTGAATGTATTTGCATTACAGACTGAAACCTGAAAACCCCACTCGCTTGTAAATACTGTGCATGACTATACATGGCAAGCACATGGGTGTGTGCTAAGACTCTGCTTCTTCCCCCAAAAATTTGCTCCCCCTTTCCATCTAATGCAACTGTGAAATCACCAGAGCAAGACGCAATAAATCTCTGCCTATAATTCCTCTCTGCACACAGAGTCATGTTTTCACATTAGTCCCAAAACGAAATTTCTTTGCCAATTTGAAAGCACACTTACTGCTCTTTTTTTTTTCGGGGCAAGTGAAAATCACTTTTACAGACTGACACATTATGAAACCACTTTTTTTGATTTATTTAAATGCACATGTCCAAACTGTTTTTTCAGACCACCACCATGTGTATTCTCGGTGACTGCCTACACTCCAGCAAGGGCAACCAGCCTTAGTGATGCTGAATGTATTTGCATTACAGACTGAAACCTGAAAACCCCAATTGCTTGTAAGTACTGTGCATGACTATACATGGCAAGCACATGGGTGTGTGCTAAGACTCTGCTTCTTCCCCCAAAAATTCGCTCCCCCTTTCCATCTAATGCAACTGTGAAATCACCAGAGCAAGACGCAATAAATCTCTGCCTATAATTCCTCTCTGCACACAGAGTCATGTTTTCACATTACTCCCAAAACGAAATTTCTTTGCCAATTTGAAAGCACACTTACTGCTCTTTTTTTTTTCGGGGCAAGTGAAAATCACTTTTACAGACTGACACATTATGAAACCACCATGTGTAACTACAACAAAAACAATTTCCATTTCTATTATTCATTTCTTAAGTTACCACATACATCCCCTCTCAAACTGTAAACTCACCTTTAAAATTAGTTAGTTGTGAAAGAAATGTGACACTCAAACAGCAGATTATCAGAGCCATGATCTCTGTTGTGTTCACCTCTCTCCTCTCAGCAGAACCAGATAATGGCAAACTTTCCCTCTATTTTTCCACACATATACTTGTAAGTTTCAAATCTCAGTGCTTCCCCCTTTTTTTCAAATGTAATCACACATTTCTATTGGTTGAAAACCAACCCTTTTCCAAAAGTACCCTTCCCCCAACTTGACTTCTGCCTAGTACCCTTCCCCCAACTTGACTTCTGCCTGCTACCATAGCAACAGCTCATGGAACACTGCTGTGTTGAGTTAGGTCAGAAGTTCGCCAAACAATGTTTCAATTCCACAGAGCAAGAGTGCTTGACTTTTCAAACCTAACAGCAAATCCATAGTACTGTTCTTTGGTTACACATTTTTTTTTACCAATACAAAACATGCTTCTATTAATTTTCACATACAGCCTAGTTTTTATTCTAGAATGGTATGAAACAGCCAATCAGTTCTTTTTGTTTTGTAAAAAATATGTATGCCTCCATTTCCAAACTGTCTTTCTTTTCATATTGCCATTCTACTGAAAGGCACCTCCTGAGTGCATCCAGTTCTCCTTTGAAGATGTTCACAGTGTGGATTGTAGGGCACAGCTATGTCTTCTGGAGTGAAATGTTTGCAGAGAAAACAGGTATGGTGAGAGACCTTGCTTTGCCAAATGTAGACATTAAATGGATTGGTCAGAGAGGGTTAAAGTGGCACCAATTGATGCCATTGGTGAAATCCTTCATTCAAATCCAACACCCTGACCTCATAATAGTGCACTGTGGTGGCAATGACCTAGGCACTTTGACTGGGGTAGGTCTGGAAATGCTTATGAAGGACACCTTTGCACAACTGTTTTCACTTTTCCCTAAAACTGCCTTTGTGTTTTCCAACATATGCCAAAGGCAAAAATGGAACTGGTCCAATCATTTCTGTCCACAGATTGACAAAGCAAGAAAGCACGTCAACAAATCTGTTTCTGCTTTCCTCCGTGACTATGGTATGGGTGCCATTTACCACAACAACTTGCGTTATGACATGCAAGACATTTATAGAGGAGATGGTGTGCACTTCAATGATGAAGGGAACAGAGTCTTCCTCTTGAACCTTAGACTCTGCATCGGTACTTACTTGTAGGTACCACTAAAAAAATGACTTCATAAACACAACAGCTCTTTTTAGAGCTCCCTAATTTCTAAACTCTTAAATCTGCTTTTCATTTATCTATTTTTATTTTTTTACCGTACGCTTACCGTAAGCTTACCGTACGCGTACCCCGTGATTTTTTTAAAAATCAATAAATGTTTTTTTTGTACTTTTCTGTCCTTCTTTGACCCCCTTACAAATGTTAGGGGGTCTGTAACTCTCCTCATTGCCCCCTTTCCTTGTTTTCACTCTTTTTTTTCAGAGTGAAATACACAAAATGGCGGCCGCCGCTTCCTGGTTTCGGCCGATTCGAATGTTTACTAAGATCTAACAGCCAATCAGAATCGCGCTCGCGCACGCCGCCGTACGCTTACCGTAAGCGTACGGTAAGCGTACCGTAAGCGGGCTCAGATATATATATTGATTTAAAGGCTATTTTCTCAGAATCTACTGAACAGATTTACACCAAACCTACAAAAGGCACTTCCTTGACCTAGGGACTACCTCTCTGCCAAATTTTGAGTAATTCTGTTCAGCCGTTCGGGCTGTAGCTCGTTCTAAAGGTCCTATGGAAAAATGCATGGGGAAAACGCGTTTTGGGACCCCCCTTTTATCTCAGCCCCCGCTTGACGGATCCCCCCGAGACTTTCAGGGTAGGAGCGGAGCGTAGCGCCCCACCTATTTTGAGAAATTCGCGAGGATTCGTCGACCGGCGCCAAAGTTATTCAAAATAGAATGTTGAGGTTTTCCTATGGAAACGTGGTCCTAACTATAACTACCTACTGGCGACCGCCAGTAGGTAATATATATATATATATATATATATATATATATATATATATATATTCACTGAAAAAACCATAGGTTTCAGGGGTGTTATAATTAGCTGGACTTTTCACTTGTACAAAACCATTGAAATTCCCCCGTTATAGTTAGTTCAGCTAACTATAACTCGCGCGCCCGCAATGCACTGCTGATGACGTCACATATTACATCACTCATGACATGGTCAGTGACATCACTCATGACATCACTGATGACATCTCAAATGACAGTGAAAAGTCCAGCTAACTATAACACCCCTGAAACCTATGGTTTTTTCAGTTAATTTCTGAGGTTTTTTAAATGCTAATTTCTAACTATGCCTACAGAGATAGGACATGTGAAGAAAGAAGAAAAAATGCACAGAAAGAAAAAAAGAAGTGCAGAAAGAAGCAACAGAAGTCCTCAAAGACGAAGAAAAGTGCAGGAAGAAGGATAACGTGCAGAAAGAACAAAAAGAAGAGCAGAAAGAAGCCTTGTTGCAAAATCATCCTGTACCCTCAACTTTTTCAGACGGATACTGGTGGTAACTGAGTCTGACTAACCAGTCCTAGAGCCAGTGCTATGTTAAAAGACACTTAGAATACAGTGAAAACACATACATACACTAGGGAACATTATGCGTTGGGGTCCCCCTGTGATTAGCATGACCTTCTCTGTAAGCCCCTAGTATATAATAGGGCAGGGGGATTAAAACTACCTCTTAAAACAGGCCACAGGGCATTTTTGCACACGTTAACTCAGGCCCCGTCCCCTCCCTTCCCCACTGTGTAAACACGCCCTGTGTCCGTTTTTAGTTGGGAGATTAAGTTCATTTGAATCCTGAGGGTCCCTAGGGTCCAACTAGCCCACTAGGTACCTCCAGTAAGTGCCACAGAGCTGCGTTGCAGAGAGGTGTAAAAAGTGGCACAGCCTGGACCACCTCTCTGCAATGCAGCTCAGTGGCGCTTACTGGAAGCACTTGGTGGGCTAGTTAGCCCCCCGGGGCCCTCAGTATTGAAGGGAAATTATATCCCAATTTAAAACGTGCCATAGTGCGTGTTTGCACACGTAACCTCAGGCCCCGTCCCCTCCCTTCACCACTGTGTAAACGCGCCCTGTGGCTGTTCTAAGTTGAGAGATTAAGTCCCCTTGAATCCTAAGGGTCCTTAGGGTCAAACTAGACCACTAGGTACCTCCAGTAAGCGCCACAGAGCTGCGTTGCAGAGAGGTGTAAAAAGGGGCTTGGCCTCAGAACACCTGTCTGCAGCGCAGCTCCCTGGCGCATACTGGAGATGCCTGTTGGGCTAGTTGGCCCTCAGTATTGAAGAGGAATTAATTCTCCAACTTACAACTCGCCAGGGGGCGCGTTTGCAGAGTGCTGCAAGGAGGGGGCGTGGCCTCCGGCACGATGCCAGTCTTTTATTTATTTTAATTTTTTAAGAAGGGGGGCTGTGTGGTTCCCCTTCTTATTCTAATTTATTGGCCCTGATGATCCCATCCCCCAGGGCCTGTCTCCTAATTATTTTTTTTTTACCCCAATCCCCAGGGCCGGCCACTGTTTTTTATTATTTTAAAAAAATATATATTTATAGACACACCTAGGACATGCTGGAAAAACAGTACGTACCTATCACCATGACGATTTGAGTGATATTCATTAAAAGGCGACTATGCATACAATGAATCCACGTGGAATGTATTTACACCACTAGTGAAGCTCTGACATGTCTGATGCCCTACCGTGCCTAATCCCGGTAGACACCCTTGTCGTTTATTTATACAAACATGGGTAGCTATTGACGGGCACATTTAATACACATGCACACCAAGCCATTCAAAGGGGATTCGACAAAAATTCGACCAAAACTATGTAAGAAACCCCCCTCACGGTTAATAAAACACACATCCACTGCCGGATGTGTAATACTTTTTATTTTACTCTCTGGAAAGGGGACGAACATCACTTGAGAGTCACAGCGCGCTCCTGGCAGAGCCCAATGCTGTGTTACACCCACCATTGCCTGCCGAGTGCCACACACCTCTGTGTTGTATTCCACCAGCTAGTGCATATGCTATGACACTCTCTAGCCCATGTGCACTGTAACACCACCCCGTGAATATGTCATGCCACACTTGTCTTCGCACGGGTTATATTGCCCCATCTAACGTGCCTTCCTCGATGCCTATGTTATAACGCACAGTGCTATGCCATACATATTACAATCTGGGATCCATATCTTTGTCACAGTGCATATGCAACGTTACACTCCCCAGCACATATTTTATATTACAACTTTAGAGACTAGTTAGGTTACACAACACTGCCCTGTGCATATTACACTCCAAGGCGCACATCGCATAGCACGCGCTAGTGCCTGTGCTATCTCGCGCTCTCCAATGAATCTGTCATTGCGCACAATGTATTGCATATTATATTTCACGCCCGGTTCATCTTATATCACACTTTTTGGTGCATAGTTTATACCATACACTATATCTAGTTTTCATTTTCAATCATGCTCTCAGGACTATGTTCTATATAACACTGTATTCACCTACCCTTTTCACGGGCATTACATTTTGCGATAGGGGGTGGAGGGTCAGGGGGTGTTTCTGCCAAGTGAGCCCGGAGTCACAGTCACAAACGTCCTCTTCTTCCTGAATAAAAGTGAGATTATGCTGCATACTTGTTCATATTTTAAGTAGTTCGCACAGACACACGTTTTAAAAACAATAAAGTTCCTAATACCCGCCTTCTCTGAACAGTTAGCTTGCTGCCCCATCCCCCTCCTCCCTATCCTCTGTTGTGTGAATCCATGGACTAGCCTCCTCCCTCCTGCCATGCATGGTCTGATGTGCTGCCACTGCCCTCAATTTAGTATGATGTACCAGTCCCCTCCTCCTGCCCTCCATTGCCCAATTCTATGCCCCATCATTGACCTCCTGCTTAAACTCTGTTCTTAGCTTGCTGCCCCTATTCTCCTTCCCACTGCCCTCCGATGTCTTTATGCATGCCCCTGCTCCATCCTTTTTGCCCACCATGTTCCATGGACCTGCCACTCCTATCTACTCTGAGTGTTCTGTTGAGCTTCCACTCCCCTCCCACCTGCCTAGCATTGTCAGATGACTGTAACCTGTCCCTGCCACCTCCACCCTGTCTGTCCACATGCCATGCCCCTATCCTCTTCCTCCTGTCCTACATGGTCCATTGTACTGCCACACCCTTCTGCCCTCCCTGGTCTGTTGTGCTGCAACTGCTCCTCCTGCCTGCCCCATGCGGTCTGTTGTGAGGCCCCTTCCCCTGAACTTTCTTGTCTGTGCACAGGTCCTGACCCTCCCTTCTATCCTCCATCGTCCTTTGTGCATGCCCCTGCACCCTCCTTCTTGCCCATCATAGCCATTGTGCTGCCACTAACCCTCCCACTTGCCATGCATGGTCTTCTGTGCTGCCATGGCCCCTCCCACCTTCCCTGTGTGGTCAGTTAGCTGCCCCTGAACCCCTCCCACCTTCCCTCCATGGTCTGTGTATGCCATCACAGTCTCACTGTTGCACTTCATGGTGTGTCTTGCCCATCCTGCCTGACCTCCATGGCTATCTTGCTGCTCCTGCCCTGCCCCCTTGCCCCAGCCCTCTGTTTACATGTGCAGACCCCTACTCCCTCCCTCCTGGCTTGTCTGTTCCATTGTAATGCCCCTGATCCGTCCCTCCTGCCCTTTATGGTCTGTTATGCTGCAGCTTTCTCTCCTGTCTGTCCATTATGGTCAGCTAGCTACCATTGCCTCTTGCCCCTCTGTTCTCTGTTGTCCATGTGCATGGTCCTGTCCCCTCCCTCTTGCTTTCTATGGATTGTTGTGCTGCACTCCCGTCCCGCATGCCCTGTGTGGTGTATTGTGCTGCTGCAAACCCTGATGCCTGCCCTGCAGGGTCAGTTTGGTGCACCTCTCCATGTCCCTCCTGTCCTCTGTTATCCAAGTCCATGTCCCTACCCCATTTCCTTCCATGATCCAATGTACCATACTTGCGAACATTTTGAACTTGGTAAGAGGGAGATTTTGAAAAAAAACTGGGGTATTGATTTTCCCCTTTGAGTTACATTGAAAAAGAGGAGATTGTAGACAGGAGACTGATCAAATAAAGCCCATTTGAGCTTAAAAACATTGGACGTTTCCTGGCTGAATCGGGTCTGTTGGCATGTATGGTTGTACTACCATTGCCTCTTCCTTCTGCCCACAATGGTCTATTACATTGCCACGGCCTCTCTTGCAAGTCCTGTATTGTTGGTTTGTTGCCCCTGCCCCCCTTTCCACTGCCCTCCATAGTCTGTTGTGCTGCCACGGCCCTTCCTGCCTGCTCGGTGGGGTTAAATTGTTGCCTTTGCACCCTCCTACCTGCCTTCAATTTTCAGAGTCCGTGCCCCTGGCCTCTGCCTCTCAACAGTATCCTAATGAACAACTAGATTGCTAACATTCTATATTTATTACAAAAGTGTGGAACGCCTGACGTCATCTTGATGTAATCAAAACTGTAATACCTAGAGCATTTCCTTTAGAAATTACATATATGAGAGGGTCTTATTGGCATCAAAATTATGGTTAGTGCTCTAAAAGACTAAAATAAGGACATGTTTTCTCAGTTTTCAAATAGCGACAAAGCACTTTTAAATTATTTGTTATCTTTATGTTTTTTTATCCAGTTGACCACTTGATTAAATGTTGCACTTAGGGGAGAGGATGTGGTGTTACTTCCAGAACTGCAGACTTTGCAACTGGGGAACCAGGTTGGAGTTTCTGCTTCAGCTCGACATTCTGTGATTCTGGTCAAATCACTTACTCTCCCCATGTCTACAACCAAAATGAATTTGTTCTTGTGTGATGTAACCAATGCTCATGTAAAGCACTCCAATACCTGACAAGTCTGCACTATATAACACTGCAAAAACACAAAATAATAAGTGTTTTGCACACTTCTGTCATTGGGCTATATTTGGGCTACATCTGGGTGATTTTGGGCTACATTTGGGCTCTTTTGTCTCCGGTGGCCATCTTGGGAGATTTATTTGTTATGAAGTTTCCTAATTTCCTCATGTACTGCAGTCTCCTCAGTAGCAAATGCTTTCAGTTTTTTACTTTGATTCCATCATGAAGGTATTCAGATATGTCACACATTTGCCATAAATTCTGAAAGTTAGCACTCTAGTTGCTCATTAGATCACTGTAGTAAAACTACTGTTCACCATGGAAGTCTGCTCCTGGTATTAAAAGTGCATGTTTCAGTCTGCATGTCAGAATTTTTTAATAAAATAGAAGAGGATTTGAGAAGTCACTCAAAATGTGCCCTCATTTTCTTTCTTCAGCATTAATCATAATTTCTATGGAAAAATGAACCCCCTCATTGTGTTCCTTTTTAAATTAAATGTTTTAAGTGTTACCAGTTTATTCCAATCAAGATGGCTTTAGGTGTGCCATACTTTTGTCATAATGAAGACAGTAAGCGCTCTAGTTGTTTTTAAGAACACTGTGGGACATTCTGTCATTGGGCTATACTTTGGCTACATCTGGGTGATATTTGGGCTACATTTGGGCTCTTTTGTCTCTGGTGGCCATCTTGGGAGACTTATTTGTTATGAAGTTTCCTAATTTCCTCATTTACTGCAGTCTCCTCAGTAGGAAATACTTTCAGTTTTTTACTTTGATTCCATCAAGAAGGCATTCAGATGTGTCACACATTTGCCATAAATTCAGAATGTTAGCACTCTTTTTGCTCATTAGATCACTGTAGTAAAGCTACTGCTCACCAGGGAAAATTTCTGCTGGTATTGAAAGTGCATGTTTCAGTCTGCATGTCAGAATTTTTTAATGAAATAAAAGAGGATTTCAGAAGTCAAAATGTGCCCTAGTTTTTCTTTCTGTAGCACTAATCATACTTGTTATGGAAAAATGAACCCCCTCATTTTGTTCCTTTTTAAATTAAATGTTTTAAGAGTTACCACTTTAATCCAAGCAAGATGGCTTCAGGTGTGCCATACGTTTATCATAAGTAGGACTGTTAGCGCTCTAGTTGTTCTTTGGAACACTCTGGGAAGCTGCAGTAGAACACAAAGGAATCAACTGACAGTCTCTGCCCTTGTTGGATGTACATGTTTTACTGAGAATGTCAGACTTCATTCTCACATGACTGAGAAAGATAATGTGAATTTACAGAAAATAAGCTCTCAGTTTAGCTTATAGATCACCTTCCAAACCTCTGTGGGAAAAGCATGAGAAAATATTTTTCTCTCAATCATGATATCCCAGCAGAAGGCTTTTTCACATGGTGAAATCACCTTAGAACATACCACAATTCCTAAAATGAGTATGGTACCATCAACAAATGATTTATAATGCAACTAAAGTCTTAAAACCTTCTATTAACTGCAATGCTTTTTAATGAGGTGCTATCATGTATATTGGTCCCAAGATGGCTGCCAACACTTCTTGGATGAAGTGCTGACAGCCAATCAGATCTCAGGATGAGATGTGTGGTTAGGTTCCGCCCACATATATATATGATTTTACTTTTGATTTTCTCAGGAACTACTGAACAGATTGACACCAGACCTGCAAAAGGCACTTCCCTGAGCTGAGGACTACCTCTTTGCCAAATTTCAAGTAATTCTGTTCAGCCGTTCGGGCTGTACCTTGGACTAAAGGTCCCTATGGAAAATTGCATGGGGAAAACGCGTTTTGGGACCCCCCTTTTTTCTCAGCCCCCGCTTGACGAATCCCCACCGAGACTTTCAGGGTAGGAGCGGAGCGGAGCGCCCCACCTATTTTGAAAATTTCGCGAGGATTCGTCAACCGGCGCCAAAGTTATTCCAAATAGAATGTTGCGGATTTCCTATGGAAACACGGTCCTAACTATAACTATCTACTTGCGACCGCCAGTAGATAATATATATATATATATATATATAGTGATATAGGTAACCTATATCACAGTAAGGGGTGCATGCACCACCTTACCCAGGCTACAGTAGCAGACCTGTGGTGTCATTTTGTATGGCTTTCCAGGGGTGGCATAATACATGCTTCAGCCCCTGGTAGGCCTCTGGGGTACCTATGCCCTGGGTACATAGTATACCATATACTAGGGACTTATAAGGGCACCTCAGATCCAATCTGTAATGTACCTAAAGTACATGCAATCATTTTAGAGAGGAAGCAGCTAGGCTGGGGCCCTGAATAGCAGGGTCCCAGCCAGACTAAAGTCGAAAAACAGTGAAACACCAGCAAAAAGTGGGGGTAAACATGTGAAGCAGATCCTACTCTCCTACACCCACTGCAAACAAAGTTGTCTAATCTTTTGTTGTTTGTTCTGTCCCTGGTTCAGCAAGGACTTGCTTTGGGCACTCTTCAAGGCTATGTATTGGTTCTTTCCGGCATATTTGCAGTTGTCTATAGGCACTCTTTATATAAATCACCAGTTGTGATGAGATGTTTGAAAGGTTTGCAACAATTATTTCTGCAAAAACACATTTGTGATGCCACAGCGGGACTTGAACTTAGTCCTCACTTTTTGGATGTGCACCCCTTTTGAGCCTCTGCACAGCTGTCCACTCAGACATTTAAGACGGTCTGTCTCATTGCCATAACATCATCTAGACATGTGAGCAAGCTGCAGGCTCTTTGTGCCAACCCACTTAATACAGCATTCTTTCTGGATAAGTTGGTGTTGAGGACCCAAGTTTACTTTTCCGACCGTGGTTGCTGCATTTTATGTTGGGCACACTGGCACTCTTCTACTTCATCTCTGTAAGGAGGAAGATGCCTGTCTTGGACAGTTGTGAGGCAGCTACATCGGAGTGGCTACTACACATGATCATGAAGCAATACTACCTCAACAGTCAGGACTGTTGAGAGGGGCATTTTGCCCACTCAGTCCTATAGGTTGTTTTGGTGTAAGCCAGTTCACAGACCCACCACCTTGGGAGGAGCTGTTATGGTATCTAGTCTCAAGGTGAGGAATCTGAGGTTAGAAGTATCCATCAGAAGAGCAAGTTACTTACTCTCTGTAACAATCTTTCGGGTGGATACTTAATCTAACTGCAGGTTTCTCACCTACCCTCCCACCTCCCTGTTATGTGAACTGGGCTCTTTTTCCATCTAAAAAGGTCCCAATCTAGGGATGGGTCTGCGTGTAAGAGCATGGACAGCCTGGAAAGTAACTGATATCAGTGTGCATAGGTGGCACTTATATGCACCTCCATTTTTCACGTCTGGTGAGGCACGGCATTGACATGGAGACACACAGCACCACTCACCGGCTTGCAGGAGTACTACTCTGTTTCCTAATCTAGTCTGATGACCGGGAAATATTCACAATGTGAGGAATCTAAATTTAGATAGAGTATCCTCCCAAAAATGTTTTACAGAAGGTAAGTAACTTGCTTGTTTATCTTATTTGGAAACCTGGAAGGGATTATCGCATTCTGGCATGATACTTCAGTCTTTATGAATACTATTAAAATGCGCAATCACAGGTTAGTCAAAGGTCTCAGCATTCTTCAAGAGAGAGGTATGATACTTCAGGTGGAAAAATGCACTAAAATGGAATATCTAGATCATACTATTGAAAAAAGTGTTATTCATCCAAAAACAATTGAACGTATGAAAGTGCCATCTGACAAAAATCAGTTATGACATTATCTGGGCTTGTGTAAGTTTTACTCGAGGTTTGTGGGGAATTTTGTCACAAGCAGCACCCCTCAGGATATGCTCAATAAAGATGACAAGTTTGCATGGGATAGTGATCATTTATTTTTATTTTTTTTATAAAAAAATATATATATATTATTGATGCATCGCCTTTATCTCCACATTTCCATAGTGATGGTTGCGGGGTATCAGTGGATGCTAGCTGGGAAGGCATTGGTGCAATTGTATTCCGAAGTGTTTCGGGAATTGGAAAAACATATTTTGCCTTGCGATCCTTGTCTACTACTGAGAGTCAGTTTTCCACTATTGAATGAGGAAGGTTTGCCTGTGCGTGGGCAGTTACATATATTAAGACATATTTGTATGATTGAAGATTTACAATCAAGAAAGACCACTGACCTCTATTAGCATTGTTAAATAACCTTGGTACTGGGGAGGCCCCTGCCAGGCTGGTTCCTATTTTGTCCAAACTATGATTGCAATTTCGAGGTCAAATACATTTCATGAACAGGAAATATTATTACAGATTCTTATCTAGACTTACTGTGGATGGTTATAATTAAGGTCATTTGGAACCATTCGAAGAGTGTGCTGTTGCTTCAGTTGCTGCTGTCATAGATATTTGTGAAACAAGCATTGACATAGTCAATAGGTCTCGCCCTTAGGACCTTATAAGTGTTTAGCCAGTGATATTGGGAATGCTTTTAAGGTATGTTGTAGAGCAATGTAAAAAAATATATATGCTTCAATAAAGTCAATGAATCCATCTGAAAATGAACTATGGAATTCAGTCCTTGCATTTTTAGCGCCGGATACTCCGTATCCAATTCCTGCTCCCTATTGGAAGGTCGTAGAATCAAGACAGAAAAACACGATTTGCCCAGGATCACACAATTTTGATGGTGCTGGAAACCATATTTTAAAACTCTGGACGCATAAACTGCAACGTAGCCTTGATCACATGTATGAGAGCACGTGCCGTGTGCATTAATGCACAAATAGTGCTTCTACGGCACAAATGACACCCCCAGCACACGGTAATCACCACACACATGCCAGGGCAGTCAAACAGGGAACGTATCAGAGATTTTAAAGGCATTCAAGCACTAGTTTCCAGGCGAAAAGAATCTTTTGCAGACAGCAACATATGTACGAGTAAAAACACATTTGGCAAGTAATGCACTCCAGCGGTGTGCTTTGCATATTATATGTACAGGGAAGGCTGCAAAGTATGTGGGGGGTTTTGGGGAGGAAGGGGGTCCCACTGCGGAAAAATACATAGATGAGTTTGCAAAAGATTGCTGAATTCTTCAGCATAGAAGGGTCGCCTAAAGAAAATGTGCGTCGCCAGTGGCACAGCCTGACATCCGAGAGCAAGGCGCTTCCATTGTGAAGAAAAACAGATTAACATATTTTCTCACGGAAACTGTTATGCGGTTTTACCACTCGATGCTTGCTAGAATTACGCAAATGCTTAGTTAAAAGATAGACGCACACATACTATCATTACGGCGCTTAAAACCACTGTTTCCAAATAAATTTCACGCAAGCAGTAACCAGCTGACGAACAGCTCCGCGACGAAGAAATCGCTGTTTCGTGCACCTTAAGTAGAACAAATTATGTGAGCTAATTATTTTGCCGAGACCTTTTTCCCCCAAATATGAATTTTAAAAAGTGAAAACGGTTTTATGGATGCGTATATTACAGCTCCGCGATGTGCACTAAATGCATACTGCCAGAGTTAGGTCTAAGATGCTCGGCCCAAAAGTACAAAAGGCCGCAACAGTGTTTGAGCACAAATAAACTTTTAGATCTCATGTCTGCAAGAGATCGCGGCCCCCAGGGGAAGTGAGGTCGACAGACCAGTCTTCCCCTGGGGTATTCGCGCGAGACCTTAGGACAGGGTTTAGTTAGTTTTGGGGGGTGGGGGGCTTAGGAAAGGTTTAAACGGGGCAGGAGAGGAAGCTCTTCCTCTTCCTGTCCCCAGCGACGTTAGGGAAGGGTTAGGGTAAAAGTTTGTTGATTTAGGCCTAGTTAGTGTGGCCCGGTCTGTCGACTGGGTCTGGGAGCTTCGCGCCACTGGTGTCCCGGCGGGGGTGTGTTAGGGCGGAGGGCCGTTTGGCTGCTGCTGGTGAAGGGACCTTCGGCGGCGGGACCGGATTATTGCCTCCAGCGGACTTCGCGTGCATGGCGGAGCCAGACGCGGCGGCTGTGCATGCCACTTTGCTGGTGCGGGGACGGGCCGGGAGAACTGATCTCCTGCGGCCCGGCGTGCTGAACCAGGTGTGAGTCGGGATGACCCGCATGCCTCGGTCTGCGTCCGCTGGTGTGGCCGCGGCGGTGGTGGCGTACCAGGAGGAGCCACCACCGCCCAAATCAGGTATGGCGGATTGGTGGCAGGGCAGGCGGCAGGCAGAGGCGAGTAAGCGCAGGGGCCGGTGTCTGAGCCTCCCCGCGCGCATGCAGGCAGATGCGGCAGTGCCGCTTGTAATTGAGGAGGCGGCTGGAGGGGGAGGGGTTGTGCTAGTCGCTCGTAGTGCGTTAGTGGGGGTGGTGGTGGGTGAGAAAGCTGGGAGTCTGATGGCCTCGGGTGCAGGCGCGCAGGGGCAGGGGGGTGCCTGGGGAGTCTAGTGAGGCCAGTGAGGCTGAAGGGGAGGGGGAGAGTGAGGGAGAGGACCCGGCTGGTGAGGACTTTGCCCTCGTCTTGTCGGGTAGTGACTCAGTTGGGGGGAGGAGGGGGGTTGGGGGGAGCATCCCATTGATCTGTCGGTGGGGTCAAAGAGGGGGAGTAGGGGGCGGGGGCAAGGGGAAAGGGCCTTTGAAGGCGGTGTGCGCTCAGGGGGTGACGGCGATGACAGAAGGCAGCGCCCCCGGCCGTCCAGGGACGGGGGGCCAGGTCCTAGTTCAGGGGACTGTGAGCGCTGGTCCGACAGGTGGGACAGCATTTCATTGGAGGAGTGCATTTGTGACCAGCGGCGCATCATAGAAGAGACAGAGCTAAGGTGGCAGGTGCAGTGCGCAGGGAGTGAGACGGGCTGGGGGGGTGTGCTAGGGGGTTCTGCCCCCCGGCACGGTCATCTGACGTAGCACCAGGGTGAGGCCAGGGCAGGGGGAATCCTAGGGCACGAGGCCAATGTGTTTGGGTGGATGAGGTAGGGACTGCCTTGACGTTGCAGAGACCTGTTGGCGCTGGGGCCCCCTCAGGCTTCGACGGTCTGGGGGGGGGGGTGCAAGCCAGTGGTGGAAGCTGGCAGAGGCAAGGGTGGGCCGGTGGGGCGCAAGACGGCCTCCAAATGCCGGGGCGAAGCAGCAAGGGGGTCTGCGGCGGCCTGCCCTCCATCGAGTGAGCGGGCATCGTTGGTGCCGGATTGCGAGTTTTTGCCTGGCATGAAAGGGAAGGGTGCGAAGAGAGTGGTGAGTGAGGTGCGGAGGGTGCCTGTTGAGGAGGTGCATGAGGAGCAATTGGACTATGATTCGGACAGTGAAGAGTTGGAGGACGGTGAGGGGCGTGAAGTGTCTGGGGGACGGGAGAAGGCGGCAACATGACGGCTTGGTGTTTTACAGGTGCTGCAGGCCAGCAGCAGTGGGACCCGGAAGGAGAGCCTGAAGTCGCCAGTCGCCAGTGGACAAGAGTGTGCGGTGCCCGTGAAACTTGCAGGTGAGGGTGCATGGTGGGATGCGTGGGATGACGGTTGCGAAGGGGGGCGGAAGAAGGCCTGCCGGTCGGTGGGTGTGCTGGATGAGTCTGTGCGGGATGCGGGAGTGCCGGCCAAGGTGGCAGAGACGGCGGGGGGAACAGTTGGTGGGTGCTGGTGTTCAGACTGACAAGCCGGAGGAACAGGACGGGAAAGATGAATCGGGGGACAAAGATCGCAAGAAATTGCCGTACATGGGCTTGGCTATGCCATTGGGGTCTCATTTATCTGAGAAGACGCGGCATAGGATTTGGAAGCGCAAGTATGTGGACGTTTTCAAGCTGTTGCACAGGGAGATTTAGGCCAAGGAGGGTTCGAAAGAGGAGGAATGGGAGTTGACTAGGCGGCCGAGAGTGCCAGTGTATATGGAGAATTGGACGTCGGCGTATTTGATCTACGCTAGTATATATTGAGATGCATCTGGATAGGGCTATAGCGCTGCTGAAGTATATGGACATTATTCGCAAAGTCCAAATGCATTTCGGTGGCTTTGCGTGGCTCAGTTACGACGAGGAGTTCAGGGCCAGGATCAGTGTTAACCTGGACCCCTTGGGGGGAGGTAGACCAGGAACTTTAGGTGCAATGGAAGTCTTCCACTCAGTCGGCGGAGTCTACGCACAAGGCCAGTGGTCTTCCGGTTTCATATCGGCCGTTTCAGTCGCGGGCCGGGAGAACTTTTTGCCGATGTCTGGGCATGGCTATGTCTGGGGCAGTGCTACCTCATCAGAGTCAGGATTTCAATGGGGTGCGGGCGGACTTGAGGGTTTGGCATTGTTTTTTGGCTGACTTCAAGGGTGTGTCTTTGAATTTTGTGGATGACAGGATGGTGTGGCAGGTGCAGATTTTTTCTGACGCTGCGGGCGCAGCGGGGTTCGGGATTTTCTGGGATGGGAGGTGGTATGCGGAGCAGTGGCTGGTGCATTGGTTACAACAGGGCAGGAGCATTGCGTTTCTAGAATCTTTTGCCTTGCTTGTCGTGCTGGAGGTGTGGGGTCCGGAGTTTCAGAACAGATCTGTCTTGTTTCATGTGGATAACAGGACAGTGGTTGACCTGGTAAACAATCAGAAAGCGAGGGACCTGTGAGTGCTGCGCTTGCCGCGAAGTTTTATGCTGCTATGTTTGCAATTTAATGTGCTGTTGCAAGCAATGACATTGCGGATGCATTGTCTCGTTCGCAGTGGTAGCGTTTCAGGAGACTGGTGCCGGGAGCGGAGGCTTGCAAGACCAAGGCGCCGGAGGGTATCTGGGCCTGGGGGGGAGTGAGAGTAGTGGGCTTGGTGGAGATGTCTATAGCTGATTCTACAAGGCGCTCTTACCGGTTGGTATGGTCTGAATTCGGTGCGTTTCTGGGATGACCAGTGCGACATGGCGTATGTCCCAGGACAGCTATGAACAGGGAGTCGTGCAATTTGTTTTAGATTGTATGGACAGAGGTTTGTCTCAGGTTACTATTGCAGTGAAGTTGGCGGGGATTTATTTTTATAGCATGTTGTATTTGGGTTTTGATCCAGCAAAAAGTGAGTTACTGAGCAGAATGTTGAGAGGCTGGGGAAGGGAGAGGGGGAGGTTGGAGGGAAGGCCCTTAGGAAGGCAATCACGTTCGATTTGTTGGTAGAATTGTTGGCACAGTTGCCGCATTGCTGTTATGATGTTTCTGAGTTGGCTTTGTTCCGTTTGTGCATGATTTGGATGTTTTTGGGGGCTTTTCGGGTGTCTGAGTTGGTAGGGTCCAGGGGCGCAGCAGGCAGAGTGTTTGAGGATGTAAGGCTGGACGGGTCACGTTTGGGTATCTGGTTGGGTCGTTCAAAGACGGACCAGGTGGGGGGAGGCAAGTGGGTATGGTTGTGTGAGAGTGGTTGCCCAGGGGCCTGCCCGGTGCGGGAGTGGAGTGCGTTTTGTCAGCAGTCAAAAACATCGGCAGGGGAAATCTTTTGCCATGCCTCTAAAAGGCGGGTGACAGCTTTTTAGCTGCTGGCAGTGTTGCGAATGGCACTGAGACGAGTAGGTAGGGACCCTGCGAGGTATGGGACTCATTCTTTTCGGATTGGCTCGGCGACGACGGCAGCCCGGCTGGGGTATTCTTGGGATAAGATTAGGCGGATTGGGCGGTGGAGGTCCCATTGTTGTGAGCGTTATGTGCGTAAATGAAAAGCCGGCGCGTGAGTTGGTTTAGGTGTTGGGGCTGCTGGAGCGGTGGTGGTTTGGTTCGTTTATACTAATCTCTTTTTCTTTCCTAGGTTGCTTTGTGGGTCCAGTAGCTAAGATGGTTACCTGGATTGTCGGACATTCTTTTGTTCATTGGGCATTAAAATATGCGGACAGGCAGGTGTACGGCCGTAGCCTTGGCCTGCGGAGCAGCCACCATGAGGTACACTGGTGGGGCAAGAACGCGAGGCGCTGGGGAGCCTTGTTGCCCTGGCTGACAAAAAAGGTGTCTCAGAGGGGCTGCCCGGACATGATTGTTATCCACTTGGGGGAGAATGACTTGGTGAAACAATACGGGGTGTGTCTGCTACATTTGATGCAACGGGACTTGGAAGCCATGCGAAGCAATCTGGCTGGCACCTGTATTGTTTGGACTGAATCCATACTGCGCCGGATCTGCCGGGGGGCGTTGAAGCCCGCAGCTGTCAAAAGAGCGAGGCGAAAGCTGAATCGGGCCAGAGAGTTTTTTGTGGTAACAATGGTATCAAATTCATTACTCACACAGGGTTACGGCTCGAGGAGCCTCTTCTTTTTCGTGACGATCGAGTGCACCTTTCGGACATGGGTAATGCTTATTATATGATGGAGATAAGGGATGTCATCAGTAAATTGTGGAATGAGTCCATTTGGTGCCGACGGATTTGATGACGAAAGGTGCACTCGAGCTGTGTGGGGCAGGTAACCGCCCTCCGGGGGTTTCCTGGTTGGCGGTACTTGGGAGGGGGGGGGGGGGGAGTCCATGACGGGCATACTCACCCCTCTGGGGAGGGGGATACAGGTGCAAGGTGGGGGTGCGTCATGCAGGAGTGCGATAGCTGGAGATGCTAGAGGAGGTTGAAAGAGAAGTGAGGAAGCGAATGGGATAAGTGAAGAGGTCGCTGGGTGATGTGGGAGTGAGTAATTGAAGTGTGGGAGTGAATGGAGGGATGAAAGACATGAGGTTGGGGATTGTTAAGGGTTATTGATGTTGTGTTGTATATTTGGTGTCAACCCTGTCCTAATAAATGGCCTTTTACGCTAACTAACAGCGTGGAGTGGTTATTGCGCGAAGGGTAGAGCGGCTGCTTAGCTGAATTCAAGCGCAGAGAAGACCCAACGACTTCCGGTGATTATTATATTTATTTTTTAATTTAGCTCATTTTTATCTCAAGCATGACCGTTGAGCACATGTTTAGCCTGCGCGTTTTTTCAATACATTCTGTTCCTAAAAGACACCTCAGTTCACCGTCATTTACAGAGTGTCACTTTCCACAGGCTTTTCTGGGGTCTTAAAAGACCCTGCTCCCCGAATCCATTAATAGGACTTAGGACCCAAAATGTTGAGAGGTGATTAAAAATATGGAAGCAGTTGTACACTGACTGAGGCATCGGTAAACAGTAGCACACATGGTACACTGATAAAAAGCCGAAAGGGCTGGGGCAAGGTAAAACTGTCCCTGATCCCACCACTGAGCACATGTTAGAGGAGGGAATGGGGCGGAACAACACTCTTCAGTAATGAAGAAAGCTAGACTCACGATAGCCACACACACTCAACTCCAACTTGCAAGTCGAAGTGTACTGGGCAGAGTGTGCTAGGGATGAGGCAGGAAGTAAACACAGTTCAAATTGTTAGTACTGTAGTCAAACGGCACGGCTGTCCTCAGATATATAAACATAACAAGCGTGCGCGCCTTGCTCTGAAAGTTTTAAAAACAAACATTGGCATAGCCAATAGGTCGCGCTTTTGGGACCTGATAAGTATTTAGTTATGCGGCGCAATATTGTTGGTGCAACAACATCAACTGTTGCATGGCTAAAATCGTATAAGGTCCCAAAGGCGAGACCTATTGGCTATGCCAATGCTTGTTTAAATTGGAATGCTTTTCCACCTGACACTTGCGTTTCAATTCTAATCCGTAATAAAAACATTTGAAGTAACCGAAATACAAACGGATATTTTTGGAAATGTTTAATCTTGATGTTATGCCTCGTACTTTCATCTGCCAATACAATTTCAAAAAACATTTTTGGACAACTCGATAGTGCTCTCACAGTTTGCAAAACAGATGGCACTTTGCTAGAATTTTAAGCTAGAGCAATGGCAAAGAAAATGGAGGCACAAAATAATTTTTAGCAAGCTTTTTCAGCACAATTTTTATATCCTTTGGCCATATTCTAAGGAATCCTGTGCCTTGCTACACTTTCACATGACTTGCCAACACATGTTCTGCAAATTACATTGTTCTGTTTTGTCTCTAAAAGCCAGTCATCATGCCAGTGCCTTGCAAGACAGGAATCGAAAGGAGACTTATCATGACTTACTTCAACTCAGTCACCTTTTGGCTCTGGGGAATATCTTGCCCAGATCGTGTCTCTAGTATCGACACTTGGCAGATAATCGATAGGGACGGACTAAGGAAACCAGGGGCAAGATTTAGACGAGAAGCCACGATGTTCCGAGTGTATCTACCACGTGTGCCCGTCTTCCTGTTTTATTTGCCCTAGAACTATATGAAAAGCTTGTTGTTTTATAGCATTTTGGTACGTTTATATGTGCACATTTTTAACTATGACATTTTTTGTTCTTACATAATCTAGTTCTGTAATAATTATGTTTCAGGACATGAAAACACAAACCCTATGTGAAACTACTAAAGTGTCCCTCGAGTAAAGTACTTAGAAAGCAAGAGATTAAATAAATAATCCCAAACTAAATGATGTAGCATAATAAGAACACGATTAATGCATAGTGATGCACAGGAAACAAAATCTAAAAGCATTATTTCACTATAGAGAAGTCAAGCATACAACACCTTTTCCACTCACCACAGCATGTGCGGTGATGGGCAGATTCCCTGGACGACTGCTACTGCTTTAAATAATGCAAGATTTATTGAAGATGTTATCATTCGCGCCACGCCTCTCCAGACCACAAGCATTTGCAATGTAATCGGTCCGATTGCATTGCAAATGCTTAAGTTTAAAACTGAGCGCGGCGCCGCATCACGGACACCACGCTCCGTTTCTTTATATATTTCTTAACTTCAACATTGAGCGCGGTGTCCTTAAAGTGGGCGCTGCGCTCAGTGCTAAAGTTAAGAAATATATCAATAAACCGAGCGCGGTGTCCGTGAAGCGGCGCCGTGCTCAGTTTCAAAGTAAAAAAAAAAAAAAGTTAAAACAAGCGCGCGCTTGCGCTGATGAAACGCCCGGAGCAGGCAGAGATCTGCACATGGCATCGGCTTGGGTTTGTTGTGCGAGGCTGCAGAAGTCCAGACGCAGAAACTGCAGAAACACACACCACCAATGTTTCTCTCAATCGAAGAGGAACACGCCAGATGAAAAAACAAACCTGCAGTTTTGGTCCCCTGGCCTCGGAGGAAAATGTAATGTATGTTCCATCATCTGGTAATAAATACATACTAATAACTTGTAATTAAATATTGGTCCACTGAGCAAATGCATTTCGAGAGCAGGAAGGAGTCGACGGTTGGTTGTGGACTAGAATTTAAAAGCGAGCGGCGAGTGTGCGTGCGTGTGCAGCGTCTGGGGTGAGGCACAGGCAGTGGGAAAGAGGGCGCGAGGCACACACAGACATGGCGAAGGAGGGCGTGAGGCAGAGGCAGGGCAAACGAGAGCGCGAGGCACAGGCAGGGCGAACGAGAGCGCGAGGCACAGGCAGGCCGAGCGAGAGCGCGAGGCACAGGCAGAGCATGGAGCTCGGCACGAAGCTATGCCAGCTGCCACGTTCAGTCCGAGGGGGCTTTGGCCACCCTCAGGCGCCCTTTAGATGCCAATGAAAAATAGGAAACAACAAGCAGAGTGCAAGGAATCAGCTCAGTGTTGCTGTTGCCCATCCAGGCAGGGCTGGTGTGATTTGCATACACCTTCATGTCACCACTGGCCATATTGGGCGCTTTCTACATAAAAGAACAAGCATTGGCCGAAAACTTAACGGCCCTGAAAGCGAAATTAATCATGCGAGTGGTGCGCAGCAGTGCTCGCGCTCGCAGCAGTGATCGCGCTGGAAGGAAGGTGGTGGCGGCAGCGCGCGTGCACGCTCGCGTGAACGCAAGCGCTAAGCCGGCTGTGGCAGCACTTCCAAAACCCGTATACTAAATGTCTCTCCATGCAGCGCATGCGCTGGCTCAGGCGAGACCTAAAAAAAAGGCGTGCAGGCTGCAGCAGTAGGCGCGCGTGCGTTTGGGAGAGCAGGCTTCACTTATTCAAGCACTGCACTCGTGCTGGTGGCACGCAGCTGCGCGCTCCCGCATGGTGGATGCCGCCACAAGCACGAGTGCAGTGCTTGAAAAAATGAAGAGCGACGGCTAAAGGCCCTCCTAAGCAGCGCATGCGCGCTGTATAGGCGAGACCTAAAAAATCACCAGGGAGGGTAAAAAGCTGTTGGTGAAGACTTCTTTAAAAAGTGATTAACTTTGGTATTAAAGGTTAACCTTTAGAGCGCCTCAAACTTTTTAAAACCACAACCTACTTTTCAGAACAAACTTTTGCAAACCACCTAATGTTCTTTTTTTTTTTTTCACACAAATGTTATTGCATTTATTAATTTTACATCGTTATTTCAGTCATAGTGTCAAAATAGGCAATCCAGTACAGAAGTATTATGTCCCATGTAATACATAATATAATCAAATAGCAGGCTCTGTTCATGAATACCCATTGTCACAGAATAATGAATTACTAACTTTACCCTCCCAAACAACTAGATGATGTCACCCATCTATTATTCTTAGCACTGTAGAGTGTAAAACAGCCAAGTGTGGAGGTGTGGTGTGTGCCCAAAGTGTCCGCGGAGCGACAAAGGAGTGGCGTGGTGCAACTGGTGCCCTGTCAGTGCAGGCTAATAATGCCAGCCCATGGTGCACAAGGAGGGTGCCGTGTGCACCCTGCCCCTTAGTGAGAGAGGACGCAGGAGGTGCAACAGTGTAAGTAAGATATCCGTTGCATGTGTAGTCTGAACAACCTTCATAGAATCCTCTTCAGAGGCCTCATCTTGTAGGGGCTGGGTCTCCTGCGCAATCCCCTATATTCCTCCCCTCATATCAAGCAACTGTCTGCCTGCCCCCAGTATATAACCTCCTCCCACCATAGAATCAGCTGTAGAGCGTTTGAGGAATTCCAACGTCTGGTTATCAGTCGTTTTGCCAGTAAAAAGGCCAAATCAATAAAGTGTAATGCTACTTTGGAGCTCTGCGGTCTGGTACATAGCCCAATAGGCAGAGTGCTAGAGTATCCCAGGGTGTGATGCCCGTCAGCATTGCTAACGCTGTGGAAATCTCAGCCCAATAAGCAGGCAGTAAAGGGCACGACCACAGCATGTGCAGGAGAGTGGCATCGGCCATAAGACAGTGAAGACATGTTGAGGATACCAACAGAAACATATGGCTCACTGTGTGGAGTTAGGTACGCTCTATGTAAAATGGGGAATTGGATGAATTTAAATCCCTAGTTACGAGAGACTTTTGTGGGGTACGCTAACAGAGCAGCCCAATCCTTGTCCGAGAGTTCACACAAAAGACCCTCTTCCCATTTCGATTTCAAGTAAGAGAGCGGTACCAGGAGATGATTTCATAACCCACGGTAGAGCCAATGTACCAGCTGTCTACCATGTCCCGTAGTGTGTAACGCCTGAAGTGGTGCATGCGTCTCCGGTTCCTTTCCTTCCGGTGACTAGTATCTTCACAAATACTAGAGGATACTAGCATGTGTGAAAAAAAGATCTTTCAGTAGCCCATGTGCGTGTACATGTGGGAGCAACACTCCAACCTGAAACAAGGTGCCCAACGTCACATGCCGATCTGGCTCCCAAGGGCTGTCCCTGTATGCCGTCCGTGTACCAGAGGACGTGAGGAGGCCACACAGTGCTATATTTGGTGCGTATGGAACCCATGCACTTCCTCTTCATCCTCCAGTACGTCAGGTCTATGCGTAATAGAAGGGAGCTCATCGGGGGCACTATCACGCCCGGACACACTAGTTGATGGAGATGACTCTGTCCAATCCTTTCCGCAGTATACCCAATCTCCATCAGGTTCTGGACGGCCAGCCAGCCAATAAGACAGCCACTGCAGCTGCCCAATATGCCTTAAATTCAGATAGTCCCAGACCATCGCCATCAGTCGGTAACTGTAACTTCACAAGACTGACATTTCTGTGCCATTTTCCCCATGTGAGCTCCATATCAACATCCTGAACATGCATGCCAGCACCACTGTTGGTAGGTTAATAAAATGATACACAAGGCTCGACAGCATGACCATTTGCCAGTGACAAGTGCCCAGCCACTGACAGAGGTAATGTGGTCCAAAATGCAATTTGTGAGTGCAACACGTTGGCTGTGCTCTCAATATATTTGAATCCCTAAATAACAGAAGGTATGTGAGCCACAGGTATAGAGGTGGATCCAAGTGGCAGTGTGGGGTCGAAGGAAAACGCACAAGATTTACCTGCGTTGACCTGCAACCCTGATAATGCCCCAAATGCAGTTAATAATTGGTCTATCCTGGCTAAACTCCCCTGAAAGGTTTTAAGATATAGGATCATGTCATTGGCATGTAAGGACACAGAATGGACCATACGACCTATAGGGAACCCCCATTCAATAGCCTACTGTCTGATTCATTGTGCAATAGGTTCGATGGCGAGCATGAACAGGAGCGGTGAAATGGGGCAGACCTGTCATGTCCCCCACAAGATCCAATACGAGTCAGAGATATAAGGCCTACGAGCCCTGGCCATGGGTGTTATATACAATAATTTCACCCATCTAATATACGCTGAGGGGATGCCAAATTTGGTCAATGCTGCTATCATGTACTCCTACCCTAGTATTTCAAAAGCCTGGTGAATATCCAGGGACACGCAGCCAGCCAACTGGAATTGTCTCAAGCAAAGAATTATACAAAATTTCTATTGAGGCACTAAGCGCGTTGCATACATAGAGTGGAATTCAACAAGGAATGCCATTGGGCCCTAGCTTTTTATTGTGGGCAAGTTCTTTGATCCCTGCCCGTATTTCGCCAGCTGAAATAGTTTCCAAGAGTTTCCTGGTAAGTCGCTCACACCAGGGCGACAAAGGGGGGTAGAGGAGGAGAATTAATAATAATAAACAAAAAGTACCCGACTGGCCAGCCACCCCACGCCTCTTTGCTCTTCTGCACTTCAGAGTGGCAGCAACCTTCAGCCATCTGTTCGGTGTAGTTACTATACTTAAATCCCACAGCTACCACAGATATGACACCCACTCATGCACAACTCCACCAAACCTGTGCGGTGCAGTTCACATTAAGTCCTCAGCCGTCTGAGGTGTGAAAGTCGGGCCGCCACCCAGCAACGTGGCAACACAGCAACCTGCGACGCAGTCACCTCCAGTGAGTCAACTTGCTGGTTCTCAGTTTCCGAACCTGATGTTAGGGAAGAGGGTACTACCACATGCCTCCCCATGTCCTCCACCTCGTGAGTCCAGTCCTTGGCTGCTTGCTCTTTAGTGGGGCCCTGTGGTCGACGTCTGTTGCATGGATTGGATTGTCTTTGTGTTTTAAATAAAGAGGGGGTCTATTTTACTCCCTAATGAGGAAAAGGGCTTTGTGTTCTAGCCAGGACCAGGCATCCTCTCGTGTTGCACAAAACAAAGTGGTGCCCTTATGTGCTTTCCAAAGCGTAGCAGGGAACTGCGAAGCAAAGTTGATGCCATGAGGCACTTCTTTACTTCCATGAATGAAGATCTGGGCCGTTGAACTTCCAAGGTGTACTCAGGATAAATATGCACTTGAGCATTCTAGATAGTCCAGGGGCCCTTGGCTCACGTCACCTGTAGAATATGGTCTCTGTCCCTATAAGTTAAAAAGGCAAGCGACCACAGGCCGCGGAGGGGGACCCGGACGCGGAGGTCTCCCAGGCACTCTGTGGACCCTCTCAACAGAGAAAAAAGTGGATTGTTTACCCTGGAAAATCGTGTTCACAAACCATCCCTCAAGATACAGCTTCATATTTGGGCCCTCTGCCTGTTTCGCGTGGCCCACGATCCTCACATTATTCCTTCTTGATCTACCCTTCTGGTCGTCCACTCTTTCTTGTAGATACTCTATTTTTTCTTGCATAGACCCTAAGGCGTTTATCAGAGTCTAGCATCATGGGTTGCAGGGCAGCCAGTGTAGATTCTGTGCTGTTAACTCAGTCTTTCAATTTTTTGTGGTCCTCCCACAGAAGGCTCATGTCAATGCATAGGGAGTCCAGTTTAGGTTCTAGAGTAGATTTAATGTCTAGTACGGCTGTTAAAAGGTAATCAAACCAGCTGGAGTGGTCGGACAACTTGGCTGCCAGTGCCATTACCGCAGGTTCATTAGCATTTGTGTGTTCCTCGCTCCCATGAGTGCCGCTGTCAGGTCCTTGTATGTCTCCGTTTTCACCATTGTGGGAACTGTGTGGTGTCCAGTATTGCCCCATCGCAGTACGACAGGCAGCATTGACAGGATGACAAGTGGCGTTTGCAGGACGCCAGAGTCTCTTTTATTTTTTTTAAGTGTTGCGGTGAGCATAAAACAGTGGGACCCAACAAGCACGATGATCAGAAAACCATGCCTTGCCAGAAGGGCCCCGGCTGACGTAATCAGTGCCCCGTCCTGAACTGCGCCACAACGGTAGAACCGGTGGTGGGCATTAACCTGACCACAGAATAATTAAATGGACGGCTGGGGTCCGGGGCAATGACTGGTGTCTATTTTGGCACTCTCACTGTAGTCTGCTACAACAAGTATATAGCACCAGATAAATCAACTCCCAAGTGCTAAGGGGCTTCAGTGAAGTCAACAGACTCTTATAAAGTGAGAGTGAATGACGCAAGCCCTCTTAGAGGCCTTCCTTCCGTCCAGCTCCAAACTGGATTTCAAACAATGTCCAGACCCTCTGTAGTGTGCCACACCACTCCCAATCAGAAGGCCCTCAAGTGAATGGGCACTGTGGTAAGTTATATGCAGAAAAACAATCTGGTCAATAGAGGACCCATGAAACCAGGGCACGACGTGGCATCATTACTACCAATGGGGAGCTGGGTCAAGTCCCCATTCCCGAGACCTGCTACTCACGTCTCCCGGGGCCCTTAATAGGCGGGTGTCAACAGGAAACACACTCCAGCCTGCAGCATGATCACAGCCCAGCCAAGGCAGAAATACATTCTATTGTTCCTGGTCTTTGGCACATTACAATGGCACATTCAAGGCAACAGGATCGTCTTACTGGCCTCCCGCCACAGGGAACGCACTGCCAGGAGAGGGCAGGGGAAGTCGCACTGTTCGAGCAGATGGTCATGTGCTGCCAGGCTGTGTTGCCCGACTCGACACGGTATGGGGCGAGGCGCATTCTGATGGGTGTATAAGGCTACAGGATAGGCCTCTTTTCACATGCAGCACCTAGTATCGTGTCCTGGTCCCTGATTTTAGCCACCATGAATCTTGGCAGAGCCCCCGGAAGAGGCCATCTAGAGGGAACCATGTGCTCACGCTTCACCACAAACAGTTCTGATAGCCCAATTGGTACCACCACAGTCCGGAGCCATTGCTCGATGAATTGATGGCATGGGGGCCCTCTGAACCCTCTGGTACTCCCACAATGTGAACATTATTTCTGCATTTCCTCCCTTTCGCATCATCTGCGTGATCCTGGAATTGTTCCACCTGTCAGCGCAAATGGTTTCGCTATGAGGAGTGATCTGCCTGACCCTGTAACTGCAATAGCCATTTCATTCTGTTTGACTCTATCAGTCCCTTGAGTAGGCTGATGTCCATTGTGATGGCCCCTAGGCTTTGTTCAATCACCACACGTGAGTTAGGGATTTCTTGAAGGATATCCCACCTAACATTATTTTAATGTAACTAAAGCATTGTGTGCTAGGGCACTGTCATTACAGACCCACATGTTCCACTGAAATGGACAGTAATTTGCACAGACATACAATTTTATAGATAAAGCTAAATTGCACACCAATAATAATGTGGGGAAATTGGGTTTTAGTGAATATTTATAATTTGTGCATTACATAAAATATCTTGATTTGTTTTGATCCTATTAAAACCTTTGTTTTCATCACACTTCAGAATTTTTTTTTTTTTTTTTTTTTTTTTTTTTGGAAAACCTTTATTTCAAAAATCAGGACACAGCTATTCAGCCGACAGCCCGGAGGTTCGGCAGCATTAAGAGTTAGATACAGTGATGTGTCCCCAGTAGAGTACAAAGAGTAGTGTAAAGGTCCAATTTTAAGTGAACACAAAAAAACTCACAACAAACCCCAGCAAGGCAAGAACATTGAAAGCCCATGGTGAGAGCCCCCAGGGGAGGCCGGACCCCACTCATCTACTAGTTACAAGACAGTGTACGGAGGAAGAAGGGGGACAGCAGAGGCCAAAATGGTTCCTAACACCAAACTGTGCTGGAAAGAAGGTCAGGGGGAAAGCTGTTCCTCGGGAGGTTCCAGATCCGGGGCAAGACATATTCCCCCCCTGTATTGGTTCCACCGCCCCCAGATGGCATGCCACTTCCGGGGGCGGCCTCTAGAGCAATAGACCGTCTTCTCCCTAAACATGCTCCAGTCCATGTTCTCTTTCCACGCAGTCAATGTAGGGGGTCCCGAGGAGCCCCACAATCGCGCGATATCCCTTTTAGCGACCATGTTACCCAGAGTCACCCATTGGATCCGCGCCTCATCGAGGTCAGTGGGCCCCCAGATATTCAGAAGACAACACCGCGCCTCCGGCTGCACAACAATGCCCGTCACCTCCCCCATAACTGCATGGACTCTCCTCCAGAATTCCACAATGACACCACATTCCCAAATGATGTGCAGGAAAGTACCCACCATACCACACCCCCTCCTGCACAGGCCGTCATCCGAGAACCCCATGTGGACCAGCCTCGGCCCCGTCACATACACCCGGTGCAGTATTTTAAGCTGCACCAGCCTCAGACGCGACGGGATCGCAACCTCCTTAGGAGAAGAAACAGCTGACTGCCAGTCCTCATTATCCAATTCAAGGCCATCCCTAGTCCACTGTTCTCTCAGCCCCAAAAGCATGTCCGCCCGGACGTTAATCAGTTTCTTATATATGAGCGAGATCGTGCTCTCGGGCATATGACCATCAAGGACCCGGTCCTCAAGGGGAGAGGACTCCGGCACCTTCTCACCCTCCACGAGGACTGATCGGAGGGCGTGGCGCAGCTGGATATACCTGAAATACTCGGAGGGCCCCAGCTCATACTCAGTCTGCAACTCCTCGAAGGACTTCACCCTCCCCTTATGCAGCACATCTCCCACCCTGGAGATGCCTATCAGGTCCCACTTATCAAAGCCTTTTGTATGCCAAAGCCTTCCCAATCTCTCCGATTCAAACAATGGGGTAGCGAGGGTGAGCCTATCCTTCCAGCCCAGCGAGTCAGTTGCCATCTTCCACACACGCACTGCCACACCAGTGGGCCCCGTGAGGGACGAGTCTAGGGACCGCGAATATAGCGCCCTGTAGTAGTTACCACCACACAGCAACCACCTGTCCATGGCATACCCAGGGCTGAGGGCGGGGCCATAAAACCCATGATTGATCGCACTCAGCTGTGTGGCCCAATAGTACCGTCGGATGTCTGGGAGCGCAATGCCCCCGTCGTACCATGGAAGCGTCAACTTTGCAATTGCTATTCGCGGCCGCCCATCCCACAGCAATGTCCTTTGGAGGCCTTCGACCTCCCGAAAGTATTTAGCCGGCACCCAGTCCAAGGTATTCTGTAGAGCGTAAAGGAAGCGGGGGAGGGACATCATTTTGAACAGAGCCGCACGCCCAACGAGGGAGAGCGGCAGCCTCCGCCAACCTTCAACATCTCGCCTCAGGCGTGCCAGGGGGGGGAGCAGATTCTTCTCGTAACGCACAGCAGAGTCCATGGATATAAAGATCCCCAAATACACGAAACCCTGCTGGGCGACCTGTATCGAACATGTTCTAGGGATCGGTGGGACCTCGCCACTAAGAACGTACAAGTACGATTTGCTCCAATTAATAACGAGCCCCGAGTTCCTACCGAACGATGTGAGTACGTCACAGACCACTATAAGTGACTTCTTAGGTGAGGCAAGATACAACAGGATATCATCGGCATAGAGCGAGATACGGTCCTCGTGATCAGGCGACCACCGAAGGCCCCGTATATCCGGGTGCCAACGTATCCACGCAGCCAACGGCTCAAGGGCGAGGGCGAACAACAGAGGCGACAGGGGGCAACCCTGCCGAGTACCCCTCCCAAGCTGAAACGGAGTAGACGCCCGACCATTCACCACAACATTCGCTAGCGGCCCCTCGTACAGCAACCTAACCCAGCTCACAAAACCGCGACCAAAACCAAACTTGGCCAGCACGGCCCACAAGTATGCCCACTCCACCGTGTCGAAGGCCATCGTGGCATCAAGAGACGCCACAATAGCCGGTTCACGCAGCGTGCCCGCCCTGGCGATGACGCCATGAAGACGCCTAAGATTTAACGCTGTGTTTCGGTGCGGGATGAAGCCGGATTGATCCGGGTGGACCAAGTCGCCAAGTACCCTAATCAAACGGGTCGCCAGGAGTTTAGCCAGAATTTTCGGCTCAGCGTTGAGAAGTGAAATGGGCCGATAGGAGGCGCACTTATCTCGGGGTTTACCCTCTTTGTGTATGACCACAATCGACGCCAGCCGCTGATCCAACGGAAGGGTCCCATCCCCCCGCGCCTCCAAAACCATGGCGCGCAGGTGAGGGGCGACCCTATCCGGGAACAGCTTGTACAGGTCGATCGGCAATCCGTTCGGTCCGGAGGCCTTACCCGAGTTTAACGCGCGAATAGCCCCCGCCACCTCGTCGACCGTTATGTCACCATCCAAATCGTCCCTATCTATATCAGAGAGGCAGGGCAACTCGATATCACGGAGGAGATTACTCGAGTCCTCGGGCGGCCTATCCGACACAGAGGAATAAACCCTACAGAAATACTCCGAGAAACACTTTACAATCCCCTCAGGTTCCACAATCGCCTCTCCCCTCTCTCCCGTCAACTCTGGCACCACTCTATTGACCCGTTCTTTCCTGTCCAACCACGCCAGGAGTTTCCCTGCCTTATCACCAACATCATACAGTCGACCCTGTTGTTCCCTACTGAGGGTCTTAGCGGCGTTCGTCACCAGGTCCCTATACTCAGTCTGCTTCAAGCAAAGCTCATGCAGTGAGGACTCCGTAACCTCCTCCTCCATAGCCCCTTCAAGAGCCGCGATCTCCTCCTCTACCTGCCGTACCTCGCCATCCCTCCGCCTCTTGGCAGCCACTACCAGGGAGAGGGCTTCCCCCCGAAGCACGGTCTTAAAAGCTTCCCACAGCAACACCGCCGAGTCCACGGTTCCCAGATTGTCCTTGAAGAAATTATCTACCTTCTTTACCAGGGCGCTGCGCATCTTGGGGTCTCGGAAATACCATGGGTTGATGGGGGCCACCCTCCCTCCTCCCTCCCGACCTAGATCCAGCCGGATCCACACTGGCGAGTGGTCAGAGATACCGCGTGCCATGTGCCTCGCCTCGGATACCAACGAGGCATGTGCGGCCAGAGTGAGCAGGTAATCAATCCTGGAGAGGCTACCATGTGCCCCGGAGTGGAACGTGTATTGGCTCTGTGTGGGGTGCCGGAGCCTCCAGCAGTCTATCAGACCAAGCGTGTCTAGGAAATCTGGAAGCCATTTCTGAGCCCCCCCTGTGTCCCTTGGCGGGTATCTATCCAACAGTCCGGAGCCCACAGCGTTGAAATCCCCTCCCACCACCAGCATTCCCCCCGGGAGAGTCAGCAAAGCCCTGCCCAGATCAGCAAATGTGGAGGCCTGCAGGGCCGGCGGGACATAAACCGAAACCAAAACCAAAGTCCTTCCTTCCCACCGCCCCGCCACCGCCACAAACCTCCCCCTATCGTCAACAATGGTGGAGTCCACCTCAAAAGGCAATGATGCTCTAACTAGGATGCCCACACCCCTGGACCCAGAAGAGAATCCCGAGTGTGCAATGAATTTATACCCCTTCCTATTCAGGGCATAGCACGTATTACCTATAAGATGCGTCTCCTGCAGCAGGGCAACATCCGACATTGATCGTTTCAAAAATTGCAAAACAATCCCCCTCTTAATGCGATCCCCCAAACCATTAACATTCCAGCTTATAACACTTAAGCCCCTACCCCCCATCCTCAAACGGTAAGAGGCCCACCCCGCACCCAAGGAGCCACCATGGAACAACCCTGAAGATGATCATCATGCCTTGCAGAAATAAACCCCCCAACAACAAACTCCAAATCCCCGAAACTCCCCCCACCCTTCACCCCTGCTGCAGCTTACAAAGCCCCCCCAACTTGCAGTGTGCCTGTCGCCCTACAAAACCAAAAGTCTACAAAAAGTACCCTAAGGGAGGAAAAGAGCACCCCTCGTCCTCCCGCAACCCTCCACAGTTACTGCACTCTATTCAAATCTTCAAATATAGTCAAGTCAATTCAGGCCGGCTCCGAGATATCAGCCCTGTCCATCCCGGCCACTGTCTCCATCCTCGGCTGTGTCGTCCCTCGTCCGTCGCCGGGGCAAAGCGTCCAGCCATTCGTCGGCCATAACAGGAGAGTCAAAAAAGAATGTCCGATCTTCGTGCACCACCCGCAGTCTGGCAGGGAAAAGCATGGCATACTTCAGATCCAGTTCCCGGAGCCTCCGCTTCACCCCCAGGAAGCCCTGTCTCTGCCTCTGCACCTGCTGGGTGAAGTCCGGATAAAAATTCACCGACGCATTCTGGAAGGGAACTGGGCCCGTCACCCTCGATGCTTGCAGGATAGCGTCCCGATCTCGAAAATGAAAGAGCCGGGCGACGATCGGCCGCGGCGGGGCACCCGCCTTGGGCCTCCCGCCCGGCACCCTATGGGCCCTTTCCACCGCAAAAAACTTTCCAAGGCCCTTAGGCTTCAGATGATTAAGGACCAAATCCTCAACAAGCAGGTCCGCCGAAGCCTCATCCGAGGACTCCGGGACCCCGATGACGCGCACGTTGTTGCGCCTGGCCCGGCTCTCAAAGTCCTCCAGCCGGCGGGCGACGAGATCACTCTCGGCCCTCAGCTTACGGACCTCGGTCTGCAGTTCCGTAACATCATCAGTGAGGCCCATGGTCTTGAGGTCCAAGTTCTTAACCCGTTCGTTCGTCTTGCCCAGGTCCGAGCGGATCAGATTGACATCCACCAGGATGGCATCCACCTTATGCGCCAGGGCCTCGAACTGTCTCCCCATCGAGGTCTGCATCCCGTCGAGCGCGCCCATGACATCCTGTAGGGAGAGCTCCGGTGTCACAGGCGAGTCCTCCTTCTGGGCATCCGGCGCCTGGCTCGGTCCACTCGGTGATGCTTTCTGGAGAGCGTATCGGTCCATGCTGTTGACTTGGGTATACGTTCCCCGCCTGGTAGACTTAGCCTTCAGCCGATCCCCTTCTGCTTTGCCCGACATAATGAACTCCAGGCAGTCCAGTGCAGTTATGACTGGTCCCTCTCAGGGAGAGGAATAAGGAGTGAGCAGTTCTGCCGTAAGCTGCCAGAGTAGCCCGCAGAGCGTCCTTGGGGTAATAAAGCCACCCAGAGCTCTCCAGTGGCCGGGCTGACAAAGGGAACGAAATCGAAAGTGAAAGAGCGGGGACCTCCGTCCGACAGTTCACACCTCGCCTGGCCGTTGTTGTTCAACTAGGAGCCGGGCATCCTGCCAACTCTAGCCCCTGGCATCCCCGGGAGATAGGCCGCAATCTTCCGCCAGGCGTAAGTCCGGTTCCCGATGGGCGATCCGACCGCGGGTAGCATCAATCGCCTCCCTGACAACTCAGCTACACGATGCCATGCATACCGTCAGGATTAGAGACAGGATAGTCGACGGAGGGCGCGAGGGTCTCGGGAGCTCTGAGCTCACGCGGCCATCTTGGTCAAGCGCTAGGCTCCTCCTCCACACTTCAGAATTAGAAGAAAACTCTTTGACTCCAAAATGAGCGGAGTTTGTAAACATCAACTCCCGTGTGAAAAAATCAGCAAGATATAACCTGTCATTTAACCTCCGTCTTTAAAGCACAGCAAATATGACAAGATATATACAGAATTTAAAGGCACCTTTATTTAATGCTTGGAGAAACACTGCCCTAGAGAAACATTTATCACCACGGTTACAATTTTCTGAAAAGTCAGAAATAATCTTTTTGTTAATTGAGATGTAATTTTTTTTTTTCTCATACTTATTTTTATTACGTTTTCATATCATTGAATAATAACCATTGTAATACATTAAGTCCTTGTACTCGTTTATATCTATTAGTAATCTATTTCCTTGTACAGATTCTATCGGAGAGTCCGAGTTAATTTCCCTGCCATTGTCTCTTCATGTATTACCTGAGAATTGCATTGTATTTAATTACAACATGGGGAGTAAAAGATCATAACACACTCTCTATACAATCATCCCTTCCTTTGTCCCAGAACCCTCCCCTCTCCCACCAATCCATGTTCCGACAGAAATGCTTACGTTATTGCTTCTGCTTGGAGGCAGAGAAGAGAGGATAATGAGATCAGATCCGCAAGTTAAATCTAGTAACAAGGGTGAAATTAAACACTACAGAAAAAAGAAATCAAAAGAAAGAGAGAAAAAAAAGACAAGCCTAGTAGCCTGGGACATTCAGGATCCTGAGTGTCCTGGTGGGTGCTAATCACGTTCTGGAGTAGCTTCTGATATTGTTAGTGTTTTGGATTAAATTTGGAACAGGTGTAGTGCTCTAACCCTCGTAGGGCAAGTTATCAAAGGGAAGTCCCTCGAGATGAAGCTAACCAGTGGCCCCCACGAGTATTCAAAATGTTTAAACTCGTCCCTGTGAATGTCACTCATTCGTTCCATGGTTAGAGCTTGCCATAGCCATGCGTGACATTGTGTGAGGGATGGAGCTTCTTTCTTTTTCCACGTGGCCGCTATTGCCGTTTTTAGCTGCCCCAAAACAGAGCCCCATGATCAGCTTTTGTTTGATATTTCAAACCTGGATCTCAGAGGCCGGGAAATGCAAAATCCGGAGAGGTAGGGATGGGATAGCCCAAAATCTCTTGAATTTGTGCGAGGATTTCGGACCAAAAGGGACTTCAGCCTCAAATGGTGGGATTCCACCATATGTGGCGGAAGCCTCCCAGGAAACCTTAGCCTCTCCAGCACAGCTCTGATGTGTTAGGGAATATCTTTTTCAATTTTGTGGGGTGTAAGTACCAATCATAAAGTATCTTATTGTGAGCCTCACGTTGACCTAACGAATGATTGTAACGTTTTATATCCTTCCAAAGGGCTTTCCATTGCGTGTCTGTGATGTCTTGGCCTCGTATGCGTTCCCAGAATTTGAGATGTCTTGGACGTCTAGATGGTAGTGTGTGCAACAGTATATAGTAAAGGAAAGAAATTGCCCCCTTTGCTGAGCTGGCTCCCTTCATAAAGCGCTCTAGTGTTGTGAGTTCTCTTGTCGCCCCTTCTCTAATCCTGGTGTTGAGAACCCAGTGGCGTATTTGAAGAAAGTGACAAAATTATGTGTTGGGTAGGTGGAATTCTCTTTGGCAATTTTCAAATGGTAAAATGTCCCAGTTACAGAAAATGTCAGCCAGGGTGAGACAGCCTCCCTCTCTCCATGCGTCAAATGGGCCCCGGCTCCAACGCAGGTGGGAAGGCGGGGTTGTAATGTATTGTAGTGAACGGTGAGGGGAACGAAGTTCAATCGGTCTGCTTTAGAACGTCATCCCATTTTTTTAGGGTAGTTTTGGTGGGGTTGCTTATGTAGGCATTAGTCGGGCGATCCCATAGCACCCTTCCCGTAATCGCCTGATCCATGTGCAGCCAGTGTTTGTCCGACTCACGTTTGACCCATTCCGCTATGACACGCAGTTGCGCAGCTTTGTAAAATAGGGTCAAGTCAGGGAATGCCAGACCACCCTCATCAGTGGGCTTCCTGAGAAGAGCAAACGGAAGTCTTGGCCTTTTATTCTGCCATACAAATTTCTTTAACATTGTGTGAGCTAATTGTAAGAAATCTCTTTCAAGTTCAATAGGCAAACTTTGAAATGAATGTAAACATTTTGGGAGAGCTACCATCTGGACGACATGTATTCTGCCCATCCAGGAGAGATATAGTGGTGCCCACCTCTTAAGGTCGGCCTGGATCTGGCGCAAGAGGGGGGGATAGTTAGCTGCGAATAGCCCTGAGATTTTGGGGTCAACTTTATTTCCAGATATGATCATCCTCTCTTAGCCCATTGGAAGGGTGTTGACGCCACCAGGGCCCCCATTTCAACTTCTGGTAATGTCAAGTTGAGCAGGAAGGATTTAGTCAGGTTAATGCACAGGCCTGCCACCCCTTCAAAGCATTCCAACTCCTTTTGGAGCGTTGTTAAAGATCATTGCGGGTCCGATAGTGTCAGAAGTATATCGTCGGCGAACAATTAAACTTTATGTTCGTCTTGGCTGAATTTAATCCCTCTGTTCCCCTCTAAACCTTGCGGCTAGCGGGTCGATACTTAGCGCAATAGGAGTGGGGATAAAGGGCATCTCTGGGCTTCTGGGTGATAGGATGGATGCATCAGCCAGTGTCGCACCTATAAGTAGTGCAACTTCTCAGTTTCTGGTAATGCGTAATTGGGCAAATGGAATTAGATGTACTGTTTAATGAAGAGTGTGTGGCACCTCCTAAGGATATACATGGTTGTATTATGTCTTTGACATATGAGGGACATTTTGATGAGACTTTGACAAAGAGAAGACTAAAGGAGAAGTTCTGGTGGTCATTTATGGATCTTACATTTTTGCATTTTGTTTAAAGATGCTCTGTTTATATCAATACTGATTATTTCCTTACAGCAGTCAACATTAGCCTAGACTCTCAGATTAATCTGTCAGGAGAAGTTAATTGTCGGCAGGAATATTTGCGTTTTCCTAACTTATTTTCTTCCACAGTAACTTCTAGTCTTTCAGACATTCAACAATACAGATCTAAAAAGAGTTTCAAAGAAGTCATGAGTCGAACAACTAACCAAGTTGAAGCTGTGGGTGAGAAGCATCAATGTGTAATCAGATTCTAATTATTCTCTTTCTTATGAATTCAGTAGTCCCATCCTCAGTGTTGCCCCCAATGTCATGAGCACTTTGGAAGAGAATATCTGGAAGTCTGGAAATATCATTGCTTCCTAAGAAATGTTAGGATTTCGTAGTTTGAACAGTTTCTGCTTGCCTGATTTCTGTAGAGATGGACCTAACTACTGATACTACACTTCTCTTACCCTGGAAGTGCTCACCCTAACAAGGAAGTGAGGGGTAAAGTGAAACTAAGTATGTGGTCTTGTTATTATGAACACGCAGTTTCAAACTCCCCGTCCTTCACTTTCCACCCTCTTCCTATCCTGCGCCGCTCTGGCTGTCTACATTTCCTCTAAATCCTGACAGAATTTCCCAGTGCGCCAGTAACCAGCCACTGGGGTATCTTGGCATCATTGCAGAGGTGTTACACTTCCATTGTGGTTACATGCAATTTCATACTCCTGAAAAGTAATCTGTAAATCACCTGTCTCATGTCTGGTTCTTCCTTGAGCAACTTCTGTCCCTCAATTTGTTGCTTAGCTTCACTCACTGTAGCAAGAAAGTGGTCAATCGTAAAAGTTTAGGCCAGCATATAAAGTTCAAGATGAGAGGGTCTTGGAATATCATTTACTTCTTGATTCTGGGATAGATCGCCATCCGTTTTATTATGCCCAGGTTGATATTGTATTGAGAAATTAATTTGGGAAAAATAACATCAACCTTGTATGTCTAAATATCTCATAATGCATGGATTGAAGTAAACCTAGATTTTTGTGGTCTGTCCAAACAATGACCTAGGTTTTGATCTTCCTGGATAGTGCCTCCAGTGAACAGAAATTATACAGGCACATTGTCTTTTATTTATGCTGCAAGGGACCACTGTTACTGTATAATTACTTGTACTTCAGGTCCCTCTCAGATTACTTGGGTCCCCTTCGTTTTTGAAAATATATCCAGTGAACAGAAAGCATCATTTTTTTTATTGTTATTACCATTATTTACCTTTTTAACAAAAATGCAACAGGTGTACAACATTAATCAGCACATACTAGTGAGTAGTACAGCAGAATCCCATGATTAAAGTAGAACCTCTTGATTTTTGATATACCAAAGCGTTAGGAGGCAACAAGTCCGGCAGCACACTCATTCCAGTTCCCCCTCTGTCATAGCTTCACTCATTCCTGACTCCTCCTGATCGCTTGCGTTTGAGTCAGCCGTTAGGAAAGCATTACAAAGCTCCCTCCATGTTGCGAGATCCTCTTCTAGCTTCGCATCCCTTCGACTGTTTTTCATGTGGACTTCCTCTGCCAACATCCATTTCCGCACATCCCTCAAGCATGCTTCGACCTCAGGGGGACGCTTGCCCATCCACGTTATAGCAACCCTACGTCTCGCTAATACTAACAGCAGCTGGAGGAGGTTGTAGGCCATCCTGTGCCATTTAGATTTCTGAACATGTCCTAGCAAGCAGTGGAATGGTGACTCCTCAACATTAATGCCCGTGCCCTTCCGCACCCACTTCACCACCTGAGCCCTACATTGGTTTACCCCGGGGCATCCCCATGATAAGTGCATCTAGTCTACACCCTTCTCTCCACACCTCGGGGATGTGTCCGGGCGGTCTGGTGCTATGAGGTGCATCTTCACTGGTGTCATGTAGGTGGGGTGTAAATAGCTGTAGTGTATTAATTTGAAGTGTGCATTGCATGACACCAAATGGTTGAGCGCACTTATTAGTGTCCAGTTCTCCACTAGGCCTGAGTATAAGCCGGCCATCTGTTCACAGCCTCCCTCCCTCCAATCATGCTTGGAAGAACATATTATCCATCATTCTGTGCACCGGGGCAAGTATCCACACTGGGAGCTCCCAATAGAATGGTGCTCATCGCAAGATATGCTCCACGAATCCCTGCCAGATGCGAACGGTCTGCTTATATAGCCTCAGTAACCGCCGCTCCCTCCATCAGCGCTGCTGGGAGAATATCTGGCAGTACACGTCCCTTCAGCATTCTCTTCTCCCAGTTATCCCTCTCATGCAAACACCGGGCCACATGTTGTTGGTGGGTCGCATAGTAATAAAGATCCATTCTAGGGACCTCAGGTCCACCCCCATACTGCCGGTCCAGAGTGTCCAGTGCTACCCTACTACGGCGACCTGTCCAATAGAGGGACACCAGTATAGAGTTCAACTGCCTAAATACTGGTATGGGGATAGGACACAATGCATTTTGGAGCATATAGAGGCAGAGCGGCAGCACTATCATCTTGGCCACCGTCAGTCTACCCATTAGAGAGCCGTAGTTTGTTCCAAAAGACTACCAACTTCCTCAGCCCATCAACCGTCTTGTGAAAATTAAGGCGCAATATCTGAGAGTCCGCATGCTCCACCTGAACCCCCAAGTATTGCAAATGTTATGTCTCCCAGCGCAACCCCATATCAGGAAGTCGCTCCATAGGTATGGTGGCCAGGCGGGCCAGTGGGAAGATCAAAGATATTTGTCCATTAAGGCGCAGTCCCAAGTAGGCACCAAAGTCCTCCATAAGCTGTAGCATCCTAGGCATTGCCTCATGAGGTGAGGCGACATAGAAAAGAGCGTCTTCCGCATAAAGGGATATCACGTGAAGCAACTCTCCCGTCCGGATGCCCCAATGTTTGAGATCCCTACGCGTCCATATTGCCAACGGCTCAATAGCCAGCGTGAAGAGCAGTGGTGAGAGCGGGCAACTTTGACGTGTGCCACGCTCCATTGTCCCCTCCTCAAAACGACTCTGGGCCACTCAGGCGCAAAGCACTGTCTATAGGAATTTTACCCCTTGCTGAAATTTGCTTCCCTCGATATCTCTAGAAGGTACCCCCAGTCAACTATATTGAAAGCTTTTTCGAGATCTATGGATACCATGGCCAGATCCTCGTCTCTGTGCCGTACTTCATGTAGGACATGTGTTAGCCGTCGTATGTTCATACCAGTATTACGACCAGGTATAAACCCACATTGGTCCTCATTGATCAAGTGAGGCATGTACGGAGCCAAACGCTGCGCCAGAACTTTACATAATATTTTGATATCTGAATTAAACATGGTTATTGGGCGATAAGCTGCCAAGTCTTGGCTGTCTTCCCCCCCCCCACCCCGGCTTTAGGATCATACAAATCTCCCCCTCCTGTATGGCAGTAGACCCCGCTTATACATCTCTTGATATACCTGGAGTAGAGGCTGCGCCAGCTTTCCCGAGTATGTCTGGTAAAATTCAGGCTGAAATCCGGCGCCTTGGCCCCCGGCAGCGCCCTCAATGCTTAATGGACCTCTTCAACAGTCACCAGGACTTCAAGTTTCCTTGGGTGGGAGGAGCTTTATTACTAACCCCTGTAAAAAAGGGACATATTGGTCCGGGTGGGCCGCTGGATCTGTCTGTAGGTGCTGTCTTAGCACATCCACTATTATCTCCTGGTGCACGCAATGCCCAACACCGCGTCTTTCAGGCAAATCATCATGTGTATTGGAAGTTCCTTCTGTAATATCTAAACCAGTAGCCGCCCAGATTTATCCCCCTTGGCATGTAGCCGTTGGCAGTACTGGCACAGCATATATTTGTCTAGTCTGTCCCATATGTCTCTAATTTGCGTGCTCAACAATATGTCTTGCTCTCCAGTTTCTGGGTGTGAAAAGTCCCCCGCCTGAACCTATGCCAGGGCGCTCTTCTCCTCCCTCAATTGCTGGGACCGCAGACAGCGGACCCCATATGTCAAGCCCATTCCCACTCCCCGGACCACTGCCTTTATCACCTACCACTCCGTGGCTCTGCTAGTTGTCCCATCCCAGTTGAGTGTCATGTAGTCTGTAAGCGCCGTAGACAGGGTCTCCCCTCCCACCTGGTCGAGTAAGGCAGGGGGCAATCTCCACCGTCAAGAACCCTGTACAGGGTGATTCCAAAGCATCACACATCTCACCGGGAGAAAGCATCTTTAATAGCTGGATATTCCCTATAATA
This sequence comes from Triturus cristatus, assembly GCF_964204655.1. NCBI lineage: Eukaryota > Metazoa > Chordata > Amphibia > Caudata > Salamandridae > Triturus > Triturus cristatus. Next base: position 366,857,683 of record NC_140585.1, read on the forward strand.
CATCAAGTAATCTTACTCAGTCAACATAAGAGTTCCTGAATAGTATGTGTCAAAGGACTGGACACAAAGTAAGTACCCTTCAAGATTGTCTGAGGAAAAGATGAGGCCTCCCAGGAGCAAAGGTACCATCTTGCACAAGATATTATACTTGAAAAGGTGAAATGTGACTCGTTTACAGATTCACAGCTAGGAGAGAAAGCCCATAGGTGGGAAACCCCTCCTTTGGAAATCTGTCTTGTTTGTTAGTGATGATATCGACTATGTTGGTGTAATCAGCAAGGCACTTAACTCCCTGACATCAGAAAGCAGAAAAGAGCCAAGTAAAGTATAGGCCCATAGTCAGAAGATCCACAAATTAGTTAAAGAAAAAAGACAATGGAAAAAGTCACCAAACAAGAAAAATCGATAAAAAGGAGGAAGAATCCAATCTGCTGAGAAATATGAGGGGCACAATTGTATAGCAAGGGGATGAAGAGTGCAACGAAAACTCCAATAACAGATGTGTTGCGATGCACCTCGCCTTTTCAAACACCACTTTTTATTGGCTTAAGCAGGTTCTGACTTCAAAGGAAGAGAATGTACCACATCCTGGATTGAGAAGTTCCCATAACTTCCAATGAGCTCTGCCTCGGATCGGGCTTTTTATATGGTAAAAGACCACCCTTGACTGGGAACGTATGGTGTATGTGATTCCACGAAGGAGGAGGCCAAGTCTGAAATTCACACGCCATATGGTTTTCTGGAGGCCCATTGACGCACCTCCACTTTATGCCATCTAGTACCCATAGGAAACCCCTCCAAGTCCCTGTAGGTTTAGAGGCACCAAAACAAGTCTGATGGTCAGAAGGCCTGCTATTGGCATGTCGCAATATGCAGCAGCATGCTGAGCAGTGGCACATAGGAGACGTCTTCACCTTCCTAAGCGGCATGAATGTCGGTAAGCTCTGAACTTTTGCTTAGTTTTGGGCACACATGTAACAGCCTGCCCCACTTCAGAAGTACTAGATGTATATGGATGTTTTTTAAATAAAGCACTGGACGAACAGAGGGGCATAAACCGAAGACGCCTCTTCCCAGGAACTCTCACTCAGAGTTTGTCTTTTCACTGGATCAGAAACTGAAGTTTCCCTCAGAACTTTTGAGAATTACAGATCTCTTAAACCTCATATGTAGGTGGTTCTTGTACCATTACTGGTGGACGTTCAGATGGAAGTATATGATAAGGACATATGTCTTTAGCTGAGAAAGGTGAAAGATGAGAGGAATCTTCAAAGTATGAGGTAGCAGCAATGAAACTTTGGATTAACGTGCAGAGTCATTCTTAAATTGCTAAAAAAATAATGATCAACATGGTAGAATTTGATCCTGATTTGTCAGTCTACTTCCTCACAAGTTCAGAATGATGCAAGCTGTCTGAAACAAGTTGTTGATGCCTCTTCCATTGACTCAAGCCTTCTGTGGCAGTGGGAATTAAAGGACCAATTTGAGGAGGAAATAGAAAAATTCTTGGATGGAAACCTCACATACAAAATAAGACTGATAATGTTTTAGCACCGTGCGCTGCATTATTGTAAGAACATTCTGCTGCTGGAAGATGAGAAATCCAATCATTTTGATTAATATTGCAGCAACAACGCAAATATTGATCCAAACTTGGCTACAGACACAACTGTGTCATAAAGTAGGAGAACTGATGTGTCTATCTAATTTGGTAAAACCAAAAAATCGATGCAGTGTGCTCACATTTCAAGACTGCTTATTACAATACAGTACAAACTAGTTTGTAGAGCGTACAGCTGCTTCGGGAGTAGCGTCCCGGAAGTGGCAGCAAGTGACCAATAAGTCGAAGAGATTTAGATTTCAGAGCTAAAAAGAAACGTCTTCAGATTTTTCCTGAAAATGGATTCCGATGAAGATGACCAAAGACCTAATGGAAGAGAGTTCAAGGGCCTGGCCATAAGGTACACAAACGATCTTCCACTTCTCCTTGTTTTACGCACCCTGGGATTTTTCACACTTGTATCCGTCCTTCTCCTTTACTGGTTTATTCCCTTTGTTTCTCTGTTAGTTCTCCACTAGTTTCCTTTTGCCTTACTTCCTTTTGTTGGTGTGTCTTGCCTCCTCCGCTGTACTGTCCTATGTGTTTGCAGCAGCATGTTAGGGTGCACAGTTAGATTTCAGGTTGACCCATGGTTCATCATACCAACGCCCAGTGCTGAACTAGATAAGCATTGTAAACCTATTTGTATGTTGCATTTCCAACTCTGCGGATCGGGTATACTCACCTATCATCCTCTGCTTTCCAGCCAGTGTCATTATACCCCATCTGCACAACAACAAGGTTATGTGGGTCGCTACTACAATGATTGTGCTGCAGCGAACAAGCTCAAGTCTGGTGTTTCTGTCTCACTGCCTTTCACTTTCCCCCCAAAATTACTATCACTGACAGTGAGTATACCTTCGCTTGCCAATGAAGGTATTCCGGGACAGCAGGAATGGTACAGGACAGAATATAAACCCAAGAAGAGCTAGAGGCTGCTCGTCATCGCGATTTTGTTGAACTGGCTTCATCTACTCAGAGTCATCTAACCATGTTCCACCTTTGAAGCAGATTGATAATATCACTGCGAATAATAGGTAGTAGTGGAGGTGCAGCGATTGGAAAATAATCTTTCGTCCCACACCAGTTGGGGTTTGGCATCTCCAGAGAACTTTAGTAGAAATTCGTACAACTTTCAGAGTTTTATAATGCAAGGAGAGAGGTGTGGCACAGCGGCCAGGGCAGCTGCCTGCGAAGCGCAGGGCTCGTGGTTCTATCCCCGGCGCCGGCTCAGCTCAGCACCATGTGACTCTGGGCAATAGCTCACTTAATCTCCCCGACGGCCCCCAGCGCCTTGAGACCCTTAGGGGTGAGGAGTTTGCGCTTTACACATCCCGGATTTAATGCCACATATATTTCTTGGGGATACCTCCAATATCACTTTGCGTTATTGTATCTACATAAGGCTGTATATTTGGGCAACACCCCTTATTTTAAAACAAAAGCTTTGCCTGACTGACCCTGTTTATCACTCAATTTAAAGTATTTTTTGACAAGAGACATCCACCCAATCTACTCAGGCTGACCTTTTAACAAGGCAGCAGAGAATTCAAGACCTTTTTACCTGTATCAGTCCATACCAACAATTGGCAGCTGAAGCTGTATGGGCAGATGAATCTGTGGCCAGCTTCCATCAGGGACTGTGAGAGAAGTTAAAGGACGTGCTACCTTTAAAGGTGAATCGACCTACCATCTCTGCAGCGTTAATCGAGTTAATATAGCAGATAGAAGCCCAACATAAGCCCCACTCTGCTGAACGCAGAAGCTGCAACTGGCAAATATGGACTCTGAAAACAACAGAGAATAGCAATGCAATGGTACTGACAGAAGAACCTATGCATGTTGGAGAGAAACGCAAGACACTTCCCCCAAAGGGAAATAACAGAAAAAAAGGCAGGTCTTTGCCTTTGTTGTGGGAAGAAGAGACATTTTGTGAAAGCTTGTCCACAGCTGCTGGGAAACATATTGGCTCATCCCTGAAAGACGGATTCAGGAGATGTTTATTGATTGCTGAAGTGTCTGACAAACACTGCTTATTATTTCTTGCAAGCACTCAGTCACCTTTCAGGGAGCCTTCACAGTCCATGCGCCTCCATAAGCTCAATTGATAATAAGTTCCAGGCAGAGATTCAAATTCCACCTCAAAAGAAACCTGTGAAAGAAGAAATTAACTTCAGGAGCAGTGTGGATGTAAAAGTCTCCTGATATTAATGGCCACACAAACAGGCCACATCGACGAGATATGTTGTGATTTGATCGATGCCCTCACCTTTCTAATTGTCGTGCTTAATTTGTGCCGGTGCTTTGCGGTGCTCAGCACCGGCATGTATTTTACAGGGCCGGGTCTATAAGATTGTTTTTCCCCTGGGCGGCAGGCCCGGTAATTATTAACAAAAGTTTACCTGTCCTCCTCTGCTTAAAATGTCTTCGCACGCTGACTCACCCTGGTCCAGGCATGTTGAACGTGAATCATCATCACGTTCGTAATGTCAGCAGTGCATGCCTGCACTTCACGTACCATTTCTATTGGATAATCGTGGCTGCGGGAGGGCTCATGGCTGAGGTGGGCTGAGGCAGGCTGGGAAAGTTCAGAACAAACTTCCCATAATGTCGTAGTGCAGAGAAGAAGTGCGTAGCAGCCTTTCTTCAAAGACCTCGCACTGAACTGCATTTGACGCGCTTGTGTCGTGGTCGGGGCCACTACCAACTTCATTCATTGTCAGATGCAGGTGTGGACGTGTTCCTCTGTACACTTTTAAAACTGCCAGTCACGAGCGTGGCAGCATTACTGGGAGCAGCTGGGCCGGAGGTCCTGCAGGGCATTCTGAACTGCAAACTCCCGCCTGGCCTGCACAAGCTAATTGGAGCACCCATCCGGTGGCCCACTGTGATCAGCAATCACCCTCATGGATCAGTAAGTGGAGGAAATCATTGTTGGCGCTGGGCGGAAGGGGGTTGGGGTGGATGTGTGTGTCATATGTATGCATGTGTTTTTGCCTTGGCCTTGAAAACAAGCATTTACAATGCAATGGTCTCGGCATTGTTAAAGTTAGAGCTATTGGCATTGCTCATGACATTATTTTTGTTTATGTTTTTGTTTTTAAAACATTTAAAGAAACGGCATTGTTATTTACAATGTCAATAGCTTAATCACTCTCAAATGCGAGACCTATCAATCAAAATGGTGGCAAAGGCCCTCGCTGACACACTGGTGAAAGTGGCACACTCGCTTATTAGGCCAGGCCAGAATGGTTTGATACCTGCGCCAGGGACTCGACAAAGCACCTGTAGATTGCGTCCAGGGCTGGCTCATATGCATGAGGTTCTGAACCAGGTGCCCTGGTGCAATTTTCCTGATTTAGAGTGCTCAATTGCACAACCTAATAAAGATGGATGGGACGGTCTTGCGCGATTTGAACTCAGCACTTGTAGATAACCGCAGATGTCAGCGAACAACGGTTAAATATCTGAATGTATTTGCCGACAAAACATGAGTGCACCCTTCTTCTGGGATTTGAACCGGTAATCCAAGGCTGTAGGCAGATATCAATAGCAGGTGGTTTACTTGCCAGCTCTGTTACAGACGAGTCAGACGCTCTCCCAACATGCAGTTTGAAAAGTATCGCAGGCGATTTCCAAGAAAAGTGCTAATATTAATTAGGAGGTGGTCCTTTTATCTTCAAGCCTTGGTTTGTCTGGAGCCGGATAGGAGGAAGGCAGGGAGTGGATACTGGATAGGATGATGATCGCAGGTGAGAGATGTCCTACCTAGCCTTTACCCTAAAGAGACTGAAAAGATAGCTAGCTACCCAGGACAAAGCAGACAGCCTCCACGAATGGTACAACTAGCCCCCACCCCACCATGAAGCACAAACAGGAAGAAAGTCACCCTCTCCATGCAGCAGCATCTTAAAGGGATCTCAGTTTGTGATCGCGTATAGTCACTAAGTGGCCTCGCTAAACCCACATGGTCTCTATGGTGGAATGAGACAATATAGGCCCAAAATGCAGATGGAGTTAAGCATTTAACAGGGTGATCCCAGTAGTAAGGTGAATGCGGGATGAATAATTTAGCGGGTGACGTGACACCACTAGATACATTTTATTCTTCTGAAGGGTGATAATACATAAACAGGGGATCACACACGCTTAATGCAGACCCCTGCGGTTAAGGGGGAAGCTTTCAGGGTTCCCAACCTTCAGAGGGCCCCCATGAAGACCAAGACCAAAGAAAATCTGTGAGATATAGAGGACTCAAGGACCTCTAATCAGTCTCACATTCTACAGGAAGCCCTATTATTTTGTCACGTCACTGCATTCGCAAAATGCTAGCAAGTTGGCAAGAACGTACCTGTGATGTCGTCCCAGCCTGAGATCCTTACCAGACTGAGCCCTCAATAATCCCGGTTTCGAGCCGGAGCCGCACTCTGCTCCTCGCACACCAGGCACATAGTGTAAGCTTTTTAGATCCGCCCTCGCCGATCTACGAACACCTGTCAGAGCCAGAGGAGGGGCGCCGGGGTTAGCGGCAGCTCCTGGGCTGGGGACACCTGGGAAGGGGAGTGTCCTGGTTGTGAGAGCACCTGAGCTGCCCGTGTACACCGTGGGTGAGAACAGAGAGCATCTTGCCCGGCAGGAGGGGGAACGCATGCAAACTAACATTCTCTGCCCGAGAAATGAAAAGCAGGCTGTAAATTATCGGACTGCGGTACCACGAGCAAACTGCAACTTCCACCGTTGGAGTAAGATGTCATGCATATGGTATCAGTCTGCACAATCACCTGCGGCATCACAAGCAGATTCCAACATTCCCAGTCTCAGGTAGACACTACAAATAAAGGCGCTCTCCGTGACAGCAATATTTACGATATTAAGAATAAAAGTGTGCTACCATTCTGCCTGGTTATAAACAAATCATAGCGACACATCGAATTAGGAGACCGCGGCACAGAGACACTGCAACGTGCTAACGAGCCTCCGGGATGTATACTGCTCCTAATACCGGTTTGCTGTTAAATAGCGGTTCTTATCAAACGCTCTCCTTTTTAAGCGCTGTAAATAATAGGTATTCTTATTAGCTAATTTAGACATACAACATTTCTCGACTTCGAATAGATGTAAGGCCAAGGTGGGAACCTGCTGGGACGGGAGAAGGTCCTCACTACACGATATAAGTGCAGCACAACAAAGCGACCCCCGCCTACGTGGCACTCACCAGTTGCTCTTTGGAATGGCTGCGGGCCGTGGGATTATGCACCGCCCATTTTTCCGCTCTATGATTGGCTGGCCTGCTGCTTACAATATTTTCATTGGGCAGAGCCTTAGCGGCCAGCAACCATTGGTTTCTGTGTGGATCAACAGAAGAGCGTTACCGAGAACAACTGACATAGAAGAAGGGCAATTAGTCACGGTGACAGGACTAAGGGCTATAGGAAGTGAAGACAGCCTATGGATTAGAAAAAACACTTCAGAGTATATGTTTAGTTATGGAAAATACGAGCGAAATAAATAGCCAACCAGAATAACAGCCCCACGTCTGAGTACAGAAGGGAATGATTCGTGAACTAAGGTTAGCGTACATGCAAAGATGAAAAGCAATGGACCTTACATGTGGTTGAAACCAAGAATAGTTACCGATCGGTCAGGAAATCTATCAGGTGAGCGGCAGAGGGAGCCGAGGGCAGGGGGAGAGGACAAGCACACCACTGCCTTTCTCCGAGGTGAAGCAGAAATGCCTCGGAGAAAGGCAGCGGCGGTTTCGGATTCGGGGGCGTGTTTTTCTTTTTCTCTCCTCTTGCCATTGGCTGGAGGAGAGAAAAACACGCCCAGCGAAAAGTAACAAAAAAACACGCCCCCGAATCCGAAAAGGACGGGGCTTGTTTTGCGAGACAAGCCTCTTCTCCAATGGCTGGCCAGCATTTAAGATGCCCGCCAATGGAGAAGAGGAGAGAAGAGGGGCGGGTTCAAGCCCCTCTTCTCCAAGTCATTAAATCTCGCGAGCAAGACTGCGCAAGCGCAGCCTTCGCTAGCCGAGACCTAAAAAGGACTGTGCATTTTTGTAGGGTTTTAGTTTCTTCGCACCTTTTACCAGTTCACACTGTCTGCTGACCACATGTGGGGAAACAGGATTGCAAGGGTACAAGATCACATTTATTAGGAATAGCAGATATCTGTAAAGAAGGCCGTTTCTAATGTTCCAATTGCTTTTAACTTTATTGAAGTGAAGAGATGGGCTGATGGGGGTGATGAGAACCAGAAAAAAGCTTTTAAAAACGGCACCCACCATCCAGAAAGAAATGGAAACACTTTTTCATTTTAATGGGCGGAAGGAGGTTAGCTAATAGCAGTAAAGTATTTTGCATATGAATTCCACATAGTTGCTGCATTGTCTCTGCAGAATCAATTTTTGTTTAAAATATAAAAATCTATTTGAGCCAACACAGATGGATTTCCGAATAAATTCAACTTTCACAAACGTTTGCTATAGCAAAGGAGTCTGTGTACTTTTTCTGCTTACATTGTGCAAGGGTGTTTTTTTCCTTCATTTATTCAAAGCTCGAGTCCCATGCCCACACAAAACAAAGTGAGTTTTCAGGAGAGGTGATCACGTGGCCTAATGACTGCAGCTGCCCGCCAGGAATCACAGGGAACCCGGTAGGAATCCCTTGGCTCAACACATTGTGAATCCGATAAATCTCCCTTTACATAAAAACAAGTATAATGCACTCTCAATTGTTGAGCAGTGCTTTTCTGCCCTCATTCTGGGATCTCATCACACCATGTAAAGCTGCCAGAAATAAAATACGGGTTCTGCTTGTCAACTCTGCTCTAATCTTATCCCATATGAACTAAGGGGAAAGCATTAAGACTTGATGTCAGAAAGAGATACTAATCTAATCATTCTGACTTAATAGCACAGAGTGAATCCTGAGAGTCACATGAGGTCAAACACAGCTACCTTGCTTGCCCAAATCACATAATCATAGATTAGCTTTATTTCACCACACAACCTTTTTGCCGAAATTGTGCTATAAATGCACTTTTTACTTTAATTTTTCCCCAAAATGTAATCGGGGTGAGAACCTCTTTTACTTTAAGAAGGCTCACTAACAGAAATTCCGATCAGGTATTACACCTGGTGTTCAGCTGTACCAATGGCAGATGTGGGTGGAGCCACTTGAGGAAATGGGTGGAGCTGGGAGAAGTGGGTGTGGCCTCCTAAGAAAAATTGTGAGCACCTGCACCTATTATTTTACAAATTAAGCACTTGTCATTGATACTACTTGGCTGAGTCTTCAGACTCAGACACACAGAAAATGACCATTCCATCATCATTTGTGCTGAACATTGGCAAATAGATCCAATTCCTGGAGAACCCATTCCACATGATTCCATCTACCCACTGATTGTCAAAGAAGATATAATTCTGCTCCGATATTTGCAAACAAATCTTCATGAAAATCTTTATAAAGTGCTTATCTATCGTTCAACTTCATGGGCAGGAGCACCAATCTTCGTTGACGAGGCCACTGGGGAATACCGACTTTATATCAGTTATAGAGAACTCAACGCCATCACAATCTGTAATCAATATGTTCTCCCCCTCATTTCCGTAGTCCTCAAAGTAACAAAGTCAGCTAAGATTTTCAGAAACTAGATCTCAGTGGAGCTAATAATCTGGTGCTAATAAGGGAGGGGAATTAGTGAAAACTTGTTATGTCCACTTTGACAACTTTGTTATGCCCTTTGGTCTGCGCAACGCTCTTACTGCATTCCAACATGTTGTGAATTATATATTCAGAGACCTCTTATACAGTGGAGGCTGGCAGGGCATGGGTGGAGTGGTGGGGGGAACAAACAAAATAACATTGACCTCTTCACACCCGCCGTCTCTACTCCGTTGCTTCTCTTCCTGGCAAGTCCTAAAAGTAGAAAGCACACATTGCTCAGACCAATCACAATGCTGCAATGCAGCATTGTGATCGGTCTGAGCACCGTGCTTCTGAGCTCAGACGGGGACTGGGAGCCTGTGCATGTTCTCCACTCAGACTGTGTATTACAGCCCAGTATAGAACATGCAAAGTGTGCAGGACCGTTTGGCCGTCCAAACCGCCATGCGCACTTATTGTGCACAAACCATTCTCCTCCCTGTGCCACCAGCCTGCCCCACCCTAACCCAGTCCCGTAGATACGAAAAATAAAATATTATTAACAATGTTATTATCATTTTATTTTTCCTTTTTCCTGCTCTGAGAGCAGTGGGGCGACGCTCGTCCACCTTAGCAGAGGAGCCGCCCCTGCTCTTAGATATATTTATGGTTGTGTAGTTGGATCACATCCCAATCTACTCAATAACATAGAAGAACACCAAAACAACTTAAATAACTCCTTGTAAGACTTTGAAAACATTTGCTATATGCCACGGCTGAAAAATGCTTCTTTGAGATACCAAACATTCCCTTTGTATGCTTTGAGATTTCAGTGCAATGCATTAGCCTGGATCTTATAAAGGTAAAAACTGTACTTAATTGGCTTCATCCAAGAACAGTGAAAGAAGTCCAAAGATTCACTGAGTTTCCAAATTCCTACAGACAATGTATTCAGAATGTTTCTGTCATTATGCAGCCCATAGGCCTGGTGGCCAGGAATGGAATGGAGCAGGAACAAGCATTTAACACACTCAAGGCTGACTTCACCTCCTTACTAATTCTAAGACATCTGGATGATAGACTTCCTTGTGTGGCCGAAACAGGTGCTTTATCATTTGCAGTCATTCTTTCACAACGAGACCCAAAAACGGATGTGCTGCATCCTGCTGCCTATGACTCTGACAGATGCTAAAAGGCCTTAAAGGAAGCTTTCTTTTTCTCTGATGGCATCATTTAGAAGGAGCACATCCTAAAATAACAGTTGAACTGACCATAAAAACATATTGTATTTGACAAGTATGTAATGTGATATGTGATGTGAAATGTGATAATGGTAGACATGCCTGTTGGACACTTTTTTACTTTCACTATAAGTTAACCTACTGACCAGAGAATAGGCACTGGAAGACTGACACACTCTTTTGTCAATCAGAAGTCTTGGAACTCTGTATTTTGCCCATTTCTACTGCAATATCTAATTATAGTTCTAGATCTGGTTAACAAGCTCAAAATAATTTTTGATCTCTGCAATGGATACAATTGGAACTTGAAAAGAGATCACTTCAGAATGGTCTCCTCTATCAAAGAGAAGACTTGTATCTCCCTCATCAACAACTAGATTCCATGGTGTAGAAAAGATAACATGATTCCCCAGTGACAATCATTTACTTGTCACTACCCACACATTGGCAGCTAAATGTCATATTTCTGGTTTCTGTGTTTTAACCAGTTTTGTCAGATGCAGTTAGCCAACCACCCCTAGTATAATAGATGGATCACCAGAATGCAAATGAAAGAGGTTGTGTATTCCCATATCCACTGAGCCCAACGACGACACCTTGTGACCTGGAAAGGATATGATGCATCTGAGAGGTCTTGGGAACAAGCACATTTTGACCAGGCTCCCAAATTAGTTGAAACATTTCATAATACTCGTTTGTTGAAACCTGGGCTCATCTGTACTTCCTAGTTCGGGGTAATTTTCGGGTTGGGGTGTACTGTCAAGAGTCAGGAAAAACACACACAGCCAATAGCACCCTGGGGCTAGAAATGGTGGAAGACAGCTTAATGGAATGTAAACTCATGAGAAGCAGGAACACTAGACAACTGCTTGATCACTCTTTTGCTGGTGTTAAGGTCAGCTCTGGGTTAATCATGGCACTGCCTTATTTAAGGCTAGTCATGGCTAATGGTCTTCGCCTGGCACCATGTTGCTAGATACAACACTACATGTAAACACTGTTTATGTGTACCAGTATGCACTCTTATCTGTCCTACTTGTGTATTGTTTTCTTCCATTCCGGTTCTCTCAGTTTCTCTGTTTTCAATGAATTCTGATAAAAAAGCACTTCTCAGGCTTTGCACTCTTAAGTTCTCACAGATTGGTCTTTACATATCCTCAATATTCATTCATTGCAGCAGAAAAGAACAATATAGTATCAAGTAAAGATACCACAACCAGATCCAGCATGTAGTAAATGTCATATTAATGAAGTGCTGACAGGTGGATGCATTACACAACCCAAAGGGCATAACAGTCTACCCATAATGACCATATTTCTTTTGATAACCAAACTTTATTGAGTTTATACAAGTACCAAGATATGATGGGAAAAAACAATGGCAAAGGAGATAAAAAGAATTGAAAAAATAAAAGAGACATCGTAAGTACTGTACTGCTGACAATTTGTGAGCGCCACAGCACCTGCATGGAAACGGTCCCCAATGCATTCTCTAGGGTACAAATATATTGTAGTATTCCCACCATCCCCCCCAGATCTTGCTGTGTTTGTGGGGGGCATCCCCTTGCTGCGTATGGGTTCCTCTAATTTCGCACACCAGTCCATTGTCACTTTTCACTCAACTTGGGAGGGGATGTGGGCTGATTTCCAGTGTCATCTGATCTCCCTTTAGGCGACAATGACCCCCTATTCCCACCAAGGCGCTTTCTCACTTAGAGCCCACTACATCCTCCAGGATTCCCAGTAGGTCAACTCGAGTGTGGGATGTAGGGGGTGGAGGGGGTTCAGCTGGGTGCTCTATAATTAGGGAAAATGTAGAGAAAATCTTGGCCCAGTACTGGGCAATAACTGGGCATTCTCAGACCATGTGAAAGAACCCGCATTAGTCAGTAGCATGTATAGGACCTACTGCATTAGTAAGCTCCCCCATCCTTTCCAGCCACTTAGGGGTAAGGTAGGCCAAGTGGCGATATTTCAATGTGACAAGGTGCAGGAGGGATGAAATGGCCATCTCTCTCAGGTCAATTTTGGCATTGAGCCTGTTGCTCTCATCCAGTGGACCCACACATTCCTCCCATTGTTCCCTCTGGGTCTTAGAGTTGTTTGGGGCGATAGTTATAAGGGATTTATATATCGTTGAGATTGCGCCCCTTTCGGGCAGGCCCAAAGTGACCTTTGGTTCTAGTGGGTTGTTCTCGGGTAGGTCTGACAACCTGGGGTTATAGGTTGCAGCGCAAATGTAGGTATTTATAGGATTGTGAGTCGTGCAGAGTGAATTCAGTCTGCAGCTCCACAAAGGAGATCATATGAGAAGCGCTCCCGATGTCATCCAGCTTGGAGAAGCTGTTAATATTCCAGTGTTCAAAACCCTCTAGGCAGGCCATCTGAAGAAGCAATGTGCCATGCCGGCGGGAGGTCTCCAGCATGGGGAATGACCACATTTTTTATTAAAAGAGGTCTTCCATTCATCACCTGCCCTCTGGAGATGATGAACAGATGATTCCCTTTCAAAGGCTTCAATGTACCTCTTTAGCACCATCTCTTCTCACTGTGTAAAAGGTTTAATACAACCATACAGTGTAAGTGCTGCATGTAGCAGATCGATCGCACAGTCATAAGGCTAAAAAGGCAGAAGTTAATTAACGTCCTTTTCTTCAGACATCAGTGAAGGCTTGATAGATCTGAAGGAGATTGTTGTGTACTTAGTGTCTTTTTTAATGAGTATAAACTATGGTGCCTTGTAGTATTGTAGTATATGATAATATATAAGTAATGCAGCAATGTGTCTTTAAGAATCTGTGTACATTTCAATTGTGGTTGACATCACTGGGTTCTGGAATGTAAACTGAATGGTCAGATTGCTGTTGGATGTTACTGCAATCAGTCGTGGGTCTTGTTCCTGAATTAAACTTCATTTCTTAATAATCTACATGACTCTTCTTGGATTACTTGGCGATATACATCACTACATTAATTGGCGACGCTTGGATTTATCGGCTGGAACCACGCATTTTGGAAAAAAAGATTAGACTGTGACCCACCGACCTTGGATGATCGTCAGAACTTGGATTTTCATTGCGAAACTTATCTCTTAAATATAAGTTTTGGCCCTGTGAGTACTGTCTGTCCATTTGCTCATTTTATTTGGGGATCGTTAATTTAAAAGGAAAAAACAGAGAAGCTCACCGTTTCCTAGTCGCGCGTTATTTTCAAATGCGCTACCTTCTCTGCACCCGACCTTCCCCGTGCTTCTCAACGCGCTCAAAGCGCTCATCAGCGTGTGCGGATGACGTCATGCGTTTCATAACGCGATGATGTCAGCACGTTTTGGCGGCCATTTTTGAAGATTGGGAAGATTTTCATGGGCTTATATTGTGGATACGCTCTAAATGCAAGAGACTAAACGATTGGTGTAACCGAGTCTAATTCAAAGGCACAGTTTTCAAGAATATATAGGATTCACGCAATAGTTTTTGTTTTGGACAATCTTTAATTGTGTGTATGTGTATATATATATATATATATATATATATATATTCACTGAAAAAAATGAAGGTTTCAGGGGCGTTATAGTTAGGAATTGGCATTTAAAAAACCTTAGAAATTCACTGAAAAAAACATGGGTTTCAAGGGCATTATAGTTAGCTGGACATTTCCCTCGTACAAAACCCTAGAAATTCCCCTGTTATAGTTAGTTCAGCTAACTATAACTCGCGCCCCCGCAATGCACAGCTGATGACGTCACATATTACATCACTCATGACATGGTCAGTGACATCACTGATGACATCACTGATAACATCTCAAATGACATGCAATTGGTGTGAAAGTTGTGATGTGATTTTTTTCGTGTGCACAACAATATACGAACTGAGCAGTGTATCTCGTCAAAATCCAGCACCTGACGCACTATTCCCAATCAATATAACTACAATGAGATTTCTTAATAGATTTTGTGTGTACACTGTAAGTGCAGCCAATACCTCAGTGCAATACAATACAGGATTTTAGTATTTAGAATAAATCGCAAAGGTGCACCTCGTGTCTTTTTGCACGGGAACGGCTACTCTCCATTTCATTATCACCACTTTAACGGAAGTAAAGTTGAGATCAATCTAACACACTATTCAGAAGTTGGTGCAAACTGCAGATATCACCAGTATTCCAGCGATAAGTGCCCCAAAATTTAACACCATGGTGGACTCCATCAAATAACAGTAATAAGAACAAGAAAGAGTCACACAGCAGTTAAGAGAACAACCAAAAACATTATTATTTTTTTTCAAACTTTATTTTTTATAATAATAAATATATAAACGATAAACTATTTTCAAACTTTATTTTTTTATTAACATAAATATAAACAATAAACTAATAAACAAAATGTAACAACAATAATACAAAACAACAAGGCGGAACACTCCAGTAGGAACCACGGATGTTGACGACAGACCTGGAAAATCAGAAAGATTGTTAAAAAAAAAACAACATGGTATTCTCAACAAAATACCACAAGAAAAAAAATAACAGATATATAAAATGTATACAGCTAACAAAATTTTATAAGTTTAACTTACAAAAACTGTAAATGTTGCCGCTTTAAAATATTTACCGAATTTGAGGATTTTTTTTTGCAGAAGGCACCACGCCCACAACGTTTTTCTTCAGTGGTGAAGAAATGTTTAACTTTTTCCAAGGGGCAAACAAAGACCAATGCCACCTTCTTCATTCGCAAGATTTGCCAAAGAGTTCTGTTACGAGGGGATCCTAACAAAAAATACTCGTGCGGCATAGCAAGTATGATGAAACACCTAAGGACCCTTCATCCAAACAATCTTGCACGAGAAGAGTGCAAACAGATGAGAAACACTCCTGTTCTGTATCTGTAAAAAAAGAATCACAAATAAATGTATATTAATAACTTTCAAATGTATACTATTCCATTACTGTACAAACACATTTTATATAAAAACTGACTAAGAAACTATATCCCTGAACCACAAGTGTGACGATCGTTAAAACACTACATGCATAGTGCATACTACTTTGAAGCAGTTCATGCCCTAAAGCCTACCTCACTAAAATACTACATGCTAACTGACTAAATGATTACAGTACTATAAGGAGACACACTGGGTGAGTGACAGGGTGTTTGCTAGAAGAGTATGAATACTAACTAGGGAATTGAAGGTGTGAAACACAACTGTGTAGGTGAGTAGAGGACTGCATCCATACTGCATAGGCATTTAAAGCAGTCCATGTATTAAGGCCTGGCTCACTGCATGACTACTTGGGTACTGACTGAATGATTAGAGTACAGCAAGGAGAGTGCCTAGGTGAATTTATAAGTGCTAGGCTTTTCGCACAGGGAATGGATTAGTACTTGGTACTGAATGGGTCACTAGAGGAGTGCAAAAGCAGTCACAAGTGCTGAACTGTATGGATACTGACTAGGAAATTTAAAGTGTGAAAGACAAGTGTCTAGGTGGTTAGAAGACTGCATGCATAGTGCATAGGGGTTTGAAACAGTCCATGTGCTAAGGCCTGGCTCAGTGTATGAATACTTAGGCAGTGACTGAATGATTAGAGTACTGCAAAGATAATATCTTGGTGAATGTATAAGTGTTTGGGTTTTAGCACAGTGAATGGATGGGTCACTAGACGACTGCAAAGGGAGTGACAGGGTATTTCCTGGAAGTGTATGGATACTGACTAGGTAATTGAAGGTGAGAAAGACAATTGTGTAGGTGGTTAGAGGACTGCATGCATAGTGGATAAGGGTTTGAAGCAGTCCATATACTAAGGCCTGGGTCCCTGCATGAGTACTTGGGTACTGACTGAATGATTAGAGTACTGCAAGGAGAGTGCCTGGGTGAATTTATTAGGGTTTGGTACAGTGAATGGATTAGTACATGATGCTGAATGGGTCACTAGAGGAGTGCAAATGGAGTGACAGGGTGTTTGCTGGAAGTGAACGGATACTGACTGGGGAATTGAAGGTGTGAAAGACAAGTGTGTAGGTGCTTAGAGGACTGCATGCTTAGTGGATAGGGGTTTGAAGAAGTCCATGTGCTAAGACCTGGCTCAGTGCATGAATACTTAGGCAGTGACTGAATCATAAGATTACTGGAAAGAGAGTGTCTTGGTGAATTTATAAGTGTTTGGGTTTTGGCACAGTGAATGGATTAGTACATACTGTTGAATGGGTCTCTACAGGACTGCAAAGGAAGTGACAGGATGTTTCCTGGAAGTGTATGGATACTGACTAGGGAATTGAAGGTGTAAAAGACAAGTCTATAGTATGTTAGAACACTACATGCATACTGCATAGACATTTGAAGCAGTCTATTTGGTACTTAGAAACTGACTAAATAATCAGACTACTTCTAGGACAGTGCTTAGGTAAAACTTTTACATTTTCCGTTCTGCCACAGTGAACAGAATAGTACATGGTACTGCACCTTAGTGTCAAACCCTGACTCATTTTATCAATGCATAAGCAAAGACTAGCTTCTAATGCTACTAAAACTTGACAACATGAGAGGTTTTAAATTAGTTATCTGTCAGCAAATACACGATGTTACCAAATGCTTCTCTCACAGTGGTTCTCAAATGCACACAGACTCACAGTGTAATTCTAGACAACAACCACTATACCTAGGAGTTTACCAAAAATCATTCACTACTGTGGAAGTGGTAAGCGAACTGCACACAATCTTCATATTTCAGGACTGCACTTTTGTGTCAAAGCCTGACTCATTTAATCAAAGCGTAAGCAAACACTGGCTTCTAATGCTACTAAAACTTCACAACATGACAGGTTTTAAAACAGTTATCCGTCAGTAAATACACAATGTTACCAAATGCTTCTCTCACAATCCTTACCCAAATGCACACAGACTCACAGTGTGATTTTAGACAATCAACACTATCCTAGGACTTTACCAAAACTTATTCACTACTGTGGAAGGGGTAAGGGGACTGCACACAATCTACATATTTAAGTACAGCACATCAGTGTCAAAGCATGACTCATTTAATCAACATATAAGCAAAGACTGGATTCTAATGCTACTAAAACTTAACAACATGACAGATTTTAAAACAGTTATCTGTCAGCAAATACATGATGTTTCCAAATGATTCTCTCACACTGATCCCAAATACACACTAACTCACAGTGTGATTCTAGACAAGCACCACTATCCCTATGAGTTTACTAAAACTCATTCACTACAGTGCAAGTGGTAAGGGAACTGCACACAATCTACATATTTCACGACTGCAATTTACTGTCAATGCCTGACTCATTTAATGAAAGCAAAAGCCATAACTGTCTTCTAATGCTACTAAAACTTGACAACCTGACTGGTTTTAAAACAGTTATTTGTCAGCAAATACACGATGTTACCAAATGCTTCTCTCACAGTGGTTCCCAAATGCACACAGACTCACTGTGTGATTCTAGACAAACAACACTATCCCTTGCACTATACCAAAACACATTTCTTCATCTAGAAGTAGTACTACATTTTAGTATAGAAACATAACATAACTCATTTCACAAATTCATAAACAATGACTGGTTTCTAATTCTACCAAAATATAAAAACTGCACAGTTATCTGTCTACAAACACATGAAAAACACAAATGCCAATCACAGAATGGTTTCTACATGCACACACATTGTAGAGAAAATAAGTACTCCCTACACTTTAGCAGGAAAAATACATTAGTCTGATTAAAATCAAAATAGTCTACATACATCCCCTCACAATTAAATAACTCATCTTTCAAGTTCTTTTGTAGATTAAGGAGTATATCAATCACTCACCATATTTTCTTTTACAGAATCTCTGCACTGTGCACCTCTCAGCAAAAGCAAAGAATGAAAAAGTTTCCCTTTCATTTTTCACACATATACATGTAAACATCAAATCACAATCCTTCGCACATAAACTCAAAAGCAACACACATTTCTATTGGTTAAACATTTCAACCCTTTCCAACTGAAATACATTTCAACCCTTCCCCCAATCTACCTTCTGCCTGTTACCATAGAAACAGGTCATGGAACACTGCACTGAGCTCACAGGTCACAAGTTCAGCACACAATGTTCCTACACAAGACAGGAAGTGTGCTTGACATTTCAACATATCAGCTTATCATATGTAATGTTCCATACAATCTGTTTTTATTAACCAATAACAATCATACCTTTAAAAAACAAAAATATACACCCTACCTTTCAGTGTAGAAAGTTGTTCTACAACCAATGATTTCTTGTTGTTTTTCAAAAAACGTTGCCGTGGATCCGCGCACCCACCGCGAGAGAATCCGTGCATCCAACGCGATAGGATGCGCGCACTGTGCGCGCATTTCGCCGCTTTTTTTTTTTAAAAAAGGGGGGCCACAGGGGTTCCTTCTGGGACCCCCTAAGCAGATCTAGAGGGTGAGTATTTCCACTCTGCCCCCTTTATATCTTTTACACACTTATTCCCCTTCCATCTTCAGCCTCGCTTCTACCGAGGCAGAAAATGGCCGCCAACAGTTCCTGGTTTCGAATGTAGAGAGACGCTCGACAGCCAATTAGCATTCAGCGCGCGATCGGGAGGGTGCGCGCTCCGTTCGGGGAGGGTGCGCTTACGGTGCGGGTTCGGTCCGCGGATCCTCCGCGGCCATAGATATCACTAACTTTTTTACCCTAATTTTCTCAGAAACTACTGAACAGATTCACACCAAATATGCAAAAGGCAAGAGTCCGAACTGAGGACTACCTCTTTGCCAAATTTGGTGTCATTCCGTTCAGCGGTTTGGGCTGTAGCTGCGACAACAGATCCTATGGGAAATTGCATGGGGAAAACGCGTTTTGGGACCCCCCCTTGTTTCTCGGCCCCCGCTTCACGGATCACTGCAAAACTTTTAGGGTAGGAGCGGAGCGGAGCTGGCCAAAAGTTTGGAGAATTTCGCGAAGATTCGTCAATTGGCGCCAAAGATATTCCCAATAGAATGTTGCGGATTTTCTATGGAAAATAGGTCCTAACTATAACTATCTACTGGCGACCACCAGTAGATTTTATATATATATATATATTTTATTTTTATTTTTTATTTTTTTTAATACTGTTGGTTGTGGTGTTAAGTTTTAATAAACATGGATAATTCAAACAACAGCATTTTGGCACCACCATGTTTCTTGAAAGTTTCCGGCAAGCCACCTACACCATGGCATAAGTGATTAAGAGTCTAAACTAACTATTTAGAGGCTATAGATGCTTTGGATTACTCTCCCTCCAGAAAGAGCTATTTTATTTAATCACCTAGGAGATGCAGGCCAACAACCTTTTGACAGTTTACCAATTGTACAAAATGCATCAACAGATGATTCATGGAATGTGTTTACAGAAGCTTTAGCGCGTCTTGGAAAACAATTTAAAGATGAACCCTCTATAATGGTGGAACGTCATGTTTTTGTGAAACGTAAACAATTGCCAGAAGAATCTATTGAGGATTATTTAGCCACGTTGAGAGTCCTTGCTACAAAATGTGATTATGGTCTTTACCTTGACACTGCACTTCGAGATCAGCTGGTCTTCAATTGCTATAACAAAAAGATTCAAGAACGTATTTTGACTTGCAAGAGTCCTACACTTGATGAGATTATGGTCATTGCACGAATCATAGAATGTTCTGTCACTTCGCAAAAAATTATTGCAGAATCTTCAACAACAAATTCTACCAGTAGTGTCATGTCTGTATCCACGAATGACAGTAAAGAATGTAACATAAGTGCTGTCAATACTCGTAACAAAGATAGGAAATATGTTGACGGGAAACCTAACATTTTCTGTTACAGGTGTGGCTCGAAATTTCATGTGGGTAACAATCCAAATTGCCCAGCTTTAGGTAAAAGATGTAACAATTGTAAAAAAGTTGGTCATTTTTGTACGGTTTGTAAAGTACCAAGAGACAAGAGTAAGGTTAATTTTGTGTATACAGAAGATGAAATTTGTGAAGCTCTCAATGTAGCCTCCTTATCTGTTGAGGTCAACGCTTTGGATGGTGATGCCATTAAAGGACCAAACTGTAGTGTATTAATTGGTCCTGTTGCTATTGACGTGATGGCTGACTCTGGTTCGCCTATCACTATTCTGGATGAGAACTTTTTACAAGTTATGGCCTAATACAAAGTTGACATCCACTGATGTTAATCCAAAAGCATTTGGTGGTTACAACATCATTATGCTTGGATACTTTAATGATACTATTGATTTTAAAAATTGATTGATTCATACAAAAATCTATGTAGCTGTAAATGGCAGAGACATTTTGGGGTGGCGTGACCAAGCTAGTCTAGGTCTCTTACTCAAGCCTGGACATCCTGAACCTGTTGTTTTGGGTGATTTTCCTGTCATGTCTATTTGTGACAACATAACACAAAATTCCACTCTTAACTTGTTGTTTGAGGAATACAAAAGTGTGTTCAGTAATGATGTAGGCCTAGTTAAAAACTTTGAACATACAATTAGGTTGAAAGATAATGTGACTCCTGTGGTTCAAAAAGTACGGCCTGTTCCTCTTTCTGTTAGAGATGACCTCAAGAAACATCTTGACATATTGTGCGCTCAGAATATCATTTGTCCAGTTGAATCGTCAGAATGGATTTCTGCAGCTGTAGTTGCTCAAACATTCTGGCGATATTCGTCTATGCGCAGACATAAGAATTCTGAATCGCAATATTGTTGTTGATGCTCATCCTCTTCCAAAAATTCATATGTTGGCGAAATTAGGTAGCAGTAAGTTCTTCTCCACGATTGACTTACGTTCAGCCTATCATCAAATTCCATTATCAATTGAGTCTCAACCTCTCACTACATTTGTTACCCCTTTTGGTGTTTACATGTATAAAAGACTCCCGTTCAGATTAGCTTCTGCAGCTAGTATATTCCAAAGATTAATGGACAAAATGTTTGATAACTGTCCTGGCATTCAAGCTTTTCAAGATGACATCCTTGTTCATTTTGAGAGTATAGAACAACACTATGTTCTGTTAAAGAAGGTTTTGAATATTTTACATACACATGGTATGACTCAACATACACAAATGCAAATTTCTTTCTCAAAATGTTGACTATTTAGGTCATAAGTTATCAGCATCTGGTATCAAACCCAAAACTGCTCTTTTGGATGCCATTAAATGTGCGCCACCCCCTACTGATAAAGATTCATTAAGAACATTTCTAGGGTTGAGCGAATACTATGCTCGCTTTGTTCAAGGGTATGCATTAGTAGTACAACCTCTTAGGAATATATTTAAAAAACATGCAAAATTCGATTGGTCAATTGATACACAAAAAGCTTTCACGTCTGTAAAAGATTTGATTTTAAATGCTCCTGCTATCAAACCATTCACTTATGGAGTTCAAAGCATCATTACAGTAGATGCAAGTGCAAAAGGTCTGGTTTCTGTGCTTAGTCAGATTGTAGATCGACGTGAAGGTACTATTGCATTTGCATCTCGTACTTTGAGTTCAGCTGAAATCAATTACAGCTCAATAGAGCGGGAAGCCTTAGCATGCACGTGGTCTGTGGAAAAATTGTAAACTTACATTTGAGGAACAAAATTTTTGTTGTACACTGACCACAAACCTTTAATATAAATGTTAGGCGACAGCTGCTCTAACAGAGCATCTTCACGTTTGATTAGACTCCTAGCTCGACTACAGGAGTATAATTTTGACATTAAATACATTCCCGGTGGGAAAAATGTACGGGCTGAATGTCTTTCTCGGATCCCATTGTCAAATATGCAGGAATCTTTAAAATCAGAGGACGATTTTGAATGTGTATATTCATGTGATACAACATTACAAAATCTCTCAGGATGATTGGATTAGTTATTCTGCAGATGATAACTGTTTACAGAACGTAAAAAAATATTTAGTTAATGGTTGGCCTCCTGATTGTAATTTATCTTTGGAAGAAAACACTTTTGCTCAAATAGCTGCAGAGTTATCATTCTCAAATGATATCTTGTTGCGTCAGGATAAATTTGTTCCTCCAAGAGGCATTAGAGACACTGTAATTAAGTTAGCTCATGAGGGGCATCCTGGTACCACTGGTACTATAAATAAGATCAAACAAACTTATTGGTGGCCAGGCATTGACAATCAGGTTAGAATACATGTTGATAAATGCCCTCAATGCCTTTGCTCTGATAAGCATTGGAAAACTTCAAACGCACCTCTTTGACCAGTTCAGTGGCCTAGTGGGGCTTGGAAGAAAATTGGTTTGGATTTCTCGGGACCATTCTCAGCCCTGGATACAGATAAAAAATATTTGATTGTTGCTGTCGACTATTATTCTAAATGGATCTACTTTTCTTTTGTGAAAAATGCTGACTCTAATACTGTCATTTTATTTTTGCAACGCCTATTTTTCACTGAAGGCACTCCTGAGCAGATTGTAACAGATAATGGGTCAGATTTTACAGCTCATGACTTAAACTCATTTTTAGGTGCTTTAGATGTCAAACATGTTCTTGTCCCATTGTACAGTCCATCCTCAAATGGCCTTGTTGAGCGTGCTAATCGCTTACTCGAAGAAGCAGTTCAGGCTGCTATTTCAAATGGCTTAAACATACCTTCTTTTTTACTTCAGAAGGTCTGGAATTATAACATTACACCCCATAGCACAACAGGAGTTGCACCTTTCATTTTATTAAGGGGTCGTATGTCTGCTTCTAAACTCAATCCTGCTTGGCTTATGGAAAAATCTTTTCAGTCTCCTATTGATTTGAACAGAATCAGGGATCAGGTTAAGAAGAAACAAGAAATTTATAAGCATAATTATGATAATAGAATGCATATTTCTGACAAACCGTTACAGCCGGGAGACTGGATTATAATAAAAAAAACAATCAAGTTCCAAAAGGGCATTCTAAATTGTCTGCCCCAGTTCAAATGTTAAGGGTGTCACATATGGCTGTTTTGTTACATGATAAAGGGTGGTGGAACAAAAATGCCCTTATTAAAATAACCAATGCACAAGCTAAAATTATTCTGGAAGAGCGCTAGGTGGCGCTAGCCAAGATGGCCGCGCCGAGGTAGAGCTCCGTGCTGCCTGACCCCTCACATCCGTTCTTCCTCCGTTGCTGCCGTCCTGGCTGCAATCCGCTTCCCGCCACTTGCTGCGGAGTCGTAGCCCTACCCTCGCTGCTACTTTGGGCTGCCTCTGAGCCTTGGGGACTGAGCTTTGCCGCCTGAAAGAGTCACCGCGGCGGGGGCGCGCACTCGGCCGGTTCCTCGGCCGGCGGCGCCTGCTACGAGCGCCCACGGGGCTACACGAGGGGCGCAGGCCTCTGTATGCTGGCGGCTGTGCGGAGGCGGGAGAAGCCCGCGGAGAGGCACATCGGCCTGTGACACACCGCGGGTGAGTCGGGGGGGGGGGCGACAGATCCCAAGCGCCTCCCCGGACCTTCCCCGGCCGCGGGGCCCTGATCGGCGGGCGGATCGGCCCGAGTGGTAGTGGGAGCTCGTGGGGCTGGGCCCGGATCAGCGATTGCCGCCACCCGCCATATTGTCGCGCCCTGGCCTATGAACCGGTGCATCCTCCGGAGGACTGCCTTCCTCTGCCCCCCCCAGCCCCCCTGCTCTGAGCGTATTGTGGTGATTGCTGCTGGCGAGGTCCCCCGTGGAGGCTCGGCCCCCCCCCGGATCTTGTGGAAGGCCCCTGCATATGGGGCGGTGTCGCGCTCTGGTGCCCGTGGCGGCGACCTGACGGGGGTCGACGCTGAACTGGTTCCGCCTGGTGCCGCCTGCTGGAGGGTTGCTGCCGAGGGGGCCCCTCTGCCCATTGCCCCTCGTCCCCCCTGCCTGGCGAGGTGGCCCACGGGGCTGCGGTGGGCTGGAAGGGGGCGCCCTGTGACCTCTGCGTCCCGGGAGCGGGGGCAGTAGCGGTGCTCCGGGCTGCTGGACTGGCCCTGCGGATTGAGGCCGTGGACGGCGTTGGTGCGGCCCGAGTGTTGCGGCTTGCCCGGGGGCCTTCTTCTGGGACTGCCCGCGGCGCGGGACGCGGAGCGGTGCTGGCCCGGCCCCGGCCTCGGAGGGCGGGACGCGTTGATCCACCATGGGCAAGGACAAAGGCCCTAAGCAGCTGGCAACATCCCACCAAACGAAGATTGACCGCTTTGCGACACCGGACCCCCCGGGTGCCGGCGGAGGGGAGGCGCCCGCCCCCAACAAAGACTTGGCCACCATCC
Source organism: Triturus cristatus (assembly GCF_964204655.1). Taxonomy (NCBI): domain Eukaryota; kingdom Metazoa; phylum Chordata; class Amphibia; order Caudata; family Salamandridae; genus Triturus; species Triturus cristatus. The sequence continues at coordinate 366,882,435 of NC_140585.1, forward strand.
TACACGCGATCGATGCTTCTCGCACCTCGTTGGAAGGGATGGTCGGGGAGGTGAAGATAGATGTTGCGCTTCTGAGGCAGGATCTCCGCAACGCCACGGCCCGCATCACGGAGGCCGAATCGCGGATCTCCGCGACGGAGGACGACATCCATCAATTACAAGACCAGGTCCGGGAGCTCACGACCCACTCCAAGGAACTACACAGGCGGGCGGAGAATGCCGAAAATTGCGCCCGCCGCAATAACCTTCGCTTGGTGGGCTTCCCGGAGGGGGTCGAGTCGGGCCGGGCCGACGACTTCCTGGAGGCCTGGTTTAAATCCTGGATGCCGGCGGGCAGCTTGTCAACCTGGTTCGTGGTGGAGAGGGCGCATCGGTCGCTGGCGTCCAAGCCTCCGGTAGGGGCCCCCCCGCGCCCCTTCATTCTTCGGATCCTTAACTTCAGGGACAGAGATGCCATTCTGCGGGAGGCTCGGGTGAGCGGCAAACTGGCCTATGACAATCACACCATTATGATTTTCCCAGACTACACCCGGGAGGTCCAGGAGCAGCGCCGTTCATACACGGAGGTGAAGCAGCAGCTGCGCTCCCTGGGCCTTCAGTACCAGCTCCAGTTCCCGGCCCGCCTCCGACTTGTCTTTCAGGGTAAGACGCTGTTCTTTGATATCCCCAGGGCGGCCTGGACATGGCTTACCGAGGAGCGGCCTCCGCTGCAGCCGGGCGGAGGGCCGCCCGTTGCAAGGCCCGGGTGCCCCGTTGTGGCTGAGTCCCAGCGGCCGCGGCGCGGGAAGCGCACACGCTCCCGGCAGCGGCGAGGTGCCGCAGTCCTCAAGGCCCGGTCTGTGAGCGCTTCTGGCAGACCGATGAGAGACTCCTCTGCCTCTTCTGAAGCCTCCTCCCGGGCGGCCGGGGGATCCCGGCGCCGAGCATCACCTGGGCCGACCGGATCTCCGACCCCCCTCAACACGCACATTGACTCATCAGACCTTTCTCGCAGTCCCGCTATATGACTTTTTTCTTTGTCTCTTGCAGTTGCGGGGAAGGTAACAGCCTTGCCCGAGGGCGGGGGTGGGGGGCTCCACATTCTTGCGCTCCCCAGTGCCAGCCCAGGTCAGCACATTGTAATCCGTACTTCAGGAGGGGTCCACTACGCTCTTTATACCCGAGCACCTGAGCTTGGGGTCTTGTGACTGTTGGTTCCGTTCGGGCGACAGATGCTTCTGGTTTTGAAGTGTAGGGTGGGGGGTGGGGGGTTGGGGTTGGGGGTTTGTTTGGGGTTTCTCTTCACGAGACTGTTTTGTTTGGGTTTGCACTGTTACTTACTGAGCCTTTCACACAGCGCTGCGCGGCGCGAGGCGTCGTGTCCCTTCACTCAGCTCCATTTGCGCGCTCTACTGCCGCTCACCCTCCGCCACCGTCCGCTCGCTTCCCCCGGTGGGGGCTCCATGGTCCCTCAGGGGCCTGCACGCTCCGTGCCCCCTCTGCTGACACCCGGGTCCAGGGGTATCCCCCCGGTGCCCCCCGCCTGCCCCCTCCCCGGCGCGCTCCATTCCCACTGCTGCCATGGCTGATTTAGCCCCCAAAGCCCAAGTGCGCATCCTGTCCTGGAATGTGAACGGCCTGCTGGACCGGCTTAAGCGCACTGCTGTCCTCAAATACGCCCAGCGCGCGGGTGCGGACGTGCTCCTGCTTCAGGAAACCCACCTCCTCGGTGAGAACTGTCCCTTTCTGGCGCGCTTCGGATTCGACCGGGTGTGGCACTCCGGGTTCTCGCGGGGGGTTGCGGTCCTCCTGCGCCGTTCCTTCCCTTTTGTGTTGGCCCGAGTGGTCCATGACTCCCAGGGGAGGGGGGTTGCCACTCAGCCTCTTGTCACTTTACGTGCCATCCACGGGGCTGTCCTCGGCCTTATCTCTGACCGCGTCCTGGCTAGCGGCTTTTCCACCTGGTACTGTTGTTCTCGGAGGAGACTTTAACGCCGTCTCGGCCCCGCACCTCGACTCTTCGGGTCCGGTCTCGGACTCCCGCGCGGCGCGGGCGAAGCAGCTGGCCGGGTGGGCAGAGGCACAGGGCCTCTGTGATGTGTGGCGGCTCTGGCACCCACGCACGTGACAGTATACCCACACCTCGGCCGCCCACCACACTCAGGCACGCATCGACGCGATCTTTGTCCCCTCGGCCGACTGTCTGGGTATCCAAGACGTCCGCATCCTTCCCCGGGGGATATCCGACCATTCTCCGCTTTTGCTGGGTTTGGGCCCCCCGCCTCACGGTGCTCGCCAAATGTGGCGTTTTAATGCGTGGTTCCTGCAGGACAAGACGCTCCGTAAGGAAGTGGGGACCGCGCTGGCACTCTATTTTGGCGACAACGACGGATCGGTCTCCTCGGCGGGCACCCTCTGGGAGGCTTGTAAGGCCACGGTTAGGGGGGTTGCTAAGGCACAGGTGGTGAAACACCGCCAGGCGCAGCTGCAGCGGCTCACGGCCTGCGAGGCTCAGGCGCTGCGCCTGGAGCAATCCGTCTCTGACTCTGGCGACCCGGCCGAGACCCGGCAGCTACGGTTCCTACGCGAGGAGATTCGTCAGCGGTCGCTTGACGCAGCTAAGCTTCTTTGGCAATCCTCGGTGGCGCGGGTATATGGCTGGGGCGACAAAAATGGGGCGCTTCTGCACCGGCTGGCCACTTACCCCAGGGCATCACGCATCATCCCGGCGGTGACCGACTCGGGTGGCGCGCTTCAGTCTTCGTCCGTGGCTATAGCGGACGCTTTCGCTCAGTACTACTCACAACTCTACCGGGCACGGGCATCGGATCTGTCTTTGGCTTCCTTGCTCGCCGCTGGTGCCCTAAGCCTTCCCCGGCTGGGGCCGAGTGATTGGGAGAGCCTGGAGGCTCCCATCTCCCCTGAGGAGATCGGAGACGCGATAGGGCGCACGTCCGCCGGGAAGACCCCCGGCCCGGACGGGTTCCCGCAGGAGTTTTATGCCACCTACAAGGAGCACTTGGTTCCACGGCTGGGTGCCCTGTACGCGGAGGCGGTTGAGAGAGGCTCCTTCCCCCCGGAGGCCGACATTGCCACAATTGTGGTCCTGCCTAAATCCACTCCGCCGCCCAGTGACAGGTCGGCCTACCGGCCGATCTCTCTGATCAATACCGATATCAAACTATATGCCGCGGTCCTGGCCCAGCGGCTCCGGCCCTTCCTGTCGCGTTTGGTGCACCCGGACCAATGCGGCTTCATGCCGGATCGAGGCACTCGCCATTGCCTCCGCCGCCTCCATGTGGCTCTGGCGCACCGCCACCGCCTATCTCCATACCTCACTCTCCTCCTGGCCGACTTCGAGAAAGCCTTCGATTCGGTGGGGTGGCCCTACCTGTTCGACGTCTTGGCTCATATGGGTTTCGGTCCCAAGTTTGTTGGGATGGTGCGGGTTCTGTACGCGCGCCCTCGCGCCAGAGTGTTGGTTAATGGGGCGCTGTCAGGAGCGTTCCGGATCGGCCGGGGCACACGGCAGGGGTGCCCGCTCTCACCCCTCCTTTTTGCGCTCGCAATGGAGCCCCTTGCCGCCCTAATCAGAGCGGATCCTCTCATTCGGGGATGGGAGTGGCCGGGCCTCGAGGAGGACAGGATCGCCCTCTATGCGGACGACGTCCTGCTGTACCTTGGTGACCCAGCGCGCTCGGGTCCTCGGGCTCTCCACATCTTGGGCCGCTTTTCCCGCACCTCTGGCCTCTGCCTCAACTCGCACAAGTCGGTCCTCGTGCCTCTTCACCCCTCCCGCGAATGCTTCGATTGGCAGACCACGATTCCCCTCCGCCGACTGTCTTTCAAATACCTGGGCATCTGGGTCTCCCTCCTCCCGGAATTGAGCTGGGCACTCAATGTGGCCCCTTTAGTCAAAAAAGCCAAAGCGGACCTCACTCGGTGGCACTCGCTCCCGCTGAACCCGCTGGGGCGCGTGGCGCTCTACAAAATGATGATCCTCCCTCGGTTTCTGTATGTGTTGCAGAACACCCCGGTGTCCTTTCCGAGGTCGTGGTTTCGCGAGTTGGACGGGATGGCCACCAGGTTCCTCTGGGGTGGTGGAAGGCCAAGGCTGGCCTTGCCGATCTGCCGCCTCCCCACCTTTGACGGGGGGCTTGGTATGACCAACCTCTACCTTTATTACCTGGCCACCCGGCTTCTGGTCATCCATGACTGGTTTGGGGGGGGATGGTCCGATCCGGCCTACAGGGTGGAACTGGAAGCCCTGGGTCTCTCCAGCGTTCAGGACCGCATGTACGGCGCCCCGGTTCCCACCTCCTGCCCCGACATCACTAGGGCGGTTTTCCTGGCTTGGCGGGCAGCGCTCCGCCACACCGGATGGACCGGGACGTTGACGCGTGCCACCCCTCTCTGGCATGGGACATGGTTGCGGGAGGTTGTGGGGCTGGAGGGCTTCGGACCGTGGGATTTGCTCGGTATCTCCCAGCTGGGGGACGTGTGGCGAGGGGGGCGCATGTGCTCATACTCAGAACTGCAGGCGTGCTTTTCTCTCCACTCATCCCAATTCTATAGATACCTCCAATTGCGACACGCCATACGGGTACACACCCCGCTGGACATCCGGCTGCCGGACCATAGCCCCCCAGAGGCTCAGGTTCTGATGGGTAACCTAGGAAAGGGAGGCATATCCAGAATATATCGTTCCCTTGTTAACAATACCCCTGTGGCCCAGGAGGGTCTGAAGGAGCGATGGGAGGAATGGGTGGGTCCCTTGGACGAGATCGACTGGCGGGACGCCCTTATGGCCCCCAGGCTGGTGACGGCCTCCGCCAAGCTGAGGCTCATTCAAATCTATTATCTGCATACGGCATACCTTACACCAGCGCGCATGCGCCGTGCGGGTCTTTCCACCGACGCAGCCTGCCCTCGTTGTAGCTTTGACCAGGCCGACTTCATCCATATGGTATGGTCATGCCCGGAACTGGAGGGGTACTGGCGTAGCATTGAAACTGACTTGACGGATGTCCTGGGGTGGGAGGTGCCGCACGACCCCAAACACATCCTATTGGTTATCACTGATGGCCTGGACGGCACCCGCGCTGAAAAATTGTTCCTTATGACAGCGCTAATGGTGGCAAAGCGGGACATTGCGGCAGCCTGGAAACAGCCGCAGCCGCCCAGTCTGACCAGGTGGAGCGCGGGAGTGGACTGGTGTGCGGCGCAGGAGCGGACTCTTTACCAAGCTCGGGGCTGCCACAAAAAATATCGTAGGGTATGGGGGAAATGGTTAGGAAATGTAATGTGATCTGGTGGGGCGGGGGGGGGGGTGGTCCGGGGGGGGGGCTGAGAGGGGGAATGATTCCCAGATGGGACTACTGTACATTGTTGGTCTGAAAGGCTCACTGTTTTTGTTGCAAAAAACAATAAAAACTTGTTTATCAAAAAAATTATTCTGGAAAATAAAAGACAACCTTGTTAATGATAATTCTAGTTCTGATTGGTTTGGGGTTTGTGAGAATCTTTCTACTTCTCGTGTTGCTCAATCAGTACACAACACATCTCCTTCTCCTTCATCATCAGGGCAAGGAGATTCACAGTCTGTTACATCTCATTCCGTTTCTAATAATTTGCATTATGATGGAGGAGAAGGTGATGGCATTCGTAGTATGAACTATGAGGGACGGTTGAGAAGACTGCCCACACATTTTCGTGACTATGTCACAAATTAAAGTTAAAGTTGCTTCATTTTATTTGGTTTCTGTGTTTCTTTTAATTTGTAGGTTTAATTTTGTAATTAGTAGCTATTGTATTTCATAATTTGTTTTTTCCTATAAAAGAGGAAGGATGTGTAGTATTGTAGTATATGATAATATATAAGTAATGCAGCAATGTGTCTTTAAGAATCTGTGTACATTTCAATTGTGGTTGACATCACTGGGTTCTGGAATGTAAACTGAATGGTCAGATTGCTGTTGGATGTTACTGCGATCAGTCGTGGGTCTTGTTCCTGAATTAAACTTCATTTCTTCATAATCTACATGACTCTTCTTGGATTACTTGGCGATATACATTACTACATGCCTCCTGAACAAACAAGGATCTGATTGTAGAAGTGTTTTTTGCAGAGTCCGCCCCCGAAGGCAATAACAGCCACCGGGGACCTGAAAAATCCAGTTTGGGTGCATCAGCGCGCCCGGAGACAAAAGGTGTGAGGGCCCCTCCCGAGTGAGCGCACCAAGAAAAGGGTGCCAAAACACCTGGCCAACGGGGGGGGGGTGGCAGGTATTGGTTTGAATCCCTCAATGGGGGACGCCGCCACCATAACAAGATGGCTTGGGGGGGTGGGATTATAAGGCACCGCTCTGCCAGCACAATCCATGTATTCTACCTCGAGGAGCTGGGGAGCGGTGCCACAACAATCACAGAACAACAACCTTAACCTTCGCCAACCCGGAACCATTGTTGGTTCATTGCTGCGTCGAGGAAACTGAGGACTGACCGACCCCGGAGGCAGTGTGGCAGTCCGGGTCTGCCAGGATTGGCTCCTCAAGGTCCTGGTCTACTGGCAGCGGATTGGAGCTTGGTCCCAACATCGAGGAAACTGAGGGCTTACCAGCTCCTGAGGCGGTGTGCAGTCCGGGTCAGCCAGGATCCGCTCCTCGAGCTCCTGGTTCTAGTGGTGCCGGATCAGAGCTCCCTGCTCCCAAGTGCATCCGGCGGCGCCGTGCTCCTGCCTCCTGGGGTCCAAGCTGCAGTAGAGCTTGGATCTGCATCAGAGGCAAGGCGAGGCGAGTCCGCAGTGGTGAGTTGGATTTTTCCTCAAGACGCTCCTAATCGTGCGGTGAGCAAGGGGAGACGAGGCTGCGGCGCGACGTGGTGACGCCGCAGAGCAAGGCCAAGGTGCTTTCCTGCCCTCTCACCTGGACAGTATCAAGCATGCGGCGGGAGCAAGCAAGCAGGGGAAAGTAGCGGAGCCCCCACCCGTGCACAGAAGCGAGAAAGATAGGACTGCAGGAGGTGACTGCCCCTCCGAGTGTGGCGTGGGGGTGAAGTGGGATCGCGAGCAGGTGCGCGGCTTGTCTGAAACAAACCAACGCAAGGCCCGCCCTCTCAGCATGTTTAAAGGGAGACTCCACGTTTAAAGGGGACTTCCACCTTTTGGAAAAAAAAATAAACAGGAAGAGAAGGGGTTGAAAAAGGGAAAAAGGAAGCCCTACACAATAACTAGTGGGCCTGCTGCTATTAAATCCCGGACCAAGCAAGTCTCACTACACAAGAGGCTGAGAACAGCCTGATCAGAGGGTGATGCGACCCAGCCTCTCCTAGCCCAAGGAACAGGTTTGGTGCATATGGTGAGCAGCAGCACCCCACAGAGCCCGGCAGCAGGGGCAAAAGTACATCAAGGAAATACGCGAGGGGTTGGGGACAGCCGGGTCCGAGGGTGACGCGACCCAGCCTCTCCTAGCCCAAAGAACAGGTTTTTGATGCATACGGTGAGCGGCAACACCCCGCATAAAGGACTAAAGCACCTCAAAGAGCTACGCAAGGGACTGGGAACAGCCTGATCAGGGGGCGATGCGACCCAGTCCTTCACAACAAGCGGTATTCCTAGCCACCTAAAGCTACGCAAATAGCATGGAGAACCAGAGCACCAACGAGCGGCCAGGGGAGCTGGGAGAGCTCTTACGACAGATCAGGTCTGCTTCCGAGGTGCACGGGACAAGCTGGCTGCAGGCACACATGAACAAAGATGACGGCGAGAGGCCAAGCAATCAGCAGACGGAGGGGCCGAGTGATATCAACAGCCGGCCAGCAACCAGGAAGCAGCAGAGCCCTTCCGAGAAAGCACCAAAGCTAAGGGTCACGAGGAAAGGATGCAAGAGGGCGGACCCGCCGCCTGCAGCCATCCCGGCAATGGCGGGCTCCAATGGCAAAGTCAACAACACAGCAACAAGTGGTGAGCATATTGGCGCAATAGTGCAGGAGTGTTTGAAATCCATTGCCCCTTTGTCGTTCAACGGCTTAAGCGCACAGGGTCAGGTCTCAACAGACACACAGCCGCAATCGGGGCTCCCATGGCACCTGGTGGATCCAGAGCGCTCGCAACAGACACACAGCCGCAATCAGGGCTCCCATGGCACCTGGTGGATCCAGAGCGCTCGCAGCTGGAGCGCTTGCAAGGGCAACAGGAGGGGCGTGCTAGCGATATAAGCAGATCTGGGCAATTAAGCAGCCAGGTGGCACAGGGGTTAGGCGGGGCACTGGTGTCCCCCATAACAGCATGGGACAGCGCCAGCAGGGCAGGCAACACGACACAGGTAGGTCAAACCCTAGAGGCATATGCAAGGCCATCACCCGGGTAGCCATCAATGATCAATAAAGCCATAGGTTTGGCAAGCCTCATTGAGGAAGGAATTTATTGACAGCTTTTCATTGTAGATACAGTCGGACGGGTTGGACCTGACCACATGTGATAAAAAAGTGGAGGATAGGAGGGAAAGGCGAAGGGAGAGGAAAGAAAGGAATATCGATAACTGGTTGGAGGCATTCAGAATTATGGCATGCATTATCGTAGAAAAATTCCCACACTGTGCAGCGGACCTCTGGCTGTATGAGGCTAACATACACGGGCCACATAAGCAATTACCAGGGGAGGCATGCTGGGAATACACCAAAGGTTTTAGATTAAAAATGCGAACACACCCCAAAATGGAATGGAACAAGGAGGATGTGTCTGGGTTCATCCACAAAATATTGGTAGCAAAGTAGGTCAGGACATGGTCAGTGAAGGGCGAGCAGTCCTTTCGGAACATTTTAGAAGCCGGCGATCCCGTGCGCACCGTTGTTTTCAAGTGCGCAACCCGGACCCCCCACTTCCACGTTAGGCGAAGAAAGGACACCGTCTGAGACAGCCCTGCTCACCCCCTTAGTAGCTTGACACGAGCAGCCAGGCTTATCTCCAAGGCACAAGTGTTCAGTATGTGCAACCACGCCCACAGCAATCCCAATGATGTCACCACAAATGGACTCCACACGAGTTTGTATAAAACGAGTATACTTTATATAGAAAGATATACGAAATGACCACACAATACAAATCCAACATATACACAATGGGTAATATTGTTTCTGGTGGGTTGGGTGGTCCTAATCCCCAACCACCGCTTCTAACCAACAGTTACGCTGACTTGTAACCGTTCTCAACAGGTTAGGTACGTCGTGTCACTAGAATCACACACGTTGCAAAATAAAAGGAATACTGGCCTACTTAACGATGGGTTCCTCTACAATGCCACAGTGAAACAATGCAATGCGTAGCGTCAAGATCATATACTCAGTCAACACAAGATAATGCAACTTGGATCGCTACCAGCATGCCCTGTTCAAGGAAGAAATACAGCAATGCGTCACGCTGCAATTACGTACAGTGCGATAGGAAGACAATGCAATGTGTATCACCACCAGCATGCCCTGTGCAAGGAAGGAATAAGGCAATGCGTCACAGTGCAATTCAGTACAGTGCAGTAAATAATCAATGCAGTGCGCCACGCTATGGTCCTGTATCCTGCAAGAGAAACGTAACGTAGTGTTATACGACTGTTTTCAGAAGTTGTGCAACCGGTTGCCTCCAACACGGATCAACTATGACACCCAAATTCCACTCTGGGCCCTGACCCCTGTACTGCCCCGTCCGGGACTAGCACGGACCGAGATCTGGGCCAAAGCAACAGGCGCACACAGCTGCCAGCAGCTAGAGGCCGAGAGAGTGTTCCTCCAAGCCCACACCCCGCCCCAGGCGATGATCCATTTTACCTGGGGGGGGGCGTGACCCCCACTCTCCTCTCCTGCAGCAGCGGCTTGGCCTCACTCCAGAACCTTGTCACCATGGGCAAGGCGCACTCGGGCCGGTAGTTCAGCACCCGCGGGGCTGCCGGTCCAGGCCGCCAACGTTCAGCACAAACTCCTTCCACGAAGCCTTCCACACAACACTGGTGCCACCCCACGTTCCCTTCGAGGGCCCGATCACTTGGCCCTCCTCTCCAGCGCTGTTAGGACTTCTTCGCTCCCCGGTGCTCACCGCTCCCTGGTACTCCTCACCAGGAACTCCGGTGGCACCTTGACACGCACCCTGCGCGTCCGAGTCTCGCTCCATCTCCTGGTGCACACAATCTTCAGGCACTCTCCTCTAGCGTCACAACTGCACACCCACACGCACCCTGCGTGCTGGAGACCCACCTCGTTTCTTGGTGCACACGATGACCCAGGCGCGCTCCACTAACGCTCTGGTCGCACCACGACACACACACCGTGTCTGAGTCTCACTTCTCCTCCTGGTACACACGAGGTACCAGGCGCTCTCCACTAACGCCCTTGCAGCACCATCACACGCCGACCAGCGTGTCGGAGACTCACTCCTTCTTAGTGCCCACGATGTCCCGGCACTCTTCACTAGCGCCTTGACGGCACTGTGATACGCACCCCCTGCGTGTCCCGAATCTCGGCTCTCTTCCCCGATGTCCACAATCCACAGGCGCTCCAACACCTGTAGCCGCACCAAGACACGCAACCTGTGCGTCAGAGTCTGGATTCGCTCCGGGTGCCCACGATCACCTTAGGCACCCCTTCGGAGGTCTCAGGCTGCCACGACTCGGTCCCACCACCGCGCCACTTGAGACTTCCTGGAAACTATTATGTTCCTGTGTTTCCGAACAGAGAGCCAGCTCACCTCTGGCCCTTGGGGTACAGGACCCAGCACACAGCAAAGTCCTGCTCAGGAAGAAGGGGGGACACGACCCACTGCAGAGCCCCTTCAGTCTCTCCTCGGTCAAGAGCTACGATCTGCCCACAAGCCCCAGATCATGAAGCAAGGTTCAAGTGTCTCCCGCAGCCTATTCAGCAACTCTTCCTGAGGCAGAGGTTTACTTCCCGATCGCGGACAGGTCAAAGCCACCAGAGACTCGACCAGTCCACGGCGTCTTCAAAGTGCTCCCAGCACTTCTCTAAACGATCCCGAGACTGTTCTTGACGACATCATCAACATAACCAAAGGTTTGGGGTTACAGTTCTTCTAGTTATACCCCTCATTGTCTTTAAAGTTTCGTTGTGCTCTGGGGTCCCTGATCCCTCCCTAAATCAGTCTTGCGTATCTCCCCCCCAGTGTCACCGTCCTCCCTTTGATACTGGGGGCCTGGATCTTTAATCACTCAGAGGGAGATGGGTCTATTGTTTTATGGCTCTAAACCAGGCCTCTTCACCTGGCAAAGCCTCTCCTTCTCCCCGCTCCAGGTGCAGGGAAGCCTGGGGCCGTCTCCACCCCTCCCCTGGAGCACGACCTCCCTCAGCCTTTCTCGCCTCTCCCAGATCCAGGCAGGCAATTCACATTCTGCTGAGACACACAAAAAGGTCTAAAGCACAAACTCTGCCATTTTCTCAAACAGCGGCTTCTGGACACACAGTGACAAAACCATCTACTCAAAAAGATGCGTTATGACACTGTGAGTTCAGACATACCAAACTTCACTGTTCCATTTCCAATTCTTGGGAAACTAGGCTAACAATACTACACCCAGCCTCCCCCATTCTATTGATGGAGCAGGTAAAACACCATTTTGTATACCTCCCCTATTTTGCGTGAAATTTATTACATAACCATATTAAACATTAACTCGTACTAACTAGTGTGAAATGGCATGACTAATCAACCTTTGCACCTAGATAAACATGAGATTCACGTGGGACTAAAATGCTAATTGCACGGCAAACATTTAAATGATTAAGGGCCTCATGTAGGTAAATAAATTTTACCGGTTCTTAAATACCGAGCCGTACCGAATCGGTAAATTAGAATCGGTAAGTTATATGTAGGTAAAAATTCGGTAACAGTTACCGATTCGGTAACATTCGGTAATCACGAATCGGAATTCACCGAATCGGTAAATACCGAGGTGGTATTTACCGAATCGGTAAATACCGAGGTGGTATTTACCGAATCGGAAAATACCGAATCGGTATGTACGGATTCGGTAAATCAAATCACATGACTTGACGAAACAGCTAATCCAGTGCAACGACAGCCCACCCAACCAGGAAGTGCCCACACCCAGGCAGGTGTACATAATTAGCCGAAGTGGCCACACCCAGGCAGGTGTACATAATTAGCCGACCCTGGAGAAGCTTGGAGTGCAGAGGAGAGGCAGGGAGCCGTTGCATGTGCGAGCGGGTAAACGAACAGCATGTCCAGCCAGAGAACACAGAAAGACGGAGGGGAAAGGAGGAGGAAGCTGAAATTTAGCCCCAAGGAACTCCAGGTGCTGGTGGAGGAGGTGGTGAAGCAGCACCAGAAGCTGTTTGGAAGGCAATCCCTGCAAGTGCCTGAGGCCGAAAAGCGCAACATATGGCTGGCCATCCAGGCGCAGGTCAATGCTGTGGGAGTGACCCACAGGGACATTGAGGTCCTCAAAAAGCGCTGGTATGACCTCCGGATTGTAACCAAGAGGAAGATGGGCGACATCCAGAAGGAGGCCAGCCAGACCGGAGGTGGAACCAACAGGGCACCTGCCCTCACCGAACTGGAGGAGCTGGTGGCGGCCACAATCGAGCAAGAGAGCGTCGTGGGTCTTGGGGAGGCCGACAGCTCTGCCAGAGCCGCAACACACCAAGGTAAGACGAAAGCACAGCAATGTAGCCCCCCCTACCCCTATCCCACATCCCCCATTGTGAAACGAGAATCACACTGCAGTCCACACGTGTCAGTGCAGACAGGCAATGCATTCCGGGAGATGTAGTCAGGGCAACACTAACCATGACGTAAATGTTACAGGGCAACAAGGCATGTCACGCACTCGAGGCACAAGGAGACAGGGGACATATTGGAATGTGAAATTATTTATTGTGACGCTTGCAATGCAGCCCTTCGGGGACACTGAGCCAATGTTGTATTTCTGTCCACAGATGTGACATCATGCAGGACAGGGCATGCTGCAGGAGAGACGGCACACCGGCCACATAAATCACCTCTAGCCAGCACCAGTTCAGACCAGGGAGCAGGCCCACTGGCAGCCGCACCACCAACACAGCCAGCCTCGCCGCACACAGAGCCAGCATCACCTCACCGAGAGCCAGCATCACCACCACCAGAGCCAGCATCGCCACTCATGTTCGAATCACCGGCCACATCTCCGCTTGCAGGTGTGAGAATGAGGAGGCGTCCAGCAGCCAGGCTACGAGCCTTAGACACCTCGTCAGACGACAGCATGGGCCCAGAAGACCGCACCGGGCCCCAGGAAGGGAGCCATGCCACTGTGCCCCACACCTCACAGGCAGCACAGACGGAAGCAAGAGGGCGCCGCAGGTCGCGTGTCCAGAGTCCACCAGCACCCACTGACGGCCATGGTGTCTTCTTGGGGCTCGAGGGCCAAATGTTGAAGCAACAGCGCCTGCAATCAAAGGCAGTCATGTCAGTCCAGAGGCACATGCGGGTGATGAAGACAACATTAGTCAACATGGACACCAACATTAGCGGCATGGCTGCGGGCATTCGGGACATGTCCCAGTCAATCCAGCAGTTGTGCAGCAAATTAGATGCTGACATCGAAGCACGGCGCCGGGAACGCCAGAGAAGGGACACTACCAGCAGGGCACTCAACCGTCTGGCAACTGCGACTTCTCTACTGTGCCGGCGCTCTGTGACGATGCAGGAGGGCCTAACACAGTGCTGCAGCGACCTGTCTCGGGGGATGGTGCAGGTGACAAGTGCACTAGGGGTGCTATTGACTAGTCAGGCGTCGACAACTGCTGCAGGGGATGCTGCGGAGAGCATCGACACCAGCAGCAGCATCACACCCCCCGTCCCAGAAGCACGCAGGAGCAGCAGGCGGCTTGGGGTTGGCTCTAGTGAGGATGCACAGGCCGTGCAATCCACCACTGCAGCGCGTATGCGCAAACATTGATGTAGCCCTGCTTAGCCACTTCCCATTGGGTGACGTAACCCTGGACATACTCCTTGTATAGATGGTATATTGCCAGATTGGCCTGTTCATGTGTTCATGGCGTGGTGCCACATTAAAACTACGTCAGGACTTCTCACAACTCGCTGTGTCCCCTTACTTACTCAGAAATAGTTGCATGTGATATCTGCCCGTCTCTCTCTCCCATCGATTGCAGTTGGCACTCTAGCTGCGTTGCCCTCTGGCTGGCCTGACTCATCCTCGTTGTCCTCAAAATATGTCAGTTCCACATCTGTACCTTTTTTCGTGGCAAGGTTGTGCAGCATTGCACAAGTGGCAATAATCTTGCAGCAGGTGATGGGTTTGTACTGGCGTGCGCCTCCGCTCTTGTGCAGGCAGCGGAACCTGCTCTTCAGTAGTCCAAACGTGCGCTCCACCACATTGCGTGTTGTTTTGTGTGCCACGTTGTATCGTCTCTCACTCTGGGTTGCTGGGTGTAGGTAGGGAGTGAGGATGAATGACCGGCATGCATATGCACTGTCGCCTGGATGAGTAAAAGGGAACCATCAGTAACATGCCTCTATGCACTATGATTTGCAGGTTTCAAGGGGCGTCACTGTTACTTACCTAGCAGGTATCCCTCTCCGAATTCTCCGGCACTCAGTCGTGTGTAGATCCCACTATTCTGGAAGATGTAAGAGTCGTGGGTGCTCCCAGGAAACTTTGCAACAATATCTGTGATGATGTTCCCTGCATCACAGATCACCTGCACATTGATGGAGTGGGTGGACTTCCTGTTCCTGTAGATGTGCTCTGTATCAGCTGGTGGACAGATTGGGATGTGTGTACCATCAATACAGCCGATGACATGGGGGAACTGTGCCATGTGATAAAAGTCTGTTTTTGTTTTCTGCAGTGCAGCCTGTGTGTTTGGGAAGCTTATGTAGTGGTGCATTCTCTGCATCATGGCATCCAGGAACTTCCTGAAGAAACGTGACAGGCAACTCTGGGATACCCCACCCACCGCAGCTATCACCACCTGATAACTGCCGGATGCCAGCAGATGTAGGCTGCAGAGCACCTGCACATGTGGGGGTATGGCGTGCGCCCTTCTTATTGGATGGTCCAGGAGTGGCTGTAGGTCCCTGATTAAGTCCATGATGGTTTCGGGGTCTAGCCTGTACCTCTCATGTATCTCTGCATCAGTCAGCTGGAATAGTGTGATGCGCTGTCTGTAGATTTGTTCCTCCCGTCGCCACACCCTCAGTCCTGCTGCCTGTAGACGTAGGCGCCTTGCAATGACGTACATAGCGGCCATGTTGTCCACGCTGTAGCATTTTGGGATTGCTCATATGCATTGTTGATGGTTACCACCTGCTTTCAATCCGTGTTAATTACCGACTCTAATTTACCGATTTTCTTGGATTTCTTAATTACCGAGTGCTCCTACATGTCATTTTCATTTTTACCACTTCATATTTACCACTTCATATTTACCGATTCGTTAATTATGTATTCGGTAACTCTGAATCGGTATTTTGGAATTCGGTAAATATGAATCGGTATTTACCGCCTCATATTTACCGAAAATTGGTTTTGGGACTCCTACATCTCACTTGTCTGAATACCGGTCGGTAACGGCATATTTACCGAAAATCGGCCGTTACCGACCGGTATTTGGCTACCTACATGAGGCCCCAACTGTGGTACGCAAACTAACGATAGAACGTGGTAAAATAGAGAATTGCATGATTTATGTTGCTTTTGTGATGGTTTGTGCTTTCAGCAGAGAAGAATGGTGAGTATTATTGCTTTAAATGTTGCTACAAGCTAGGAAAATACTAGTATATATTGGGATTAGTGTGGGTTTAAACATTAGAATCTTCACTTCTATATTTTAACTACTGTTATGTTTGTTTTGCTTAAGTTGGCATTCGGGCATACTAGGCCGCAGTACTTAAGATGGAGTTCTGAAGATGCCACCGTCATGTGAGCGCGATGTCTACTGCGCAGAATCGGATGGCTCTGGAGATCTCCAAGCGACCTCCAACATGAACCAGAGTGTTCCTTGTCAAGGATAGGAACATGGAGGACTGCCAAATCAAAGAATGGTGCGAATGATCTTGGGACAATGAAGGACCTGTACAAGAAGGCTTGCATGTTGTTACTTCGGAACTTTTGCCTGTGAATTACCAAAAAGAATACAATTGAGAAATGTCATGCCCGGTCTCATGGGAACCAGGCAAACCTGGGAACATTTGGGAGACCTGCAAGTTGGAATTGGTTTAGCCAATCAGAACACTTTCTACCCCTAGATTGTTGCACATTGACCTAAACGTAAGGAGAAAAAGGTATAAAAAGTCTATGATCTGGCATAGGGGGGTTCGTTCGTTGGCATGATCGTCTTTGGTGTTGGGACTGCGTTGAACTGAAGGAGATTTCTTGGTTCATCTGGGTTTTCTTTGAATTCAAAGAGAACGATTCCATCTGAAGGGTTTTGATTCTCGCCGTGGGCTTGACAGTTTCTCCTGGAGATTGTCGCAGAGACTGGAAGAATACTCTGTGCGTTCGGAAGGACACCAATGTTCGAAATTTGGTAAATATAATGCAATGCGAGATTTATGCTAAGGAACTAAAGATTTGATGTCACTTAAATAAACGCACTATTTGAACTGTAACTCCGAATATGCTAATGCAGTGTAAACTAAATGAGATAAACTAAAATTTGGATTAATAAGAATGAGTTTGTGATTCTTTAATAAGGTATTGATGATTAATTGAATGTTTCCGAAGCTTTAATTGTGTTTTAGCTGGTTCTAAATCACCATCAACCAGTCCAACTAATTGGTCCATTGACCAAGTGGTGGAGTGCCTTGATGTCAAAGTTAGGATTCTATAGGTGCTAATGTATATAATGTGTATAATGTAAAGGAATTATTCCCGATAGATAACAAGGTACCCCCACATGTCCACGCTTCTTTTTCTCCTGTGCACAGATTCGAGTGAGACGTATGAGTGTTGGTGTTATGGGCCCCACCAATATATGAATGAGTTAGTGTGGTGACGAGTCTGTGACATAGGAGGAATATGTAAATCTGCCCTTTTCCGCTGGAGAAGTTTTCTGGTAGCAGAGTTATGGTTATTTTTGGCTAGTTTGGTGATTATTGATTTATGTTTTAACACTTTATGTTGAGTTGTGTTGCATTTTATGGTGTCAAATTGTTTGGAAGACTTCCGGGAAGTAGGAAGTTGGTTGCCCTGTATGTAGACGGGAAAATGTGTGGCAAGTGAAGTCGCACAACGCATTGTCTGGTTTCAAGTGGATAACATCGTCGTGTGTTATCGGTAGGGACATTTCCGTGTGAATGTGTATGGGTGAAATAGCAACAGGTTCTCTCGTGAAACTCTGGCCTTAATTCTCAGGAGCATTGTAGTCTCCACATGTCTTTTATCCCCAGAGAAACGGTTAGCATTTTTGCTTGTTAAAAGGGTAAGGTAGAGGGCAGTGCTACTTTATCGGCGAAACAGAATAATTCTGTGGTAAGGTAGAGGTAAGCGCTGCCTACTGGAAATACAGAATTCTTGTGTAAATGAATAAAACTATTTCTTTGGTCTAGCAAAACAGGCAATGGTGGTGTTTTTATGTTGTTACTAACAGATTTGATTGAAAGAAATGCAAGAAAAGTTTGCCGATAAAATTTGTAAAGGAGGGGTCAGCAGAAGCAGGAGTAGCGAGAAAAAGCTGACGTCACAAAGACCGCGCTGGGATTGGCCAGCCGTAACGAGACAAAGCTTTCACTGATTGGTGCGTTGGTGTGAGCCGCGCTAGGAGTGGAGAATTACCGGTGTGACGTAGACACCCTGGATTGGTGCGTTAGTGTGAGTCGCGCTGGGATTGGACAGAATACGAAACAGCCATAAATGAAGTGACTTGCAAAAGCTTAGGGATTCAGAACTTTGAAATATTAAAAATGATGTACTCTGATCCACCTGAGAAAGAGAAAAAAATCATGGTTTGGGAAGATTAAAAATCTATTTAAAAAGTATAAGCCGATTGTGACTAGGGAAGGACAGATACTTCCTCCACCGTAATCGCCTGCATCTTATATGGTAGCGAAATATGGGTACCATACATGTATTTGGTTAGAGAATTGGGCAAAGTATACAAAAGAGGATGGAGTGCTAGTGTTTCCAGAAAGTGATTTGTTTAGTATGGCTGTATTAAGAAACTTAAGAGAAAGAATGATGAGGTTAGAACCGAGACCTAGACCTACTCCGTTCGAGGCTTTGACGGAGTGGGAAGAAGAGATGTATGAAAGGGAGCGGCATCGGAGTGGAAGAAGGTATAATTACATGTTTGGAAGACATTGTGGGCAGGAAAGTCATGATGACAGAATGAGAAGATGGCGGAATGCGAATATGACTGATGGTGTGTTTACTGAAGAGACAAGTGGCAGAAAGTGTATAGAAAAGAGAAACAGTACAGGGTCAGAAGGCTATAAATATGGTGTGAGTGAATCGGAGGATGAAGTGCTAGAGGACATGTTTTATGAAAATCCTCCCCCGTTGGAGGGGAGTAGAAGAGGAGGTCACGGGCGCCCTGGGTTGGGTGGATCCCCATGAGCCGCTGCGCCTGCTGCTCTGGGTGTTGGAGGGCCTGGACGGATCCCGGGCAGATAAACGCCTACTGGGAACGGCGGTGGCGAAACGGGACATTGCCGCCTTGTGGTCCCAAGACAGGCCACCCACTGTGCGGCGCTGGAAGCGAGGGGTGGATTGGTGCGGAGCCCAGGAGGTGCCCCTTTTTGCGGCCAGAGGCTGTCCTGAGATGTTTGGCCGAATATAGGGTAAATGGTTCAATCTCCTTCCCCCGTGAGTGTTCGAGTGCGTGAGAGATGAAGTTAGTCCTCATACAATGGTATATCTATTCCTTTTGGTGAGCATCAGTCTGGAAAACTTGCCTATACCATATCTAACTAATGTGTGGTTCTGCTACCGATGTAAGTTTGTGTTAAATTGAAATGCAATTAAGTTTGCTACTAAAAAAAAAAAAAATCCTCCCCCGTATCATCCAAATTCTACGTTGCTGACGCCGATTGCGCCAGTAAAAGAAATCATGCTTTTTGAGCAAGCGCCACCTGATTTGGGGAAAATTAATCCATTTAGGGGCTCTGAAGTGCCACAACCCGCTAGGACTGGAAATGAAAATTCATTTGAACTAGCTAGAACTACTCTAGAATTAACTGAGAAAATTAGAGAATTAACCAAAAATATGGAAGCAGTGACCGTACCTGTAACTATAGGGCAGGTGATGCCTGTCTTTGATAAACAGAAAGATAGTGAGCATTGTTTAACAGTTCCCTACAATTGCGGTAGACAAATCGAGACAGAAAGAAGTGGATCTGGAGGAAATGCATGGAAAAATATGCCAGGAACATCAGGTTTAAGTACTAAAAATTTGACTGTAAATCAAAGTCCAGCAAGTAAGACACTGATGACAACAGAATCAGCAACCGAAACCCCAGAGAGAAATACAGATAGAATAAGAAGTGAGAAAACCCCTGTAGGTCCCACTTCTGAAGAATTAAGTGATTGGTTAAGAAGTTTACAGCGAAAAGATGAAGAGCCTAAACCTTTAGATGTGGCAAAGTTAAAGGTAACTTTGGAAGAATTAATAGTAGCGACTATTCCAACTGAAAAATTAAAAGCATATCAGGATGAGGAGCTAATGTTCCTCTGCAAAAGTATAACTTGGAGAGCGAGAAGTTTGCATGAGAGACTGGAAGAGACAGCGAGTGAAATGGTTATTGACTTTGAGAAAATAAGATCATTACAGAAACCATATAGGGTAGATTTTTTTAAAAAGGATATTGAAAATCTGAATACTGCGGGGAGATTGACTCAAATTAAAGAACTGATTGCCTTGTTAAGGAAATGGGGTGATGTAGACAGGTGGAAAAGTAGATGGTTCCGAAAGAGAGAGGATACAACAGATAAGGCTTTTTCGCCATTTCCAGTCAGAGAAAAGGACTCAGTGGTGACTGAATGTCCCATGAGGGAGATCCCAGGAGGGGGTTATGTACATGTTCCCTGGACTAGGCAGGATATTTTGTCATTTACCAATGATTTTCCGAGGTTAAGAGAAAAAACAGTTGAATGGTACCGACAGGTAGAAAGATTTCTTAAACTGTCGAAAGTGTTGTGGATAGATCTGAATGGCCTTTTTGATATAATTGTATCTGCAGATTTATGGGCAGAATGTAAAATTACAATAGGTTGGCCAACTCAAGAGTACCCTAGGGATCCTAAGACGGGAGCCCCTGATCCGGAGGTAATGAGAAAATATGAACAGGTAATTACCTTTTTGAAAAATAAAGAGCCGCCAAAAGAAACTGACTGGGTAAAAATTGACAGAACTCACAAAGAGGTTAAAGAATCTGTTCATGCTTACTATGAAAGGTTACTGTTAGCCTTTAAGCAATACAGTGGAGATGGGAAGTTAAGTGAGAAGGATTTAAGTCATTTTGTATATCGATTTGTCTACGGTTTAAGACCTGAGGTTAGTGAAATGATCAAACAACATACAGTGGATTGGCAGAATAAAAAGATAGATGAAGTGTTACGACATGCAAAATATTTTAGTGATGAAATCGAAGCTAAACAACGTAAACTGAAAGAAAAGGCAATGTGGGCACAAGTTAAGGTAGAGGAGAGACAAGAAGCCCAGCTGATTGAGCTAATGGCATGGGCCAAGCTAGACAAAAACCTAATATTGTAAAAGGAAAGGGGCAAATTAGCCTAGTGGAAACTAAAAAGAAATGGCTATGTCACGATTGCGGAAAATTAGGGCATTGGAAATACAAGTGTAAATTGCCCCAGAGTGCTAATGGTGATAATGCATCATTGAATCCACAGGTGCAGAATGAGGTGAGTTGTCAACCGCCGCGACAGCAGCAGGTTGTTACCCAACAGTGTCAGGTGCCACAGCCACCTTTTCCACAGAGCGTAAATCCTCAGAGATACAATAATGAGACAGGAATCTACACCGAGGAACAGGTAACTAAGCTACCGCGCGCTAGTGCTGTTTCGCAGTATTGGCTGCAGAGCGAGGAAAGTGAGTCAGAAGAGAGTTATTGACGGTGCCTAGGAGAGGAAGAGGAGTGCGTACTTGGCGCAACTTTAGAGGTAGACCAGACAGGACCCTTTGTGGATGGAAAGGTAAATGATGACAATATTACTTTCCTAGTGGATACTGGTGCTACTTGTTCAACTGTTAGATCAGCTGACGTTAAAAATCTTCCTCTCTCTGGTGACACAATTCAAGTAGTTGGAGTTTCAAATAGACAGATA
Source organism: Triturus cristatus (assembly GCF_964204655.1). NCBI lineage: Eukaryota > Metazoa > Chordata > Amphibia > Caudata > Salamandridae > Triturus > Triturus cristatus. Next base: position 366,903,713 of record NC_140585.1, read on the forward strand.
AAAACGTATCTTACTGATCCCGTCAAAGTTAAAACAGGAAAATTCACCAACATGCATTGATTTGTCGTCTGTGACACTAGCCCCGTGAATTTGTTAGGGAGAGATTTGCTGTGCAAAATGAATTGCACTATTTTCTGTACCCCTGATAGCATAGCTTTTGAAACGCCTGATGAGGATGTACTATATAGAATGACAATGGCAAACTTAGAACCCAAAACTACTGAGGCATTTGTTATATTTGATCCGGAGGAATTGCCTCAGGAATTGAAGAAAACCGTAAAACCCGAAGTATGGGATTTCACAGGAGAAGATATGGGATTGATGAAAAGAGTAGATCCTGTGAAAATAACTGTAAAAGAAGGAGTAAACTACCCGAATATTCCTCAGTATAAACTGAGACCAGAAATAATTACAGGAGTAACGCCTGTAATATACAAGATGATTGAACAAGGAATTTTGAGAGAAATAATGAGTAGTCCATGTAATTCTCCGATCATGGGTTTAAAGAAGCCAAATGGGACTTTCAGGATAGTGCAAGATTGGAGGAAAGTGAAAAAAATCGCTGTTCCATGCTGTCCCATTGTACCGAACCCTTCGGTAATCCTATATCAGATTCCCCATGATGCGGAATGGTACACAGTCATCGACCTGTGTCATGCTTACTTTTCTATCCCATTGCACCCCGATAGCCAACAAATGTTTGCGTTCCGGTTCGGCGAACGTGATTTGGCATGGTGCCGTATCCCACAGGGGTATACAGAAAGTCCATCAATATTTAATCAGATTCTAAAGAAGTCCCTAGAAGATTTGAAGATGCCCGAAAGTTCAGTGCTCGTGCAATACATCGATGACCTATTGGTGGCATCGAAGACGCGAGGGGCATGTGTGGTGGACACAGTTGCACTGTTGAATCATTTGGCAGATGGAGGACTCAAAGTATCCCCATCAAAATTACAATTTTGTAAGAAGGAAGTACAATACTTAGGTCATAAGATTGAAAAGGGCCCGAGGAAAGTGACTGCAGACAGGATCAGAATAATAAAAGGAATGAGAGCACCAATGACTCAGAGAGAAGTGAGAATGTTTCTTGGAATGGTGGGATATTGTCGCCAGTGGATCAGCAACTTTTTGCTGATAGCGAAACCCTTGGTACGCTTGACAAAAAGTGATGTGAAAGATCCCCTTGAACTGAATAAAGAGGAGATGAAGTCTTGTAGACAACTGAGAGACAGCTTGTGTGAAGCACCAGCTCTTGGAATGCCTGATTACGAAAGGGAATTCGAGCTCTATTGCAGTGAGAGAGATGGATGTGCACTCTCTGTGCTAGTACAAAGGCATGGAAAACCGAACGACCGGTTGCATACTTTTTGGCTGTACTAGATCCCGTAGCCGTGGCTTTGCCTGGTTGCTTGAAAGCAGTAGCTGCTACATGTAAGAGTTTGGAACAGAGTGAAGGAATTGTGATGGGATATCCTGTGAGAGTGTTTGTTCCCCATGATGTTGCAATCCTTTTGACAAGGAGCCGAACTCAATTTATGACCCTTAGGGCCAGGTGTAGGTGGCTAAATACTGGACGGTAACGCTGAAATGCGTTACCGACCGGTATTTACCCATGTGCGATGTAGGTATTACCGAACGCCATCGCTAATAAGGAATCGGTAAAAATAAGGGAAACCAGTTACCGATTCCTTATTTAGCGATTGGCAGACACCGAAACACTAAAATACAGAATCGGTAAATAATCGCAAATGTGATGTACCAATAATTGGTAATACCGAATTTGCCAAAAATCGGTATTTAACAATCAGTAATTACCACTGACTCCAAGCAGGTGGTAATCAGGTGCACTGCATAAAAACAGCCCCATAATTGAACAGTGTAAACACAATGGTGTCTCTCTACGTTATAGCAAAGCGGCTACGTTTGCTAGCAGCAGGACTGAGGGTCTGGAGACGGGAGGAGCGTGTGTACAGACTGCGTGTCACACTGTTCCAAATGACTGAGGCAGAAATACATGAGAGGTACAGGCTACACCCACAAACCATCCTAGAGCTTATACGGGACCTGCACCCATTCCTGGAGCATCAGACACCAAGGGCGCACGCCATACCAACACATGTGCAGGTGCTCTGTAGCCTGCACCTACTTGCATCAGGAAGTTACCAGGGTGTGATAGCTGTGGCAGGTGGTGTGTCACAGAGTTGCCTTTCCCATTTCTTCAACTTCTTCTTGGATGCCATGATGCAGAGAATGCATCACTACATACGCTTCCCCGGCACACAGGCGGAACTGCAGAAGACAAAGCTGGATTTCTACCAAAAGGCACAGTTCCCACATGTAATAGGGTGCATTGATGGGACACACATACCAATCTGCCCACCTGCTGATACAGAATACATATACCGCAACCGTAAATCCACGCATTCCATCAACGTGCAGGTGATATGTGATGCAGACAACATCATCACTGACATCATGGCCAAATTTCCAGGGAGTACCCATGACTCCTACGTATTCAGGAACAGTGGGATCTACACACGTCTGGCTGGTGGTGAATTTGGAGAAGGATACCTGCTAGGTAAATCAATGTGACGCACCCTGATGTATACCTTGGATGAATGTGTTGGTGACTCCAATTAATGGCACTTCCTTTCCCATTTAGGTGACAGTGCATATGCCGTGTAGTCATTTATCCTAACTCCATACCTCAACCCTTCCACCCCAAGTGAGAGGAGATACAATGTGGCACATAAAAGCTTGCGCAACGTTGTGGAGCGCACCTTTGGACTACTAAAAAGCAGGTTCCGTTGCCTCCACAAAAGTGGAGGTGCACGTCAGTACCGCCCCATCATCTGCTGCAAAATAATAGCAACATGTGCAATGCTGCATAATCTTGCCACAAAGAAAGGAACAGCAGTGGAACTAACTGACTCTGAGGACGAGGGTGAGGACTGTCCACAGCCAGAGCACAGCACAGCACAGCACAGCACAGCACAGCAGGTGTGGCAGCAGCACCGGATGGGAGACACAGACGGGCTGAGATAACACGCAACTATTTCTGAGTAAGTAAGGAGACATAGCCAGTTACTGTATGTGAGTGATGGTGTTTAATGATCATAGCACACCACCACAACTTGAAGTGCGTCACATGTTAGGCCTAAATCAAATGCAGTGTCCATACAAAAAATGGGTCACATCACCCATTTGAGGAAAACCATGTTAAGGCTGGCTCTACTTCCTGCGCCCACGCGCTGCACTGCTGCATTCCTTGGCCACACTGTCCTCACTGCCAGTCTGTCCTGTGGCAGTGCTGTGGCGTTCGCTGCGCCTCCTGGACTCTGTGGGAGGGGGCGTGATGCTACTGCGGCTAGTAGCCTCTTCACTTTCACCCCCATCACCTGTAGTGGCTACCTTGTCAGTTTGTAGCACTTCTAGTGTACTGGTCACTGTGACCAGCCCCCTTGCCACATCACGGCTGCAGTGGGCCATCTCCTCCTGCATGGCCACCGAGCGCCTGAACAGCAGAGAGGTGGCAGTGGAGAGGCGGTTCACCGCCTTGGTGTAATTGTCAAGTTTCTGCCTCTCCCTGCACCTTGACAAACGCTCCTCATATAATTTGCTGCACAGCAGCCTCATAGCCTCTAACACGTCCCTCATGCCCTCAGCCACAGTAGTGTCCATGGAACAGATGCCCTTCTCAATACGCTGCATGTGGCCATTCATCTGTGCCATCTGCCGCTGCACTGACCTAATTGCTTTTCCTTGCAGGCGCTGGACCTTCAACATGTTCCCTTCAAGGCCAGTGAACACACTCTCATCTTTTCCCTGAGAAGGAGGACTGGCTGCCCTTGCCCTGAGGCATCTGGAACGTGTGTGGGCGCGCTCTGTGGGGGACTGTGAGCCTGCCCCGTTTGCATCATCAGCCTCCGTGGACTGTTGTCCTCCTGTGCTGTCCTCCTCGGACACCTCCATCTGCTGGAGGGTGGCCACTGAATGCCTCCTGCCTCTCGGTGCTGGTGGCATTGATGGTGGCGGTGGTGATGGTGGTGGTGGTGGTGGCGGCGGTAGTGGTGGGGTGGTGTGCCCTGCAGGTGACTGGACCTCCTCCTCTGTCTCCTCTCTGTCCTGGGTGCCTTTCCTTTGCTCCTCTCTGCTGCCCTGCGAGATGGCTCGCCTGTGAAGACAGAATGTACATTTGCGCACTTCTCTGGCAGCATTTGCATTGTGATAAATTTCATGCCTGCCAATCACACTGACTGTCCTCTGCTTGCTAGTTGCTAATTGGTGTCACATGCCTTTGGGTTCAGTGGACTGACTGTTCTGACATGTGTTACTTCTGACTACATCTCCCATAATGCATTGCAGGTTTTAAGTAAAACATGTACTGGAGTGGGAGTCCCTATGCCTCTTTGGGGATTGGGGGTAGGGAGTGGGGGGCACAGCATGCTGTGAATGCATCTTACCTTGTTTGTTGGCAGCTCTGGCTGAGCTGTCTGCCTCCCCAATCCCACTCACACTCTCCGGCTGGTGCAGTTGGTGTAGGTGCTGTGTTCCTCCCTCCACCTGTACGGTTGGCCTGCTTCTGCCTCTCTGCCAGCCTCGCCTTAGCAGACTTCCTTAGATCATACCATCTTTTTTAAACAAATTTTATTGTGTCAAGCCACAAATATCCTGCAGAGCCCTGATACCCATAGAACATCTGCCACATATACGATACAAAAAGAGCATTGACTTTTATGCTTTACAGATTATAAGGCAACATATGTTAACAACAAAAGAACAAGAATAAACCCCCCATGCACTGTCAAAATACTCTTCCCCAGCAATCACAGCTCATCCCACATAGTGAGAAACAAAAATCACAAAGAGGTATAGAGTAGGGCCCCGGCCAGGCCGAGCCCCTCCCGACCCACACTGTAACATACCTCCTTCAGTGCGTGTCCATACCAAGTGAGGCGGGTTCTAACGAAAGACCTCTATATTCCGCCCACCTCTTCCAGATCTTTACGTGTTTACGTGGACAGCCCCTGGCCTTGAAAATCGGGAGCTCCAGACCCATATTGAAGTCTAAGCCATTCTTCCATGCCGCCAAGGGGGGGTGAAGCAGGCGCCTTCCAGTGGCGTGCAATGTCACGTTTGGCTAGCATAAAACCCAAGAACGATAGGTGGCGTTTGTAAATGTTGCCTCCAATTCCTTCCATAACATGTAGGAGCACTAGCCTAGGTGAATAGGGGAGATCCCAACCCAGAACATCCGACAGGCACGCCAACACTCTCTGCCAGAATCGCGCAATCACCCCACACTGCCAAACTGTGTGAAAAAAGGTGCCATCTGCATGTCCGCATCGAAGACAAAGCGGAGAGGCAATCAGGCCGGCCCTATATAAACGAGCACAGGTGTAATACACCCGGAGTAAATAATTAAATTGAATTAAGCGAAGCCGCATGGCGATAGCAGCCTCTCTAGGGGAATAAAGAGCCTCTGTCCAGTCTTCGCTTTCCAAGGGACCTAAATCCTCCTCCCAGGACCCCCGGAGTCTACCCAAAGTGGTAGGACTATTAGTCACTAAGGACTGGTATATTTTGGAGATTTTATGATCCTGGAGATCCCCCATAAACAGTTTGGCTTCAATAGGACTGAAGTCTGGAAGGGACTCCAGTTTAGATACGCTAGGGAGAAGAGCATGGCGGAGCTGCAAAAATTTGTAGAATTGGGTCTTGGACATAGTAAAATCCCGCTGAAGTTGCGCAAAAGATTTAAGGGTCGTACCCTGCATTACATCCCCGAGAGTGGAGATCCCGATGGCATCCCAGTCCCGGAAGCCCTCCAAACCAGCCAGTTGGGGCAGCAATCCATTTGACCACAATGGGGTCTACTTGGTAAGTCTACCCCACCATCCAATGCTACGCAAGGCTTGCCTCCAAACCCGAAACACCACTGTAGTACTAGAGGGGAGGGCCCGACGCATCGGTGCTGAATAGAGTTTGGTGTGTAATGAATGAGTTCCCATGAGTGTTCGCTCCAATACGTAAACCGGGTCAGTACGATCCCCATACCACCACTCATTCAGGACAAGCAGGTGGGAGGCCATATAATAGGACAGGATATCGGATGTGGCTAAGCCACCGCAATAGGTAGATTGGAAGCACGTGCGTAGAGACACCCTAGAGGACTTCACAGCCCACAGGAATTGCCCCAGCACCGAGTTAACCTGGCGAAACCACGACGGAGAGATACTAAAAGGATAATTTTGTAGCTGATATAATAAGCGTGGCAGGGAGACCATCTTAAAAATAGCCGAGCTGCCCGGTAAAGAGAGGGGCATACAGGGCCATGTTTTCAATTCATCCCGCACCCGTACCCAAATCGATTGGATGTTGCGTTCCCACGCAGTTCCAACAGAAGATGTCAAAATGGCCCCCAGATATTTCATGCCAAGTGTGGTCGTCTGTACCGTAGAGGCCCAGTGGCCAAGAGACGGCTGAGGGCCAAGAACCCAAAGAGTGGATTTATTAGGGTTCATATAGAGCCCAGATGTCTCTCCAAAGATCTCCATGATTCAGAGCAATTTAGGGCCAGTCCTATTAACATCAGTCAGGAAGAGAAGGACATCGTCCGCGTATAAAGCAATTCGATCAGACACCCCCTGTGCCCACTCGAATCCTGCCACCTGTGCATCGATACGCACCCATGCCACCAGGGGCTCCATGGCCAGGGCGAAGAGAAACGGCGACAGTGGACATCCCTGTCTGGTTCCTCTGCCCGACGCAAACGTTGAGGAAACGGATCCTGCAACGTGGACTGACGCTGTAATCTTCGTATACAATAGTCTTAAATAGAACAGAAACCGCGGGCCTAAGTTTAGTCGGTCCAGCAGGGCAAACAAATACATCTAGCTGAGTGAATCGAAAGCCCGATCCATGTCTGCGAGGAAGAGGGCCCCGAGTTGCCAAGATGCTGAATAGTATCGACTGCGACCTGGGCGCGGAGGATAATATGCTGTGTCGCACGATGGGGCATAAACCCGGCTTGATCTATTGGCCAAGACCTTAGCAAATATCTTAGCCTCAATATTGAGCAACGAAATAGGTCGATATGAGGCATGGCAATCAGGGGGTCGGCCAGGTTTATGAAAGACCACTATTTCGGCGTGTCGCCAATCCAGTGGCAACCATCTTTTTTTTAGGTCCTCAATGGAACGCTGGGTGACTCCGATGGCATTTATTTTTTCTTGAATTGCAAGCCAAATCTGCCTTTTCTGTGACTCAAGCACATTCAGGGACTGTTTGCCAAATAATTTCTCGTGGTCCTTGGTCACATCCTCAATAAGGACCTCCATCTCCCTCTCACTGAATTTGTGCTTCCTTTTTCTTTCACCTGCCTCCTTCTCCCTCTCCTGCTTGTCCATTTTGCTCAGTTTTGTTTGCAAAATTCAGTTGAGTTGCTCCTGGCTTCTCTGCTCTGCTCCCTGCCTCACAATCCGCTCCAGGTTCAGTGCAGATGCATGGGTGTGGCCACTTCCTGTTTGAAAGGTAATGAGGATGCACAGGATTGGCTGATTCGACAATTACCGATTTTTTAAATTACCAAATCGCTAATTGCCGAATCGATATGAAGGATTCGGTGATAACGTATCGGTAATGGGGAATCGGTATTTATTTTTTACCGATTCATTCCGAATCGCTATTTATTAACGATTTTTACCGAATCGGTAATTTTTACCGATTCATTACGTACATCTGGAATACCGAGTTCTTAATAACGAATCGGTAAAATTCGCTATTAAGGACTCTGTATTTCAGGATTACCTACATCTGGCCCATAGTCGTCTAACTAAATATGAAAAGGTCATTCTGGGGGCTACAAATGTGAGCCTTGTAAGGTGCCTTAATGTAAATCCATTGACATTACTACCTGATGCTGTGAATGTGGAAGTAAAGGATGATGTGGATCATGACTGTTTGGAAGTACTTGATTTTTGCACTAAGCCGCGTCCGGACATAAAAGATGTGCCTCTGAAAGAAAGTGACTATGTGATGTTTGTGGATGGGTCATGTCTGAGAACTGGAGAGGGAATTTTGAGTGCTGCATATGCTGTATGTACTGTAGCGGCTGTGTTAGAAGCATCTTGCCTGAAAGGAGTAAAATCCGCCCAAGTTGCTGAATTGTTTGCACTGATCCGAGCATGCAAGTTGGGAAAGAACCTATGAGTCACTGTGGTTACTGATAGTCTGTATGGGTTTGGAGTAGTGCATGATTTTGGACAGATCTGGTCCCAAAGAGGTTTCCTGACGTCGAGTGGAACTCCAATCAGAAACGCTGAAGTGGTTGGAAAATTGCTTGAGGCGATACAGCTGCCTAAGCAAATCGTAGTTATAAAATGTGCAGCACATTCAAAGGACACAAGTCAGCGGGCAACAAATTTGCGAATGACACAGCGCAGTATTGTGCACGGAACCAAAATTCCTTAAAACGGAATCGGGAAAAGGAAATGAACTCATGTCCCTTGCTTTTTACTAACACTGTGAGTACATGGGATGAGGTGAGGCAGTTGCAGGAAGAGGCAGGAGAAGAGGAAAGGAAACAGTGGATAAAATCAGGATGTGCACCACGCGAGGTAGGCAGAGTTTGGGTTTATCGTGATGGAAGACCAGTAATGCCTGATAGCATGATCTCTACAATGGCACGGATGTACCATGGGCAGGCACATATAGGTAGGGATGCCATGATTAGACTTTTCAAACAGACCTGGTATAATGCCAAGTTCCGGCTTGTAGCTGAAAGTCTTTGTCAAAGATGCCTTATATGTCAGCAATATAATCCAGGAAGAAAAACAGTGGTGAGTTTGGGAACCATAGGACAGGAGGGAGGTCCTTTCACCAGAATCCAGATTGATTTCATTGAAATGCCCCCATGTAATCGGCTAGGATATGTCCTAGTAATTGTCTGCCTGTTTTCACGTTGGGAGGAGGCTTACCCGACCAGAAGGAGCGATGGAGTTACTGTAACGATACTTCTATTGAGAGAGTTCATTCCTAGGTTTGGTTTCCCAGTAACGATTGAATTAGATAGAGGAAAGCATTTCCAGAATGAAATTATAAAATTGATTTGTGAAGCATTGAATGTACAATAGAAACTACATTGTGCCTATCGCCCAGAGGCTTCTGGAGTAGTGGAACAAATGAATGGCACCATTAAAAACAGATTGGGAAAAATGTGTTTGGCCACAGGTCTAAAATGGCCAGATGTCTTGCCTCTTGTGCTCATGACTATTAGGTCGATTCCTGATAGTAACACTGGTCTGAGCCCCCATGAAATTAATATGGGTAGAGCGATGAGACATGTTTTCATTCCTGTCAACAAACTACTGCCTATATCTGATGACTTTGTTTTGGATTATTGCAAGGGGTTGGCTGATACCGTTCATTCTGTGTTTCATCAGGTTGGACCAGATACAACCACCCTTGAAAAGAAGCCAGCTCATGATTTGAGTCCTGGAGATTGGGTACAAATCAAATTACATAGAAGGAGAAATTGTCTGGTTTCACACTGGGGGAAACCACATCAAGTGATTCTGACCACAACGACTGCTGTGAAGTTTGCCAAGGTAAATAATTGGATTCATGCTAGTCACACTCTTCGAGTCCCTGGTCCTATAAATAGAGCTGAAGAAGAGTCTTTGGAAGAGTCTGATACCAGTTCTGAGTCAGAATCAGAAGAAACAAGAACAAGACAAACCCCAAGAACAGGAGAAGTGGATTTGAGCCAAGTTGCGGAGCAGGAGAATATACCACTGAGGAGACGAGTGGAAATTTCCGACACTAGCTCCGAATCAGAGACTGAACAGGTGGGAATACAAGAAAGGATAAAGGAAAATATTGAAGCAACTGAACAAGGAATTTTTGATAAAGCAGCACCAAGTACAAGCACAAGAGAAATTCCGCCTGAAATCATAGAAATAGAAGGTGAGGAATTAGATACAGAGAGTGAGGGTAAGATTATTGCGGAAGACCTCCGAGGAGGTGTAGGGACGACACACATCCAGGTAGAAAAAGGGACAGCTAGTCAGCAGGAAGATTGCGTGGAAGAAACACGAGGAGAGATAAACGTAGATAGTGAACCTGAGGTCCTGAGAACAAAATCCAAAGAATGTAAAAGTCAGACCGATATAGAATCTGAAGAGAGTGAAGAAGAAAGCCAAGGAGGAAGAACTTTGAGGAAAAGAGCTTGGAAAACGGAGCGAGGTGAGAAGGGAAAAAAGTTGAAGAGGCCGTCGAGAGAGGACATTTGGCCTAATAAACTTAAAAGATTGAGATACCGACTAACCAGAATAAAATCTTCTAACGCTGAACAAGTGAATGAAGTGTCTAGTCAAGAGAAATCAGAAGACACTGATCAGGCACACTTGAAAGGAGCAAAGAGGATAAAGAAACCAAACCAGAAGTACAAGTCACCAGAGTGGACGTATGTGGCACTTCCTGATATACAAGAGGAAGCAGATAGCCAAGAAAGTCTAGGAGTGACTGTGCAGGAAGTGGTTAAAGAAGAAGAAGATTCGGAAATCCTGAGCGTTATCTTATCTGATATCAAAGAAGAGCCGGATGATCAGAAAGTTCTGAACCAAGATTGTGAAAACAGAGGCAAAGACGATCCATGCACTGATTGAAATGACAAAGAAAGACTCAAGGAATTAAAACGCTGGACAAGAGACGTAACTGAAAGAACCAAGTAGGCAATCAAAGCCTTAGGTTTAGACAAAAATAAATTGTGAATGAAAAGAGGCTAAGTCAAAAGACACTGATCATTTCCGAAATGGCAAACACAGAAGGTAGAAAACCTACATGTGGGTTTCTCAGAAGATGGTGTAAAATGTGTTTTTGTTGTACATGAATACTAATGCTTGTATGGATCATATTAGCAATAGCGGTTTCATTTAGAGTAGCATTTGAAGAGGTAGAAAACCACACTGAGAACAGGACTAATAGAGAAGAGATTGATGGTACTCATGTTACTAAACTAGTAGATAGAACAGATTTTCATAAGGATAAGTCTATAAATGATTTCTCTAATAATGTTTTTTCAAAGTTGCTATACGAATATGTAAAGACTATGGAAGTTAGAGAATGTTATGTTTGTATGCAGTTACCTGCATCTGTGTCAGAAGGTGTCACCTATCATCACCTTCCTTTGACATATGGGATAACTTGTAGTGTGTTAGCAAGCTTGTTCTATAAAACAGGGAAATTAGAATACTATTATACTGACATAGATCAGTGGCGGCTGGTCCATAGGGGGCGCAGGGGCAGCGCCCCACAAGGCAATCAACAAGAAAAACTGCTCACTAATCAGGCAGCAAGAAATGTAAGCAGACGAATTGACAGCTTTGACAATTCGTCTGTTTACATTTCCGGCCTGTGCTGGCAGCTGCTTCACAGCCTCAAGTGCGCATGAGTCAACAAACGCACAGGCAGGCAGGCGAGAGAGCAGCAGGAGTCTAGACTCCAACAGCGCAACTGCGAGTAGAGCGCTTTTTTATTTTACCATCCAACTCCATTAACATTACATTAGGTATGCTGCGCATGCCTAGTGTAGTTCAGGAGCCTGAAGATAGGATCCTGCTCGGGCGGTGACGTACAGTTGCCCTATGCCCTGTCAAATGCCAGGATACAGCCGAGACGTCACCCCCAGTTGCATCCAGTCTTCTTATTTGCCACTTGCCAGTCAACCAAAAGAGCGGGAAGAAGTTAGTTTCACGACGCGGGACCGGCAGAGGGGATGCCTGGTAAGTTTATTTGATTAATATCATTAATTATGGCGCCGCGTCTTATACCCGCTTTAAAGCGCATTTTGTATGTGCACCTTTGAAAATCCGTTTTACGCTCGAATTGCTTCTGGTCGCCTTTTTGTCTTCTTGACCTGAGAAGATGGATTGAATCCATTGATGTAGTAAATCACGCATTTGCTGAAAGCGCGAGAGCTTCCGTATGGTGAAACAGGCTGAGCCATGGTCTCTCCTGTACTTTCCGGTGGAGGCCTCTCCAGCCTTGCCTGACTCTGTACTTTTTACATATTTTATGTTTTCTTTTATGGTACTTTCACTTGCATAACCCAGGCCCGGTTTTGTCGAGGCGTTCCTTGGGCACAATTTAATACCTCTCTTAGCTGGAGGTAGCTGTGATGTGTTTTTTAAAGCTTCTGCCAGAGCAAACGGAAGCAGCATAGGAGTGACATTTTTTTTAAATGTAATTTGTTTTTACCAATTGCTATGGCAGCCACGGGACGGTGCACGGAAAGGGGAGAAGCTGGCAAGAAATTAGAAACAGTAAGCAGAACACTAGGCGTACGTTTGCCAAAATGTGTAAATCTCTAGGTGTTTCCAGGATGTTCTGAGGTCACTGTGTACCTGTGTTGGAAGTGATTAGTCGAAGCGCTGGGTGACAGCAGGCTCGTAGCGTGGGCTGGTCTGATTGACGCAGGGCTGATGCAGCATTTCATCCTCTCGCTGCCAGGGAATGAGCAGCATTGAAGTGTGTACGGTGTTAGTGTGAACTGGTGTTAGAAGTGATTAGTCAAAGCGCTGGGTGACAGCAGGCACGTAGCGTGGGCTGGTCCGATTGATGCAGGGCTGATGCAGCATTTCATCCTCTCGCTGCCAGGGAATGAGCAGCATTGAAGTGTGTACGGTGTTAGTGTGAACTGGTGTTAGAAGTGATTAGTCTACGGTGTTAGTGTGAACTGGTGTTAGAAGTGATTAGTCGAAGCACTGGGTGCCAGCAGGCTCGTGGCGTGGGCTGGTCCGATGGCACTCTCCCCCTCCACCCTCCCAGAGGCAGCCGCTCGCTGTTCAGCTGCTCCAGGGTTAAGGAGGGGAGGGCTAATGCTCAGAGGAATGCAATGTCAGGGCAGCAGATCACAGCCCTAGATAATGAAGCAGCGAAGCTCTGTGTGTGGCATGAATATGAACAACAGGGGTCAGCCCGTTCCATGCTGGGGGTCTTTGATCCCAGCTGCCACTCACGCCACCAGTACTGTTTTTGCGAATGGAACACCTCAAAGGCAGCTGTACAGCCTCAGACCACGCGCTAGTTAAAACACTGATGCCAAAAACATGGATTGACTTTTAGCGCCTCTTCACCCTGCTCCTAGGCCGTGTTCCAAGCTGGTGGCCAGCAGAATCGCACAGGCTGCGAGGAATGAATGAGTAACATCTGTCAGGAGCAGTCAGGTGCCTCTGGGTGCTGCGGGGGTAAGGGACGAGGGCTGATACCTACCAGTGAACAAGAGCAAAGCATTGAGCACCTCCAGCCAGCTAGCCTCGCCATCCCACTTCGTGCATCCGCTGTCGGCATGTTTCCTGCAACTGCACCCCCTCCTCGCACCCTGTGATCCTCTGCGACCGCATCCTTCGTCCATGAATCCTGTCTTCACCCTCCTTCTGGGTATTCTCTAATCCTGCAGCCTCCATCTGTGCATCCTCTACCAATGCATTCTTCTTCAATGTATTCTCTATCCCTGCACCCTCCATCTGTGTTTTCTCTAACCCTGCATCCTCCATCTGTGCAGCCTTTCTACCAATGCATTCTCCCTCACTGTATCCTCTCTCCCTGCAACCGCCTCTCTAGCTAAACTTGTTTAATATTTTAAGACTATACATTCCCCCTGCTTAATAAGCCTTGCTTTATCGCTGCATTCATTTGCTTTAAAATGCACCATTTGGCAATCCTTTTTTTAATTTCTTTCTCAGGAGTGGGACCCTCCCTAGACCCCAGGTTTGTCAATTGAACTCGTTCACATCGCTAACTAGTGTTTTCTATTGGAAAGGGTAGAGCCAAAGCAGTCTTGCTTAGTACCCTAGCCCTCTTCAGAAGTCAGATTTGCTTGTCAACCCAGAAATTCTCTGAAATAATGTATGAGTTTTCTCTTATGAATGCCTAGAAGAACTGAAGTTTTAGTCCATTTATCACAGAAATAGTGCTGAAAATCGCACCAAAAAGGTGCCAATTTTTTAAAAAATTCTTCACGGGGGACAACCCCCTGAACCCTCCTTATTGCCGCAGAGCTCGCGCGCTGCGCGCGCATATTTTGATTCATTATGCATTCGCCTCACCAGTCTCAAAATCCACCAGCCGCCACTGACATAGATAGTGTCTTCTCACAGATACCTGTAGTCCCCAAACTAAATAAGGTGATTCCTGGTAGAATTTTAGGTGAATTTTTCTTAAAAACAAGAGAATTAACTTTAGAAGAAGTGTTTAAGAATAATCTTACTTGTAGTCTGAGAAAAGAAGAAAAAACATTCCTGAACATGGTAAAGGAGAGGAGAATTAAGATGCAAAGAAAAGTGTCTGGGGAAAGGATGGAAACAACATTTTGGGATGCTGAAAAGGAAAACCATTTAAAGGGAGAAAATAATCCCGCAATGGCTTTAGATTGGACTCCGAGAGGGAAATTGTGCATCAGTAGAAATAACACTACTTATGATATTCACTTTGTAGGTGTAAGTGAATGCCATGACTTATATAAAATCATGGGAGGATGGGGATTTAAAGGAGGAAATGATCTGGTATTCCCTGGAATATATTACATTTGTGGGAACAGAGCTTATTATAGGTCACCGGACCACTGGTACGGTACATGCAACCTAGGCCTGGTCTTCCCAAAAATATTTCATGTGGGAAGGGGAGAGGACGGTTTGCACGAAATAGGTAGACAACTAACACGTAGAAGGAGGGAGAGGTGGTCAGAAATTATATAGGGGATATTTTTGGAGCACTGATACCAGCCATTGGAATATCTCTGAATGTACATAAAATCTGAAAATTGTCTACAGTTGTGGATCGCTTATCGACGAGCACAGCTGGAGGGTTCTTAATGGTGAATACCGAAATGGTTGCCATGAGAGCGATGATTATGCAAAATCGACTTGCCTTTGATAATATTTTGGCCAAAGAGGGAGGAGTCTATGGAATGCTGAAGGTACAACATTGCTGTACTTACATTCCTGACGAAAGTCAAAATTTAAAGAAATACATTAAGAATATAACTGATTTGCATGAAGAAATTGTTCCACTGGAGGTTGAAAGTGTTTGGGAGAAACTTGTAAAAGTTTTTCTACTATAAAGAGTTTATTAACAAAATTAGGTAGTTCATTTGTGTGTACAATACTAATACCAGTGACTTGTGTGATAATGCTGATACTGATATTAAGACTAAGGTGTGTATGTATAAAAAGAAGAAAGATACAAAATAAAATAAAAGGAGAGATTGAGAAAAGAAAGGAGAAGGAAATAAGAGAAAGAGAAGTAGGAGATATAGAACTAGAAGAATGGAAAGATAACATGTACAAGAAAACAAGAGAAGATGAGATGGGAAACACTATGATGTAACGTAACAAATGCAAGGGAACCGAGTAATCATTTCCGTAGAAAATTTGACATTGTATTGTGATTTGTGGTGATGTTAAAAATCACCAAAGGGGGTTTGATGGAGCAGGTAAAACAAAATTTTGTATACCTCCTCTATTTTGCGTGAAATTAATTACATAACCATGTTAACTCGTACTAACTAGTGTGAAATGGCATGACTAATCAACCTTTGCACCTAGATAAACATGAGATTCACGTGGGACTAAAATGCTAATTACACGGAAAACAATTAAATGATTAACTGTGGTACGCAAACTAACTGTAGAACGTGGTAAAATAGAGAATTGCATGATTTATGTTGCTTTTGTGATGGTTTGTGCTTTCAGCAGAGAAGAATGGTGAGTATTATTGCTTTAAATGTTGCTACAAACTAGGAAAATACTAATATATATTGGGATTAGTGTGGGTTTAAACATTAGAATATTCACTTCTATATTTTAACTACTGTTATGTTTGTTTTGCTTAAGTTGGCATTCGAGCCTACTAGGCCGCAGTACTTAAGATGGAGTTCTGAAGATGCCACCATCATGTGAGCGCGATGTCTTCTACGCAGAATCGGATGGCTATGGAGATCTCCAAGCGACCTCCAACATGAACTAGAGTGTTCCTTGTCAAGGATAGGAACATGGAGAGCTGCCAAATCAAAGAATGGAGCGAATGATCGAGGGGACAATGAAGGACCTGTACAAGAAGGCTTGCATGTTGTTACTTCGGAACTTTTGCCTGTGAATTACCAAAAAGAATACAATTGAGAAATGTCATGCCCGGTCTCATGGTAAACAGGCAAACCTGGGAACATTTGGGAGACTTGCAAGTTGAAATTGGTTTTACCAATCAGAACACTTTCTACCCCTAAATTGTTGCACATTTACCTAAAAGTAAGGAGAAAAAGGTACAAAAAGTCTATGATCTGGCATAGGGGGGTTCGTTCGTTGGGATGATCGTCTTTGGTGTTGGGACTGCGTTGAACTGAAGGAGATTTCCTGGTTCATCTGGGTTTTCTTTGAATTCAAAGAGAACGATTCCATCTGAAGGGTTTTGATTCTTGCCGTGGGTTGACGGTTTCTCCTGGAGATTGTCGCAGAAACTGGAATAATACTCTGTGCGTTCGGAAGGTCACCAATGTTTGAAATATGGTAAATATAATGCAATGCGAGATTTTATGCTAAGGATCTAAAGATTTGATGTCACTTAAATAAACACACTATTTGAACTGTAACTCCGAATATGCTAATGCAGAGTAAACTAAATTAGATAAACTAAAAATTTGATTAATAAGAATGAGTTTGTGATTCTTTAATAAGGTATTGATGATTAATTGAATGTTTCCGAAGCTTTAATTGTGTTTTAGCTGGTTCTAAATCACCATCAACCAGTCCAACTAATTGGTCCATCGAACAAGTGGTGGAGTGCCTTGATGTCAAAGTTAGGATTCTATAGGTGCTAATGTATATAATGTGTATAATGTAAAGAAATTATTCCCGATAGATAACAAGGTACCCCCACATGTCCAGCGCTTCTTTTTCTCCTGTGCACAGATTCGAATGAGACGTATGAGTGTTGGTGTTATGGGCCCCACCAATGTATGAATGAGTTAGTGTGGTGACGAGTCTGCGACATAGGGGGAATATGTAAATCTGCCCTTTTCCGCTGGAGCACTGTCCTATGGGCAGGATGGCCTTTCACCAGGGAAAATGAAATGGAGTATTTTCCACTGTCAGGGCCTAGCACCCACACTGGCACAGGTCCTGCCTTTTACCTACACTGCACCTTGCCTAGGGTTTACCCAGGACATCCTACAGGGGTGCCCCATGTATATGCAAAAGGGAAAGTAATTCCTGACAAGTGATAGCACTTGTCAGGACAACATGCTAATTTAGCATAATGCGCGCAGGCCCTACACGGAAGACCAATGTTCCCTCTCTCCGCGCATTTCTTTAGTACTAGCCTGGCACACACAGTGCACATCACTTAGGGATCTTGCTAATAAGGCAAACATACCAATCAGAGACAACCAATCACCACTACAATTTATACAGGGAACATCTGTACTTGCACACTGATTAGCAGTGGCAGTTACCTACAGCAACTCTCTGTCAGGAAAATGGTCTAGGGGAAAAGCAAAAGGTTTAAGTGAACTTTAGCCAAAAAGGCCAAGTCCAACAGAACACGCCTTATAAGGGGAGGAGCAAATAATTTCACAGACCCAAATCACACAACAGCTGGAAACCCCCACCCACCAGTGTGCCAGCGGCCATTTGTTGTAAATATGAATGCAGCGAGTGCACATGGGGAGCTTCATGCAAGTTCCAACACATATGCTCAGTCGGCGGGGGGCACCCAGTGTCAGGTTGCAGGCAAGGCAAACAGTGGGAGGGGAAGAAAGAGAAGAAGAAGAAGCACTAGCAAGATCCCGAAGGGAGTGTGGGACCTGAAGGAAAGAAATAGTTTCCAGCTAGCCCGGTCCCCCATCAACACACACTGGCTCAGGAGGCTAGCCAACAGATACTACAACAAAAAGGATGCAGCATTGTTAGTAAAAGGTTTTGAGGAGGGATTTGTAATTCTGTTTGAAGGCCCCTTGCCCAAAGGCAGTGTGAAGAACTTGAAATCAACACTGGGGCACCCAGAGTTGGTTCTCCAAAAAATAGATGGAGAGAGGAAACTCGGGAGGATCGAGGGCCTCCTGCCCTCCCCTCTGCCTAAAGGATTGGTGATCTCCCCCTTGGGGGTGGTACCTAAGAAGGAGGCAGGTCAGTCCAGGCTTATTCACCACCTATCCTTTTCCTAGGGCATGTCAGTTAATGACAGGATCAGCCCAGAAGCCTGCTCAATGGGTTATGCGATAGTGGACGACGCTGTGAATTTGGTAAGGGCAAATGGGCGTGCACCCTCATGGAAAAGGCAGACATTGAGTCAGCATTCCGCCTCCTCCCGGTGCACCCGGATAGCTTCCACTTGCTAGGTTTTCAATGGGAAGAGGCAACCTATTTTGACAAGGCAATGCCCATGGGGTGCTCCGTGTCCTGTGCGTATTTTGAGCAATTTAGCACCTTCTTAGAGTGGGCCATGCATAACAGCCACCCCAAAGGGGGCAAGTTACATTACCTCAATGACTTCCTGTTTGTAGGGCAGGCCAAGTCGGCAGAATTTGATTTGATCTCCTGGATCCCTCGCAGTCGGGTTTCCGCGCGGGCTACAGCACAGAGTCCGCGCTGGTTGAGGTAACGGACACCATCAGAATGCTGCTTGACGAAGGGACCCCTGTGATTCTAGTACTTTTGGATCTGTCAGCAGCCTTTGACACCATCTCTCACAAAATTCTGTTGATGAGATTGCGAGAGATTGGTGTCATGGGAAGGGCTTTAGAGTGGCTGCAGAGTTTCCTTTCGAATAGAACGCAATGTGTTCAATTGGACGCTTTCGTCTCACAAACCTCGGAGGTAGATAAGGATGTTCCTCAGGGCTCCATTTTAAGCCCCACCCTGTTCAATATCTATGTCTCGTCCCTGGCCACCATCATAAAATCCTGTGGGTTCCAAACCATCTCCTATGCGGATGATACCCAGGTGATAATTCCCATAGAGAAGGACCCTAGGGTGACCAGAGACAGATTTAAGAGCTGCATGAAGAAAATCTCCGCATGGATGAAAAATAACTATCTGCAGCTCAATTCCAACAAATCGGAGATCTTATTGTTTGGCAAAGCAGCAGAGATCTGGAGAGATGAGTGGTGGCCAGAGGAACTAGGATCAGCCCCCCTCCCCAATAACAGGGTAAAAAACCTAGGTATCTTAATGGACAACAACCTATCCATGGAAGAACAGACTAAAACCCTCTCGGGTAAATGTTTTGGACTGATGCATATGTTAAGGAAGGTCTTCCCATGGATTCCCATCTCCGCTAGAAGGCCCCTGATCCAGGCACTTCTAGTAAGTAGACTGGATTATGGGAATGCTCTCCTGATGGGGGCTAGGGAGGACCTACTTTCCAGGCTGCAAGTAGTGCAACACATGGCCGCCCGTTTAGCCCTAAACAAACCTCCACGGACGGCATCTATGCCACTATTAAAAAAGCTACATTGGCTGCCCATCAGAAAGAGGGCACTCTTCAAACTTCTGTGCCTAGTATTTAAGGCACTACATGGACAGGGACCCAAATACCTTATGAAAAAGCTTGAATGGTACACTCCATCGCGACTCTTAAGGTCCAGCAGCCAAAAGCTTCTCCGAGTGCCCAAAATAACAAAAAGGCAAAGATAGGTGGCCGCGCCTTTTCCTATATGGCTCCGAAACATTGGAATGCACTACCTCTAGAACTGCGCTCCTGCACCTTGCTAAACAGTTTTAAGAAACTTTTAAAAACCTGGCTATTCAACTGAGACATGTCACCGTAGAAGTCTGCCGACCAGGCGCCGAGAGATCACCTTGGAGATGATTTGTGCGCCATATAAATAAAAATAATAATAATAATAATAATGCGGGGACACTCTGGCTGCTTTCCAGGCCCTGGGAGTACCCCTAGCGGCAGAAACAATGCTGTGCCCCACAACCAAACTAACTTTTCTGGGGATCGAACTAGACTTGGTGGCAGGAACTTCCAGACCCCCTGAAGACAATGTGAGTGAATTAAGGGAGGAGATCAAGTCTATGTGCGGCAGGGAAAAGAGGGTGATTGGTAAACTCAACTTTCGATCCAGAGTAATCTCAGCGGGCAGGGTCTTCGCCAGGCACCTAACCCAGCTGACAGCCGGGCTCACGGAGAAACACCACCACGTCAGGCTGGGGTCAAACGGGATCTGACCATGTGGGATACTTTTCTGGCGGACTTCAACGGGCTGCTAATATGGAGAGAGGGCTGGTTGACAGCCAGACAGATAGCCTTGTTCACGGACGCAGCAGGTAGCAGAGGGTTTGGGGCTGTCCTGGGAGATAAGTTGTGTGCTGGGCAGGACAGACTTGTTAGTACTGGTCAGCCAAGCCCTTACCCCGAGGGCAGCCAGGCGTTACAGGAAATACGCAGGGACTGTGTTGCAGGTGAGGGGGCTATAGTCTCTGGGAGACACAGGCAAGACAACTGAGGCAGTGGAGAGTTTCATACAATGGGCATTCAGAGGGAAAAAGTCCAAATCTTGGGCGCAAGCTTACTTGTCTGCCATAGCACACTTTTCAAAAATAATTACAGGGTGCGACCCCACCGCCACCCATTACATCAGGGCAGCAATGAGAGGATGTAAATGCACAGTGGGAGAGAAACATGACACCCGGAGTCCCGTAGACTTTAAGAGATTTACCCTGCTCATGGACACACTGTGAGGAGTGGCAAGAGACACATTTGAAGTAACACTGTTCAGGGCGGCCTTCGCGACAGCATTCTTCAGAACCTTTAGGGTCAGCGAACTCATGGCTCCTGCAAGGAGTGGCCGGGTGGTAAGCTGCCTGCAGACAGCCGACGTCAAGATAGGAGTATCCTACATAGAGATACTGCTGAGAATGTCAAAAATAGATCAGGCGGGCAGAGGGGCGCTGGTGCGGCTGGATTGCATGAGCGACCCCAGGTACTGTGCAGTATACTGCGTCTTGGCCTACATGGCGATACACCCCACAGAGGATGGTGCCCTATAAAGGCATAGAGATGGGAACCTTGTAAGTAAATTTCAATTCACAGCAATCATACGCCAGGCCCTGGGCAGGACAGGGTTACCGACGGCCGCCTTCGGATCACATTCCTTTAGGATTGGGGTGGTAACATCTGCAACGCAACTGGGGATGTCAGAGGCGGGGGATCAAGGCCGTGGGCAGGTGGTGGTCTAACGCCTACAGGACATTTGTGAGGCCCCAGTTATTATTTTTTTTTAAAAGGGAGAGCGTGTGTGCAATGTGCCACCTGACAATGTGATTGTTGCCTCAGTAGGAGGGTGCCCTCGGCTGGTATTGGTAGTGGGCCACTCATATGTCTTCCGAATGCACACCTGGTGGCTACGAGGAGGCCACAAGCAGAGGGGCAGACCGGTCAACACATGTGTCCGGTGGTGGGGCCACCCGGGAATGAAATGGAAACAGCTTTCAGCAACACTAGAGGGATTGCAGGCGGCTGCAGCATGGCATCCCGACATCTTGATGATCAATCTGGAGGGGGAACGACCTCACACAGTTAGGGAGGAAAGATCTCCTCTGTGCCATCGAGGCGGGCCTAACCGATACGGACAGGGGTTTTGGTAACACCACCATCATATGGTCTGAATTGATAATCAGGTTGATTTGGCGAGGAGCACATAAGGCAATCAATAACTCGAGAAGGAAACTGAACACCGCGGTGAGCAGATTTTGCAAGATCAATGGCCTGGAAAGCATCAGTTACGGCCTCATCAACCCTGGGCACCTGGAGCTTTATGCACAAGACTGGGTCCACCTGTCAGAAGAAGGGATGCAAGTGTTTTGGGCCAACCTATGGGGAGCAATGACATTGGCTGACTGCACATAAAAAAGAAAAAAAAGAAGAAGAAACGGGGTAGCCGCCAGGAGACGTAAGCCTCCCTTACGATGTGGCAGAGAAGGGGGTATAGTTGTTGGTTATGGAGCACAACGACAGGACGGTGTGTAGGAAGAGGGCCACTCACTTGGGGATGTCTTACGGCAGGGTGAGAAGGTCCGAAAATGTGGGTAGCAAACGGAGACGGCACTCGCAGCTCAGACCAACCGGATGGGAGGGCACAAAAGGGACAAACAAGGTAGCATGTTGGGGCTTAACTCCAGAGATAGGCTACCCTCCACACACAATGAGCATGAAAACCAACAGAACACTTTATGATACCCAAAACCAGCAGGAATGATTTATGACCCCAGTAATGGGGTGGGATAACAAACGGACACAGGATGATTTATGACCTGTAAAATGAGAAAATGATTTATGATACTAATGTATGACAGTCTTTGATGACGATTTATGGCCAGGGTCATAAAGTTATGACCAGGGCTTTGTATTACGAGAGCTAACGTTATGTCAGGCAAATCAAAACTGCGGCCAGCATCGACCACAACATAACAACGCGTGTTGGCATATTCATTGAAAAAGCAAATGTAAGGGTTGCATGTAATTTGGAGTGGGCACAGTGTGGGAGTTATTGCAGAGGCTGCCTCCAAAGGAGGCCTCATGGGCCAGCACCATAACAGCTGCCAGGGATTCGAAAGATCCGGTTTGGCTGAATCAGCGCACCTGGAGAAAAAAGGCCTGAGGAGGGCAGCCTCAACCTCCCCCCACCCCAAGAGTGAGCGCGCTAAGAAAAGGGCACTAAAACACCTGGCCGGAGGGGGAGGGGGCAGGTATTGGTTCGAACCGCCCAATAGGGGAAACTGCTGCTGTAACAAGGGTGCTTGGGGGGGCATTATAAGTCACCGCTCCCCCAGCATAATCCATGTATTCTACCTCGAGGAGCTGGAAAGCGGTGCCACGACGATCATGAAACCCACCCACACCTAGGGAATAGCAGCGTCACAGTGCTGGACAACAGGCAAGATGGATAAAGGGGTACAGTTTTTGGTTATGGAGCACAATGACAGGGTGGTGTGTAGGAGGAGGGCCACTCACTTGGGGATGCATTACGGCAGGGGGAGTAGGCCAGAAAAGGGGGTAGCAAACGTGGACAGCACTCGCAGCCCAGACCCGCCAGATGGCAGGGCACAAAAGTGACAAAGTAGCGAGTTGGGGCCTAACTCCGGAGATAGGCTACCCTCCACACACAATCAGCATGAAAACCAACAGAACACTTTATGACACCCAAAACCGGCAGGAATGATTTATGACCCCAGTAGTGGGGCGGGATAACAAACGGACACAGGATGATTTATGACCTGTAAGATGAGAAAATTATTTATGATACTAATGTATGACAGTCTTTGATGATGATTTATGGCCAGGGTCATAAAGTTATGACCAGGGCTTTGTATTACGAGAGCTAACGTTATGTCAGGCAAATCAAAACTGCAGCCAACATCGACCACAACATAACGTGTATTGGCATATTTATTGAAAAAGCAAATGTAAGGGTTGCATGTAATTTGGAGTAGGCACAGTGTGGGGGGTTATTACAAAAAAGAGATGTAAAAGATATACTCTCCAGTTTTCAGTCAATAGGAGGATTATTAAGGGAGCGAGCCAGATGAAAGGCCAAGATGGCCTGAGCAGCTCATGTTCTTCGGCTGTGATACGTGTA
The DNA here is from genome assembly GCF_964204655.1 of Triturus cristatus. Lineage (NCBI taxonomy): Eukaryota > Metazoa > Chordata > Amphibia > Caudata > Salamandridae > Triturus > Triturus cristatus. The sequence goes on from NC_140585.1 coordinate 366,927,351, forward strand.
AGCAGCTATGGCACTGCTGCTATGGAGCCGGAGGTGTAAGGGAGATCTTCAGGAGTCAGAACCAGTGAGAGCTCCCTGTGGCCTACTCCGCACTAAATATAGAGGTGTGACACAACAAGATTGAGAGGAACTGGTGGTTGCGCTCGGCAGTTGATGAACCCAGGTAAGAGATGGGGGCACAAGAGTTGCACAGATAGGTAAGTGGTTGAATAGGAACCGTGGTTGTGTGCAAGCAGAGGACTGTGCTGTGTAACTGGGATGACGGTTATGAGCTATCGTGGCCTGGCTGTGTGAAGCAGAAGGGGGAACTCTACTCCCATGGCTGGTGGTTGAGAGCCTCTAACATTGGAAGCGGAGACTCCCATCGCAACAACCTACAGGAGCCCTACCCTGCTCACAGCACCCATGTGAGCATTTCCTGTGGGCTGGTGATACTGCACAGTTTGACGGAAGATCCTTTTTCGAATTTTGACAAGTGGAGGAATATGGCAGAGCATTGTTATGCTGATAAAGCCCTGATATGGGGAGTAAAAAAAGAGTAAAAGAGAACTACTTTGGATCCAAGAAACACACAAAGTAGTGTGCTAGGCAGGGGGGTTATGGAAAACTCCTGGAGGTCTGAAGCGGTGAAAATGTTCTTTTAGAATCTTTTAATGCACTGAAAGCAGATCTGGGAGATGAAATAGTGACAATGGTTTCACATATAAAGAACATAAAGGGCAAGATGGAAAGCTGGACGAACAGAGAAAAAGCTCCTTATTCTATAAAGTCAGACATACTAGATGTTGCATAATGGGTAACATCCCGAAATAAAGATTTTCCTGCAAAAACAGGATTTTGAGCCTTGAAAAAGTCCCTGGCCTTTACGCCAGTGAGTTGGCTCGATATACAAGAAAAAGAAATACTGATGAATAAACATGGAATAAATTATTTAAACATACATTACAAGAAATCGTTGCGGAATATGTGCATTTTGTTTCCTCTGAGCGTTTAACTTGAATTACCATTAATTCTGGAAGTCTACATCATCAACTTTCCAACCTATAATTTAATTTTCTAAACGGTCGTGGACACCCTTGGAAGATATCATGGACTCAGATTTAAGAACCGCTTCCCTTTGCTAGGTAATCTCAGCAGCAGAAACAAAATGAGAATGACAGTTAAACTGACCAATGGATGAAGATGGTTCACCCAGAGACTTGTGTGTGTATTTTAATTTACAAATGCGAGTGGGCTGACAAATATGATGATTCCTTTAAATGTTTAGGCCAGACCTACAAAATGTTAGTAAGTCACGTCTTTCGACAGTTTTATCACGGTAATATTTAGCAGTAATGTCACAGACACGAATTTAGCAAATATAAACATGCTACACATATGAAACAATCCGCGTCAGATTTTTCTCAATCACAGTGACATGGTAATGAACTTTCACCCTGATTTCAAATGGCTATGTGCGGTTTCTAACATTCTATCGCCCTTAAGCATGGCCTCCACTATTGGCACATTACCGAGCCGAGTTATCACTCGCGTGCTTCATCAAAACTGAATCTGACACTTCCAGGACATTCGTTGTTATATGCCTGTCATTCGGAACTACACTTCCCGTGAAACCGCATTCCTCGCTCCTCCTCCGCTCAAGGGAGTATAGCCGGTCACGCAGCCCGGTTGTACTACATTTCCCGTCGGGCTTCGCTGCGCCGCAACGGCGCACTGTCTCCTGGGCCGGGTCAATGGTTGCTTCTGGCAGAAGAAGCCGGTGGAGGTAGAGTGCTGGAGAGCAGCGCCGCTATTAGCCCCCATTCATTCCTGCTGCAGTCATGGAGGCGCTGATTCCCGTCATCAACAAACTGCAGGATGTCTTCAACACAGTGGGGGCTGATGTCATCCAGCTGCCACAGATCGTGGTGGTGGGGACCCAGGTAAGCGCGCGCGGCCCCGTGGGTGGGTGATGGTGGCCTGGTATGGACACACTGCTCAAAGAGACACAGCTTCCTCTTTCATTTTGGGAGGTCATGCCCATCCATATCTGCTCGTGCTCCCGAGGGTAATAATTGAGGTGGTGCGTGAGCTGCAAGGGTTGCAGCTGCCAAGGGCACGAAGCAAGGGACCTGCACAGCGACCAGGAAGCGAGGGGATGTTGAGGGAACGAAGCAGAGGATGTTTTTAAGGGCACCGTGGAGGCAAGAGAACTCGGAGGGAGGGAGCGGGTGAGAGGAGTCGAGGTGTTGAGAATTGTAAAACACAACATGAACGATCAATGTAGTAAACAATAAATAAACAATGAATACGAAGCATTGCTTGTGGCAGATCCAGTTATTTTTATTGCACGTAGTTTATACTCAGCCCATTAGTGGGAAATGAGTTTGTGGATTCTGGCCATTGCTTGGGTAGTAGAAAAAATAATAGGGGTGAATGTTGACCAGTGCCATCTAAAACCGGTACACACTAGTATCCCGTTACAGATCTAGCTGGCATTATTTTAATTGCAGTTTTAATATAGGCAGGTCGACAGTGCATCACATGCGTCCCGAAGGAGCTGTTTGTAAGTGGCTGTGTCGAGCAGTGTTCCATGCTCTTAGTCAGTGAAGCAACCGCTGCGGATGGTGCCTAGTAAAATGCTGCTGCTGGGGGGCTGTTAAAGGCAATGCAACTCGACTCGAGGGCGTGCCATTGAGATTATGGGGCACTGGCCAAGCTGCCGAGGAAAAGAAGTGGCAGCTGATGTGGAGAAGAAGCTTTTGATATTGCTATGATTACTTACCGGTAATCCCCATTACTCTTAGTCCTACTCGTCCTCGACCCAGTCATCACTAATGAGGTATTCCACAAGACAGGAAACAAAACAGGAAACGCTTTTGTAGGCTCCACCCACCCTCCCGTCAGGGGCTATAAGAAACCAGCCAACCAAAAGCACATCCTGACATACCAAGCAACAAAGGCCTGGAAAGGGAGGGCGGGCGGGAAGTATGACTGGGTCGAGGACGAGTAGGACTAAGAGTAATGGGGATTACCGGTAAGTAATCATAGCATTACCTCTACGTCCCTCGTCCTCGACCCAGTCATCACTAATGAGGCATACCAAAGCACCCCCAACAACAGGCCTTTGGCAAACCACACAGAAAACAGAGACCGAACACAAAGAGGCGTGCAGCAAAAATAGTTTAATGAAAAAACACAGAATCAGGGAGGCGGAACAACCTCCACAGCACGCAACACACCACTACCGAAATTGGGTCGGTCAGACAGAGCACAATTCAAACGATAGTGCCTCACAAAAGTAGACTCAGAGGCCCACGTCCCAGCCCGACAGATTTCATCAAGGGAAACCCCATGAAAAGCAGCCCAGGAAGCAGAAACACCCCTAGTGGAACGGGCCTGAACACCAGAAGGACAAGGCAAACCAGATCCCTGATAAGCCAAAGAAATAACAGACTTAATCCAGCGACCAAGAGTAAGCCGAGACGCAGCTTTACCCTGACCAGCCAAACCAAAAGTCACAAAAAGAGAGTCCGAGGAACGGAACCCCGCAGACCGTGCAACATAAAGGGACAAAGCACGCCGCACATCCAAAGAGTGAAGCAACAACTCAGCAGGGGAAGAAGGAGAAGGACAGAAAGAAGGAAGAATCAACTCCTGAGAGCAATGAAACTTAGAACGAATCTTGGGAACAAAACCAGGATCCAAAGAAAGGACCACCGCGTCATCCAAGAAACGCAAAAAGGGAGGAGAACAACGTAAAGCAGTGAGTTCCCCCAACCGTCTGGCAGAAGTCACAGCAACCAAAAACGCCACTTTAAAAGAGAGAAACTTAAGGTCCACCGACTCCAATGGCTCAAAAGGAGCAGACTGCAGAGCACCCAAGACCAAAGAGAGATCCCAAGGAGGAACCGGAGAGCGAGAAGAAGGAGATGACAGAGAGAAACTCCGGAACAAACGGGAAACCAACAAACCATCCTCAGGAGGAAGAGAAGCCGGATCCCGGAAAGCCCGAAGAGCAGCCCACTGGCCCCTCAGAGTAGACAAGGCATATTTCTTCTGAAAACCCTCCAAGAAAAACTGCAGAACGGAAGTGATAGGACAAGAGACAGGAGAGAGACCAAGCCCCGCACACCAAGAGGAGAAAGAAGCCCAATGTTTAGAGTAGGAGGACAAAGTGGAACCCCTACGAGAACCTTGCATCACAGTGATGAGGTGATCAGGCAAACCCCGGACTCCAAGCGACAGCCGTTCAACCTCCAAACCGCCAAGGTGAGAGGGACCAGGAGAGAAGGGGAGGGGGACCTCAGGGGAGACGGATAACGTGGCAGAATCCAAGGAGGGCCCACCGCCAGGCTCAACAACAAAGGGAACCAGGACCTCCGCGGCCAGTGAGGTAAGACCGCTACCACCTGGGCACCCAACCGCTGGACCTTCAGCAAAAAGGCAGGAATCAGGGGGAAGGGGGGGAAGGCGTACAGCAACCAAGGGGGCCACCGAAGAGACAACGCCTCCACCCCCCAAGCACCCGACTCCGGGGACCGAGAACAAAACAGGGGGAGTTGAGCATTCGCCCGGGATGCAAACAAGTCCAGCAGGGGAGTCCCGAACCTCCGACAGATCAACCGGAACACCCCGGGGGAGAGACACAGGGAGAGGGAAGATGGAAACCTGCGACTCAATGCGTCCGCCACCACATTGTCCACCCCCCGGATATGCTGAGCCGAGAGAGCCAGAAGATGACGCTCCGCCCAACCCGCAATTGCACAAGCCACCAAATTCAAGGAAGGGCTGCGAGTACTGCCCTGGTGGTTGATGTAAGCCACAGTCACGGTGTTGTCTGACCTCACCAGGACATTGCACCCCAGCAGACGGGAATGGAAGAAACGAAGAGCCCTGGCCACAGCCGACAGTTCCCTCCAATTGGACGAGCGACGGGATTCCATCCGGAGCCAGCGAGCCTGAACAGACCACTGCCCCAACGTGGCCCCCCAACCGGCCGCACTGGCATCCGTCGTCAACACCAAAGGGGGCGGCAGGTGAATCCACATCCCCTTCGAGAGATTCGCGGAATCCAGCCACCACTGGAGATCCGACACCACCCCCAAGGACACAGGCACAGACAGAGCATAGTCCCGAACTGGAAACGGCACCCAACGCTGAACATGCCACAGCAGAGGCCGCAGATGAACCCTGGCCCAGGGCACCGTGAAGACAGTAGCGGCCATATGACCCTGAACCTCGAGCCACTGAAGAAGGGGGGCCGCAGCCTGGGACAACAAGATCCGCAACAGGGACTGAAGACGTTGAATCCGAGAATCCGGCAGGAACACCTTGCCCAGGACGGAGTCGAAGATGGCCCCAATGAAAGTCCGTCGAGTGGCAGGAAGAAGCTGGCACTTTGGAAAGTTCACTAGAAAACCATGACTTTCTAGCGTAAGGATGGTCAATGAAAGGTGCTGAGACATGACCTCTGGGGAGGGAGCCTGGAGCAGCCAATCGTCCAGGTAGGGGAACACAGACACCCCCCGGAGGTGAAGCAGGGCCACCAAAGGAGCAACCACCTTGGTGAACACTCGGGGAGCGGACCGGAGACCAAACGGAAGGACACAGAACTGCCAATGACGACCCTCCAGGCAGAAACGCAGGAACATCTGATCCTCCCGGGCCACCGGTACATGAAGGTAGGCGTCCTGGAGATCCAGAGTAGTAAACACCCATCCGGCCTGAATCAGCGGGACCACTCGTTGCAAGGTCTCCATCTTGAACGGGATCTTCTTCACAAATAGGTTCAGACTCCGGAGATTGATGACAAGCCGGAATCCCCCCGTGACTTTCGGCACCAGGAAAACAATCGAATAGGTCCCCAGACCCCACTCCAATCTGGGGACGGGAACAATAGCGTTCTTGAAAAACAGGGCCTGAACACCGTCCCTCAAGGATTGGCGACGGAAGCGGCACAAGGGAGTCGGAGTCCGCACTACACCCGAGGGAGGCGGAGGGGACAGGAACTCGATCCGATACCCCCGGTCCAGGACATCCAGCACCCACTGATCCGAGGTCGACAGACGCCAGGCTGGAAGGAACAACCTCAATCTCCCACCAACCACGGGCGTCACTCCAGTGGGATCCACGAACGGAGGGGCATAGTCAGGAACGCTGCGGTCCAGGACCAGCATCTCGAGGAGGCTTCTTCTGGAACTTCCGAGGGAAACCACGACCGGCTCCACGAGAACCTTTAAAGGAGGATTGCTGAAACCGGGAAGGTTGACGAAAAGACTTGGCCTGCGAAGAGGAAAAATCTTTACGGGAAGGTTGCCTCCGGAAGGAAAGGGAATGTTTACGTTCTTTAAACACTTTATGCAGTTTGTCCTCCAAGGCATCCCCAAAGAGACGAGGGCCAGTAAAAGGTAAACGTAAGGCCATGGACCTCTGTGCGGCATCAGTATTCCAACCCTTCAACAGCAGATTCCTACGGGCAGCGATAGAGGAACCACAAGACAGAGCAGAAGCACGTACAGAATCAAAAGCAATATCCGAAAGGAATTCAGTCTGACGCTCCATAGATTCCAGCAAATCAGGACAGCAGCCACCCTCCTGCATAGTTGAAAACAAAGTCTTAAAGTCAGTCAGGAGTGATTGAGCCACATAAGCACCGTAGATACCGGAACGTATGGCAAGGTGAGAACCAGCATAGGATTTACGCAAAGCAGAGTCAATCTTCTTATCCACCCCATCCCGAAGAATGTTATCATCAGCCATGGAAGGACGGCCAACCAAACTAGCGACAATGGAGTCCACCTGCACAGACTCAGGAAAAGAATCCTCCATGCCCTGCAACGGGTAAAGCTTTGACATGAAGCGCGGCAACATAATATGATCAGGGTCCTTCCACTCATTCAAGAGTACATCCATCACAAACGGATGCACAGGAAGCGAAGACGAAACCGGCTTCCTAAATTGCGGTAGAACAGCATCCGAAGAAGTACTGGCCACAGCGTCATCCGGGAACCCCATGTTCACACGCACATGAGAAAGTAAGTCTGGCAACAGTTCCCTGGAGATATACTTTCCCTTTAGATCCACCGCATCCAAGGAAGCATCATCAGAGGATCCCGAAGAGGAAATGTCAGAATAAAGGACCGCGTTCCCACCAGAACGACCCCCAGCAGACTTTTTGGAGGACTGCAGGTCAGACAAGGTCTCCAAAATAAGACGTTTTAAATGGTCATCATCCAGCTTAGGACGCTTCCCAGGGGGAACAGGATCCGCACTGTCCAGAGGAGAAGAGGAAGAAGACACAGGAGACACATGCCTCCTCTTCTTATGATGCTTCCCCATCAAAGCAGCAGACAAGTAATTCAGAAGAGCAACAGTAAGATCACACGGAGCAGCGTAGACTGAGAATGAAAAGCAGCCCAGCAGACAACCAGCCTCCTTTTCAAGAAAAGGAACCGAGAAAAACTCCGCCCCCAACAACCCGGCAGAGAGTGAAACCGAGGCAAAAGGGGGCGTGGCCAAAAAACGGAACCAGAAAACAAGGCAGCGCGCGGCCGCCGAAGGTAGAAACCCACGAACTGCAACTGCGCAACCGGAGCCCACCCGGGCGCTGACCACATCGCCTGAAAAGGAAGGAGCACTCGGCCCCCAACCCGAGCGCTCCGTGGCCGGAGACGAGCAGCGCAACCGGAGCCCACCCAGGCGCCGTCGACAGCGACTGACAACAAAGGAGCACTCGGTTCCCCAACCCGAGTGCTCCCAGGACCAGGAGAAGCAGCGCCACCGGAGCCAACCCGGGCGCAGTCCGGAGCCAGCGCCAGCACCGCAACAGAAAATCGGAGCACTCTGCACCCCAACCCGAGTGCTCCAGAATAGCAGCGGAGAATGGAGCGCCCGGACCCCACCCCGGGCGCCACACACAGAAGGCAGGGAAGGAAGCAGACGGAGCGCCCGGCCCCACAAACCCGGGAGCTCCAAACCCACCACCATGCCGCAAAGGCAAGGAGAAACTCACGTGACCAGCGAAACAGGCACCCAGGAAGCCAGCACAGCCCAGCAGGACCAGCAACCAGGAACCTGGAGAATCCAGGAAGCCCCGCATCCCGATTCAACGAAGTCCCACGGAGGTCCAGCAGCGCCCCCAAAGCCCAGCAGAGGAGGACACCACAGGACAACAGCAACTAGAAGCAGGTAAGTGCCCGGCACCTACCCCAGCGTCCCCGTCAGGTCCACTGACAGGAAACAAAACAGGATGTGCTTTTGGTTGGCTGGTTTCTTATAGCCCCTGACGGGAGGGTGGGTGGAGCCTACAAAAGCGTTTCCTGTTTTGTTTCCTGTCTTGTGGAATACCTCATTAGTGATGACTGGGTCGAGGACGAGGGACGTAGAGGTAATGAGGGGTTCCTGGCTTTGTCCAGGTAAATGGCTCATGCTGATTGTGAGAAAACATAAATAACCTATTATACCAAGATTTTCTGTTAACTTGTGACTTATGAAGCTTTCTTGACTTTCCAATCGTGTCTCGCCTACTCGTGGAAAAAAGATTTGTGAATCGGGCCCTCATGGGAACCTTTTAAAGCAAAGAGCAAGTCGAAATGTATATGAGACGGGTTTCGAACACGCCAACACTGAAGGAAAATGAGCTACTTTAGTGAGGCCAGCTTTACTATATAAATATGTCTAATTTTCTTTGCAAAAAATGACTATTGGGACCAAAGACTGGGATTATTAGATATTTATTAGTTACTGCTGGTGAGGCCAAGGGGTGATATTTAGACGTAAGCACCAATCGCATACTCCTTTAAAATCTGTAGTTTTAATGGATAACCAAAACAAACTATGTGTTAGTTCCAGTGATGCCGTAATTTCAAAATTACGTACAACTTACTTTTTGTTATTTTATATAACGGTGATTTAACAACAGTAGAAAGCAATGTGTTCCAGTTATGCTTCGAGAAGAGTATGAAAGAGACACATAAGTGGCAAACTGGCTCACCGTTTCCTCTTTCGACAGTTCCTGCCTTTTGGATGGGTGCTTGCATTGTATTGTATTTGTGACATATGCAAGACAATTGTAATTGTGGTGTAATAATTTATGTTTTGCAAATCAGTGCTTATCTGTTGGAACCGCTGTGTATCTGAGGGGCATGTGTTGATTGACACCTCAAGGCCATCGAGAGGATCGTAGATTGCCCTGCTTCCACACATGAGCATTGTGTATATGTCCCCAGAACCCTGAATTGCCAACACATAGGAAAGGGATAATGGTCCGACTTTATTTTAGTTTTTCTTAATTACCGATAAGGTTAAGAGGTCGTCAGAGCGTTGTACCTTAAGATCATATGGTTTGCTGGGAGTTACAAAGTGCAGTTCTGATGAATAAAAGGGCTAGAAAAGTTATGTTTTCGTTTGGACAAGGGATGTGCAATAGGTTGCTCAGAAATAATGGTAGAAAACAAATCACACGATCATGTGGGACACAAATTCAACAGGACTATTGTCACAACTTAACCATTGAAAGTGTACACGTGGTATAGTGAAACGAAATGCTGTGAAGGGATTTAAATAAGTGTAAATAAAGTGAGACAGAAATTGAATTCATATGTTTCATTTCTCTGTCACAGTACTGCGCAGCACATCAATTTTAACGGCCGAGTTCGAGAGAAAGGTGCTATTAAATAGATAATTATGTTTATTTAAGGTGCAGCTTAACAAGGGAACCGACTCCCAGCGTCCTTATTGTTGTAGATCTCACGTTGTTGCATGTTTATGTGATTTTCTTACTATGGCAGCTTGGGTAACACAAAGCCTGATTTTAGCACTGGCCGTCAGATGAAGGATAACCCGTCCGCCGAAATATAAATTCCATAGGAAATAATGGGATTTATATTTCGGCAGACGGAATTTCCGTCACCGTTGTGATGGAGTAACCCGTCCGCCTAGTTCTGGATCAAGCCCACAGTCACCTAACTGCTTGTGCTAACAAAAATCCAGAGCTATACTTTTTGCCATTGCTCGTTTTCGTTTGGTCTTGCCAGTTTCGTGTAATAAGAGGCCCCGTCTGCTTTAATGCTATGAACATTGCTTCGTGTTTGTATTGCTCAAGTGACTCTACAGGGCAAACAAATTCGTATGCCGAGTCTCCAAGTAAACGTTTTGAACATTTTAACCCGAAAGCAGTTAATTAATACTTTGATTCTTTAGGTTTTGCATCCAGCAATTGATATCCTTGAGGAAATATTTGTGATTCAAATTCGCATTACAGTTTTAACGTATTGGCCTGAGTTGGACAGGCTGCGCGTTTATTGGTGAATCACATTAGTTATTGTAGCTAGTAACAAATGAACCATATTGGGAAACTGACATAGAACCGAGTGTGCTCTCTAAACTGATAATGTGAACTGTTTCGTTTGTCAGGCAGTAAAAGCGATCTGCATGTGTGGCAACAACAGCTGCACACATACCACCCCAACCATGCATAATATTTTGTATGTCATCAGCTTTCACATAACTACCTTACTTAATCCTAAATATTAAACTGCTCTAGACTCCATCCTACCCTATTCTCCTATCCTTAACGCTTATGGAAGATTGATTGTTTTATGTTTTCGTGGTGAATGTAAAGTGAAGGTGACCGGTCACATTATCAAGTCAGAAGTTTGAAATTTGAATCCAGGGCAAACTATAGACCACAAATTTTACTAGGAAACAACACCTTACACAAGGAAACAATTTTATCTGTCTTAATCGCTGGTATGTTAGTGTTCATCCACTGTCGGACTTAATCCCACAAATGAATGTATCATTATCATGAATGATAACCTAGCCGATTTAGTAAATGCCAGCGTACTCTAAATTCTTCTTTCGGAAACATTTATTTTTGTACTGAAGAAATGCGTAATCCAACATTAAGCTGCCCCTTCCATAACTCAAGACTATTTACATAGATAATTGTCTAAATAACCACAGGATGGTCTTTGAAACATTTGGAATAACGTGTTATTAAAATAGTCACGTTGGTCAGTTTTCTGTAGATGTAGTATATTCACTTATCAGGGATGTGGAATTTCTATAGCCCGATGCCCGGGACATACTGTTTGGGGTCAAGGGCAACAAGTTTTCATGTGTATTTTGTCTTTGGGTATGACCGAGTATATGTGAAGTGTAAAATGCTAAAGTGGGCACATTACAAAAAGTGACGGACTGGCATCACACACCACCTGGTGTCATGCTTCATCATCTGCCAGTCCTCGCCCTCCAAAAAACGCGTTTGGTGGAGGGCGGGCATGCACCTAAAGATAGGGATGCACTTCTAAACTAAGTGGGGGCCCAGAGGGTAATGTGAGTTTAAAAAGCCATAATAGTGCACCTGACAACTTTTTATTCTAATGTGGTGACTAGATGGAAATAAAAACGTAAGTGTGGTGAATAGGGACCTTAATTATCCTATCGCCGCTGTGTTAAAGGTCGACATGTTTCTGCCAGTTGTCCAAAAAGGTACGTGGCATTCATCAGGACCAAATAGAACAAGCATTTGCAATGCAATAGGTCTCGCATTATAAAAGTGTGAGCAGTTGGCATTGCTAATAATAATGCAACACTAGCTATTGGCATTTTAAATAATGGCATTTATTTATGTGTTTGTTTTATAAAATAGATAAAAAAGGCATTGTCATGAACAATGCCAATAGCTTAAACTTTTGTAAATGCGAGACCTATTGCATTGCAAATGCTTGTTTAAATAGAAAAAGTGCTGCCTAATAAGAGACCCGGCACCTCTTTCATCACAAATTAGGCTGTGGAAAAGTGGCTGTAACAACACTGTGAATGCGGCTGTGCCGCCTAATAAGAGCCCCAGCACCTCTTTCATCACAAATTAAGCTGTTGGAAAGCGGCTGTAACCAGCACTGTGAATGCGGTTGTAGCTAAGCCACAAACAACAAGGAACTGCAGCTGGCTGGACATAGGTGCATTGTAAGTGAAGTTGCCTCTTACAGTAAAATAAACACGAGTGCTGAGTGTCTCATTTTTTTGCCTTTAAGGAACATGCCCTCCAGAATTGTACAGTTTCTAGGATGTTTCTTAGGCAGGCTAACACAAAAAAATTCCTTTAAAATCTGCCACCTAATAAGAGCCCCGGCACGTATCCTGTCACAAATTAAGCTGTATAAAAGCAGCTGTAACCAGCACTGTAAAAGCGGCTGTAGCTAAGCCCAAAAAAACAAGGAACTGCAGCTGGCTAAGTACACGTACATTAAGAAAGAAGTTGCTTTTGAAATTTAGTTAACCGCAAGTGCTGAATTTCTCATTGTTTACATTTAAACGTGCCCTCCCCAATAATACAGTTTCTATTTTGTTTTTTAGGCAGGCTAACACCCAAAATTGTATTTAGAAAGCAGCCTCCTAATAAAAACCCTGGCCACAAAATGTACGATAAGGGTACATTTAAAAAAGTAAATAACGCGCTCAGATGGACTTGTTTTGTGCTAAATTAATCACACGCAACAAACAAAAGAATAAAAAATTCCGTTAATTATCGGCAGGAGATGCGTGCGAACAGAACAACTGTAGCCACATGTTTGCAACTACACACAACCAAAATTAGTAGCGTTAAATATTAGCAAACAAAATTGTAAAAATACGCTACAAATATTTAGAAAATACCTTGCACGTTGCTTTTGTAATGGGGTTAAAATAATGTAATAGACCTACGTATGTTTTGTGAATAAAGGTCTGATGAAGTGTGCGTTGCTGTGAATTTTCCGACACTTTAGAAAGGAAACCAGGCCAGGCTAATTAAGCGTAAACAAGCCGACCGAGAAAGATTGGAATCTATTTGTCTGCAGCATCTGTGGGATGCAAATTAATGACAGCAGGACGCTAAAGTTCTTAAGGCAACAAAGGTCACTACGAAACATCAAGTAACTGTAGCTGCCTAGACCACGTGCATTGTGCGTGAAGACACCTTTAAAATTAATATACACGCAAGTACTAATTGTCTCATGTTTTTATGTACTTCAAATCATAGACAACAATGAACCGCAGACAGCTGAACATTGCAAATGCTTGTTTCTCTAGATGCTCTTAGACTTGCTTCTAAGTCAAAAAAACCTCCAATGAGCAAAGGGCCGCTAATTTTGGACCTTCTCACTTGCTTCATTATCCGGCAGTGTACTGCACTACAGGGCTTAGGGAGCAGAAGCTGTGAGGAGGGCCCGTGCAACTCTCGGTAAATCAAACAAAGAAGGAGTCTATTTAGCTGATCGTAAATCGAAACACTGAGAGACCGCAAATTAAATATGGCTCACTTTCATCCTGCGCTGAGGAAAGCAGCTGGACATCGACGCACTCTCGAATTAACATACATTTCCCAATCTTTTATTTTGTAGTCAAGCGCCCGAGTGAGGGCGGGTTCTGTTCACATTGCAGCACTCTCTGGAGTGGCCTCCTGTTCTGTCAATGATTCACTCCCTTCTGTAATGACTGCTAGGCAGACCCTGCTCTAACCCGCTGGACAGATCTTTCAAGAGGACAGACGCGATTAACCTAGCCATGGAGTGTGTTAAAAGTGCACCATATAATCCAATCGAAATTAACTTTATTGTTTGCATTTTACAGCCTCATAGTTCTCTCGGCAAGAAAAAAATATTCTGGGCATGTTTTATTTAAAAAAGTGCAATAAATATAAAGATCAGCACATTAGTAACCACGCATATATGACATATTTCCATTAGCAGGAAAGCAAAACAGTGATGGATGGAAATGCCTGAATGAGTCAAAACTATGGGTATGGGGTGGCAAATGGCGTGTACATTTCGCGGGCGCTTTGATGTTCGCCGTGGCCGCCCGGCTCACTGAGAACATCAAAGCGCCAGCGAAATGTACACGCAGGCTGCCAAATGGTGAGCGCGCTGTGTGAAACTGATCGCAATCGCGATCTCCGTGCGGCCCACGAAAGTGAAAGCAAACGAGTGCTTTCAGGCCTCCAAATGGTGCGCGCGCCCGGCGCTCATGCACTGTATTTGGAGGCCTGAAAGCACTCGTTTGCACTTCGAAAACTCGCTTACTATAAGTCTCGCCAGAGCAGCGCTAAAGCGCTGTCTCAGGCGAGACCTAAAAAGGGAGGGCTCCTAGTCTGATCAACGACCATCCACTGCGTGTGGCGACCTATGGTCGCTCAACACTAAGAGGGTACATTAACCTGTGAAGAGAGAAAACACACAATAATGAAAATGTGTAGATTTTACAAAAAACATAAACTCGGTCAAAACAATCATGAGCCATACGCATACGTAAAACTGTAGTGTGTGGCTATAAGGTGAACTATACAGTGTCAGACATCTGTGTTCATTCTGACAAAAATAGCAAAATAAGACATTATCTATGGTCTTACCCTGCTCTTTCAACCTTCTTGCCCCATGGGAGTTGGAATGAGGAGAGCCCCTGTAGTCAAACTCTAGGGAATACAAGAGAGTGACTAATCAGAGGCATGCTAGCAGAAAACACTGTGGGCCATCTCAGGAAGATGTCCTGGAGAGGCCTTCTTTCTTCATACACTCACACACTTACTTCGTCAAGGTGCGCTCTCCACGGAATCACCTGTAGATTATACGTCCATCCGCCCCGGCGATGGTTTAGCACTGGGAAAGAGGAGTTTAAATAGTGTCTAGGTAGTGGGCGTGACCCAGCAATCAACCTACTCATGCTCAGGTGAGGTGGCGCTGCGTGATGACATGCAGTTTCCTGTGTCCCGAGCGGCGGTGCCAAGATGTACCTGGACTAGCCTGGAGTGGGACGTGCCTAGGGAAGTGGTGAACGCCTGTCTCTCCACACTTAAACAGTGTCTAGGTAGTGGGCGTGACCTAACAATCGACCTATTTATTTATTTATTTATTTATTTATGGGTTTCTATAGCGCTGGAATCGACTCCAACCGGAGTATCTCTGCGCTGTGATACCAAATAGAGTCTAAATAAATATGCAGATGAGGGGCAGGGTCTAGATTTTATCAGTAAACAGCAGAGTTTTCAGTTGCTTCCTGAATTTTAAATGGTCTGTGCAGAGCCTGAGGGCCAGAGGCAGTTTGTTCCACAGTGTGGGCCCTGCAACAGATAACGCTTTCCCTCCATGTCTGGTTTTTTTTGCACGAGGTACTGCCAACAGAAAATTCTCACTAGATCTCAACGATCTGGAGGGAGTGTAGGGGATAAATTTCTGCTCCAGGTATGTAGGGCCATTTCCGTTTAAGCATTTATGGATAATGCAACATATCTTAAACTTGGCTCTTTGTCGAATGCTCAACCAGTGTAGTTTCTGTAATAGAGGTTTTGATTCTGTTCTGGGGGGAGCATTTAGGACAAGGCGAGCTGCCGTATTCTGGACCACCTGGAGCCTATCCAGAACTCCTTCATTAGCAGAAAGGAGCAGTCCGTTACAGTAGTCAATACGACTCAATATAAGGGCTTGCACCAAAGTTTTTCTGAAGGAATCCGGTAGCAGTGGAAATATTCTGCGCATCATGCTGATGGTGAGGAAGCATGAGCCAGCTACCATGTTACTGTGCTGTTTGAGGGAAAGGTCGTGATCAAGGCGTATCCCCAGATTTTTGACAATCTGTTTGGGCTCCGGAACAGTGCCAAGATCAGATGGCCACCAGTCAGGAGTCCACAGTAATTTGGCATCTCCAAACAGCATTACTTCCGTCTTGTTGACATTGCACTGTAGGAAGTTGGTGGACATCCACTGTGCGACGGCTTTCATGCCATCGGAGAAGGAGTTTCTTATTTCTGTGGTGAGATTTTGAAAGGGAAAGAGGAGCTGCGTGTCATCCGCATATGACACGGGGATGAAACCAAATTTGCGCATCACTCTTGCCAGGGGTGCCACGTAGATGTTAAAGAGTGTTGGGCTCAAACAGGAGCCCTGTGGCACCCCTTTCGTAATCTCTACCTCAGTTGATCTGTATTCACCCATGGTGACAGTCTGGGTCCGATCCGTAAGAAAACTCCTTAGCCAAGCAAGGGCCTTGTTCTTGACCCCTACGTTCGACAACCGGTCAATGAGGATGTTATGTGACACGGTGTCGAACGCGGCTGAAAGGTCTAATAACACCAAAATTACCGAGTAGCCTTTGTCCTGAAACATATGCAGATCGTCAGTGACAGACAGGAGGGTGGACTCTGTACTGTGTTTCGGCCTAAACCCAGATTGAGAGTAGTCTAGGCCGCCAGCTTTCTCCATGTAGCTGGATAACTGACGATTTACATACTTCTCAGTGAGCTTTCCCAAAAATGGCAGCAACGAAATAGGTCTGAGATTTGACAAATCAGTCCATGGAGTTGTGGTGTTCTTCCTGATTGGCCTGACTAAGGCCTGTTTCCACTGCTTGGGGACAGAACCTGTACAGAGGGATAAGTTAACAAGTATTTCGATGGTGGGAGATAGGATTCCGAGCAAGGTGGACATGAGTCTTGCCGGGATGATATCATCAGGACTTCCACTTTTAATCTGCGTCATGAGCAAGGACACCTCTTTAGGAGTGATAGGGGGGAAGAGGTCTAAAGTATGAGGGCCACTATCAAGTTCTGAATCCTGAAAGATAGGGACTGTATTTGTAGTCAAATTGTTGTTAGAGTTGACTATTTTAGCATAGATGAGATCGATTTTGTTGCAGAAAAATTGCGATATATTGTCGCAAAGTAGTTGTGACGAAGTGTCTGCACTCTCACATGCTGTAGGATTGGTGAAAGAGTGAAGGACCTGGTATAATACTCTGGGGGAGTTGTCTGCAGCCGTGATAAGAGTGGTAATATGGGTTTTTCGCGCCGTTCTGATAGCTTTATGATATACACTTAGAGCGTCCCAATAATGTTTCCTATCTGTTACCAGATGGGTAGATCTCCAAATCTTTTCTAATTTCCTGGCTGTTTTCTTGAGATTTCTGAGCTCTTCAGAGAACCAGATCTCTTGTTTCTTGGCTGGTCGGGGTCTAAATTGTTTTAATGGAGCTATCTTATCTATGGCTGTTTTAATGTCTTTGCTAAACATATCAATAGATTTATTGATATCATCAGGAATCACATGGTGGGGTTGGACAAATTTCTCAGCAAAGGAGGCCTCATTAACTTTATGCCATTGCCGCCGTATTTCAGGGATATTGGTGGTTTTGAGGGTAGTGGTTGCAGGATAGGGAGTATAAAACTCAAGGATAAAATGGTCAGTCCAGCTGACCTGTGTAGGGGGAAGGCATGTGACACTAGGGAAATTGGTTATAATCGGGTCTAGAGTGTGTCCGGCCACGTGAGTTGGGCCCACATTGTGTGGTTGGATACCTAGCAATGAGAGAGCGTTAAGAAAAGCCTGTGCTTCTTTACAATTTATAAGTTCACTGTGAAGGTTGAAGTCACCTATTAGCAAGAATTCTTTGTCTTTTTGAACATATGGCGCAAGATTTTCCAGTAATATGTTGACAAAGTTGGAGCTAGGTCCAGGGGGACGATAAACCAGGGCTCCTAATCTGGTTTGTTTGGTGGAATGAGTTGTTTTAAAAATCAGCAATTCAATGTCCGGAGTGCAGAGTTCTGCCAAAACAGAGCAATTGATGTGATTTTTATGAGCAATAGCAATCCCTCCACCTATTTTCTTAGGTCTGTCTAACCTAATCATTTTGTATCCTGAAGGAATGGCCAATGTAATGGAGGGAGTGGAAAGGGGTTTAAGCCACGATTCAGTCATGAAGCAGTAGTCAGGCTCATTTGTAGAGATTAGGTCCCATACTTCAGAGGTATGCTTAGGTAAAGAGCGTAAATTGCAAAGAATGTTTTTATGACCAGCAATTTTAGGTGTTTTGTAAGATGGTGTATGGCTGTTCACACATCTATCAGGGCTTTCTCCCTTCAGAGTAGTGAACTGGGATTTACAATGTAAGCATGTAAAAGGCCCTTCTACAATAAGTTTAAGGTCTTCATGACAATCAACAATCTGTAGATCCTTAAGTACCTGGGCTGAGTAGGTAATCCTGGCAGGAAGCGGGACAAGCGGGGAGATAGGTGAGACCGCCATGGCCCCTGGCACCGTCCTGGCGCGGACGGGCGCAGACGGGCGCAGACGGGCAGGTCTTTGGCTTGTGTTCGGCGCGTCTAGAGGCGCCTCCCTGCGCGCAATCGCTGCGCGCTTGATCCCGACGAGTGGCTAAATAGCCCCACTAACAGCAAGGCTAGAGCGCTACCCGCTCAGTGCTGCAGCGGGAAAGCGGAAGTGTGTCACTCAGGCTCGTACCTGTCCCGCCCTCCGCTCAACGGTATTGGATACCGAGTCGGACCAGGGCGGGCAGGCTGTAACACAGAGCGCTGAGTGTACACGTAAGTTTTTAACCCCTGTCAATGCCTAAGATAAGCGTCTAAGCCCTAAATGAGAATATTGTGGCCTAATCATGATCAGGTGAAGTGGCGCTGCATGATTACATGCAGCTTCCTGTGTCCCAAGCAGCAGTGCCTAGATGTACCTGGACTTGCCTGGAGTGGGACGTGTCTAGGGTAATGATGACCGCCTATCTCTCCACACACGTTCAGAGACGATCAGTCCACCCTTTGGAACCACGAACGCCCCAAGGGACATTCACCATGTGGCACAGGTGTGGCCTGTCAATTCACCAGCACAATGAAAGAGGTCGACATGGGCACAAACAGACCTTGGGTATTGCGCAATTTTAGCAATTGTAACACGGAGAACGTTGTGTATCTCCTGATGTGCTCTTGCCACTTGATGTATGTGGGTATGACTACAAGAAAGGTCAAGACATGCATCAATGAACATCGCAGCACTTTCCGCTGCAAAAAAGAAAATACAAAACTGACAAGACACTTCCTCGAGAAAAACCATACAGACCGTGATCTTAAATGGACTGTACTTGAAGTGATGAAAAAGAGGAATGGGGATCTTTCCCATGCCCTTCATGTTAGGGAACAACGCTGGGTGTTTCGTTTACAATCATGGAAACATGGCCTTAATGATGACATCCCGTGGCTCCAGATAAATAAATAGCCTTTCTGTCCCGGAAGGCCTGAATCACTACAATATCCGTGCATTGCCTTTGACTTGGAAAAAATTGCATAGAGTGCATGCTCTTCACCGGCAACCCCCCCCCTTTTTTTACCTCTTGCCCCTTTTTTTTGCACTCTAAGCCTTTGTGTTTTAGTGGTTGCCTTGGGAATCCGCATAATACCGGCACGCTCTCCCATTCACGTGATTTTGTGCAATTCATTTTGCAAAATTTTCGCTCACGCTTCCATGCATAAGCTTATTTGGCATTACAGTCATGCCCCCTTAAGGCTCACGTTTCCTCACGCAATTCCCTGCCCTCCCCATATTCAGATAGTCTTAATGCACCTCTCCACTCATTTCACACGTTTTCATTATTGTGTGTTTGTGTGTTTTCTCTCTTCACAGGTTAATGTACCCTCTTAGTGTTGAGTGACCATAGGTCACCACACGCAGTGGATAGTCGTTGATCAGACTAGGAGCCCTCCCTTTTTCTATTTGGTCCTGATGAATGCCACGTACCTTTTTGGACAACAGGCAGAAACATGTCGACCTTTAACACAGCGGCGATGGGATAATTAAGGTCCCTATTCACCACACTTACGTTTTTATTTCCATCTAGTCACCACATTAGAATAAAAAGTTGTCAGGTGCACTATTATGGCTTTCTAAACTCACATTACCCTCTGGGCCCCCACTTAGTTTAGAAGTGCATCCCTATCTTTAGGTGTATGCCCGCCCTCCACCAAACGCGGTTTTTGGAGGGCGAGGACTGGCAGATATTGAAGCATGACACCAGGTGGTGTGTGATGCCAGTCCGTCACTTTTTGTAATGTGCCCACTTTAGCACTTTTCACTTCACATATACTCGGTCATACTCTAGAAGCAGTCTTCACTGTGTTATACATGTTAGTTTGGAGGCTGGCAGTCTTCTAGTGCCCTACTGCCTCTGGTTCTTTCCTCAGGCCTTTACCTGAGGTCTCTAGAGGTCATATATTTTGTCCTTGGGACAAGTAGGCCCATCCCCCTGCAGCACAAACCCTTTGGCTGACATTTTACAGTACCACATTATTGATCAGGGTAGGGCATTCTCTACAATTAAGGTAATGTGTGTCAATGTGTTAATGCTGTTCAAACTTATATTTATGGTTCATTAATGAAAAGCCTTTATTATTAGGATGAGCACTAAAAGTTGTAAGCTTAGCCTGCACTGCGGACGGTGGTTCCAGTATAAATGTGTACACACATTTTCAAAGTTTAGTCATATGAGGCTCTGTATAATGCACCCAGAATGCTCTGATTATATGCAAATATTTGCAGAAGCTTGAAAGCAAGAGTGAAGATTCTTTGCTTTCAAAATAAAATGTTCACAAAAAAATGCATGTAAGGAAAAAAAACATGATCTAAACTACTGTAAGATTTTAGGTACTGCATCATTTAGCAACATGTTGAGGTATGCTAGTATTTCCCAAAAATATTCAGAATGGACATATCAGTGTAACCAGTTTAAATACGAATATGGGAAACAAAAATAAACAAGCACTGGCAAAGCTAGTGGGTCTGAAATTGGTGGGCAGTCTTTAGGTTTTGTTAAGGCGTGACTTGTTTAGGCATGGTTTTGTAAAACGTTATCAGTGTGGGAGCTGCTGGGCCCTCACCATTCTAACAGCATTGGCAAAAGCAAAAAAAAAAAAAAATGTTGGTATCGGCACACATTGCCACAGCGGTTCTGGGTACTGAACAAAACTTTGTGTGCCAATATGCTCCTTCAAAAAGAGCGGAATACTGTCACTTAGAGACGCCAGCTGATAGACAGAGAGAGACATAATTTAAAAAAGAAAACAAAAGGTCATGGTTAACGCCAGGCCTAATTAGAGGCCCAAATATTAAAGAAAGTCTCAAAAGTGCATCCATGGTATATATCCTTGATTAACTGCATATGTACAGTTTCCATGAATTCACAAGAATTTACAGAAGTAGGCCAAGAAGTAGTACTCAGAAAATATTTGTGAACTGCATTTTAGCATGAGCAGATACGCAGGTGTAGATTTGGTCATGTGAAAATCTGCATGTTTTCAAGTTCACTTTTCCTCCAACCACTTTTTTCCAGCCTTGGAAGAAGAAGTTTTAAGTCTGCCACTGTCAGGAGTACATTTCCAACCGTTCTCAGTATGGGAATAGATTGGAGAAGAGTTGTTGAAACCCCTTAAAACATGCAAGTTAGTAGGTTTGCACAGACTCAAAAGGACATTCTAACCCTGGAACTATTGCTAACCACTTCCTTCAGCCCCAGTATGTAGATTTGCAGAAACGTGGCAACTATTAAAATACTACTATGGCATAATCAGAGAAGCTATATCAGAGCTCTTATATGAGATTGCTGCCATAATTTGTCACTGCACTACATGGCACCAAAGGTGCAAATGGATTTTGTTACATGACAAGTGGATTTATGAGGCAACATGCCCCATGAACAAGTAGATATTTTATTAAATTCCACACCCCCGCTTATGGGGCTTTGTTGTTTAAATGTCTCATTGATTGCTATCTTAAATGTCACTGTAGCGGTCTGTTAAGTGTAACCACTGTCAATAGCTCTGTGTAGCACTCCAACCCATCGTTACTTTGCTTACCATGCTGCCTTAGTTTGCCAGTGCTTGACTTGTTAACTAAAAAAAAAAGTGAGTGAGTGCCAGGGCTGAATGTACTTTTCAGGATGCCACTGCAGCTTGCACCACCCACTGACCTAACCAGCACTGCCAAAAGTCAGTACCAATACGGTTGGTAATCGGCACACTCCTACACAGCTAACAATTTGGACTATTCCAGCCCACCCAAAGTTGTCTGAATTGCCTAGATGTTCTGGTACTATTACATTTTAATGCATATTTAATTGTTAAACTCTCCTGAGGTGCTAGTCTAAAAAATAGACAATCCGTGCAACTGGGTGGTGGACTGTCATAAGTGTTGGTGATGAGAATTAAGTGATGAGGCTGAGCCCTGGCAAACACAGACTCAAATTAAGCACTGGGCGGGGCCCAGCCATATGCAAATCAGTCTTAACCCTGCTTTTCATGGGAACAGTCCAGCCCGAACTGCCAAGCCAGGTCCCCCATGAACCGGAACACAATCAAGCTAGGATTGGTTTCACCCTAGTTAGGGGCTCATCAGCTGGGTGCATCTTGGTTATAGTGACACAGTGAGAATGCGACCCATATCTGGGCATACCCATGCCACTTAGTGCGGTATATGGAACACAAAAAGGGTGATGGGAGGCTGCTTGCAATAAGTCTAACTACTGGCAATAGCTCAGGGTAACGCTCCAACCCATCGGTCTTTTGCTCACGATGCTATCTCAGTTTGGAATTTTGTTTTATGTTTTTATTAAAAAAGGTGATTACAGAGGAACAATATCATCCATACTCTCTTTCCATATCAAATTATCCTCCTGAGAGAGATTCATCCATAGATCATAAAACAGTCTAAAACAAATCTTCTACCACGATGACCCTCATCATCAACACATGCCCAATTGATACGAAATCATAAACGATATCTTTAAAAAGCATTAAATAAAACATGCTCCACTCTCTTCAACACCTTCCTCCCTAAAGTGACTGTGCAAACGTCATGCCATCTCCTAAAGGAGGCCCTTGTCCCGACTAACACCTCCATAACTTCTACAAAAATTGCTTGAGCATACCCTCTTCCCTTCTACGCCTGTGTCTGCCCTCCACTCTCCTATGCCCTACTAGCCAAGCATCTCAAGTTTCTATGGCATGCAACATACATATTCATCCTGGAATGGAACCAGGCTTCCCAGTGACTAACTTTCTTCGTTTTCGTCACATATTGCTGAAAGCTGAGCCCAACATTAAACTTCCAGTAGGCAGTAATTAGTGACCGCGCAATCATCATTGTAATAAAAATGATATTCCCGACCTTGAAAGTTTTTTTTAAAGTGCCAGTCCACCAAAACCAAGAGGGCTACTCTCTGCAAAGGATAAATCCACTGTCCTTCAGAGCAAAATTTTGGACACTTCTCAGGTACTTAAGGGAACATTTTATTCAAAGTCCATGGCATCAGACCATCCACCCCGATTTAATAAAAATAAAAAAAATCACCATAAGCTGGAAGTTTGCACCCCTAAAACAGGTGAAGCTCAATACCTCTCCTATTGCCAGTCAATTATATCAACCCCTGTACGTTGCATCCATTTACTTCTTCCGCTTCTACTAACCGGTTTTGGGTTTAGTGCATGATACCGAAATCTAAGAGAAAGATTGATTCAGTCTCCCCTGAACACATCCGTTACTATCTCCTTGGAAGATTCAATGTCAGTAACGTTAGTATTACCTAGGAACACTCTTATGTGGGCTTACATAAGAAAGTGATGCTTGCTGTTGAGCGTTTTACCCCAAAACAGCATCTGTGAAGACTTAAAACTGACACCCACTAAAATCCCCAATCTTTGTTATATTTAGATCTGCCCATTTACGTTCAATCTCTTTATATAAACCAGGCGTCCGGAAACTGCAAAACCCTGCGTTTCAGCGATAGTACTGGGTATACCATAACTTAAAAAAATCCTCTGCCTAAGTGTCACAAATTGGGATAGCATTTGTATCTCACTTTTTTCGGAACTTTGCGGTTTTCGCACACCAGGATAGATCATTGATATTCAGGGCTTTCAACATCTGGAGAACTGAATTATCAAAACCAGAAAACTCCACTGACATGCATAGTAGCTGTTACGCTGAGGACACCAAATAATGCCCTTACTCTTGGGCAATTGTAAAATACTCAATTTCACTCTGGCGATTGTGGTTCTACACAGACTAACGTAACCTCCGATCCAGTTTGAACAAGGGATTTTATAATCTATGCGAAACAGCAAGAAAGAGAAATAAAAACAAAGGAAGACTGAATATCTTAAGGAGCGATTTTACCAGTTATCGAAAGTGGAAGGTGCCTTTAAAATTTCCAAAAGATTATCCACCATCCTTAGAACTGGGTTGTAATTATCTTCTGACTCGACTCGAAAATCCTTTATTTGCTGCTCTGTGTCCCTCCTCAGTCCCACCAACCTTCTCCCCTAGTACAGTATAGAGTAATATTGATACATTTGCCTGATACCCTCAGCCCTGTCAGTGAGCTGATTTGTGCGCGGAACTCTAACCTGCAAAATCAAGTTGTGATTTTTGCTAAAAACCGACCTACATATATTTCTTCACAGAAAAGTCTGCGTGTTTGTTAGCTCTTTTTGGAGATCTAAATCTTTGAGCCTTTCCTTTATTTCCTGCCTTCTATCACTCAGCAGACTATTGAAACTGTCAGAGAGTGCAGCTTAATATGCTCTGTTAGCTTCCTTCTGCAGAGAGGAAATTGTTCTCTGTCCCTTTTAACTCTAAATGCTGTTAGAGATATAAAGACCCCTCTAATAGTACACTTGAATGCCTCCCAGACCACTAATGCTTCTGTCAAAATCATATACTAGAAAAAAAAGTTTGAATCTCCATGTTTATCCGATTCAGATACTCAGGCTCCACGAGCACGGTCCTGTCCATGACCCATCTAGACACATTCGTTTGCAGAGGAACTAAACTGCTATATGACGACTGAGTAGTGTGAAAGGCCAGTTGCTTGTGATCCTGGTTCAGGGAGAACCTTGCTTGGTAGTTGTTCCAACGAGTTACAGGTTCAAGGCTGATTTGCATTTGGTTAGA
Organism: Triturus cristatus; assembly: GCF_964204655.1. Taxonomy (NCBI): domain Eukaryota; kingdom Metazoa; phylum Chordata; class Amphibia; order Caudata; family Salamandridae; genus Triturus; species Triturus cristatus. The sequence goes on from NC_140585.1 coordinate 366,952,094, forward strand.
TCCAAATTGAAGTGGCATGGTGAGCTAAGGAATGATTATTGCAAGCAGCCTCCCATCACCTTTTGTGTGTTTCATATTGAGTGTGTGGGCATCATCTTATTATGCACAGGCTCATGTTTTGATGAAACGTGCATAATTTGCTTTCAGTATATACTGTTAGTTTTTACCATAAATGTTGCTAATGGGGTTTCAAATGCTGTTGTAATAGAAATATCAAATGCTACCAAAAGAGATAATTATTTATATATGTTAAGTAGATGCTCTCTTTAGGTCGAGCATCGGCTCTGCGAGGCATGCTGTATTCAGGTAGGGACTTGAAGCTCCGCCCATATTTTTCATTGGCTTGTGTCATTGTCCACTGTAAACTGTAACTGTTCATTAGTCAAAAGGCTTACTAGTCCCTCCTTAGTACAGCCTTCTCATTTTGTAACCTCCCATGGTGACACCCCCTGTTACGTATGTTGTTACTTGGTAGGCTTTATTTACAGCCTCTGAGCACCATTTTCTCAAATAGCTTTGTCCTTCCTGCTGTTGCAGGCCTGACACGCTTTCTCCTAACGCTTTTCAAAAAAAGCTTATAGCGCGCATTTGCAATGCAGTACGTCTCCCATTTGCAAGAGTTTAAGCTATTAGCATTGTAAATGACAATGCCTTTTATTTATCTGTTTTAAAAACACCACTTAAATAAAAGGCATTGTCATTTACAATGGCAATAGCTCAAACTCTCGTAAACGCGAGACCTATTGCACTGCAAATGCTTGTTTAGGTCTGGCGACAGATCTCTTTATTTGGCTGCCTGAGCTCCTGTAAATACAGCAGTTAGCGAAAAATGTAATTCAACCACCTTCAACCATTGGCTTGTTTGGGTCAGCAGCATTCATTTCCTCTGTAGTGTCCATTATGTTTTAATATAATACTATAGCATTTTATGGGCAGTTTAAGTTTTGCTTTGGTAATTGATCTCAAAGTAGCCGCTTTCTGGCATTGCAGCCAAGTGACCGATCATGCTTGCAATGTCCCTGGGTAACCAGGATAGTGGGCACTGCAGAGGAGTGTTCTCAAGGCAACTGCAGCTGCCTGTGACAAGCTGTGTATCTCCTGTATTCTGGCGATAGCCACCACTTTCAGTTTAACTCGAGGTTAAACTGACATGAAAGTCCCTCTTATTTCTCTGCTCTTCCATCTGTCACTTGCCCTTTGGAAGTCACTCTGCGGGAGCGTTCAGCCGCAGGAGGTGCCCTGGTGCCCTAACTCATTGTTCGTCTGTCATGCAGACCCACCTCCCTGCTTGGGCTGCAGTTCATGCTAGCATGGGTTGGACCGGAGCAGCCCACAGATATTGGAACCAGTGAGATAGAGGTCAGCAGAATGGGCTCCGAATAGCAGCTGTCTCCCGAGTCAAGGCGCATGCTGGTTTAGGTGAGGACATGGGGCTCATTCATGAGCTGTGTTGTCCACCCATTTACCGCTCTTGCCCGCCTACTGTTCCCGTTTTCCACCCATTTAAGTAGGGCCAGTAGGCTGTGAAGAATGCTCAAATATGATGCTCCTGCATTTAAGTTTACCCAATTATATTTTCCAGTGCTCAAATGCTACATCATCTTTTCTTGTGTATGATGTTGAAACTTTATTTTTTAGTTGCTTTATTAAAACCTTTCCTGCTTTTCAGTCTTGAATTTATGGGGAAAAAAGAGGCTTCTGTATCAGTTTAGCTTAATTCTTTATTACTCTGTTTCTCTGAAACATTTCAGCAGCCATTGTTTACATTTCAGTACACGCACCGGGGATCAGAAGGAATAAAATAATGTGATGGGAAGTGTGAAAGGTAAGAGACTGGCTGAACTTTGACCAATCAATACACTGTCTTTCCTCAGGAATGTCTCTGAAGCCTGGATTTCTTTCTAGTGGCCCTCCAAAGATAAAACTTCTTGAACAAATTACCATTTGGATCACTTGTCCCTTATTTTTATATATCCAAAAGGATTTGGCATATAAATTGCGAAATTTGCATTTATAATGCTACCTCTAAAAAGTTTTAGGGTTTATTACTTGGCTTCAATGAACTGGGTGCTCACTCTCCCGTGCCTTTCTGCTTCTTTGTTGTGCTATCAGTTCTGCTGTAAATTGACTTAGAACAAACACAAGGAGATGATGGACGGAGCGCTGAAACTTTTCAGACACTCACCCCCAGTCACATATCTGGGTTGAATCCATCAGCGTTCTTTAGCTCACTTTGCCACCCCAGTTCAGAAACAGCTTATATGCAAATCAGTCTTGACCCTGTACCTCAGGGGAACAGTCCAGCTCGAACTGCCAAGCCATGTCTTCTCTGGACCGGACCGGAAACAAGCATCCTGGGACGGTTTCGAGCTATCAGCCCTCATCAGCCAGGCTAGCTTGAATCCAGTGACTGGGGTGAGTGTCTGTAAAGTTTCAGCGCTCCGTCCATCCTCTACTTGTGTTTGCTTGGTAGCTTGATGTTAGGCGTGCAAAGCATCCAATTATCTTTTAATGTTTTGGTACTTGCAGCCTCGAGCTAATAATTGGGGGAGGGGGAGTGGGGAATAAGTACCAGAATTCAAAAAACAGAACCAGGGCTTGAAAGGCTACTCAAGGGTTACATGGGTCAACTTCAGTTCTGAAAGTGACTAGAGAAGGGGGAGCAGACTGTGAAGGGATTTTACAAGCCTGATACACTCCGAGTTTTTCACAAATCTAACATGGAGAACAACATGTCTTAAGTGTACGACCCTGTTTGATAATTTCTTTTGTTTTATAAGAATGTTACTTGTCTGAGACCACAGCTAGTTTCCTCTACCGAAACCGCTTCAGCATAAATTTACTCTGGAGTGGACGCTCAGGTGGGATACCTAGCTTGCCTTCCAAATTCTAGCTCAATGTTACTGAACAGTTTGTAAGTTTCGGATCCATAACCACATCTTGACCCCATTCCAGTTCATATAGTCAATGTGAATTTTATCCGGTATTGGACTATAACTATTTTTACCAGAGCTCTGTGAATTGGCCCATATTTTTGTTTTTAATTCGAGCTGCACCCTAGCTGTTCCTTAATTCTTTATGCTCGTCATTATCCAGGAAATTTCTTGACGGGCCTTTCAACCAATACTACTTTGACAAACTTTAAGCATTAACATTCCAACGCAGTTCTGAAGTAAGGAGGTCGCCTTGAATAAAATTTGGGCTAGCCCCATACACTCTTGGAATTTACCCTCCGCATTAGCAACAATCCCTAAAAAATGATGCGTTTGCAGCAGTACCTATTGTAAGAGACTGTTGGCCACTTTAGCCTGTTTTAAAAAAAATAAAAAATAATAATTAATCCAAAATATAATTAGTTTATAGTGCCGAATCCTAGACTGTTTCATATATCTTGGGAATTCCATCCCATAGATTGGGAAGTAGGCTTTCAGTCTCTATCTTATGGAATTCCCAGGATTCATAATCTTGATTGAGCTTTCAGGTGCCGTGGTCCTCACAGGCTCCAATTCTGGGTATTGTGTGTTTATTACCCCCCCTACTAAAAGATACTGTCTGTCGAATAATGTGCAGAAATTGCACTTGTTTTTGCCACTGCTGTCGACCTTCATCTGCTGAAATTATTGAAGCTGCTCTCTTTACAAGTCCTTTGGACTAATAGATGTGTATTTCACTGTTCTGAGTAGGTTCAATCACTGCATGGTTTTTAGCATGGGAATGCCATGCTCAAAGTTGTCATTTATGTAGAATTGTAATAACCTATATATTTACATACATATATTATGTCTGCCGTGTCTTGATAATTTAATTTGTATTTAATTGCATGCATAACTGTCTCTGTAACCTACCCCTGAAAGGTTGTTGGGGCCGGTGTAGCAAATTCCTCTTGTTTGCTTGGTCGTCCCAGATACTTTGCTTCTTTCTGGACCCTATTTTTGATGGTGTTATGGCTCTGTGCACTGCGAAACTCCCCTTCAGTGCCGCAGTGGGTATGCTCTGGGTCTACAATGGTATTAGTAAAATTGGTTTTACCCAAGAGGTCTATTTATCTTTCTTGCAACACCATAGCAGAGGGTGTAGTAAATGAACCAATTGCGTAGCATTTAAATGTCTAATTTACTACTTGATGTTTCTAAAAAGATATAGATTTGTCCTGTATCTGACCAGATGCTTTCGGGATTTTGATAACCTTATGCTGAAAATGTTTTTTTTTTAGAGTCTTGGTACAAAGAATTGTGCATCAGTGAATGCAACCAAAATGATTTAGTGTATTAACTCAGTTTATCAGTCATTCATAGTAGTATTGGTAACAGGTTCTTCAGTTTGAAACGCCTCCAAGTATATCAGAGGCAATAAGAATGAGTTCTTTTAAACTGTTTGCTGTTTAGAGTTTCAAGGCCCAGATCTAAACCATTGAAAACTACATCCTACCTTAAGCATAGCTTACTTTGTTGACTAGTGTTTTGCAAAGTAACTCTTAATCTGATACAAAAACCACCTGACAGAATGAAACGCAAAAAAACAACATATTATGCCACAATGGTATTTCTAAGTTTTGCCCCAAGTAACTCTGTTGGAAGGCTTCCATTGGATCTTTTGACATGCAGTCTGTTAATTTTCCTGTGATGACTGAGAGTTTCCAGAGCCACTCTTGACCGTTACTCCAATCTGGTTATCTTTACAGTTTGTCTTTATACCATATTTTGTTTGTCAAGGTTTCTTAAAATATCCCTTCACTATTTCAAGTTGCCCAAATGAAAATGTTTCTACATACAGAATAGTTTAATTTTCCTTATCTAAAAATGCCAGTTTTCACTTGTTGTTATTGAATTAAACCACAGTGAAAAATATTCAGGCATTCGCATCAAGAATTTTCAATTCTAATAAGGACATGGAGTAGAGGATTATGCTTCTCTATCTTTACTGCAGCCAATAAAAGCACAGTAAAACACAAACTACATTTTCCAGAAGTCCATCAACCGGGTTGTGGAATTTGATAAAATATCTACTTTTCCATGCAGCAGGTTGCTTCATAAATCTACTTGTCCTGTAACAAAATCCAGTTGTCCCTTTTGTGCCATGTTATGCGGCAACAAATTATGGCAGCAATCTCATTATATAAGAGTGCTGATATAGCCTGTCTGATTATGCCAGGGCTCATACCATAGTAGGTTTTGAATACTAGCAATTCCCTTATGTTGCCACCTTTCTGCAGATCTGCATACTGGGGCTGAAGGTAGTGGTAAGCAATAGTTCTAGGGTTGGAATACCCTTTTGAGTTTGTGCAAACCTACTAACTTGCATGTTTTGTGGGTTTTGACCAACTCTTCTCTAATCTTTTCCCATACTGAGAGAGATTGGAAATTTACTCCTGACAATGGTGGACGTATAACTTCTTCCAGGGTTGGGAAAAAAATTGGTTGGAGAAAACATGAACTTGCAAACACTCAAATTTTTGCATGAGAAAATCTACACATGCACATTTGCTCATGCTAAAATACACTTCACAAATATTTTCTAGGGGTACTATTTCTTAGCATACTTCTGTAAATTCACAAGAGCTGTATATCTGCACTTATTGCGAGGACATACACCATGGATGCTCTTTTGAGACTCTCTTGCTTTTATTTGGGCCCCAACTTAGGTCTGGCGTTCGCCATGACCTTTTGTGTTTATTACAATTCTTTCTCTCTGTGTCTATCGGCTGGCTTCATTATGAGTGACGGCCTTCTGCTTTGTCACGAGGAGCATATTGGCACACAAAGTAGTTTTGTTCAGTGCCAGGAGCTACTGCGGCAATGTGTGCTTTTTGAGACCAAAAACACTTTTTGCCAATGTTTGTTAGAATGGTGTGTCTGGCAGCTCTTACACCAATAAGGTTTTACAAAAACCATGCCAAAATAAGTCGCTCATTGACAAAACCCAAAGTCTGACCACTAATTTCAGACCTACTGGCTTTGCCAATGCTTGTTTATTTTTATGTTTCCAATAATCTTATTGAAACTGGTAACACGGATTTTTTTTCCTTTATAAATATTTTTGGGAAATACTAGCATACATCAATACATTTTACTAAATGATGCTGCAAAGAAACATTACCTACATTTTACAGTAGTTTTGCAATTTTTTTTCCTACTTGCATTTTTTTGTGGTTTTATTTTTTTATTTTATTTTTATAGGTTTTATATAGCGCTAGCTAGACCCGGGGGTATCAGAGTGCTTTACATACATCGGTGCATTACATAGCATGATATAGGGATGTATAAATAAATAAGCTAAACATTATAATTAGCCATACATTGCATAGCAGGACATAAGGGTGCATGCGGATATAAGCAACACGTTATAATTAGGCATACAGTGAATGATAAGGGGGGAGCTCCCGAGGTTGAAGCAGTCGAAACTCCACTTGTCCATGATGGACATATTATTTTGAAAGCAAAGAAGCCTCAATTTTGCTTTAAAGCTCCTACAGATATTTGAATCTAATCAGAGAGCTTTCTGGGAGCAAAATACATAGCCGCATATTACTAAACTTTGAAAACGTGTGTAACCCTTTTTTTTTTTTTTTATACTTGGACCACTGTCAGTGGTGCAGTCCAAGCATACAACATTTACTTAGAGCGCTGACCCTAATAATAAAGGCTTTGCATTAATGAACCATAAATGCAAGTTTGAACAACATTAACACATGGACACAAATATTACCTTAACTAACTGCAGACGTTGCCCTTCCCTGATCCATAATGTGGTACTGTAAACTGGCAGCCAAAGGGTTTGTGCTGTAGGCCTACTTGTCCCAAGGGCCAAATACACATGAAAACTTGTTGTTCTTGACCCCAAACAATATGTCATGGGTGTCGGACTATAGGAATTCCACATCCCTGATCAACCAACCTCCCCCCCCCCCCCCCCCCCCCCGCCCCCCGCGTGCCTTCCCTATATTACAAAGAGCCCACGAGGACTCCTCCTCACTCTTTGCAAGTCAAAAGTTTGTGCAGCTTATCCATGGACCTGAACATTTCAACCAACAAGTCCAACACAGCCTTTGATCCTCTAGCCCTTGGGGCGTGATCTAACTCTGGAAAATTGAAGGCAACTAAATAACTCTGTAAACCCCGGCAAGAATGTCGCTAACATCGGAACTTGGAAATTTTGGCCATTCAGCCCCGGAAACACTCAACTCTGCTTTTGGTCTGGACCTGTTGAGGAAAAAAGAAAGGAGTAACCTCTTCCATATACCATGTGGCAACTATCAAGGACGGGAACAAGATCATCAACAACGAAAACTCATACAATGATGATTAATTGCACATCTGGGATAATCATGAACGCCAGGTCATTATTAGAATTGAAAATTTTGATCCAAATGTTTGAAAATATTTCATTCAGTTTCAGCACCAGAGGCTCAGATTATGTGTGAAAGCTGATCCACCACCACAGAATGAACATTTACAATAGGTGTATAGTAAGAGTGTTTAAAAGTAGTCTAAAGACCAATTAGCAGCTCTCATAATGTCATTCCTAATGAGAATCTAATGAAAAGGACTTGGATGCCATAGCTTCCCTTACTGAATGTGCACCAAACACAGGTACGTCGTCTCCAGCAACCATCTAACCCAATGTACCAACATGGCTGAGACCACCAAACAAAGGGGTTTTTGCAGACCAATCAACAATTGCCCAGAAGGATCACGTCTGATCGATTAGGTTGCCCGCTCATAGGCCTTAAGGCATTCAACGAGACACAACTGTGGATTGTCAGGAAAACAGGGATATGTAATACATCTAGAAAATGTCTTTGTGCTAAACACTCTACCTGCAACGTTGAGAGCTTTGATGTCCTAGACTCTGTGGCAGGAGATGAGACAAAGGAAGATAGTCAGTTTGGCCGACAACTGCTTGCGCTATAAAAGGCAGTTCTCTGGCCAGTTTTGTATGTCAGCTGGCACCACATTTACAGCCCAGCACCGAGAATAACAGGGCCTCAGAGGTTTAGAGACTTGAATGCCCTGAATAACCCTGCAAACCAAAGGACGCTCTTTGGGCTTACCATCAAGAGGATTATGGCCGGCAGAAATGGCTGAATGACAGCTAAAAAACTGTTTTTCATGGCTTGAGAAGCCATACCACCCGCTACAAGAGTAGACCGGAAGTTCACTACCTGGAATACATCTCCTCCCACGGGATCAAAAACTTGTGGATCACACCAACTTACCCATCTATGCCATACCGAAGCATATCGTTTGAGTGCTGGAAGACCAAGACTGGGCAACAAACAGTTCAGCTTGCTGTGAAAGCCACTTCAAGCTCCAGCATCTCCTGAAAGACGCCATGCCATGAGACGAGTCCCTTGTAGACCCAGGAGGTACGGATTCCGCAAAGTGTTCATCAGAAGCTCCCGCATTAGAGGAATTGGCCAGGTAGATTGCATGCAAGATCGTAAAACAGAATTAGGATTTCCATACAAGGTCACAGGGAACAGGTTTGCTGTCTGACGCCTCACATGAGCTGCCACTCGAGGAATCGTCTGAAACTGGGAAGGGCATACAGTAACTTGCGACTCCAGTCTTGAAGGAAGGCATCAGTCCGTCCTCCAACTAAAGAATTGGTGAAGTTGAGCGCTCAGGCAGGACACAAATAAGTCTATCTGGCAAGGACTCCATACATGTTGAAGCCACCGGAAGATGGGGGCTGGGGAATAACCTCCAATCACTGACATCTTTCATAAATCTAGAATTCCAGTCTTGAATCACGTTTGAGCAACCCGGCAGATGTTCCGCAATCACAGAGATCTTGCGCTGCAGGCAAAAATGCCAAAATTCTTTGGCAGTCTCCACTAGCATGTGAGGTTTGGTGCCCCCCAATTTGTTGACATATCAAACCGCTGAAACATTGTCCATTCTCAGAAGGATGGAACTCAAACTTCTGAGGAGACAGCACCCTGATGGCAAAAGAACCTGTCAGGAGTTCCAGGCAATTGAAATGGAGCTGAAGTTCCTCCTTCAACCAACGACCCCCCCCCAGTGGAGATGGAGCCACATCATACTCCCCAGCCCCGACGGTTTGTTTTGGACACTATGGCGATGTCTGGCTAAGACCTGTAAAACGCCCTGCCATTCTAGGCCTCCATGTGACTCAGCCACCATTCCATCTCTACCTTGGTTTCCTGAGAAAGGGGTACTAAGTCAGAATAGGACAGCCCCCTTTGGAGGTGATGAATTTTGGCCCTTTTGAAAGCCCGATAATGGAGGGCACCAAGAAAAATGGCTTGAATGTTGTTGCCCTGTTTTCAGTGTTGTCCACGTTATCCAGTATTGGCTGCGTGCTGTCGTGTCAGGGTGTTTAGCCTGATTGTCTGCTAATTTTGCTTGCGAGCTTGCTCTGTGATGAAGCCCTCAATCTGGTAGTCGCAGCCCTGTCTTTTGGATTGACTGGTCTAATTCAGGATGCTTACGAAATAGGTCCTGCAGCAGGGATGACAGTTCTTTCTGGAATTACTGGAGAAGAATTTCTTAAAACGGTCAAAAAATTGGCTGTACCAAACACTCCGAAGATTACAAGTAGCCCAGAATTGTGCAATAAACTGGCAGCTTGTTTCCAACAGAAGGTGAAGGGCATCTATTCCACTTTTTCCTCAGGTCGGAATGGAATGGGGACCCCTTCTCACAGTAAGAGTGCGTTCGGACTCCATACTGGGCCTATCTTTGATCAGTTTCTCCCCTTAGAAAGCGCAGAAATTCTTAAGCTTTTGAACTCCATCAGCTCAGGTTCTCCTACAGACCCTTGCCCGGTCTAGATTGCGAAAACTGTCCCGGAGGTTATAGTATCTGCTTTACACCCTTTGATCAATAACATCTTGGTCTCGGGGTGTTTTCCTAAGGAATGGAAAATAGCTTCTATTCTCTCCTTACTGAAAAAGCCTGCTATGGACCCCACAGACCCTAGCAGTTATAGGCCTATCTCGCGGCTTCCAATGCCAGCGAAAATCATTGAGAAGGCTATGAACATCCAGCTTAGCTCCTAGCTTCGAACTAATCAAATACTTGATCCAACACAATATGGTTTTAGAGCTGAACATAACACTTAATTGGCTCTAAGTCCTTAGATGAAGTTAGGGAGGCATTGGACGGTGGTGGGAAGGCTGTACTGATCCTGCTGGATCTGTCGGCAGCCTTCGACACGGTGCACCATATGGTTTTGATGGACCGTTTGTTGGAGGTGGGAGTACAAGATGTGGCTTGGAAATTGCAACATTCCTTTCTCTCCGATAGATTCCCAGACCGTCTATCTGGACAACTATAAATCTAACCCCTTTTTCCTTCCTTGTGGGGTCCCTCAGGGGTCCTCACTGAGCCCCACCCTTTTCAATATTTATATGATATCGCTGGCAGGCCTTATAAAATCTCATGGCTTTCAGCTAACCTCATATGCGGATGACACTCAAATAGTGTTATCATTTAAGGAAGGTAAGAAAAAAGAAACGGAAGTGCGCTTTCATGACTGCATGAAAGAGACAGCTGGATGGATGGCCTCAAATTGCTTAAAATTAAATTCCTCCAAAACCGAGATTATTGTTTTTGGAAATAATCCCAATGTCTGGACCCCTGACTGTTGGCCAACAGACCTGGGCAACTGTCCCTCCCCAAAAGCTAAAAACGTGGGCGTAACTGTTGACTGCAGATTGACATTCCGTGATCATATAAGCACCGTGGTATCCGCCTGTTTTCTGTGGTTACGAATTTTAAGGAAAATTAAACCTTAACTTTCAGAAGGAAATTTCAGGACGGTGGTCACGGTGCTTGTTAAGTCAAGATTGGATTACTGTAATGGCATTCTTTTGAATGCCCGTAAACCTCTGGTCAACAGGCTGCTCAAAACGCGGCTGCTAGGCTGTTGTCTGGCATCCCTAAATTTGTCTCGGTGAAAAAAGAATTAGCTAGGTTACATTGGCTTCCCGTGAAGCATAGGGTATGTTTTAAGGCCCTATGCACAGTTGTTAAGGCCCTCAATGGGATAGGGCCACAACACTTGAAGGACAAGCTCAAGTGGTACATCCCCAGTAGGACCCTTCGGTCCTCTGGTGCGAAAAAGGTCCTGACGCCCTTTGTTAAAAAGGCCAGCTGGGGTGGCAGGAGCTTTATTGCATGTGCATCTAAGGCCTGGAATGATCTGCCTTTCCACTTGAGAAATGCCTCTAGTCTTCTTTTTAGGAAGGGTCTGAAGACCTGGCTATTTACCCAATGACCTCCTCCCTCTTCCGGCTAGGCAGTACATAGCGTCAGGACACCCCAGGGTAACCGTTGCACTCTACAAATTTTATTAACATAACAAGTGTGAGATTATCTTCCCTTATGGCCATGACTTTGGAATCCGTGCACTCCAGAGGCCTGTGCCCCTGCCAAGTTTCCAACTCTCGCTGACTCTGTGGGGTATCTGGTTTGTGCGATTGCAGCATGTCTTTTCCCAGGTGTTTGGCCTGGCCAGGATGCTGATCCGGTTTAGGGAGGCTATCTCTTGGGTAAGTGCCTGAAGTATGTTGTGTGGGAGAGGGACGGAGCTTGCCTGGCCTCAAGATGGCTGCAATGTAACTGCGCTCCCGCCGACATCGCCGCAATCCTGAATATATTTGCTGAATACATGGCCACAGACTGAGTTGCAAATGTTTAACGGACAGCACAGGGCACTGACATCAGAACGATACCTTTTAAATCTGCAGTGGGCACACGGACAGTGCGGATTGTGGGCTCGATCTGGAAGCGGTGGCGAGGCCTGCTCGGCGTCTGGAGCGACCTGCTCTGCGTCTGGAGCGACCTGCTCTGCGTCTGGAGCGGCCTTCACCCCTTGAAAGGCCCCGCTGGAGTGGGCGAGATCTCGGTTTCTGCGGTGGCTCCCGGGGCGATTGGCCCCTTGTCGTCGGGTCATGTGGTGCCGCCGCGCTGCTGCAGTTGCTGGAAGAGATAGCTTCCCGGATGGGGACAGGCCGGGACCGCGTGAGTAAGGGAGATCGCTGTGAGTGGGCGGAGGCCCGTCGTCTTGCTTGCCCGATCGCGGGGCCGTGCGAGCTGCAGCGGCAGAACTGGACCAACCTGCATGTTCAATAAACCCTTTTTATTGAAACGCCCGTCTGTCTATTTCTGTGTAACTCTGTAGAAATGACGCATGCACGATTGACTGAGTGAAACTATTATCCTCAATTCTGAGATTGTTCCGATTCTAAGGGAAACAAAGTTGTCATGTTTATGAAGTTGTCAGAAACTAATTCCTTCCTGTTTATTCGAGAAGTTTCGAGTGACCTCTGAGTTAGCTGGCACACACAATGTCAAAACTATAGTGTATATTATTCTAATGCGCAGAGCCTTTCAGGAATATAGGAACTACACTACAGAGCTTGGGACAAAATCTTTCCTCTAAGCATGAAACTAATTCCTTCTTGTTTATTCGAGAAGTTTCGAGTGACCTCTAAGTTAGCTGGCACACACAAGTAAATAAGTTTAATGTACTCGATAGAGATATACTGACCTCAGTCCTATGTCAAAACTATAGTGTATATTATTCCAATGCGCAGAGCCTATCAGGAATATAGGAACTACACTACAGAGCTTGGGACCAAATCTTTCCTCCAAGCGTGACCTCGAAGTCCATCAATTCCGGGCGTTGAGCCAACAAGTTGTCCCCGACAACACCATGGGAAGCCAGAAACAAAATTGCAGTTTGACCAGTGCAAGTCATCCAGGTTGAGAGAGGAGGGGGCAGATACTGATCTGGGGGAGCAGGGCGCCTCTGGGACTGAGCTGGGAGGCGACTTGTGCCACATACCAGAAATCATGCAGCAGAGCTTATCCACAATTGATGGAAAAATAGACTCTCTCTCTTACCGCATGGATCGCATGTCGGAGCGGTTGGACAAACACGCCTAGAGAATTGACCTGGTCGAGAGGAGAGTTTAAGAAATTGAAGATCATAATGTTGAAGCCTTGGGCGCCCAGAAGCAAATAGGGAAACTCATGGAGACGCTGCAGGCTAAAGCCGTGGATCTCGAGGTGTGCTCCTGGCGAAAAAATCTGCGTATAGTAGGGCTGCGAGAGTCAACCCCGACGGTAAACATGGAGCTATATGTGGAGAACCTTCTTGTCACACTGTTGGGCCGGGATGCCTTTTCCTCTATTTTTGTGGTGAAGCGGGCCCATCACTCGCTACACGGAGACCTCCGGCTGGGGCCCCTCTGTGTCCAATCATACCTCGTATAGTGAATGACAGATGCAGGGACGCAGCATTACGGAGCGCAAGAGAACTTCGGACACTCAACCATGAAGGCTCCAGTTTGTCATTGTATCCAGATTTCACCCCGCGGGAGCAGGAGGCGCGCAGACGTTTTGCGCGCAGACGTTTTGCTCCCATCAAACGTAATCTGGGAAAGCTTAACATAGATTGCTCTATCCAGCCCACCTAAAGGTCACTTTCGATGGCAAAGTGAAAGTTTACATGCACCCCAGTAACGCACAGCAGGCGCTCAAGGGCTACACTAAAGCACAGGCCAATAAGTAGGTGCAAGAAAGTGACTCTGGAGGCAATAACTGCGGGAACGCTTGATCAAAATGACTGATGAACTACCCTCTGATGGAATACCACATAAACAACAAATGTGGTAGGATTGTGCACAATTAATGGCAGTCTATCCTACACTAAAAAATAGTAGAGAGGGTAGATGCTGTGCTTCAAGATGGGAGTAAGAATTTCTGCCTTTGTTTAAATGATGCCTGGGTGTTAAAGTTGCGGTGGGCGGGAGCTCCTATATGCATAATATGATGTTGGCGTCTAGCTGTTCTGATGTCCCGTCCGAATATTATGCTTGGATTTTGCTAAACAGCGGTAAGCCATGGATAGACATGTTAATTAATATAATGGTTGCGGCGATGTTTGAGTTTGCAACAGTTGGTCGGGGACTCACCGCCCTCATGTGTACTGCACATTGTTATTGGGTGGTGTGCAGGGCTTCCGGGGGGGGGGACATGTTGTCATGTCTTATGTTAGGGGACGTGACGTCGAAGGGGGTGGGGGCATTATAGATCAGTCATTAATTGGTAGCAGTAGCTCAGAAACATTTGATGTAATCAATCTAGGCAGCAACACAATCACTGTAACAGTTAGTTTGTGCTATGAACACGAGTCGGGGGCATGACTCAACAACTACACAGGGGACCATACAATGAGCTTTCTAACCTGGAACATCAGAGGGTTAAATGATCAGCGAGAGATCCGTAACAGTGTTTTTATATTTGCTTGGGCATCACATAAAGATGTGGCGGTGCTGCAGGAAAGTCATTTGGCAACTGACTCTGGGTTATTGTCACAGAGAAGAATGAAGGGTATTTGTGTTGCAGCCATATTTACCACACACACACACACACACACACGTGGAGTACTGATTTGTGTCCGACAGGGAGCCAACATTAAAATACAAGCAGTGGAAATAGATTCTGAAGGGAGGTATGTTGTAGTGTACTGTCGCAAGGGCAATCTAGACATACACGTGGTGGGAGTATGTGGTCCGAATTATGATAATCCCCAATTCTACTGGTCTTTGCACAACAAGCTTACAACACATGCGAAAATGCCCACTCTACTGAGGAGTGAGGGAAGGGGGGATTTTAACTGCGTGCAATCCCCTGCATTTGTCCACTCATAGGGCCCTCCACGTCCTCCCTCTTCTGCAGCTAAGGCTATTGCTGCAATAGCGAAAGTTGATGGTTTGGTTGATGTATGGTGGTACTGCACCCCTTCGGGAAGGGAGTACACACACAATTCGTCGAGGTGCGACTTACATACTTGTATAGATTACTGGCTGGCCTCCTGAGACTTAATACCCTTCATAACAGACTTTGAGCATCTTCCGCGCACAGTCTGATCACTCCCCAGTCAAACTGAAGCTAAAAATAGATGACCTCCCGACCAAGATCCGAACTTGGCGCTTTCCCCAGTATTCCTTGTGGGATGCTGTATTTAAGGAAGAGGTATCGAAAGAGATAGATGGTTATTTTTCTACTAATCTTCACAGTGTCCCTAAAAGGGCTACTATATGGGAAACATTCAAAGTTTATGTCCGGGGTGTGGTCATATCAATACAAACAGGAGTGCTTTGCTCCATCGGAGGGAGACTACACAGACTTGAGACCGAATTGGCGGACCTAGAGCAGCTAGATATTACAGACCCTTTCCCCCCCCCCCCCCCCCCACGCAGTGCACTCCCAGATCAGGACTTGGATTGATGAATACAATGAGTCCAAAGCCGAAGTCGTACATCTGGGGAAATAAGCTACCGTGAGAGTTTGAGAGACCCAGCGCTACGTTAGTTGCATTGACCCGGCTGGTTGGAGGGTCGAATGAAGTGCTGGAGATGTGCGACAATAACGGTACAGTACTAAATGGTGCGGCACAGATAGCAGACAGATTTCGTAATTATTACACAGAGCTATACCTCACGCTCATCGGATTCGGAGGAATCAGATGAAGGCTATTTAGCAATCATAGCAATGAAGTGGCTGTCAAACTCCCAAAGGGAACACTTGATGGCGCCCCTGCGCCCCACTGAGATAACCGCAGCTTTGAAAACCATGTCCAATCACAAAGCCCCTGGGTCGGACGGGTTAACCGTAGCATTCTATAAAGCTTATCAGGAGAAGCTAGTTCTGCATTTGCTCAACCTATTTGAGGGAATGGCGACCGATTGCATAATGCCCCCCAGTATGCATGAGGCCACTCTGATTACTCTGCTGAAGAAGGATAAGCCCCCGCAGCAATGCTCATCTTACAGACCACGATCGTTGATTAATACAGACACCAAGATATTCGCTTAAGTTCTGGTGAATCGGCTCGCTCTCTTGCTCCCGATAGTGGTGACCCCGAGCAGTCTGGATTTGTGTCCACCCGCTCACTGGCAAGTAACTTGCGTACGCTTTTCATTACGATCGCCGGTATCGACCTGGAGGTGCAGGGCACGGCAATTTTCCTTGATGCCGAAAAGGCTTTTGATTCTGTTGAGTGGTGTTTTTTTGAGGGCAGTGTTGTGATGGGTGGGAGGGTATTAATTAAATTAGTGGATGTCCTGTATGCGAAACCTATAGCGCACGTCTGTGTGAATAGGCTGCTCTCAGAACCAACTGCTACCACGAGAGGTACAAGGCAGGGGTGTCCCCTTTCTCCCCTGTTGTACGCGCTCACTGAGAAACCTCTGGCGTGCACCCTGCGTGAATATCGTGGGATACGGTTCCCCCGGTATAATCTGATAATTACAGCATATGCAAACAACACACTATTATATGCCTATGACCCAGCGCAGAATTTAACGCCAATTTTACAGGAGGTAGAGCGTTTCGGAAGACACTCTGGCTTGCGTATCATCTGGAGTAAATCGTTCGCGTTCCCCCTCCCCTCCAATACCGTCCCAGTCAAGATAGATCACCCCATTGCACGGACAAGCACAAAAACATCTAGGGTCCATACCAGACGTACCTTACTCGCCAAACCATGACGCAAGAGGCGGGGGGGAAGGACATGACAGTACGGGGATTGGTTGATCGAGTTAGGGTATGAAAGTCTGGGGATGTAATGCTGTCGGATTGTACCGTATAGTATATTGATGCTGTACCAAATGGCTGTGGGGTTGTTGAAATGCTCTCCCTGGTTTTTAAAATGTGATGTATAAGATCCAATGTATGAGGGCAATACCCTCCTCGGACTACAATAGGAGACCTTCGTGTTAGCCATGCTGTCAATATCGATCTAATGCTTGCTTCTACAGGTGACTGTTGAACCTATTTTAATGGCTACTGGGAACAATGTTTGTATGCAAAGTGAAAAATAAAGTTAAAAAAAAAAAAGTACGTTGTGTGCGGTTCTAAGACGCAGCTGGCTCCCGATCACAGAAAGGGCCCTTCCCAGTCGTATGGGACAATGTGCTAATGTCCATGGGCCAAGTTCTCAGCACTGTAGCGTCCTTCATATGGGCAGCGATTATTCAGTCGCTCCTCCATCCACCTATGGCTCTATGAGGGTTTGCCACGCATTGCTGGACTTCGCGTTTCTGTTGCCCCGCTACCCAGCTGGTAGTGTAAACGTAGCTGGATCCATCTGGGGTGAAGATGGTAGATTCCGGCTCGACCCCTGAAGACTGTCCGCAGGTCACAATATTGGTTTGGAACAACACAGTAAGGTTGTTCAAGCTGCCGTGGCCATCTTGGAATTGGAGACCCAAGTGAGGAAATCGATCAATTGGGGCCTTCGTGCGTCTGTTTAAGTTGTTTCTGTACTCTTCCCTCACCTTGAGAAACTTCCTGAAGCTAATTTCTAAGTTATTACTGATCAAGCATTTGTGTCAGCTGAGTTAGCTGTGGACCCGAGAAGCCGAGCTCAGTAGAGTTGCGTCTTTACATGTTTCCACTTTGGCTGAGCCCCTTTTGCACTTTCTTTTAAAGTATGATTGTTTAGGAGGTGAAAGTCTAGTGGTACGCTTTTGGATAGCTCCATTGTTTTTAAAACGGCATGAAGACAAGGGAATAGCATTTCACCATGTGGAGTGTTCTTTGGTATTCACAATATAACTGGAAGACTATCTGGACAGAAAGGGGTGATTCTGGGGTGCAGAATCCCAAACTGTTCTGAGTATCCTAGGAAATCCCTTCAATGGATTGAGAAGTAGGTTTTGTCAGTCCTTAACCTCTGGAATTCCTAGGATGTTTATTCTTGTTTTTAACCTTTCAGGTGTTCTAGCCCCCTTAAGCTTTGCTTCTGGGGTACCATGAGTGTTAATCAGCTTCCACTAAAAGATATCAATGTAGAAGTCAGCACTCATTTTTGCCAATGCTTCCATCCTCTATCTCTTAAAATTATGAATGTAGACCAGTCCATGGTCCTTTGACCTAAAGTTTGATTGGATGATTCATCTAATCCTTAACCATCTAATTCTCCCCAGAAACTCTGTTTTCTTCTCACTTGCTTGCAATTGTGTTTGTTGTCCTTTGAATGCATGCTTTATTGCTGATGCAGAGTGTCAGCCCAATGATGCGTGCCCTTCACAGAAGGAACACATCTTTGGAATTTAACTAGTCCTGATGAATGTTCTTGAATGCTTGGAGACTCGCATTGGCTTCAGAAATACTGTGACTGGATTTATTACCTGTTGGCCTCATCTAACATTGCCAGTGGAAAACATTACTTTTACAGGATCATCTTTACGGTTTCTTGTGGCTGCCTACTTATGAGATCACACTGTCCTTAAACAAACTTACATTATTCGCTGTTTTGGCTGCTTCAGGACAGACACTCTAATTTGGTGTCTAGCCGTTAGCGCTATGACACATCTTCCCAGTAGTCTGGGGCAGACACCACCTCATATTGGTAAATCTGTAATGTAACTTCCATTTCTTACTGCAGCTTCCATCTCTCAATGCATGTTGCAGGTAAACTGCTAAACCATGCAATATGGTGGTCAATCAATCAATCAGCTAATTTGTAAAGCGCACTACTTACCCGTAAGGGTTTCAAGGCACTGGGGGAGGTGGGGGGGGTGCTGCTGCTACTGGTCGAAGAGCCAGGTCTTGAGTTGTCTCCTGAAGGTCAGCAGGTCTTCGGTTTGTCATAGGTAGAGGGGGGAGGGTGTTCCAGGTCTTGGCGGCGCGGTGGGAGAAGGGCCTGCCTCCGGAAGTGGTTCTACGGATGCGCGGGACCGTGGCCAGGGCATGGTCAGTGGAGCGGAGTTTCCTGTTGGGTACGTAGAAGGAGAGCCGACTGTTGAGATAGGCTGGGCCGGTTTTGTGGAGTGCCTTGTGTGCGTGGATCAGGAGCTTGAAGGAGATCCTTCTGTCGACGGGGAGCCAGTGCAGGTTCCTCAGGTGGGGGGGTGATGTGGTCGTGGCGCGGGACGTCGAGGATCAGGCGTGCAGAGGCGTTCTGGATTCTTTGTAGTCTGTTGATGAGCTTGGACAAGGCTCCGGCGTAGAGGGTGTTTCCGTAGTCGAGTCTGCTGCTGACCAGGGCCTGGGTGACTGTTTTCCTCGTGTTTGTCGGGATCCATCTGTAGATCTTGCGGAACATGCAGAGGGTGTTGAAGCATGTGGAGGAGACTGCGTTGAATTGCTTGGTCATGGTGAGTTTTGAGTCGAGGATGACTCCCAGGTTGCGTGCGTGGTCGGTAGGGGCAGGGGGGTCCCCAGTGATGCGGGCCACCAGGAGTCGTCCCATGCTGAGGGGGTTGGGCCCGAGGATGAGGATCTCCGTCTGAGTTCAGCTTAAGTCAGCTTTCCTTCATCCAGTCGGCGACGGCCTTCATTCCCTGGTGGAGGTTGGATTTGGCGGTGAGAGGGTCCTTGGTGAGGGAGAGGATCAGCTGCGTGTCGTCGGCGTAGGAGATTGTTAAGGGCGTGCTGTCGGGCGATGCGTGCTAGTGGTGCCATGTTGAACAGCGTCGGGCTGAGGGAGGATCCCTGTGGGACGCCGCAGATGATCTCGGAGGCTTTGGAACAGAACGGGGGGAGGCGGACTCTCTGAGTTCTGCCGGTGAGGAAGGAGGTGGTCCAGTCCAAGGCCTTCTCTCGGATCCCTGCATCGTGGAGGCGCGTGCGTAGTGTGCGGTGGCAGACTGTGTCGAAGGCGGCGGAGAGATCCATGAGGATGTTGTCTAGAAGGATCCTGATGTCGTCTGTGGCGGCGATGAGGGTGGTCTCGGTGCTGTGGTTGCTGCGGAATCCTGATTGGGAGGGGTCAAGGATGTAGTTGTCTTCGAGGTGACGGGTGAGCTGGATGTTAACTATCTTCTCGATGACCTTTGCTGGGAACGGAAGCAGGGAGATGGTCCGGAAGTTCTTGAGGTCGCTCGGATCTGCCTTGGGTTTCTTCAGTAGGGTGCTGATCTCTGCGTGCTTCCAGTTCTCAGGGAAGGTAGCGGTCTCGAAGGAGAGGTTGATGATGTTGCGCAGGTGGGGTGCAATGGAATTGCCGGCTTTGTTGTAGATGTGGTGTTGGAGAGGGTTGGACGGGGATCCGGAGTGGATTGTGCCCATGGTCTTTATTGTGTCCTCTATGCTCACGTTGGCCCAGGTTGTCAGGGAGTCGTGGACGGTGGGGTGTGTCCGGCGCGTCGAGGCCCGCAGGGGTTGTCCGGGATTTGAAACTGTCATGGATGTCGGTGATTTTTCGGTGAAAGAAGGTGGCGAGGGAGTTGCACAGGGTTTGCGATGGCGGGATGTCGTTGGCGCTGGAGCTGGGGTTGGAGAGTTCCTTCACGATGTTGAAGAGCTCCTTGCTGTTGTGTGCATTGTTGTCAAGGCGGTCTGTGAAGGAGGTCCTTTTGGCGGTCCTGATGAGGTGCTGGTGGTTGCAGATGGCATCTTTGTGGGCAGCGAGGCTGTCCGGCGTCATGTCGCTGTGCCAAATGTTCTCCAATTTCTGGCAGGTGCGCTTTGAAGCGAGGAGTTCCGGGGTGAACCAGCTGGCTCTTTTGCTGGTGTCTCTGTTGGTGTTTTTTTTCAGCGGGGTTACGGTGTTGGCGCAGTCGTCCATCCAGCGTCCGAGGGTGAGTGCACCATCGTCGGGGTTGGTGGGGTTGGTCGGAGGGTTGAGTGCGAGGCTTGTCTGTAGTTGTTCTTCAGTGACTTTGCCCCAGCAGCGGCGGGGGATCTGTAGGGTGCGGTGGTGTGTGAGGGGTTTTCGGAAGGAGAAGTGGATGCAGTGGTGGTCTGTCCAGGTGAGTTCGGAGGCGTGGCTGAAGGTGACGTGGGGGCTTGAGGAGAAGATGGCATCAAGTGTGTGACTGGCAATGTGGGTCGGCGTTGTGACGAGCTGTTTTAGTCCGAGGTTCTCGATCAGGGTGGAGGAGTTGTTGTTGTTCTCCAGATGATAGTTCAGGTCTCCGAGGAGGATGTAGTCGGTGGAGGTCAGCGCGTGCGTGCTGATGAGGTCGGTGATGGTGTCGCAGAATTGAGGCCGGGGTCCTGGCGGTCTGTAGACGAGGGTGCCTCTTAGGGTGGTCCTGGGGTCCGTGGGGATCTGGAAGTGCATGTGTTAGGCGGTGCTGAGGGTGTCGTTGGTGTTCGTTGAGACCCTGATGGTGTTTTTGTGGACGATGGCGATTCCTCCTCCGGCCCCATTGGTGCAGTCTCTGCGGGTGATCTTGTACCCGACGGGGATGGCTATGGCGATGTCTGGCGAGGAGGCTTCGTTCATCCAGGTCTCGGTCAGGAAGGCGACATCCGGGGATGCGCTGTCGAGTAGGTCCCAGAGCTCGACGGCGTGTTTGCGTGCGGCGCGAGTGTTGATCAGGATGCATCTCAGCTGGTTGGGTTCCATCGTGGCGGGTATCTCGGCGCCTTCGAGGCAGGAGAAGCTGCAGTTCAGGCAGGTGAAGGGACCGTGGGTGCGCTTCGGAGCAGCCTTGCAGCAGGTGTGGGTCCTTCCTGGGTTGAGAGCGACGAAGGTGTTGGTGTCGTAGCGGAGGCGGTCTTCGTGGCAGCCATATATGGGGAGGTGGGGAGGGAGGAACAGCTGGGAGGCGGGAGGTGTGTTGCAGGGGCAGCAAATGGGTGCACAAGCAGGGGACACAGAAGAGGAGCGGGCAGACAGAGAAATAGGCACAACAGAGCGGATACGAACCTAAGGCCACCACTGGCCACCAGGGATGAGGCGCAGGTGGAAGCCTGCGGGTGGTGGAGGGCCTCTACTTCGGCGGCAGTAGTCCTCAGCGGGGGTGCAGGCAGAGCTGCAGCGGGGGGTGGGGGGAGCGACCTACCAGGAAGGACAAGGGTCGCTCTCCTCACCGCGCAGCGGCCGCCATATATGGAGAGGTGGGGAAGGAGGAGCAGCGGGGAGACGGGAGGTGTGTTGCAGGGGCAGCGAAAGGGTGAGGAGGGGTCGGGCTGCAGGTGAAGCAGCGGCAGGGGACGGGGGCAGGGAAGCGGAGCGACCGCGGGAAGGAGACAGGCAAGGGGCAGGGATCAAGAGGGCACAGAAGTCAGCAAAAGGGGCACAGAATCAAGAGGGGGCACAGCAGTCAGAAAAACGGGGCACAGAATCAAGAGGGGGCACAGCAGTCAGAAAAACGGGGCACAGAATCAAAAAAGGGGGCACAGAGCAAAACGGCGAGCGGGGGGTATGGGGGCACAGAAGAGGAGCGGGCAGACAGAGAAATAGGCACAACAGAGCGGATACGAACCTAAGGCCACCACTGGCCACCAGGGATGAGGCGCAGGTGGAAGCCTGCGGGTGGTGGAGGGCCTCGACTTCGGCGGTGGCAGTAGTTCTCAGTGGGGGTGCAGGCGGAGCTGCAGCGGGGGGGTGGGGAAGCAACCTACCAGGAAGGTCAAGGGTCGCTCAGTCCTAGCTAAGTCTTGAAAGGCTGAATTGCTAGCTTCATGGAGGACTATGATTTATAGTGGTTGTGTGCATTGAAACCACAAAACTTTGGGGTCAGGAATTTATAGTCCGACGCCTTCACCTCCAAACCAGACCCAATGGTTGAACTTTTATCCATATTCATCAAAAGGTGGTTCATACTCCAATTTTGATCTTATTTCATTTCACTTGGGATATCGGAGTACTTCACAGAAGTCTTTATTTCATTTCTCCAAGTACACCTCTATTCAATTGTAATCCAAATGTATAGCCAGCCAACATGTGTTTTGAGAGCCACGCCTGTGCATACTTAAGGAACCAATCGAAGAGGCTGTAGCAACTAATACTGTTGTTGACACTGAAATGTGGCAACTTAAATTGATATTTTAATGTACCGAAGACAGTCCGAATAAGAAACTTTAAAGACCAAGACAACAAAGAACTTTAAGCTCTGAGGAAGAGGACGTGTCCCTCTTAACACGTGTTGGCTGGAGTACATTTGGATTACAATTGAATAATGGTATATTTCAAGAAATACAATAAAGACTTCTGTGAATTACTTTAGGATAGCCTAGAATGAAATAGATAAACATTGAGAATTTTCCTTCTTTTGATGGATTTTGTGTGCATTGATCTCTTTACTTGACCCAAGTGGCACGTAAATAAATTTGCCAGTCGTAGCATTCTATTGTACCTGTAGAAACTCTGCAGGGTGGGAACGTTTATTAGCTGGTTGTCGGTGACCTGGCTTTGATCTCTTCAGTGTGTGTGTGTGTTTTTCATACCCTGAAAAGGAACATAATTCTTCCATAGGTCTAAACATGCTTAAAGTTGCCATATATGTTTTTACAGAATCCTTGAATGTATATAGGCGGCAGGTGTCTGTCTCAAATTGTTTTATTGCATGCATGGCTGTCTCTCACTACTGTTCCTCAGAAGGGTTGTGAAGCCAGGGGAGTAGTCATTCACATATTTGTTTACAGGAAAACTAAAAGTCCTTAAAAGGCAGTGTACTACTCTCTAAAAACCCTGGACTAGCATAAAATGTTACAGCATAGCAGCACTTCTCAATAGTGTTTTAAGAAGTGAGCGGACTTGGGGCGTGGTCTATCACCTGTCTGCATTACAATTTGTATACTGGCAGAACCGAAGTCTAATCTATTTTTAGACAGGATCACCAGTAAAATGCCAGTAGGGTTCCTTAGGACTGGTCACATGATCTGCTTCTGAACGGCTGATTCAAATTTCTATTTCACTGAACAGTAGAAACAGTAGGTGAACTGGGGACAGTCAGTCACAGGAACGGATCACCTACCTCTGAAAGATGGCTGGGTAACAGTCAGTTATACAACTGTCCTGTATTGGAAAGTGCGATCGATTTGTGATCGTCACTTAAGTCCCCTTCGCCTGAACACTCATGCGTCACAAGATGAAAAATAAATAAGTGTGAAAACAAATAACAGGTGTATGTACGGAGTGCTCAATAAGCTTAAGGGGTTTCTTGGCTCTGTTGACAGCTATCACATGTTTATTGTTACCCAGCTCAATGTTTCGATACTAGCTTTCCATTTTTCCAAAGTTAATTAAGTGTTGGAATTTTAACCTGTGTCCATTGGGTCAGGCACATGGCCATTGTGGATGCATTAGTCCAAAGCAGGAGTCTCTAACCTTTTCAGTAGCAAGAGTTACTTCTGTTCAAGGAAAGCCTTCCCAAGCTTCTAGCAACTTTTATCACTATAAAGTAGTGACATTATACTATGACCAGCATAAGCCGGATTATCACTCGTGGTCCCCCTCCCACCCCCGCCCTTCTCCCTCTCCATCATTCCAGGTGAGATTACCAGCAGAAATACCATGGGGAAAAAAAGCCTTAATATTAAATGTCTCCACTTGACTAATGAAATAACCGCCAAAGCATCATGTGCTCTCTGGCACAAAGTACATTACTACTGCAATAAGTCACCACAACTAACTCTTATCACTATTGTACAACAAATGGTAAGGAAATGGATCTTTCCTTAACATTTGTTGTACAATAGTGAATGTTTTCTGTTTGTCCAGATTCTTCACTCATCAGACTATATGGAATAGATGTTTTTTGTGTTCATGATTTGTAGGTAGTTCTACACATCCTCGATCATGCTGCATTGTTATACTTGACTGTACCCTTTTCAATTTGATCTATATTAAAAAACGTTTTGTACTTTCGGAACAAGACACTCCTGTGCTGTTGAAATTTCCTTCCACTCATTGATTGTACATGTTTCGAATAGTTTCATATATGTATAGATTCTTTCAAGGGTTCAAGACCATCTGGGGTCGAACATATAAGTAATTACATATATCCTATACTGGAGTAAGAATTTTCAAAAAAATCCCTTGTAGGCATCTCTGTACTCATTATTAAATTGATTGCTCAGGCCTCCAAGGGTATATTGGGTTCCCCACTTCCTTACACTGTATTTTGTCTAGAGAGACCATTACCAGGTAGAGCTTTACGAATGATCTTTTCTTCTTGTTCGTTGGATGTGTATATTGTAGCTATCGTAAGTGTATAGTTGTTGATTGAAGGACGGTAGGGATAGCAACTTTCTGTTTATCTCAGCAGCAATGTGAGTACTTGACCTTTTGGATTTCTCTGCTAGCAAAATAATTACCCCAGCCTTTTTAACTAGAAATAGAGGAGGAGTATTGTCTGGCAAATGTGTGCGATCTCAGTCGGACTCAACCTTTCATAAGGAGATGGGTTTCCTTCGGGAGAAATATTTTGCAATCTTAATCTGTTTGCATCGTCAACACAGCTATTTATTTGGCAGGGGCTTTCAGATCACTGATATTCATGCTTCGTAATTTCACTGTGGTATGATATTAGTTTATAGATATGTTGGCAGAACTACCTGTTTATGAAGGGATGTGTGCTCATATTAGAACTTGCTTGAGCTAGTGAGTGTATTGGCAAAGTCAGTGGGGGGTAGAATGAACCGTGCAAAAACAAGTGGGCAAAATGCCCCCCCACCCTCTCCCCGAGGAGCGGAATGCACTTCTTATAGTAGGTGCATGGGGTTGGTCTAGTTGGAAGTGTGTAGTCAGTTTAAGATTAGGTCCCTCAAGTCCACCCTGACCAATGTAGGAGTGTGAGCATGTGGAGTGCCAGTGCAGACCAAGTTAGGAGTCTATTTCAGACATTGCTTATGAACCCTGTATCTCATCTGGGGGCTGGATTTGGGAATCTTCTTTACTTGGGCATCTTATCTCACCACGGGGACTATCTCAGGATTCCGGTTCAGAGTCATGGCTGTGGAGCTGATTGATCAAGGCTGATCTTTTGAGGCGGCTCTCTTCTGGCATGGGCTTGTGAGCAGTTTTCATGTTGTATGTCTGGTCCATCACCCATAGTCTTTGCTTGTTATATCTCTGTTCATGAGGTGCTGATGGTGGGTCTCCTGTGCACTCTGTTGCACCCAAAAAAGCTTATTTTAAGGTGTGGGTTGCATTATTCCATGGGAATGTGAGGCAGAAGGGTGACCCCCATTTGTATTTTATCTCTTTGTCTTCAAGAAACCTGGTGGTTTGTTTCAACAGTCGTTTTTGAGGTGTGAAAAGGGGTATATCTTGGTAGAGCCACATTTCGAATCCCTCGAAGGATATTGGGCTGATACTTCTTGAAGCATTCATAGTGTATTCCTTCTGTCTGAAGTGATGAATGCAAGTTAAAATGCCCTGTGTTTTGTTGGGTGGGCCTGTGAGTCTGCCAACCCTGTGTATGTGTTCCAGGTTCACTTTGGTTTCTGTCAGCTGCTTGAGTTTGTCTGGAAAACCTTACTACATATCCCTCGATGTTGCTGCCTTCAGCACCACGTGGGACACCTTTAATTCTAATTTTGGGAGCTGCATGATCTGTTCTCCAACTCTATGATGTGAGATTGCGGGTCAAAATTATTACTCCTTTAGGTCCATAACTTTGCGACAGACGTTTTACAGCTCCTCCTCTTTACCATCACCGTAGTCCTCCAACGTTGAGACCCTCGGAAATAAGTCTGCCATGTCTTGTTTACCTTCTTTAAGGTCAGTGGCTACACTGTCTCTTAGAGTTTCAAAACCCTTGTGGAGGTAGTCCAAAAGATCTTCCCAGTAAGCACAAGAACTTTCATTTAGGGCTTCTAATTTCTTCAAGGAGGCCTTAGTTACCATCTCACTGAGGGTACATTCTCTCATGTTTTTATGTAGTGCCAGTACAATGTTGCAGGTTAGTTCAATGTATTTGTGGGCTCTCGGTGCAGCAAGTATTCGTAGCTCATAGGATTAATACCCCCATGGTTGCGCTGCTTATGTAACAAGGCTGACATAGTAGGTTCTATGGCTTTCTTACAATGTCCCGTCAATACGGAGGTGTGTCTCAGCATTGTCCTGTTCAAGCATGAGGCACAGGATGTCTACAGTAGGGGCCTGTGAGCTGTGACACCAGTTAGCTCAGGCATATGAGATCAATGTTGGATGACATCTTCATGTAGTGAGGATGAGCTGTCTCCCAGAGGTGTTTGGAAGCATATTTTGAGGGGGCACCCCGACTCCCCTTGTCTCTCAGCCAGGCCCCTCTGAAGCATCGGGTAAAAGCCGGCATTTGTAGCTATAACGCCGCTCTGTAATTTCCAGATGTAATTCCCCTCCATCCTGGGGAAGGCGGCCCATGTTCCTAATCAGCTTCCATGAGACCACTTTCTCCTCCTTGTTGTTCACTGGGGCCTTAGTCCTGAGGCTCGCGAGCTAAAGTTGGATCTTCCAGTAGACATGACTCTGGGCCTTCTGTGAGTTAGTCTATCCTTGGCCCGCTCGCGTCTAATCTCCTCCAGTAGGCTTGCAGTAGCAATGTTAAGGCAATGGCACTCCTTGCTGAAGGGGTAGAAATGCCTTTTGTTCAGAGTTGGACTCCCTTGTTCCGGTGGCTGCTGCACGCCTCTGAGTTACACTCTGGGATAGTGCCTACTGCTCTGCGGTTAGGCCGTTTTGTGCTAGTGGCAGTCTGCGTCTTGTATGTGGCTGTGCTTTCACTTGGCTCCGCGTGAGTCTGTGTATTTGCAGGCATCGATAGACAGTGGATGTGTGGGGAGTGGATGCATGGTGGCCCCTGGTGTTCTGACGATGCTCCTGAGAACGTGTAGGTCTGACAGAAGCTGCTTGGTAGGGTCAGAACGGCAGGATGTGCAGGTCGGTTAGCGGAGTCATGAGGAAAGTCTCCTACTCTGATGCCATCTTGGCCTCGCCCCACCGCTTGGCCTTCATATAGAGTACTCACATGTACAAATGCCTCACGGACAGATTCTGCTTCAAATGTCCGAATATTACAATGAATGGCCACAGGTTCTCACCATAGCAACCAGTATGCCTGTAATGTGCCAGTAATGCCCACCATTATACCAGGGCAACCACTGTGCCAAGGCTGGACACCATAATGGCAAAGATGCCCAACATGGATGTATGACGTTACAACGCATACATTTACATCGCGGTACATTACATCGCGGTTTTGACAACGCAAGTCGTTACGACTTGCGCTAGATGGCGCTCTAGGACAAGGAATAGGACTTAGCAGTAGTATAATTTACTGTTCCAACTCCAGTCTACGTACAGAAGGGAAGGTGTTGGATAGTAAATTATACTATTCCTTGTCCTAGAGCGCCATCTAGCGCAAGTCGTTGTAAAAACCGCAATGTAATGGCATCGCGATGTAATCCCCGCGTTGTAAACGATGTTTCCCCCCAACATATCAGTCATGGCCATGTTATGCACAAAGCGGCCACCGTTATGTCCGGGAATGATAAAAGTAGACCAGTCATACACTTAATGTTTTTTTAAAACATATGTTTATTGGCATTTTTGTAATAATAATCCACATTTGTAAAGCGCGAACAATCACCCGTAAGGGTCTCTAGGCGCTGGGGGCCGTCGGGAAGATTAAGCAAGCTATTGCCCAGTCACATGGTGCTGGGCTTATCTGCTGCCTGCGTCAGGGATCGAACCATGATCCCCAGATTCCGGAGTCAGTCGCCCTGGCCGCGGCGCCACACCTCTTAAACAACATGCAAGACCTTATTTCAGTGTGGCTGATTAGGCGACAAGTAATAATCATGTGAAACACAATCATAGCAGGATAAATGATAAAGCATCAAATATAGTCACACAAGATCAGCCCAGAAAGTGTCGACAACATTCCATATAACTCGACTAAAGCAATGGGCTGATCCAATCTCTCCCTGTAATGTGCTCACCAAATCAGCCTGGGCAAAGCTACTGCAATCTCATAAGTGTTATGTTCCCCGTGGTCCGTAGACCCTGGGCCAGGAGGGAGGGAAGGAACATGGAAAATAACATAAGTAAAAAGAAAACCGAACTGTCTCTGGAATGTACTAATCGCAGGGAGTGAGTGTCTCCGCACCCTTCATGCATCTTTTCTAAGCAAGACATTCTCTTATTATGTTAATGATGGCTGCCAGTATGCCACAACTAGACAACATATGTCCAGGATGACCATTATTATCCCATTGCCACTATTATAACTTCAATAGACACAAATGTGCCAGAGCTATACTCCTTATAACACATGGGATTCTGTAACCCTTGTAGAAATGGCAGTTACTAATTTCTTTATAATCAGCAATTTGTGATGCACCAAGGCGCCGATTAGATGTCAGAACATGACTATTATAAGGTTATTACAGTCTAGTTCTGACGTTGCAATGCCTGTTGCCAGAGTCTGCCGCCGAGGTGAAAGGCAGGTCAGGTCACGGAGCATAATTAAAGCAGCTGTTTAAAGCAACAAAATGAACGTTGCTTTGCTTTCTTCTGCTCGATTTCAATACCTTACAGTGACAAGAAGAGAATGTTTATTTTTTTGCACTTCTTGAATGAACAAAAGCAAGAATCTTTCTGCATGTTTCTACACATTCCGTGCAACCCCAGTTTTTTTTAAACTGACTTGTTTTGAATGGTTTCTAATATCTGTTAGCAACAAATATCTAGCAGGTTTTTGGTGTTTAATTTTGCACTGAAGGTTTTATTTTTATTCTTCATGTTTGTAAACCTGATTGCTCCTTCATATGAAGGAGCTGCACACCAAGGTTTTAAGTAGTTTGTGAGAAATTTGATAGTGTGCCCATTTATTATATGGGATAACGTACCATCTGGCATCCATGATAAGGATATTGCAAGCCACCTCGGAATTCCATTACCTTACATTCAGCCTTGCTAGTCTATATGGTAATGGAACTCCTCTGTGACTTGCAATATATATTTATAATGTACAGTAGGGGGTACTTTATATCAGATACACACACCTACACCATTAATTGTCTCAGCTCTGCATCCATACCCTTCTATTCTCAACTCTTGGGCTCCTTCAGTCTCACACTTCAGTGGGGTAGCACTGGTTACTGCTCAAGCTACCTCTGGCTTTCTTCTTTTATGGTCTTTTTGTTCAGCCCCATAATGTGACTGGTAGAGCAGGATAGGCTTACTACAGGGCCAATATCCTTGTGACTTAACTAGATTAGAGACAGACTGCCATGTGGCTGATTGCATAGGCTGACACGGTGTGTAAATGACTCTATTTGTGAGGTCCTGCCCTTGGTTTGGCTTGTTGCTATTTTAAGAGTCTTGAGATGAGCAGTGCCGTCTTTAATATGCAAATATGCACAGACCCTCTAAAAACAATACTGGGCCCAGCTTTACATCCAAGTACTACTACAGGGGTGCTGGTGAGATAACAGTAGCTTCCTAGGTACCAATTGGATACCTATTGATACGGATAGGCTAGAACATAACGTGGCCACCTGGCTTGAGTCGGCCAGCGATCTGTTTGCCCCCTTGGTCAAATTCCCCTGTACCAGACACAGGAACTCTCACAGATGGTTTTCCGACGACCTCAAAGCCCGGAAACTCAAAACTCGCCAGTTGGAACGCATCTGGAGACATGATTATTCTGACCTAGCCAAACAATCTTACCTGACTGCCCGTAAAGAATTTAAGACAGCTATCCGTTCAGCAAAAACCGAACACTTCGCCAGTAGGATCTCTCTGGCAGCTAACAAATCTAAGGAGGTGTTCAGAGTTTTGAACGAGTTAACCACAGACGACAGGACCCTACCAGCCCAGACCCCTACTCAGGAGGCCTGTGACACCCTGAACTCGTTCTTTTTAGAAAAAATTTCCACAATTAAAAAATCCATTCCTTCACTCCCCCAACTGTCACTACCGGATACATCCCTTAACAACCCATTGTCCTTCACTTCTTTCCCGGCTCTAGACTCTTCTTCTCTGGCGGAACTAGCCACTCGTGTAAAATCCGGCTCCCCAAATGACTGCTGCCCACCGTCCGTTTTGCGGAGCATATGTCTCAATTTACCTGACAGTATCCTACATCTCCTTAATAGCTCCCTCAGTAGCGGCATCTGCCCCACTTCCTTCAAGGAAGCCATCCTGGTACCCTTACTAAAAAAACCTGGCGCCGACATGTTGGAGCCATCGAACTACCGCCCCATCTCCCTTCTCCCTTATTTCTCTAAACTTATGGAGGCTCACGTTACTCGCTGCCTGTCCAGGTTTATAGAATCCTCTTGCTACCTTGTACCAACTCAGGCCGGCTTCAGACCCGCCCATTCTACTGAAGCCGTTATCCTGGCAGTCCTTGACACACTCAGAGGCAACGCGGACGCGGGAAAACCCCAAGCCCTCGTCCTACTGGATCTGTCGGCCGCGTTCGACACGGTGGATCATGACATCCTTCTCCACCGTGTCGGGCAGGCGGGCATCCAGGGCGTTGCTTTTGAGTGGGTCAGGTCCTTTCTTACGGGGAGAACACAGGCGGTCCGCCTTGGCCCCTACACTGCTAAAAAAACTCTCACATCCTGTGGTGTTCCCCAAGGCTCTTCCCTTTCCCCGCTCCTCTTTAATCTTTACCTCCGACCACTTATTCAATCACTTCTGAAATGGGACATCGTCACTTATAACTACGCTGACGATCTCCAGATCATCTTCCCCCTCAACTCACCAAATGCCATCAAAACTTTTCATGGAGCCATGACTCATATCCAACTCTGGATGAACCAGAACCAATTGAAGCTGAACCCCGGTAAAACTGAGCTCCTACTTCCTGGACTCAGTTCCACCTACTGGGGTCCACAGTTCTGGCCTCCAGAGTTCGGCTCCCCCCCCCGTCCCTGCAAAAACAGTAAAAAGTCTAGGTGTCATCATTGACACCGAGCTTTCTCTCAGGGCTCAGGTGGGAGCGGTGGTTTCCTCCTGTATGTTTCAACTTCGGAGGATCCGCAAAATCCGCCACTTTCTTCCCCCGGCAGCACTCACCCAAACTGTTATCTCGCTGGTACTTTCCCGTCTGGATTTTTCCAACGCCATCTATCACGGTCTACCACAATACCTGACTCAACGCCTCCAAATCGTCCAGAACCAGGCTGCCCGCTTGATCCATGGAACACCCAGATGGCAATCAGCTAAACCTTTGCTTGTGAATTTGCACTGGCTCCCGGTCGAGCGAAGGGCTGCCTTCAAGGTGGCTTGTCTTACCTTCAAGGCACTTCACTGCCCTTCCCCTGCTTTCCTGAAATCTACCATCCACCCTTACTGTCCTACACGCCATCTTCGATCCGCCCACCTTGACTTGTTGATCATCCCCAGGGGCAAAACTAAGAGATTCGGCGGACGCCGGTTCTCCCAGTTGGCCCCTGGACTCTGGAACACCCTCCCTCTTTCTATCAAATCCTGCTCTTCTTTTCTCAACTTTAGGAAAATGCTAAAAACTTATCTTTTCCCTACCCCCACGTAGATTCTGTTACCTCTACCTCCTCCTCACTCTGTTCTGTCTACCAGCGCCAGGAAGCTTCGGTGTCAGTGCGCTTTACAAGCAACACTTAACATAACATAACATAACAAATTGGAGACCCCTGGTCCACAGCCACCACCACCCCAGTCTTAATACAGTCATTTTGGTAAACTAAAACGTATACCTAAATTATACAGATCATGCCAAGAAAACGTATACCTGCTTGGTATCGTCACATTATAGAATGACTGCCTCGAGGTCCATTGATAGTTGCATTTTCTGATGGATACTTCTGCCTGTGGATTCCTCACCTTATGAATACCCCCTGCGCCAGCATTCCGCGGGAAATTCTTTCCTAGCTCTCCCATGTCGACGAGGACGTCACAATTGCACGACTCAGCTCGCGACACCGTATGACCTTATCGGTGCCATAAAAGGACTTTGTCGGTGTGCTGACGTCAGTTCCCTTTTTTTCCACGCCGTCGATGCTTAACGGTTTTTCTTAGGGCTCTCTATTTTCATTGAGGAAAACTTTGTATCTCTTGTTTGTTCCTGATGGCTACTTCCAGGAAGACCAGGTTAAAACCCTGCAGAGAGTGTGTGCGGGCATATGTCAATCACGGATCCGCATTAAGATTGCCTCTGGTGTTTATCCTCGGATCATGACGTCGAGGAGTGTCGAAGCTGCAGGAAGATTAATCCAAAGGCCATTAAGGAGCGAGAAGCTAAGTTGTTTATGGCCAAAGCTAAAAAGGAGAAGAGAGGTCGTAAGAGGGTGAAATCTTTGTTGTCCAATACATCGAGGTCGAAGAAACAGAAGAAGTCCAAGAGGAGGCATGGCTCTCGACATAGTTCTTCGAAGACCAGGGCCTTGAGGTCGCCGACTCCGGCTGAACGGCCTCGAAGAAAGGACTTTGTTTCTCCATCTCCTTCTCCTCAGGTGACGACGGTTCCATCTCCGGATCCGGTATCGCCGGCTTCGAAAGGCTCTTCGCAGCATGAAGACTCTCCGACTCCAGCGATGTCTGGTGCCTAGGGAGTTGAGCCAGTCCGGGTGACTTCTCCTGTGCGGGCGCCGTCCCCGGCTCCGCAACCTCCAGCTCGACCTCAGGAAGTTACGGATCCTTATCCTGCTTTTCCTGCTCCTGGGTCAGACTCTTCGCATTTTCTTAATGTGATGTTTGGCATGTGTGCCAGGGCCTCTGCTCCACCCGGTGCGCCTTCGGGCCCCGTGGGTCCTTTGGCCTTAAACTTGGGTGTTTCTCAGTTTTATCCTCGGGCACCCTTTATGCCTTTCTTGCCGTCAAATCCGGCTTGGCATTTCCCAGCGCCGAGGTCCTCCACTCAGGCTCCAAGGACTCCTTCAGCTGTTGACTCGGCTCTGCCTCGAGTTCGACCGGCATAGTTTCGAAGTCGATGCTCCTCCGTTGACGTCGTTGATAGCTTCACCGACGTCGCACGCTGCGCTGCCGACGCCTATTCTTAAACATCGCTCTGGGAGAGAGGCGCAGAGGATCCTTGAAGAGTATGAATATGCACAGAATCAGGAGGAAGGGGAGATCGTTGATTCTATGGATGAGTTTGAGGGCCTCCGCGAGGCTAGTAGCTTGGATACTTCTGAGTATAATCTCCCAATGCTGGTGTTGTGCAAGACATTGCTCCTTATCATGTGGTCATAAGGAAGGCGGCTGATTTGCTTGGTTTACAGCTTCCCTCTGCTGAGGTGAAATCTAATATTCTTACGGAGGTTCGTAATACTTCTTCTTCCACTACTGAACCGTTGCTTCCCTTTACGGATGCTTTGACAGAACCAATAGTGGAGGTGTGGCAGAAGCCTTTATCTCCTCCTGCGGTTTCTCGCTCCATCTCTAGGAGGTACAGGCCTGCTCCTGGTGACCCGGCTTTTTTATCCTCTCATCCTACGCCGGAAAATCTAGTTGTCCAGGCTTCTTGTTCGAAGCAGTCTTCTGGTTCTTTCCCTAACATTCTTGGTGATAGGGATTCTAAAAAGATGGAGCAGGCGGCAAAGAAGGTGTTCTCTTCTTCAAGTATGGCTCTTAAGTCCACTAATGCTACCTGTCTTCTTGTAAGGTATATCCATGCTTTAATGGGCTCAATCATGCAGCTAGCTCCTAAGTTGCCTGAGGAGGATTGAGCTAATTTCATGGAAGTCCTTCCTGATTCGCAGGCTGTGGCTCGTCCGGTGATTCAATCAGGTCTGGACATTGCTGACTCTGTAGCTCGTGTGATGGGTTCTTCTGTGGTTGCAAGGAGGTAGGCTTGGCTTCGTTCGTCTGGTTTCTCACCGGATGTTCAGGCGACTTTGCTGGATTTGCCCTTTGATGGGTCAAAACTCTCTGGTTCAAAGGCAGACACAGCCTTAGGGCGTTTTAAGGACAGAAGGGCTACTGCAAGGTCTCTAGGCCTCCAGGTGCAGTCCAGAGGATACGGATAAAAGCGGTATCGTGGATTTGGGAGATCGGCTTCCTTTCGTGGCCGTCAGCAATCTCAACAGGGCCAGCAACAGCAGAATCCCTTATACAGGTCGTACAGAGGGAGGAATAAAAGAGGCCTCAGGGGTGCAGCTCGACAACAATCCTCCTCCTCCTCCTCCTCCTCTTCCTCTACTTCCCCTCCCGCCACCGTTGGTACATCAGGAAAGCAGTCTAGATTACCCATCTTAGAACATGTTGGTCCGGTTGGAGGTCGGGTGTCCCATTTTCTACAAGAGTGGAGACTGATCACGTCAGATCGTTGGGTCTTGAATCTTGTAGAGAATGAGTACACCCTCCCTTTTTTGGAGTTTCCTCCTCCTTACCCTCCTTGACAGGGTTGGTGCTCAGAGGACCACTTACTGCTTTTACAGCAGGAAGTTCTTACCTTGCTTCAGAAAGGTGCGATAGAGGTGGTTCCAGAGCAGGAAAGGGGTCAGGGTTGCTACTCCCGGTGTTTCCTGATCCCCAAAAAGGACGGTCTCTTAAGGCCAATTCTGGACCTCCGTTTTTTTTAACCTTTACCTCAGACAGGAGAAGTTCAAAATGTTGACCATCGATCTACAGGATGCGTATTTTCATCTTCCCAACCTGAGGTCGCATCGGAAGTATCTCCGGTTCACGGTAGGGTCGCAACATTATCAGTTTGGGGTTCTTCCGTTCGGTCTTACTTCCGCACCTCAAGTCTTTACAAAGGTGATGGCAATGGTAGTGGCTCCTCTCAGAAGGTATGGGGTTCCTGTTTTCACCTACTTAGACGACTGGTTGTTGAAAGCGGAGTCTCCAGAGTTGGTTTCGCGCCACTTGCAGGTAACAGTTCACCTGAGTTTTTCGATAAATGTACCCAAATCTCACCTGGTACCTTCTCAGCGCAGTCTGTTCATAGGGGCAACACTGGACACTTCTGTGTGTTGAGCATACCCGCCTCCGCAGAGGATTCTCGACATGCACGAAATGATTCCTTTATTTCACGATGGAGCGGTTGTTCCAGTCCTGAAGGTTCTTCGCCTACTCTGTCTGTTCGCTTCCTGCATTCTGTTGGTTAACCATGCACGCTGGCACATGAGGGCACTCCAGTGGTGCCTCCGCAGGCATTGGTATTAGCACAATGGAGATCTCGGGGAGAAGGTCAAGATCTCCAGAGAAGCTGCTGCAGAGTTGACTTGGTGGGGTGTGCAGGGCAACCTGTCTCAAGGAAAGCCCTTTCAGCCTCCTCCACCAGTGGCCACAGTGATCACGAATGCCTCCACTCTAGGGTGAGGTGCTCATCTGGGGGATCTGGAGGTCAAAGGTCTTTGGTCTCCAGAGGAAAGGTTGCTTCATATCAACCTGCTGGAATTGCGGGCGATTCGTTTGGCACTAAAGGCCTTCCTCCCCTTCCCTTTGTGGTCAGTCGGTTCAGGTTCTGACGGACAACACTACAGCGATGTGGTATATGAACAAACGGGGAGGTGTAGGGTCGTTTCGTCTCTGTCGAGAGGCTCTGCGACTCTGGTCCTGGGCTCAGAACCATCGGATTTGTGTGTTTGCAAATCATCTGGCCGGTGTGCTGAACGTTTGTGTGGACAGTCTCAGTCGGCGTTACTCGGCCGATCACGAGTGGCAGCTTCATCCGGAGGTGGTCCGTCGCATCTTCGATGTAGGGGTCTCCTCGGTTGGACCGGTTTGCCACTCACGAGAACGCGCACTGCCTGTTGGTCTGCAGTCTCCAGTTTCCGATGCAGGGAGCGCTAGGGGGATGCGTTTCAATTGGATTGGAGCTCACAACTCCTTTACACGTTTCCTCCCATACCCTTGATTCCTCATGTTCTGAGGAAGATTCGCCAAGACCGGGCCCAAGTCATATTGATTGCCCCGGATTGGCCAAGAAGGGTGTGGTACACAGATCTACTTCACCTCTCATCGCACCCTCCGCTCGGTCTCTCTCTCGGGGCAGACCTCCTCTGAGTCGCAGGGGCAGGTTCTACACCCCCACCTCCAGAGCCTGCACCTTCATGCCATGAGATTGAACGGGGCAACCTGAATTCCTGCTCTCTCCCGCCGGATATAGTGGATGTTATTTTATCGTCCAGGCGACACTCCACTAAGTCTGTTTACTCTTCCAGATGGTCCAGATTTGTTAGGTGGTGCGGAGAGAGAGAGACATTGACCCTTTTAAGGACCGTTTGTCTAATATTCTGGAGTTTTCACTTTCTTTGGCACGGCAAGGTTGTACTGTAGCCACTGTTAAGGGCTATTTGTCGGCCTTGTTGGCTTTTCTATGTTTGCCGGACCAGCCGTCTTTATTTAAGTCCCGCATTGTCATGAGGTTCATTAAGGGCCTTACAAATAAGTTCCCTCCCACACCTTTCATTATGCCTCAGTGGGACTTGACTCTTGTTCTTACCTTTTTTAATGGGTTCTCCGTTTGACCCTCTTCATACTTGCCTGTTGAGGCTTCTTTCTTTTAAAACGGTTTTCTTGATTGCAATTACTTTGGCTAGGACGGTAAGTGAGCTTCAGGCTCTTCGAAACCTCCTTTCTTGACCATTCATGCGGATAAGTTGAGGCTTCTTTCCTTCCAAAGGTGGTTACCCCTTTTCATTTGGGACAATCCATTACTTTACCTACCTTCTATCCACCCCCTCACCCTTCCAAGGAGGAGGAGAGACTGCATCGTTTGGAACCTAAGAGAGCTGTCAGTTTTTACTTGGATCGGACAAAAGATCTGAGGCTGGACGATCCGCTCTTTGTGGGCTATGTTGGGAAGATGAAAGGCAAGGCTGTGCACAAGAGGACACTCTCCAGGTGGATCATCTTGTGCCTCAAGATCTGCTACACCTTGGCCAAGAAGGACCCTCCTGAAGGTATCGGAGCTCATTCCACCAGAGCGAAGTCTACTTCTTCTGCTTTGGCTAGAGGTGTTCCTGTTGTAGACATTTGTAAGGCAGCAACTTGGGCCTCCCTCCATACCTTTTGTAAAGCATTACTGCTTGGACTCTGAGGTTAGGAGGGATGGCCATTTTGCTCATTCTGTTTTACAAGAATTTTTGGTCTAGTCAGGTGGACACCCTCCTCCAGGAGAGGTACGGCTTTGGGAATCTATTCCTAAGGTGAGGAATCCACAGGCAGAAGTATCCATCAGGAGAACAAGTTACTTACCTTCGGTAACGCTTTTTCTGGTGGATACAGTATCTGCCTGTGGATTCCTCAGTGTCCCGCCCGCCTCCCTGTTGTCCACCTGTTTCTACCAAAAAATGTTTTATTTTAATATGTCTTAATCATGTTGATATTTTAATAATGAGAAATGCTTATTCAGTTGCTATTTCTCTGTCTTTATTGATTATGCATTTGTGAATTTATATATGTGTATATATTTGGTATGCTATGTTTGCATTTGAAAATGTGCCGGTCTGCCCGTTCGCCGCGGTTGCACGGAAAAAATGGGTGGAACTGACATCAGCACGCCGACTAGGTCCTTTTATGGATCCGATGACATCATACGGTGATCCGAGCGGAGCCGTGCTATTGTGACGTCCTCGTCGGCGTGGGAGAGCTAGGAAAGAATTTCCCGCAGAATTCTGTCGCAGGGGGTATTCATAAAGTGAGGAATCCACAGGCAGATACTGTATCCACCAGAAAAAAACGTTACAGAAGGTAAGTAACTTGTTTTTCAGGTCCTGATAACTCTGAATGAGTGCTCTTATATGTAGAAATGAAAACCACCTGGTCCTCTATAGAATAGTAACGACGCAACTTCTGTCTGGGAAAATCTGTTTTACCTTCATATGCACTTGTTTCCACACTTGGCTGGCATCATCTTCAGTTCGTCTATCCTGCCAGCAATAAAGAGCTAGGACAGGAATGGTGGCAGCGACCTAACATTTTTTCTTTCTTTTAAAATAAACTTTCAGGCATGCTACACAGCAGCATAGCTAAAACAATATTGATTGAGCCAATGCCTGGGGAAGGTGAGACCTATTGGCTTTGCGAGTGCTTGTTAAGTGGTGTACAGTCTTCTGTACTTCTGAGCACTGTGTGTATGCTGCTTTAAATTAACTGATCAATACAATACATCCAGAGTGATTCATTGTAGTAACTTTGTCTACCAGTCTGTCATAGTCATATTGCTAATGGGCTGTTATGTTTGAACTTCCTGGAGCAAATCGCTGTCTGAGATGAATGAGCTTTTTAAGATGTTGTTTAACATTTGCCTATATTATCAGGATACAAATTTTAAAGGTAAACGCAGTTTTACGTGGCCAAAGACCGAGGGCTCTGTTAAGGCTGCTGGCAAGCCGCACCAGAGAGATCACTCTTTTGAGCAGTAACCTCATGGGGTTGCATTTGATTTAATCCACCTCCTAAACATACGCTAATAACATGTTTTTTTCTTGTAGCCACATCCATAGTATATTCAAAATGCTGAGTTTATCAATCGTACTCGCCTCATTGCCTCTTGTAACACTGTAATTTATAGTCTCTGCATACGTTGATCCTCTACGGTATGTATAAAAAACCCTATTACGCGTCCTCTATTCTCTCTAAAAACGGATTCCTGAAAATGGTAGATTCCACCCTCAGTGGTGGTCGTCCTGGTGGAGTGTCACTGTTACTTTGACATCCATATAAACTGGTGCAAGCTCGGGCTAGCTTCTAAGTGTCAGGTGCTCCTCTCTGCAGTTGTCGCTATGTCTGTTGTGCACAAAAAGCAACTAAGCAACTTTGCAATCCCCAGTCTATATGCTCACACCTCTTGTACTTGCAGTGCGCGGTAACCTCATCCGAGTATGTGTCGGTTCTGGCACATCACACAGGAATCTCTTCCAACACATACTTTTACTTCCACACACGAATTGTAGCCTGCAACCACACATAGTCAAGGCACTCGGACCAAGTAATCTTGCAAAACAAGTTCCCAACCCAGGAAGCAGCGTTAGGATGACATGAAGTGTTTTTTAAGTACTATAAAGTTTGTTCTTGATGCTGCAAGTATTAGGCGCAGCTATCAATAGTGTATTGGGTGCAGTGGCACCGGCACACAAGGATCTGAGGAGCCTATAGCTCATAGATTGTCCGTTTTTATTATTCAAATAGGAAATGGAGGGCTTATTTCCTTGGCTTGCATTAGGACCCTTTCGCAACATCACTGCATCTAGTAGTGAAAGTACTCTCTAATTCTGTGGCGTTTCAAGCTGCAAGTGCCCTCCAAAGGCTTTTCATACTTTCTCATGTTGTCAATGTTATCAACTCGAGTGTCTATTTTATCACACATTTAGTCTGTCCACATCTTCAGTTTTATAATGTGTGTTGAACCTTTGGTAAGGAGAGTCTGAGTGCGCCACGCCTCGATTTACGTTCCTGTTGACTATATGTGATTCATGCTTTTTGAATGCCTCCTTGTAAGGTTTGGCGGTGTTTTTGTATCGTGTGCTAGGCGTACATGATCTGGCTTTGTAGAGCATCACAATTGCCACAAGTATGGTGACTGCTTGGAGCATAGTCAGGAAACGTGTTGACGTGACACTGTACCGCTCTGTCTTTGAAGTAAGAGCATATTGCTGCGAAGGAAAACGCTACTGGCTTCCATAGGGGTTTTGAAAAATGGTACTTACGTTTACACTCCCTCTGTTCTAATGTTCAGCTAGTATAGTGCATCATTGGCAATGCTCCAGTGTTACCAAATCTGCATCTCTCAAGTTGTTCTGGACCATATTTCAGCTCGCAAGTGTTTCCAGTGCTGAATGAGCAACCACAATCTGTCATGCAGTGGAGGTCCGTACAAGGTGTGGTTTGGGTGAAGAGGAGCCGCAATTTGTCGTGCAGTGGAAGTCTGTACAAGAAGATGTGGTTTGCATGAAGAGGAGCCGCAATGTGTCATGCAGTGGAGGTCTATACAAGAAGGTGTGGTTTGCTTGAAGAGCAACTGCAATGTCATGCAGTGGAGGTCTGTACATGGTTTTGGTGAAGAGGAGCTGCAATGTGTCCTGTGGAGCTCTGCACAAGATGTGGTTCGGGTGAAGAGCAACCACAATGTGTCATGCAGTGGCTGTCTGTACAAGAAGATGTGGTTCGGTTGAACAGCAGCTGCAATGTGTCATGCAGTGGAGGTCTGTAGAAGGTGTGGTTCGGGTGAAGAGCAACCACAATGGGCATGCAGTGGAGGTCTGTACAACATGTGGTTCGAGTGAAGAGTAACCAAAATGTCATGCAGTGGAGGTCTGTGCAACGTGTGGTTCGGGTGAAGAGCAACCACAATGTCATGCTGTAGAGGTCTGCACAAGAAGATTTAGTTCGAATGAAGAGGAGCTGCAATGTGTCCTGCTGTTGAGTTCTGCAGAAGATGTGGTTCAGGTGAAGGGCAACCACAATGTGTAATGCAGTGGCTGTCTGTACAAGAAGATGGGCTTCGGGTGAAGAGCAGCTGCAATGTGTCATGCAGTGGAGGTCTGCACAAGGTGTGGTTCCAGTGAACAGCAGCCACAGCATGTCGTGCAGGGGAGGTCTGTACAAGGTGTGATTCAGGTGAAGAGCAGTCACGTGTCCTGCAGTGGAGGACTGTAAAAGGTGTGGTTCGGGTGAAGAACAGCCACAATGTGTTATGCAGTGGAGGTCTGTACAAGAAGGTGTTTGGGTGAAAAGCTGTTGCAGTGTCATGCAGTGGAGGTCTGTACAAGAAGGTGTGGTTTGGATGAAGAGCGGCCGCAGGGAGTCATGCAGTGGAGGTCTGTACAAGGTGTAGTTCGGGTGAAGAGCATCCACAATGTGTCATGCAGTGGAGGTCTATACACGAAGGTGTGGTTTGGATGAAGAGCAGCCACAATGTGTCATGCATCAGAGGTCTGTACAAGAAGGTGTGGTTCGGGTGAAGAGTAGCTGCAGTGTGTCATGCAGTGGAGGCCTGTACACGAAGGTGTGGTTTGGGTGTAAAGTCTTGTTGGGTATGACTAATTATGGCACATGAGACATCTTGTAGGGTAAGAATGTGTGAAGCCTATCCTTAAATATCTTATCCCTTCCTCTGTGAGTAAAATGGGGAACAAATGGTGCCCCTTATGGGCTAGAAATGCAAGTTGTTGCATGACCTGTTGGGGATGTTATACATAGAGCAGACATTAAACAAGTTTCAGGTAAGAAGCTTGACCCGTCTCTCACCAGAAGTGTAGGTCTTGGGTCAGCTACCATCAGCCAGCTGTATCCCAAGAAGAGGACAAAGGGTAGCACATTTAGTCTTCTAGTTTAAATTACCCCAGAGACCTATGGCACCATCCTACTCTCCCAGTACAAAATACCATGCTTTGACTAACTTTAAAAGCATTTCTCCTTTTTAATGCCTGCTTTCAAGTGGCGTTTATTTTTTGATGCAAAGTACTATTGTTAGATTACATTAAAAAAAAAAAGTGATTTCTAAAGCGCACTACTACCCGTAGGTGTCTAGGTGCTGACTTCCAAGGGGTAGACCAATGTAAAGAGACCACCACACAAGGGAGTGTATGGTACAGGTAAGTGATAGTACTGAGCTAGTTGTTAAACAGCCAATTTTTAAGGGCCTTGCGAAAGGTAAGCACATTTTTTGTGGTCTTGAGAGTCAGAGGCATTGAATTCCAGAGCTTGGCAGTGGCCTCCCCAGGTGGTGTTCCTAAATTTAGGTACAACCAGTTTGGCCTGGGAGGAGGATCTTAAGGTCCTAGAGGGGATGTAAATGTTGAAAGTTGTTTGATCGATTCAGGTCCCACAAGATGAAGGTCCTTAAAGTCTATGCATAGAGATTTGAATATCACCCGCTTTCTGACCTGGAGCCGGTGAAGTGTGGGGAGAGCCTTGGAGACTGATTGATATTTCGGTATTCCTAAAAGCAATCTGGCCGCTGCATTTTCAACCATTTGGAGCTTGTTTAGAGCTTTCCTGTGGGCAGTCCAAGCCCATTGCAGTAGTACATTTTTGATAAGACCAGAGCAGTGATCGCTGCTTTACGTAAGTCTTGAGGTATAAAAGGTAAAATCTTCCTAAGTGATTTAAAAATAAAGAAATATGACGAAGTGATGGCATTGGTGTGTCCCACAAAGGAGAATTTTTCATCAAATTGAACTCCCAGATTTTTCACCTTAGGGACAGGAGTTGGGAGCACACCCATTTCTTGAGGCCACCAGTTAGGGGACCAAAATGATGGCTGATTGCCAAACAGCAGCACTTCAGTTTTATCTGAATTTCGCTTCAGACCATTATTGGACATCCAACAGCCAATCTGTGACATGCAGTTGTGGAAATGTTCTGCCATGCTGTCAGGGCTTTCTGTGACTGACACTACACTTTGAGTGTCATCAGCATAGGACACAACTAAGAACCCAAGACCCTTGATCAGAGAGGCTAACCTACAAATTATAAAGGGTGGGACTTAACGCCAACCCTTGTGGCACCCCACAGGGAAGAGTGAAAGAGGTGGATCTGTGACCGTTACTTTCTATGTACTGCGATCTGTCAGTGAGAAGGGATCTGAGGCGCTTGAGAACGGTCCCTCTAACTCCTATCTCAAACAGGCTTTTGATAAGAAGTTCATGACTGACTGTATCGAACGCTGTCGAGAGATCTAACAAAATTAGGGCAGCGTTACCTTCTTTATCTAAGGTTGTTCTTATGTATTCCGTAGCTGTGATCAAGGCTGTCCCAGTGCTGTTGGCTTCTGAATCCAAACCGGGAGGAATCCACTAGATTATGGTGCTGGATGAATAGCGAAAGCTCGGTGTTTATGACCTTCTCTATCGGCATGGTCAGAAAGGGAAGTCAGGAGATTGACCTGTAATTGTTGGGTTTGTCTGCATCCAGATTTGTTTCTTTTTTTAAAAAAAGAGGAAGAATTGATGCACTTTTCCAACTTTTGGGGAAGTAACCAAGTTGGAGCATTTGGTTAAAGATCACTAAGAGGTGTCCAGGGACTATAGCAAGGGCTAGATGTAAAACTCTAGGGGGGCAGGGCTCCAACGGCGACCCTGATTTGATTTGAGTAAATAGGTTGGTTACTTGACCAATTGTAAGGGGGGGGAAAACGCCAAAAGAGTGGTGTTCCTGGATAGAGAGGGCACTAAGAAATCGGTTTCCAAGGAGTTGGCTTCACTAATAGCACTTCCTACTTTGGGCCCATTGGAAGCTGCTAACTGTGGGTTCATGTTCGAGCAGGTTCCTGCTGGGTTCGGGTTGAAGTTAGAGCGTTGAAAATAACTGCTACCTTATTTTACATAGTCTGTTACAGAAAGTGCCATCTGCATTGAGATTCCTGGCTGGTGTGGTGTGCTAGGCTTGAGCACTGTAGAAAATAACTCTGGGTGTGTTCAGTGCGGAGTTAATTTTTTTTATAAAAAAAAAATCAGATTTGGCTTTGGTCAGCAATTTATTTATAGCGTAATAGTTCTGTCTTATAAGAATCCTTATCCTCAGCACAGTAATTCAGCCTCCGCTTTCTCTCTAGTCTTCTACAAGATTGTTTGGCCGGTCTGAGCTCTTCATTGAACCATGGTTCAGATGGTACTGTGCGGTTATAATTTCCGCGTTTAGTAGGAGCTATGCTGCTAATGGACTCGCTTATCCAGTGATGATAATCTTCAGTAGCTTGATCAGGAGAAACTGGTTTATTAGATTCAGTTAGTGTCTTCATGAGTTGGCCTTCCGAAATTAGGCGCCAAGGTCAGTAGCTGGAAGTAGGTGAAATCATAGGTTCCTCCAAACTCTGGCCCATGGTCTGACCATGTTAGCGGTAGACCAGGAAAAGCATTTAAAAAAAGGACAATGTGAGAAAATGCCATCTAGGGTATGGCCACCAGAATGTGTGGGCTCGCAGACTAGTTGTGACAAACCTAACCGAGCCAAAGAGGCTATAAGATCCTGAGTATCTGAGTCATCCTTATCCTCCAGATGAAAGTTAAAGTCACGAAGGATGGTAAATTCAGGGGAGTTGGCCTTAATGTCCCATGATGACTTATCCAGATTTAGAAACTTATTTCTGGGGCCGGGGGTGTGTGTGGGGGGGTGTCTATAGATTAAGACACCGTTAAAGGAATATTTATTTGACAGAGCAATTTTAAAAACCAGGGCTTCGCAGCAAGGGTTTGTTAGGGGTTCAAACCTAACCATGAATTTTTCTTTAAAGACAATAGCCAGGACACCCCCTCTTCTCCCTATGCAGTCTAGCCTCATTGACGAGTAGCCATGAGGGGTGGTATAGACCAGTACTGGTCCTGAACCAGCGTCAGCCCATGTCTCGGTTACAAGAGCGA
This sequence comes from Triturus cristatus, assembly GCF_964204655.1. Taxonomy (NCBI): domain Eukaryota; kingdom Metazoa; phylum Chordata; class Amphibia; order Caudata; family Salamandridae; genus Triturus; species Triturus cristatus. Next base: position 366,997,045 of record NC_140585.1, read on the forward strand.
TATCAATGTTGGCACTGTCTAAAATATCTGCCATATCCAAAGAATATTTTATAAGTGACCGAACATTCAACAGAGTGCATTTTATCGTTTCTGCCATGCTTTTCTGAGTACTCGCCACGGAAAGGCTTGACAAGTGTGTCCTAAATCCCTTGAGTCTGAGAGAGCAGACAGGACAAGTTTCTCCTTGCAAGCTCCGAGCTCTAATCCTCTGCCTGTCCACGTGCTGGCTGAGTTTTTATTAACCAGTCTTTCTCAGTCCTCGCCTGAGTTGGGTTTTTGTTTAGATGCTTACTAGGCCCGGTCTCTTAGCAACTACATTTTGCCAGTTGGCATGGGAATGATTTTTCTTTCAGCACTTACGTTTCCATAGCTCTGGGTCAGACAATTGACTGTTTCTGTTCACCAGCCTTTCAGAGGCATAGCACATGGCTAAGTTAGTCCGGGTGTTACTCTTTTTAGGTTATTTAATCTGATGTATAAATCTATAGGTAGTTGCCCACCATGCAGGAAAGAACTCGCTGCATGATGCCAGGCAAAGGTCGAGGGTATGTTTCGTTGCATGGAAATACTGCATGCTCAGCAGGACACACATAAGAACAGCACCCCCTTGGACTTGAAATCCTGCCCCTCAATTACTCCAAAGCCTGGCGTATCAGTGCACCACCTTTCGTGTTCCACCGCCTCATTAATGGCGTTTTCTTTAGTTCACTTGTAAGATTTGCGACCAACTAGCTGGTTTACAGTGGTTTTCAACATTAAATACATTGTTTAAATGGGATTCAAACGTGTTTCTTAAATATATTTGAATACTGGTTTCATTAGAAATAAATTGTGTAATTTGTCTCATACGGCACCTACCACAGAAATATATATTTATATTTGTTTGAGTAATCAGAAAATGTATTTCAGCTCAGTTAAACATTTCTTGATAAGTATTTCTCGTTTATTGCCCTTAGCCAAGATAAACTGCGAATTTGAAAGGTTCAGGGCAGTCGACAGCCAAGATAAAAGGGTTTCCATTTGAAATGGATCGTGCGAGGACTTTCTTGAGTTGCAGCTAATGGAGGTTTTGATCTCTGCAAAATGTCCAATACTTTGAGACAAGCAAGTGTTTTCTTAGCCCACACGTGTCCACTTTATTGACCCTTGTCCTTCCCACCAAGAGCTTTTAGTAATCCGCCTTGAAAGGTCTGCCACTAATGGTTCCCTAGGGTTGGTTGCTATTTCTATTACATCGACTTTACTCGTGTCAGATTATTAAATCTTCACTCCTTTTTGTCAATGCACTTCTGAGTACAAAACTTTTCTGAACAGAGTCGGGTCTCTTTTGGTAAAAGGAGCTATTGCCCTATTAACTCAGTAGGAAAGAGGCTGGTAATTCTCCATTGTTCTTCTATTTGTACAAGTAAAAAGGCTGTTTTGTTTTGCTCCGGACCTACGAACGGTCTGCGATATTAAAGCACCGCTCTTTCAGGATGAAATAGTTACTGGGCATTACTTCAGATACTCTTCTAGGCGGATTCTTGATGTCTGTTGACTATCTATAGTATACCTGTCTACATGTACCCATCCATTGGAATTTGTGTTTCTGCGGTTAGACATATTGCACAGCAAAGAAGTGTAGGAGCACACTTAACTGAATCTTACTTTTGGCACTGAACAAGAGATTCCGTATAAACTACCCAGTTTACAGGCACACTTAGTTGTTTGCACTTAAGTTTTTCTTCTAATCATGGGAAAGGTACATTCGTTTTTCAGGAAGAATTTGCTCTCACTTCTGGTTTCTTTCAGTCGATCACTGTGCCACATGTCAAACCCCATTATCTTACTTGAGGATCTCTAGATCTCAAAAGTATTTCCCTGTACAAGGGGCTTTGGCAGTTTGCACAGAAATTATACCTTGGTCCAAGCTGCTCCACTAAGTTTCTCAGCCTTGTGACGTGTTGTCTGTGGATTCCTTGCATCTGACCTTGATAAAGTTAACCCCTTCCCCGCTCATGACGGAACCACTCCGTCATGAGCCACGGTTGCGCTGTGCTCATGACGGAGTGGTTCCGTCATGCTGCGGCCGTTGGCCGCCGCTCCGCCCACGCGGCGCTAATTCCCCGCCTGTGCGGGCGATTAGCGCAGTGGGCGGAGACGTGACGGAACCACTCCGTCATGAGCACAGCTCAACCGTGGCTCGTGACGGAGCGGTTCCGTCACGAGCACAGCGCCACCGCGCTGCCCCCAAACCCACCCCCCCAGCGCCGCGGCGGAATTCCTGCCGCGGCGAAGAGGTTAATTTGGCGTGCACAGGCTCCCGACTTGTGTCTGAATATTTGACAGCGGGGATGGATCTCACCTGCTGCAGCCCCATGATATTCACAGTGAATGTCAATCTAAAGGGCTCTGTATCTAGAATGAGATTAAAACTGGCTCTGTAAGTCTGGATCAGGACTTGGGTAGCTCATTCGCCAAAAATGAAGTGACTAGTCTTCCATTTGCAGTAGTCGTGTTTCCCCTCCCCCCCCCCCCCCCCCCCCCCTTGCTACTAATCATACTATTGGAGGCTTCAGATTGATCCCTCACCCGTTTGCATGATCTGTGAGAAGAATGAAGTGATTTTCTCACTTCTCCAGTCAGTTTGATGGTTGCTAGGCTTGCAGACGTTTGTTCTGTGAACGGGATAATTCAGATGAGAAACCCTGAGTTCTCTCTCTCTCTCTCTATCTCTCCTCCCCACACACACACATAGGCAAACAGGGTTGCTCGTTTACTAGACACTGTCCCTCACAAAGTAAGGACAACCACGTGAAAGAGCAGATTTCCTATAAGTATTTAGTACGTTTCAGATTTTGGTATTGGAGCAGCAGATGATCAAGTATGACCTACATGTTGCCACAAATATTTTACAGATGAAACATATATTGGATACCCATAATGTACCATATCCAAAACTGAAAAGGAATACAAAAATGCCTTTTATGTAGGATAACCTTTATGTTTATGGATAATAGAAGAATCATTAGAGAACGTTGACAGGAACTGGGTATTCTTTAAAAGCCACAGGTCCAGCTACTTTGCAAATATCCATGATGTTAGAAAGAAACATGTAAGAAAACGGGATTCACATGCAAAAAACCTTGAAATCGGTACTTCAAACACGAATAATATGTTTAAATGTTTTTCCCACTGAGTGAAGTTGAATAATTCCACAATTTGGGATGTGTGTGCAGGGAACTAAAAACAGAGTGTGAGTTTCTCATGCTGCTATTCAACTCTTGTTTAAAATTGATAAATGCAGGTGTCTCTGCACGACCTATGCTTTGCTGGGAAGTATCATATGTTGTCAAAGAACATGACTTGTTTGGATCCCTACTTTTAAGACAAATTGGGAACTCCTATTTTTAGCATTTATTTCAACTTTTTCTTTCTTCTGTTAACTAAACTGGCAATGTCAGACTTTGACATATACTTTTTGTTTTGTATATTTATTTATTTAATTGGATCTAGTTTTTCAACGTTATGGAAAGTTTAAAAATAAATTACATACCTCTATTTCAAAATCAGTATGTAGACAAAAATATCAAATTTGCAGAGAAACCAAAAATGGTGATTTGATGTTGAGCACTGTTCAAGTTCAAATAACTTTATTCTGCCATAAGACCATGAAAGCTGCACTACGATTAATAAAACCGTGCTAAATTACAATACATAAAACATTCACATAAACATGTCAAAGACACATATATTTCCAAATCCTACTAGAAGAGCGTATAAAGGGAATGACTGTATGACCTACAAAGACAGATGGTGGACGCTGCGAAAATGTCACTCTTTTTAGCAGTACTACAGTAATGGACACCTAAAATGGGTCTTACAAATTTTCTCCCAGGAGCAGAATAAAAACTACACAGAAGCATGAACTGCAGACCGGATTGCTGGCTAGTGCCGTTACACCGACAGCAGGGAAGAAACGGAAACAAGCTGCCCTGTAAAGGGTAAGCAACCAAAAAATGAACAAGATCAGCCTGAAACGTGTTGGGTAAAAACTAAGCTCTTTATTTGGGATCCAGTCTAGGCAAAATTAGTGACAGGCCGAGGTGAAAGTCTCCATATGATAGCCCACTGTGTCCATCTCGGAGCATTTGTTTGACTGGATTAAATTATATTTACTTAGAAAAAGGGACCGAAACAGAGCTTTCAAATTCATGTTTAACATAGTGAGTGAAAAAATTGTGGCACGCCCAAGTCAGTAACCATTTTTTTAATGTAGGCCAACCAGGGAATGTTAAGAATATGGTCTAAGGTGATGCAATCCGAAAGAACTTAGTGGGAAAATGTTGTAATGGTGCGCTCCAAACCTTTACCCATAGTAAAGGGGGGACTAGTTTGACAGCATTCTTAATGGAAGACAGATTGACCTCCGAATGGGTAATATATTAGGCAGTGCCCTTTGTGACAGCCGAATGCCTAGAGAGAAATCTATTTTCCACTGATTTGTAAACGACTTGGATTGTCATACCCCCACATCGTAAGTGCCCCAGGAAAAGCATTTTACTCTATATAGGGCAATTAGATACCTTGAAGGTCTCTGTTTTTTAAAACATACTTTATTGATTACCAAAATGGGATTTCAACGTGACATAGTTATCACAATTTGCATTTGGTTTTGTTATTTCCCCTTCCATGTACAAATTACATCTTTATGCTAAGACAATTCGGTTGTAAATGATCATAGTTATACATCTGCTATTGCGGTCCGGACCCTTGTAGGCTTCTATTTTAGTTTCCCAAAGTTTGCTTCAATTGAGTTACCCATTTTAAGGCTACGTTAAGACAATAATTATCGCAATTAAAATTTGCAATCATTAAGATATGGAAATTTCATGATGGGTGTATTGTAAAGTACAAACCTTTGTGAAAGGGTATTCCTAGGCCTACATGTTATAATAAAAGATTTGGTATGGTTGACCTTCAGACTCCAGTTGGTCTTAAAATCATTAAAAGCATTCAGTAAAAGTTGCAACCCCTTTGCTGCATGTGATAATAGCACTGCGTCATCAGCTTATAGTAGCACAGGCACTAGCCTGTCTCTTATTCGAGGCAAATCTCTTCCATTCATCTGTAAATAACACTCCAAGGAATTAATATAAATAAGGAATAAAAAAGAGGGGCTAGGATGCACCCCAATCTATTCCCCATAATAACTTTAAAATTGGATGTGCATTCACCAGTTGGACCATAACGGACTTGAGTCAAAGTGTCCCAGTGCATTCTCTTTAGAACTTCAATAATACCTAAATCAACCCCAGCATTGTGCATTTTGCATCAAGGTCCACAACATGGCCGTGTCCACCAAATCCGAAGCTCTGGACAAGTCCATAAAAGTCGGGTGCAAAAGTCCTGCCCCTGGTCCATACGTACTTCCCTGAAATCAAGAGCAGGTTGAGGGACTGTTCCACCTTTCCCACCCCACTTCAAAAACCATACTCGACTTATAACGGGAACTTCCCATCATCTGTCCAATCCTCCAATTTCTGGAGCATCACCCTACCGAGAATTTTGACAGAGGAATCCAACAAAGAAATTGGTCAATAACTTGAAGGATTTTCTTCTGTCACCCTTCTTAAAGACGGGTGGTGGGTCCATTCCAAGAGCCTGGCAGATCCGCCGGAAAGCATGTGCGAAACATGTTGGCCAATAGAGGGGCCCAAAAGGGTACATTATGTTTGTAGACGTCTATTGCACCCTATCCAGTCCGGGGCTTTCTCTGGGGAACTATTTAAAATTGCAGCAGCAACATGATCGGGTACATCAATTGAGAGCGACCGGAAATTACAGTCTGGCACAAAAGTGGAAGGGGTATCCGGGCTTGGTGGGCTATCTGAGGGGCTGGAGCCTAAAAAGGTCAAAAACCACAGAAAAATGAGACTGCAACTCCTCAGGAGAAATGTGGCAAGTTAATTTCGAGTTTGCATCGGCGGAGAAATATGGGTGGTTTATCGCCTTCCAGAAAGCCCTACCATCTTTTGGATTTAGCAGCTAACTGCACATCTTCCCAAGCAGACTATCTAATTTCCTTTTTCCTAGATTCGAGGGCTGCATTATAAGCTCTCCTTGCAAACCTAGTTTCCTCCACATTCCTAGGAGCGGCATTGGTTACCCGCTTCAAGTTCCTTAAAGCGACAGAACAAGCAGAGTTGAACCATCTATGCAGGAGAGGCTTTCTGGTATTAATGTTAACAGACATCAGATTGTGTAGAGTTACAAACGTCGTTACAACTACCTAGTATCGCAGACTCAGCAACACAACGCATCACATATATATATATATATATATCGCTATCTCCCCCCTCCATTTCAAATGCAACCCCTAATGATAGTATTGTGAAGTCTCCGAGGGGACAGGTTTTGACATGACACTAAGGGGGTTAGAACAAGTTACAGAAATGGTTAAGAGATTGTGATTGCTTAAAACAGAAGGCACAATAGCTGAGTCCAGCACTGATGGTGCTAGATGGGAAGAGAAAAGGTTAGAATCAATAGCTGAACCACCACCCGAAAGTTGGAAGTCGTGCTGCTTTATTTATAAATGGATCCAAATTGAATAACAAGTTATATTTGACAACAATTTGGTATAGAGACTCATTTTAGGGTTTATGCATGCAATGTGTTACATCCTCAACTTGCCATCCCAGTATACCACAGACACTATCTTAATCAAAAGAAAATTAAACCATCAGGGAAGGCTAATGACCACATTTGATACAAGGGATTTGTCTGTAGCACTCATATTTTTAAATACAAAGGCTTCTAAAGTTAAAGGACCCCAAGCCCTGCTTTAGCATGACCAGACCGAGAAGGCATAGCAGAAACACAATAAAATTGGTGACCATTTACGTGGAAATCATCCTTTGCCCAGGTTTCTTGACAACACACCACATCAGACTTGCTTATAGTATTAACCCATTCCACATTGACCAGTTTCCTGGCAATACCAGCAACATTCAGGATGGAAAAATATTCCCTTCTGCACTGGGAGATTTTAATAGAAAAGTTAGTAGCCTGCATAGAGAAATCGTTATGAGGAAAAATCACACCCCCAGAAGTAGAATTACCATTTGGGGCTGATGTAGGAATCCTTGTCGCAAGTCAGTCGTTTTCATTAAGATCGGATAGAGGGGCAAATTGGTCATTAAACAAAGGTGGAGCTAAGGTATTAGAAGTAGGTCATTAATTAAATTCTCTCCCCCACCCCCCCAACCAGATTTAGAAATGAACCAATTGGCCACTTTCCGTTTTAGAGATAGCCAGATCTCCTTGTGGTTATCCCCTATTGGAGGTACGCCAGTAAGGATAATCACATATGGCGTGAAATTTAGGGCAGTTGTAGATGATCAGGACCCTTTTGGAATTCCCCATTTGAGAACCAACGGTTGTGCCTTGCTTCGCACACACATATTTAGCTTGAATCGGCAGCCCATTTAGTTGAGACAAAGTGGGTGGACTAAAATCAATAGGTGCCGCCATAGTAGTTGGTACACTACTAGTAGTGGGCGCTAAAGGAAGAGCCGGGGGGGGGGGGGGCAGCATGAGCAATCTAAAGAGGACATGGTTGTTGATATTTTAGCTGGGGCTCACTCTGAGTTTGAACTTTATCATTTAATCGTTTGAGTTGGGATATTAGCTCTTGTTAAAGATTTTTCAAAATAAATTCCACTTTCTCAAATAAAGCTTTACACACACTTTGAACAATCAAGCTAAAATCAATGTCCTAACGCCCATTTGTGTGTAGTGCAGTTGGTTAAAGCACAGAGTTTTAAAGTTTTTTAGTTCCTCTAGCTACTCCCCTTTTTGCTTCACCTTCTTTCCTTTTTTAGGTCGAGCCTAGCGCAGCGCGCATGCGATGCTCTGCGAGACTTTATGTAAGGGCTTCGGAAAGCTCACCTTTTGTTTGTGTCATAGGCTATTGGGCTGGGCTTTGCGTGCGTCTTTCTAAGAAAGACAGCACGCAATTGGGCAAAGGCGGGTGCATGTCCCGCCTTTGCTCCGCCCACGGCCTATTGCTTGCGGTTACCTGCACGGCCATATCTGTTTTGAATTATCGTGCCCAGACACGGGCGCGATAATTTGAAAACAGATAGTTCGCAGTGGCGCGCGCGCGCACCACTCTCGTGCTTGTTTTGGCTGCCGGTGCCTCGTTTACCTGCTGCTCGACCTTTTTGGCCCTCAGTCACAGGATCTCTGCTTCCATTCTTCCCCGCTCTCCGAATGCTGCCATACCCCAAGCGCCCTCGGCAGGACGGAGGTAAAACACCCATTATTTAGATGTGTGTGTGTGTGTGTGTGTGTGTGTGTGTGTGTGTGTGTGTGGTGTCTGTCTGCGTTTTTTCTTCTTGTGTGTGTTATTTTTGTTAGTTTGGCGTCCGTGCCTTCTTTAGGGAGTGCGCAGTCTGTGTGTTAACCATCATAACAACTTGCCTTGTTGTGCTCTGATTAATAATTTATATGACGTCTTTTAGCACACGCACACAACTCCCGTGCTTGTTTCTCTATTTTGCCGGGCGACACCCGATTTATGAAGCCAAGCATATTTAAAATATTTTCGCAAAGCAAGTTCAGTAGAAAATAAGTCCGGCGTTTGATCTGCTTGGTTTCTGACCTGGGGCACAATTCACCGCATATCAGAGTGCCGGTGTGCAGATACAAGGCTCTGTGGGGTTTGTCCGAGTGTTTAAACGCCCGCCCGCGGCTCTTTGGATGTTCATTTAGTGAAGTGTGATCTTCTGAGCATCTTGTTTGTGTGTGTGTTGCCATTGTGTCTCGGTCCGGGGAGCGGGGGCGCTTTGGTTTAGCCTTAGACAATCTTCGTATTGCGCCGCATAATTCTGTCCCTTGGCCTGTGGGCACTTTTGCTTGCCCCTGATATAAATATTGTAGTCTGCTGGTTCAGGATGTATGTGGTATATCCCAAGGACTCTATATGGGTCGATCTTACACCAAATGTGTTTGAGTGTGATCAGTGGAATTAGTGCTTCACTACCAGTGCACTCACTAGTGTTTCTCTATCCCGTGTGCGTGTTTGTTAGTGATTTAAAAGGGCCAAGTGCTTGTCCCAGGGTCTTATGATGTCCAAGCGCTGTCTGTCTATCTGACATAATGTGTTCTGCCAGTATCTTTTTTTTTTAAATGTTTTTTTTTAACTTTATTTATAATTTTCAACATAAAGGATGTTTCATAAACAGAAGAATAGAGGTTACAGACATACCAAAAAAAAAGGCATTAAGTACTCATTGCTCTTGCTGGTGCACTTCATCCATAATTGCCCAATACTGTCTCGAGTCTCGTCCAAAGGGATACTATCATTTTACAGTTCTGTTTCCTGCCAGTATAAGCTACGGACATTGTGATGCAATCCAATACCTCATAAGAGGTTCAAGTGTTCGACAACAGTTCTAGCAGACATCTACCTTAAATTGCGTCTCCTACGGCGACCCATTACCGTAACCACATCCATCCTAAAACAACGTGGCTTAGGGACTCCTTCCGTCCCCTATCCTCTAAGACTGCACTGTGGTAGAGGGACTGCTGGATACTCCAGTGGGGGCAGATTTGTCCGGGGGGGGGTGTCCGCAGTGTATGCCAACAAATAGTGCGTGAGAGAACCCCAAATGTTTCTAGGCCTCGAAGCGCAGGGGAGCATCTCCGCGTGTATTGCAAGTTGTTCCAGACAATAAACTATGTCATCCAACCATTCCTTAAATTTAGGGGCTCGCCCCTTCCCCCATCTACAGGCTACTCTGCGTTTTGCTAACAATAGGGAGAGTGTGATGTAGCGGCGGTATGCTTTAGGGATTTGTTTAGTGTATCCTAGGAGCGCAATCGGGGGATCACATTCCAACGCTAGGGACGTCATGTCAGTTAGAGCTTCAAATATTTGCACCCAATATTCCATCACCCGCGGGCACTCCCAAGCCAAGTGCAGGAACCCTGCCCTCGGAACACCGCATCTATAATATTGGTCTGTGTCCTGCAACCCAAAGCGACACATCTTGGCAGGGGTACAGTATATGCGCTGTAGGAACATGTAGTGAATTATACGTAGCCTGCAACGAGCAGATACGTGCGCAGTTTGTGAGCAACAATATTGCCATTGTTCATCCGTTATTTCATTGCCCAGATCTGTAGTCCAATGCGCACGGGCAGCGCTGTGGGGTTGCGCTCGCTCTGCTCGGATCGTCCGATACAAGTTGGACACCAAATGCCTAGGGCTTGCAGTCTGTAACATCTGATGAAGTGGCTTAAAGTTTGCGGGTTCCTGTGGGAAGTGCGGAAGAATTGCACGCATGCCCTGTCGCAGACGCACATACTAGAAGAGATCCAAAGAGGTGGGACATACGTCCCCGAAAAATTGTTCTGAAGTGCAGAAAATACCGTTGCGAAACAGATCTCCCCAGGTCGTAATGTGCACATGATTGCACAGTTGTTGAAAACCCGTCTCCTGCAGTAGAGAGAGCCACGGGTGGTACGACAGGGGCAAAACCGAGGAGTATAATGACGAGTCCCCTAGGGTATGCATAATGTAATGCCAGGCGTTTACCGTGCTAGTAATGGTGGTTGGCGCGGTATCTCGCGAACGAGGGGGTGCTTGTATCATCCCATTGAGCGGGACAGGGTCCGCTAGCCAATGCTCCGCCGCGACCTGTGGCAAGAATGCCGGCGGGTGGTTCCAGAAATATGCATAATGGGCCTGATCACAAGCATAGTATAGTTCGAAGACCGGAATATCGAACCCGCCCTGCGCATAATGCCGTGTAAGTACCGCCCATTGCACCTGTGGCTGTTTGCCACCCCAATACAATCGTATGAGCTCAGATCGAAGCGTTTTGAAGAAGTATCGTCTCGGGTTATAGGGAAGGTTCAAGAAAAGGTATAAAAATTGAGGGAGTAATACCATCTTAATCAAAGATGCTCTCCCTGCCATAGACCGGGGGAGAGATATCCCCCTTGTGACATTAGTTGTAAGATGGTCCATAGCAGTTCCATAATTGAGGCGGAGTATTTAGTCTCTGTCCCCCGAGACTTGAATCCCCAGATACCGCGGAAATCGGTATCGCACCATTCGAGTGGGTAGTCCAGGGGAAATTTGGCCACCGCCGCTGTCAGGGGGAGTAATTGCGATTTTTCCCAATTAATATGGACACTGGAAAGTTTCCCATAAACAAGGAACTCTCGTAATAAAGGATTAAGGTTGTGTTGGGGATCACAAACATATAGTGTCAAGTCATCTGCATATAGTGTGATCAATATTTGTCGCAAGGGACATCCGAGCGCTCTGTCCTTATGATGCTGACGCAATTTGCATGCCAGGTGTTCAATCGCGAGGGCAAATAAGAGGGGGGATAATGGGCAACCCTGTCTAGTTCCCCTGGTGATGTGAAATGAGGACAACAGGCGTCCATTTATAAGCACCCTGGCAGTGGGTCTGTGATACAGCAGCTGTATCCAGGACACAAAAAGAGGGGGAAAACCTGTGCGGAGCAGTATGCCAAAGAGATAGTCCTACTCGACTGAATCAACCGCCTTAGTGGCCTCTAAGAAGATAGTAGCCAAGGGGAGTTTGTGCGACACATTTTGCACAATCGAGAACAGCGTTCGAAGATTATGCGTGGTAGCGTGTCCCGAAATGAAGCCCGCCTGATTCGGTAACACCAGTTTCCCCATTAAGAGAAGTACCCGATTCGCAATGAGCTTTGCCAATATTTTGGTGTCCCAATTAAGGGGTGACAGCGGTCTATAGGAATCACAGGAGGTGGACGCTTTGCCTGGTTTCAGGAGGGAAGTTATCGGGGCCTCTCTCATTGACGGGGGAAGCGTGCCACATTCTAGAGACTCCTCATATAGTTCTTCAGTATAGGGACTTGGATATCTATGTAGGTTTTGTAAAATTCAGCGGGGATGCTATCTAATCCCGGCGCCTTGCCAGACTTTTGCTGCATTATTGCTTCGCGTACTTCATCCAGCTCAAACGGAGTACAGAGGAATTCCCTATGGTGGTCCTCCAACCAACCCAATGCGACGTCTCCTAAGAAAGTATCAAGTTCGAAATGATCCCTGCGTTGCGATGTATACAGTGTGGAGTAGTGCGTGGTAAATGTAGCTAATATACCCTCCGTATCCCTGTGAGTCACTCCATCAGGGTCCGTTAGTTCCAATATATAACTGGAGAACCGGGGTTTCTGTATGACCTCAGCCAATGCCTTTCCCGGGCGCTCCCCTTCCCCATATCTCCGGGCCGTCCAGTATTTTCCCATACATTTAGATTCACGAATTGCAGTGTCCGTATACTCCGATAGTTTGTTCCGAAATTCCAGTTGTCTGCCCTACCCTCCCCCCTGGCCATCCGTGTCTCCAGCGACTTAAGGTCCTTCTCCAATTTTTGGAGCGTACCGCGGATATCTCAAAGCACACCAAAGCTCTTGAAAATGCAAACTCCCCTGACCGTGACCTTGAAGGCCTCCCATATTATTTCTGCCAAGTCGACAGACCCCCTATTTCTCTGGAAGAACTCCTGGATCTCCTCTGACAATTCAGCGTGGAACACCGCGTCCGACAGGGCAGTGGGCTGCAACCTCCAGTTGCATCGGGGCATCTCCCGGCCCGGAAGTGCTAGCAGCAGACGCACGGGTGAGTGATCAGAATAAGTTCGAGGTAGGTGGGTCACTCCAGCAATGGCTGGCCCTAACCCTCTCGATACGAGGCAGTAATCTGTACGGGCCCAAGATGCAGTCCTAGATGTAAAGTGTGTACCCTCTTTAGCAGTGGGGTGCATGTGACACCAGGTATCAATGAGGCTCCCCTCCTCCAGAATCCCCTGCGTCGTGGCTTGCGATCTATTATAGTGATGTGGTGCTGCATTGGACCTATCATAGAGTGGGTTGAAGGCCACATTAAAGTCCCCACCCCAGATCACATGTGTGGTGCCTATATCCATTATTTTCCCCCATAGGATAGTAAAGAAGTCAGGCGCGTCCATATTCGGGTCATAACAGCTCACCAACCTGACAATATCTGCCCCCAGATGTCCCCATACAATAGCATATCTCCCCTGCGGGTCTATGATCTCCCCCTGGGGTGCAAACGGCGTGTGCCTTTTGATGAGTATCGCTGCGCCCCGTGCATAGGAGGAGTATGAGGAGAACAGTCTGTGATCTGCCCATTTGCCCGCAAATGAAATAGGATGTTGTGGGTTAAAGTGCGTTTCCTGTATGAATGCTATACTAATTTTATGGCGATTTAGGTAGGTGATTGTCTGCCTCCGCTTCCTGGGGTCCCCCAGCCCTTGCACATTCCAAGAGAGAATCCCTAGACGATTATCAGGTATAGACTCTGCCCACACTATCACTGATGGGGAGTATGGCTATGTGCAAGATTGTACTTGTCATGCTAAGAGCAATTATGCGAGCACTGTGCTGTCTGTCCGTAACTAATCGAACCATTACTACACTCTGAACATTTACCTCCCTTACCTCCCCCTCCCAGTGCAGCATCCCAAAGATGCCAGAAAAAAACACACCTCCCTATCCCAACCACCCCATACTACCAGGGCCATTAAGCCCTTCCGGGTAGATGTAAGACTGTAAAGAGGGCTCTCCCGAGTGGGGATGATATCTAAGCAGCTCACAAGTGACACTCACTCCCTCAGGGGTGTGGGATGACACTGTCAACCCCATTGAGGGAGTGAGGGCACCCGGTGAACAGTACATTCAACTCCAGTGCCAGATCTGAAATACAAAGTGGCCTGGTCAATGTCCTGCTAGAAAGTTCAAACATGTCTCAAGAATCAAATTTGGAGAGTATAACCTTCGCCGGCGCAAGCGTACCGGCACCCCCCAATTGGCCCTGTCAATCAATGTCCGAGGTGGCCAGCGTCGGTGAGTCGTCAGGAGAATGGGATGCTTTATTACGCCGTTTTAGCTGCTTCAGGAAGTCTTCGGCCTGTTGGGGTTTTGTGCAGAAGGTTTGTTTACCTTGATAGGTAATGCGAAGGCGGGCAGGGTATAACAGTGCATAATCTATTTGGGCTTGTCTCAGCTTTTGCTTTACCGGGAGAAATTTGTCTATCTTCCTGCACAGCAGCGGTGAAGTCCGGGTAGATGGTGAACGGCACCTCCTTGTAGTGCAACTGTTTCTGCTTCCGTGCCACTCAAAGGGCCACATCTCGGTCCCTGTAATTTAAGAGACTGGCAATAATTGGGCGTGGGGGACCTCCCACATGGGGTCTTGGGGCACAATGAGTGGTGCGCTCTCTCCACCACTAATTGAGAGGAGAGGGCCTCTGCCCCCACCACTGCCAGCAGAAGTTTCTCGATGTATGCCTCCATTTTGCCCATGTTGGTGCTTTCTGGTATACCTAGGACCCTGATGTTATTCCTTCGACTCCTCGTTTCGATATCCTCATTTTTGGCAGCGATGACTTTTAGTAGCTTGTCCATTTGGGCTACTGTGCTTTGTATATGTGTGTTGGCATCTTCTGCATCCGAGATACGGCGTTCAGTTTCCTTAATCCGTTCCCCGTGGCCATCAATTTTGCGGACAATGTTGTCCATGCATGTGTTCATCACATCCATTTTGTCGGCAATAGCTGCAATGCCCTGCCGAACCTCCAGCAAGATGGCCTTCATATCGTCCTCGGGTACAGCGGGGGGCTCCCGGGTATTCGTCGCTACGCCAGCGTCGGCACTCTCCAGATTTGTTTTAGCATTCTTTTTAGCCTCAAAGTGGATTCGAGGCTGCCTGGCATCCGGCTTCCCCATGTTACTAGCACACCGATGGGTGCCTATAGGCACTGTTGTGGCAAAGGGCGTAGTGCTTCATTACGTTCGTTAAGCTGCATACCTGCAGTGGTCTTGCTGGTTGGGGCAACCGTGTAGTGCTCAGGGCAGAGTACACCGCCTAATGCAATCCCTTGTGCCGTTCTTCGCCTCCTCAGGGTGCCACCCCTGTCATACACACTGACGACCGCGTCGACGAGGCAGCATCTATAGCAGTACGCGAGCATCCATATGCCTTCCCTTCGCAGCGCCCACAGCGCGAGCCGGTAGCACCTCCACGGCTCGTGCCGTTATCAGCATGTACCGTATGTATGCACTTATTTTATGGCCAATGACAGTCAGAATAGCATCACCACTCCACCAGTTCCCACAAATGTATGGCGTCTCAACAATTACCGCATGTCACTTATTAAGCGCCAGTCTACAGGGCTTTACTATTCAGCATTCAACCTCTATGAGACTAAAGCCCCTTCGATATCGCTACTGCAGGCCGGCAAAACAGCAGAAGTACATCAATTGTAAGCAGGGGAGCTCAGAGATGGCACAACTCAGCGCCGGGTGTAGTTGCCTGATGGCCGGTCTGCCACCCGACCCGCGTATTCATTTCTTCTTCTGCTAAGTTGTTGATTCCACCACCGCCCAGTCCAGCGTTTTGCGGCGAATGTCTCAGAACCTCTGGTCTCCCCGCAAATACAGAACCGCTCCGCAGCGCCGGCGCTTCCAATTGCTCTAGGCTCTGCAGCGGCGGGACCCGGCAGCCGTCACCATCAGGCGCCGCCAGGCATCCTCATGCCCGAGACTTTCAGCGCCCCCGCCACAACCCTTCAGTTCCTTAGTTCTGGCGATTGTAAGTTATTGAGGCGGGTAACAGATCATTCAATGCAAGTCCGTGCAATAGCAGTCTCTCGGACAGCGCGGTGGCAGATCAGCAAAGCAACTAAATGCCGTCCGTTCTTGGCAGGGGGCTCACCAAACGGCGCTGCACAGCGCCCAGTGTCTGTTTCTAGATGGCCGGTCTGCCACCCGATCCTCTCACAGAGCTCTCCCCCACTGGATCGTGGGCGCCTCCGCTGCCTAAATCCAACGCTGCAGCGCGGAGTCACTCACCCAGTGATGCGAGGCCTATATACCTCGTCTGCGTCGAGCCCTCGCGTAGGCTGCCCCTGCCGGGTCACCGCTTCCGGCCGTTCAGAGCATCACAGCGGCAGTATCTTACACCTCAGCCACCATACGTTGCCAGGTTCCAATTCGCCTGAGACTTTCCACGAGTCAGCTACAGCATACCAAGACCTCAAGTCCGCCATTTACAGACGGCTACTGGCTGTAGAGAAGGATCATCTTACGGATTTCAGAACTGGGCAGCGGGAGCCTCACGCAATGTCGGCCATTCCGCACTTGCGCCACCTAGTGCCCCCGTGTTCTGCCAGTATCTCCTGTGCCAGTCTGCATGTCGGTGACACCTGTCCCAGTGTGCATGTCAGTTTCTCCCTATCTCCCTGGCCCATCGGCGTCTTTATATCCGAGTGTGGGTGTGTCTGCCACTAGTGCAAGGGCCAGTGTCTCACTGTTTTAGCGACTCTATCAATCAGTTCACCATCGTGCGTGTCAATGTCTCTCTAACTATCTCCTGGCAGTGTATTTGCCAGTATCTCCAGCCCGCAGCCGTGTGTTTCAGTGTCTCCTGTCCCAGTGCAGCGCGTCACTGCAGTGTGCATGCCAATGTCTCCTTATCTCGGGGCCCATCGGCGTCTCTCTTTCCGAGTGTGGGTGTTGGTGTCTCTGCCACTAGTGCAAGGGTCTGTGTGTGTGTGTCTCTCTCCCCTGGGCGAATGTCACCATGCACCAGTGAGTACCACTGTGACTGTGAGTAGGAGCGTGTCTGTCTCACAGGCATGCCAATGTCTCCTGTCCCAGAGTGGGAGAGGGCTTCTCCCTACCCCATTTTGCTTTGTTAGTGTTTCCTGTTCTGTTGCATTTTCAGGGTCTCCTACTCCGGCGAGTGAGTCAGTATCTGCTTTACCCAGTGCACTGCGTCAGTGTCTCTTGTCCTAGTGTGCACGTCAGTGTCTCCTGTGCCGGTCCATGTGTTAGCGTCTCCTTTCCCAATGCAGTGTCAGTGTTTATCAGCGCCACCTGTACTAGTGCCTGCATCGGACTCCTGTCCCGGCAGAAATTATGGTTTAGTTGCACTTGTATAGCGCTTCAGACCCCATCGCGGGATGCCAAAGCGCATTATCAGACACAACACGCGGGAGTGCTTGGTTGAAAGGGTGTTGCACTTGTTGTGTGCCTTTGTGGGAAACGTATTGGTGCTGTGCGTGAGTGACTGGAAATGTGATTTTTTTTTAAACATTTTTATTGTGCATTATGTGAGCGCCTCCCGTGCCAGTGCGCAATGATCCCTGTTCCACTGCACCATCTCAGTGCCCCCTGCCTCCGTGCACGTCAGTTTCTCTATGTCCTGGCAAACCCAGGGGTGTAACATCCATTGGTGCAGCAAGTGCAGTAGCACCGCGGATGGAGGCCTGCGTTCCGCAGATCACACGGCAGTCTGGGGAGTCTCCTTCCTGCATTCCCTGGGCGAGCCAGTGTCTCCCTTCACAGTCGGGTACCCTGAGGCCTCACTCCCTTAGGGTAACAATCAGTATCTTCCCGTCCCCGTTTGTGTCCTGTCCCAGCGCACTCGTCAGGTTCTCCTTACCCAGTGTAAAGCAGTGTCTCTGTCGTGAGGCGCTGTCAGCCTTCCCTGTCGAAGTGTGCAGCCTCCGTATCCACTGTGATGTGTCACAGCCCCTGTTGAATCGTGCTGCGTGTCTCCTGCCTCAGTGCGCTGTATCAGTGTCTCCTCCTTCAGTGCTCTGTGTCTGCCTGCTGCCACCGTTGTTGGCTCAGTATCCTGGAATGTGGATGCAGTTGGCGGGGTGATGGTGGGCCGTTGACGCAAGCGGTACTGTGCTCGGCCACCAGCCGCAGAACCAGATCCCAGAAACCGAGCGGCGAAGTTTCCAGTAATTCAGCCCAGCTGTGAGACGCTCCTGCCACCTGGACCGGGCCCGCCTGCCTCTTCACGCTCCTTCGGTCGGGTTCTGTTGTTCGTACTGAGCTGCCTTCTGCCAAGAGTCTGTGTAACAGAACTTTAGCAGACCAATTCCAGACTCCCGTCTCGCTCGCCACTTAACGCTGTGTGATCTGGGTCACACACACGGCATGGTGCTGCGCCCTGTCCCTGAAGCCAGTCCTCTTTACATAGAGGGAGCTGCTTAGCGAATGAAAGGCGGGTGGAGCACACAAGCAGGCAAATAAAAGGCACACACGTTGTAACCAGGCGCAAGAGCGAACATGTGACTGTTTCAACCTTCTAGCCGTCCCACTCCCACCGCAATGATTGCCATGATTTAGCCGTCCACTTCAATGCTGGCCCAGGATGTGAAGCGGCATCCGCTGGGGCTGCATGTATTGCGGAGGTGAGCTCGATAGTCCGGCTTCGTCTGCCAACCAGCAGTCTCAATCTGTGCTGATGAGTGCAGTCCCTACTCTTGGCAAGAGCCGCTCCGTGGCGGGGCTAGGCTGGGGCGGGAGCAGATACGCCTTCCCTGCCTTCTGGCACATGTCAGGGAGTGATCCCACCTCATCGCAATGTCCGATCCACCCGTAGGCACCCGCAAGACCCCCAAAACTTTATTCAGCACCACATGCAAACGTGGTCTAACCTCGAGTGCATCAGGGGGAGGGGAGGGGAGGGAAGAGGGCGGGGAAAAGGAGGGAACTGAAGAGTTCTCATTGCCGTAGCGGAGGAACAGAGAAGAGAGCTTTTCGCATCACGCCTCTCGCCACCTAACGGAACACCAGGAACCCAGAACCCCTGCAGCTACCACCTGTACCACCGTCGCCATTGGAGTCGAAGGCTGCACCAAGTGCATCAAATACATGCTGTTTGTCTTCAATTTCATCTTCTGGGTTAGTTTTGTTTATTTTTCTATTTTGGGACGGTGCTTACGAAGTGTGCTTCAGCTGCTAGAACACGTTTATCCCTGTACATTTCTCACACAGTGCAGCCTACGCTCCGTGTGGGGCCCGCGGGTCTTAACGGGGATTACTAGCCAGCCCCAGTGACCGGGTAATGACGTGATTCTAGTAAACATTCCCCTGAAAAGCGCCCATCGCCTTTTAATAATTTGTTAAAACCTAAACCGCTGTGAGCCTCAAGGAAAAGATTTCCTCTTGGTGTCCCAGGGACCACCCGCATGGCGGTGGCATTAACTCGCAGCCAGGGATTCCCTAGTCCCACCCCCCCCTTCCGCGCCAACAACGCCCACTCCTTAACATTGTGGGTGCTCCAGTCTATTAGGAATCGAAACAGAATCCGGCCCCTCTGAATCTTTCGTCTCCCAGCGCGAGACGGGGTAAACCATTTATTTGTGCGTGGAGGGGGAACTGGGAATGAAAACAACAACCCTTAAATGGGGTTAAGGTGGATCGAGAACCGATCTCTCCACGGACCCACTGTTCCTTGTTTTTATTTTTTATTTTTTTTAAACTTATTTTTATTGCCATTTTCATATTTCACACATTGCACATCATTCAAAACTTTCAAATAGTCCTGACAGATTATACATCCAGTGGTGGTACATAGCAACTATATATACTGGTGATTCGTCAACGGGGAGCATAAACAATGTACAGATATATCGTGATGTATATACCCTGTTGTCTCGGGTTCCAGGTATGGCATAGGAACTGGGGTGGAACGCAGGTATGAACTAGGGGACGGGCATGGAAGAACGTATCCAGTTATGCTAGCGAGGGTATGAAGCGTCGTATGGGTAAGGCACCTCTGAGACTCATGAGTGCCTATCCTATGGGTTCGACCGAAAACTGCGATAGTGTACCTGATGCTGGGGCTTGTCAGGAGCTCATGTGGTTGGGATTCCAAGAGTTTAGTTGGGTAGGGTCTGTGACTGCGTGTGCAGGACTGACGATGTGGGCGGGCCGTCTGTTGGGTCTGCTCCCGGGGAGAGCTGTTTGAACTGATATAACAGCATGGCCCATTCCATTGATATAGGGTGTTTGCGGGTCCCTCTCACCTCCTCCTCCCGCAATGTCTCCTCCTCCGCCGCCGCCCATTTGAGTGTAGCTCCCACCCACGCCGCCAACGGTGGACCGGTGGGGGAACGCCAATGCAAGGCGATGCTGCGTTTGGCGAAGAGCACCGCAAGGGAGAGGAAGCGCGTCTGCACCCTGTGCTGCTTACCGGCGCGGAAGATGCCTATGGCGCTGGCCTCCCATGTGTTCATGCAGGTTAGCCCGGTGAGGGTACCCAGAGCAGTGTGAATGTGGTGGCAACATTTTTTTATGACGGAGCAATTCCAAAACATATGCCGAAAATCTGCATTCCGCTCATGGCATCTGGGGCATAGGAACTGAGTGTCAGGGTAGAATCGTTGGTGGCGTGCAGGTGTTAGATAGGCCCTGTGCAGGATGTAATATTGAATGTTTTTAAAGCGTGCGTTTCTGGAGACCTTCTTGGGGTACTTCAGAGCTCTCCCCCCCCCACTCCCCCTCATGGAGCACCCGCTCGATTTCAGCCTCCCAGGTGGCTCGCAGGGTCACCCACTGTTCCTTGTTATGCAGGAAACGTTTGCGTATGTTGATTTAATTTCATTTCCTTGCAAATCGCTATTTGGCTTCTAAAGCTGTGTTGTTGCCTGGGGCAGGTAGGATACACAAGGTGCACGTGAGGTGAAGCAAAAATGCCGTGCTTTTCAACCCAGTGTCGTGTGATGGACCTCTTAATTGGATAGAGGCAGTGAGCAGGTGAAACGTGAGTCCGCCTCCCTCCAGGGATCGCGTTGAAAAAGAGGGAAGGACCGTTAATGCATCAAACGGACAACATAACTTTATTCGACCTCCGTTTATAGGATTGGGCAGTTGTTACCTATATACTTTATCTTTATTCGCACAAAGCTGCAGCACTGGCTCCAAAATTGACTTCGCTTTTGGGGGTTGTTATAATCTCATGGCCCATAAAGATGTCCGATTAACGAACTTCATAAGAATGATTTTTTTTTTTTACTTCAAAACTTGGCTTTATTATACCGCTTGCATCACATGTTTCCAGCAACATCGGCGCTATGCTTTCAATGTGGGCTCCCACGAGGGGGCTGGCCCTACGTCCAGCTATTCTGCTTCATGATTTCTGTGGCAGTCCTGGTGGAGAGACTAAGGCAGACAGGTGTTAAAGGCAGAGCGCTGCAATGGCTGCAATCCTACCTAGAAGGTAGACAGCAGGTAGTCACCATGACCCCTTTTTCCTCCAGTAGGTCCCCAGTTGCATACGGGGTGCCGCAGGGATCTGCAATTAGTCCCATCCTTTTCAACATCTACCTACGGCCCCTGTTTCCTTTAATTAAATCTTTCGGCGTCAGCTTGGTGAACTACGCTGACGACACGCAGCTGGCCTTCTCTTTGAAAGGGGATGATGCACTACCTATGGAGCAGTTCCTGCAATGCATGAAGCAAGACCACGGACTGGCTTAGAAGGAATTCTCTCCAGTTCAATAGTGGCAAAACTGAGGTGGTCTTCTGCTCTCCAACTAGGATCCCAAAACATCTACCTCCTAAATTTAGACTCTCTCCAGAGGAAGGTCCCCTGATACCGGTCAGTAAGGTACGTAATCTTAGGGTGATCCTTGATGACGACCTCCAGATGAGATCCCAGGCTAGTAAGACCGCTTCGGTCTGCTTCGCCCTGCTGCGACTACTCCGAAGTATCTTACCCTTACTTCCCAGGGACGCACGAGCAATGGTAGTACGCAGCACGGTTTTAAGCAGGCTTGATTACTGCAACTCCCTCTATTTGGGAGCCCCGCAGTATATCTTCCAGGGACTACAGAGGATACAGTCAGCAGCAGCTAAACTAGTGCTTGATCGGCGTCGCAGCTCGTCGGCCACTGGAGCACTAAGGGACCTGCATTGGCTCCCTGTCAAGGAGAGGGTCTCTTTCAAGTCTCTGTGTTTGACCTTCAGAGCAGTGCACGGACTGGGCCCAGCTCCGATGCAGGACAAGTTTGTTCGCCATCGGCCAATTAGGCAGCTCCGCTCCTCTACAGCAGGCCTATTGGCAGTCCCGAGATTCAAACGCTCCAGGGTAGGCGGAAGGGCTTTCAGTATAGTAGCTGCCGGCATGTGGAACAAGCTTCCTCCGATTCTGAGACAGTGTAATTCTCTACTTGAATTTCGGAAGGGGCTTAAAACTTGGCTCTATCCCAAAGTCTAACCAGGTTCTGCTCCCCCTGTTCCTCTTCTGCTCTCCTCGGTATGGTTCTTCAGTCTAAAGCGCCAAGATGCCCTTAGGGTGATAGCTGCGCTATATAAGTTTCCCATCAATCAAGACCTTCACCTCAATTATCGCAAAACTAAAAGTCCAGGTAGAGCCCAACCTACTAGGGGCCTTGTTCGGGATTTCGACCATCATCATTTAACATTAAGACAACAACAGTTCTTCTGTATTGGATCGTTGGTTGCCAAGTCATTAATTCTGCAAGGGTTAGATGATGCGCAGGGCCGGCTTTAGTGCTTGTGGCGCCCTGTGTGACAATGTTTGTTGGCGCCCCCCCCAATCACCACCTCCACCACGGATTCTCTCACTAGCACCCTTTAACATTGACCAAGTCACCATAACCACACTCTCTCAGATGCATTGAATTAGTTATATAGCGCCACTCATACCAGTGTAGGGTGTCCAAGCACTTTGCATCACACACACATTACACAGAGACAATCAATCATGCATGCGTAAATCAGTGTATAGGAAATGTTACATAAGCCAAAAGACTAAAAGTGTAGGAGTCATATATGTCATCCATACTGGTAGGCAGTATAGTTTGAGTGCTTGGTGTGGAGAAGCACAACCTCAGAGTCGAAAAAGAAACAGCATAGATGGGAGTTCTCTTTAATAATAAGAATCTATTTCTAGCCAAATTAATCCTTTTTGCAACATTAATGAATGCTTTAATAATGTATATTTTGCAGTGTGTATGCAGTTCTAGGATGAAAGTTGATAGCTCACTATTCTATATTAGGCCTTTAAGTTATAAATTGCAAGTAAAAAAAAGGACGTTTCTTTTGAAAGCAGTAACCTGCTGATCTGTGTACATCATACGCACTCTGTAATCTATTTGGTACACGTTCTTTGCACCAGGCATATTAACCCTCTGCACTAACTTCACATAATCAAAACCTCAACTTTGCAAAATACTGATCTCTCGCCAGGACGATAATTAATCACAGGAGATATCTTGACATTTATGTGAGGCCTGGTAATTGCCGGGGGAAAGAAACACTGCAGCAGGTGCTTCAAAAGCGTAATAAAGGTTCAAGCTCGGTCCCCCCCCCGGAAGCCAGCACCCGGTGCGGTGGCACCGGTCGCACCGCCCTAAAGCCGGCCCTGATGATGCGTCACGTACACTGCTCTCAGATTGAGGATTCGCATGTGTATCTACACACCCGGTCACACGCGCATACATATGCACAGATACAGTGGTACGCACACAGCTGCGCACACACTAACACACATTGATAGATACACAGCAGAGTGGGACACACACACAAACACAGTGGCTCAAACACACGCGCACACACACGGTAGGCCACATACAGTAACTCGCTTTATATACACACGCGCGCGCACACATACACAAAGTACATCGCACTCCTCGCGCGCACACAGTCACTCACGCATACAAGGTTAAACGCACACGCATACAATGGCACAGACACAGAGTGGGTCACACACAACAGCACGGTCAGTAACACACACACATACAGGCACAGGGAGTGAGATTGACACCATGCAGGCACACACAGTGCAACACACTCCCTCGCAAACAGCGTGACTCACAAGAGCAGTGGTGCATACCCTCACACTGGTACATGCATAAAGTAGCACACAGTCTACGATGCAGTGGCACACAGACTATGAAGCACACACACTTGGACAGACACATAGTCTTGCGCACGCCTGATTTCAAATTTGGGCGTAGCAGTCTCTGCGTTCTGTAGTCTGAGAGGCATTTGACACAAACAACCACCCGCCTTTAGCTCATACCCACAAAAGACGCCTGCACGGGGCTCCCTCTATATCTGCCTTGATGCAATCGCATTTGAGAGTGATTAAGCTATTGACATTGTAAATAACAATGCCGTTTCTTTAAATGTTTTAAAAACATAAACAAAAATGTCATGAGCAATGCCAATAGCTCTAACTTTAACAATGCCGAGACCATTGCATTGTAAATGCTTGTTTTATTAGGTCCGGCGTTAGCCAAGACGTTTTGATTTCCCTAAAATAAATATATGTATACATTCTATCTATCTCTTTCACAGGGACTTTTAGTCGTCCCTCTTCTTAAATTGATATGTTGTTGCACCACTCACATTTCACTGCAGCAGACAGCAGGTGGCGCTGGACGAGCCAACTTCAGCCACTGACTTAACTTCTCTGTGAGTGACCGCATTCTGTACATTTCACCAGGAGCTCATCCAAAGTAGTTTCATTTCGTGCCAGGGACCACTTTAGCAATGTCTGCTTTTTGAGACCCCGAAAAATGTTTTTTTGCCAGTCATTCGGTCGAGTGTTGATTGTGTGGGCATGCTAATAGGGGATAATCTGTTACATGGCTAAACTTATAAGGTCCCAAAGCTAGACCTATTGGCTATGCCAAAGTTTGTCTCTTATGGGGAGGTGATTTAGTAGCAAGCCAGAGCAGAGACTCTGCTGTACAAGCGCTTATAATATCACCCCGTGTCCACTACTACACAAGGATTTACCACGGAAACAGGAGCAGGTAAGCCCGAGGTAGCATGCAAGGACTCTTACGTAGGGTTAAACGGAGCAGTTGTAATGTACCCCGGTGGTGCAAGTGTAGAGGGACTCATGAAGACAGTCTTTAGTTTCTGAACCGCATCAAAGCGGGTTTCCAACAATTCAAGCTCCTTTGAAATAGCGCCCATTGCGGAAGATGGCTAGATGGCTAGGAAGTAATTAGCAGGGAGGCGGATGTGCCTTTTGTCTTTGGGTGATCCATTTTCCTTTTCTCACATGAGGATAATATATCGGAGGATCCGGCCATAAAGTGAGGCGAAACAATCAGCTTACCAGTGGCGGCTCGTCCGCTAAGACAGAGGAAAGTCGTCCCACTGCTTGCAGTAGTGAAATAAAGAAAACATAAAATGATAATAACAATTTTATGTTTCCCTGTTGTGGCAGCTTTGTGGGTGGGTGGGGCTGCTCCCCAGCCTGCATTGAGAACATGCCCAGGCCCCGATTCCCTGGCTGAGCGCTGATTCACGGGGTTCAGACCAATCTCAACGCTGCAACTGGCCCAGGGGAGTCTGGGTGCTTCCTGCTTCCCTGTTCCAGCTTGAGAAACGACTGTGGGACAGCAGAGGAGAGACTCAGTAATCGGGTAAGTTTTTAGGTCTCGCCTGACCATGCGCTGGTCTGGCGAGACTTTTTGAGAGGGCTCCAAAAAGTGCTACCAGGCCAGCCTAGAGCTACAGTGCATGTGCGCGGGCGCGCGCGCCGCGCTTGACCGCAATTACTTTCACTTTCGCGGCCGATTTGATGTTTGATCGCGATCACTTTCGCGGCCGCATGGCATAGCCAATAAGTCTCATTTTTGGGACCTTATAAGCATTTAGTTATGCAACTGTTGCATGGCTAAACACTTATAAGGTTCCAAAGGCGAGACCTATTGGCTATGCCAATGCTTGTTATTTTTACCTCCTCTCCCTGCTCCCGATCCCTGCTGGTCGCAACTGCACTTGACCACAGAGAAGGGGCCAAGACGGGAGGCCGAGCAATGTCCAGCTGCGTACAGGTGCAGATGGCCCCGCTCATGACCCGAGCATGTGTCTGGGTGCGTCCCGCTCCACGGTATGCACCAATCGCTTTTATAGTGCAGAGTCTGTTGTCCACACCTCCACTGAAACAGGTGCTGTCTGGGAGATGAGGTCCCACCCAAGGAAAGTGGCAGGGGCAATAAGTTCAGGCTGATTTAGGAGCCCTGTTTTCTGATGTGAAAGTATATCGCCAGGAAAACCGGTCACTGATTTATATATTTATTGTTATGTAGTGCTGTTTCTTTCAGTTGTTTAGTTCTATTTTGTCAGCAGTAAGTAAATGTTGTCAGTCTTGACTGGCACTGATCAATTGGTGACTTGGCATTTTGGATACCAAACATCTTTCCAGGGATTCTTGCAAACTGAGTTCTTTCATTGGTAATTCTAAACCCATTCAGAGTCCATTCTGATATTACTGTTTGTCATTTTATGTTATTTATGGATGGGGAAGGAGTGGCTTAAGATGACCTCATTTGTGTTTTCAGAGCAGTGGAAAGAGCTCGGTGTTGGAAAGCCTTGTTGGCAGAGACTTGCTTCCCAGGGGCACTGGAATAGTGACCCGGAGACCTCTCGTCCTGCAGCTGGTGCATGTCTCTCCAGAGGATCGACGGAAGCCCGTCACAGATGATAATGGTATGTAGCAATACTTACGACCTTTGCGATCCACTTGAGCGTATGTGTCGGATCTTGATCATATAGACATGGTGGCTGACTCTGTGATGTATATGCATTCAAGGACACTCGACGAAAAAAGAGCGCCACTCTCGCTGAGCCTCCAAGTGGCCTTTTGTCCTGTAGCTAATTGAATCCTATTTCTTTGGGAAAATCCTCTGCTTACTGTAACATGACTCATAAGGGCTAAGACGTTATTTGCATTCAAGCCTCACAACGCTACAGCGTTCTCCAAAGGGACGAGGCTGTGCTAAACACATGCTGCCTTATTTGGTGCAAACTGCACTCCTGTTGCTTCCTCCACAGTGCACAGAATACATTATTAAGACTACGCTTTCTTTATTTTAGCCTAGAATACCTTGGCAAGCTCCTTCTTTCTTATCCACATTGCTATATGATGCAACACCTTGGTCCACACACAAGTATTTAAAACACGCACACATCCACTGGCAGCCAGGACAGATGTGACGTCATTGGGGCAACTGAATTAAGTGAAATACTGCCTGCTGATGTGGCTGCTGAATTCGAAAATATCCTGAAAATGTAAGAAAATAGCTCTTTGAAGTGTGTTTCGTGGTAGAATTTGTTCAGTTACACAGAGAAGCCCATGCTTTTGAACTACAGTTCTGAGGTGTTCTACAGTTATTTCAATTGCAGTTTTTGGCAATGGATGCAGGCTTTCACCATGCAGATTAACAACCGAAGCAATCACTGGCAAAGCTTTAGAGACTTTATTTACATCGGAGATTGGGATATATGACAAGTTATCTCGTGCCAGTTCCCTTTGACACATTAAAATACCGCCTTGTGCTGACAGGTGGGACAAACAGTCATAAACATGTTTAAGTTTCAGCTTACAAAAAACCTGGTTACTCAGCCGTTCTCTGGCATTTGTAGTCTGTGTTCCTACAAGTCTTTCCCTAAAAGAAATTCATATTTAGTTGTCATTGTCACCTGATCCAAAAGAGGCAAGTTTTAGGAGCAGGTTAAATCTTTAACAGGCAATAACCCAAATGTGTCCCCTCTATAAAAAAAATAAAAATAAATAAACACAATCAAACTGCTTCCAAGAAGAGGATATCTGATGGGAAGAGTGCAGAAATACACCTGCAAGGAGTAAACGAACATGGAGAATATAATGAGAGATTACTGGTATCAACTTTCTTATAATGGCAGCGAGTCACAGTTGAGTTGATGCCCGATTAATTGCTTATCTTTTGAATTTCTACACAGACACTTGTAATTTTTATTATGTCAAATTTCTTCAAATACACATGGAAACCCAAATGTAATATTTAATTTTAATGTCCTTAACCGGTTTAAATTGTGCGTTTAGAACCTATGGCACTTGAGATTACCCACTGCAGCATATCTACCAATTACCGACTTGCTAGTTTACATTGAAAACAGGAGGTTTCCCATGTACTCTGAAAATCTGGTAGTGGTGGGAGAAAATATATTTACTACACAGGTCTGGCCTTGCATTATGAGTCATACTGCCCCTGCTTTGAATCCTATTAAACTACCTTAACTAAAGTCCTAGAATTGTTGGCGAAAATCAAATTTCCCCCAAATATTCCTGAGGTGGTGTTTAGAAGGAAAACTAAGCTCTCAGCATAGTGACAGCCGTGGGTGCCCTGAAAGTGTAGCTGAAAGCAAAAACTAAGGCTACTGGTTTGAGTCCTGTTGTGCCAGGTTGGCTATGTTTGTCTCACTGATTGGCCTGAAAGGGTAAAATGACTGGATCAGGCAATGTAGATTCGCTGAGAGTGGGTGTGCTTGAGTACAAGAACTCTAGGTCAGCATTTTATAAAAGTAAAGTCACATTTGACTGCTGCTACCAGTCAGTTGTAGGTCAAAATAAAGTAGTCAGTTTTCTGTATGGTGTAGTTCAAACAGTTGATAGCTAGTTAATAGTTAATTTCCATTTATAGCATTTGTTTACTTGCAGCTTTCCTTTATTCATATATTGTTTTTTTTTTTAATTCTTTTTATTAAACCTGCTGCATCAAACACCATCACATGCGTTAACACTTACATCATCTGGCAGTGGTAGAAAGAGGAGTACAGTTTAGTTCCATTCATCAACTAGGTACCTAAGTGGATCTCAAGCCCCCTGTGTGTCGGGTTCACCCCATCCACCCTTCAACCCCACACCCTTTAAGATTGATATTTCATCCAGGTACCTCCGATCTCCCATTTATTTAGGCATCCTCTGCTCTGATAAACGACTTCTTCCGCCTGCTGGCACCAATCTAGGTCTTTGTTCCAGTCTCCGATCCTTGGAGGATCTGCTGCCCCCCCAAGTCCTAGAAATGTTCCGCATTGCCACCCCCGCAGCCAACATCAGCAGGTCTTGGTGTGTTTGGGCCATGTTGTTGCCCCATTTACTTCCAACAGGTGCTTCCTAGCGTCCGCTGGCACCTGCTGCTCCACTACTGTAGTCATTACCTGTGCCACTCCCTTCCAGTAACTTTGAATTATGGGGCATAGCCAGAGGATATAAGAAGGAGCCCGCACCCCCTGGCGCACTGACCCGAATAACTAAGACCTATTTTGTACAAAAGCGTCATGGAGGTGTATGACTTGTGTAGTATTCTGAGTTGGATCAAATGAAATCTTGATCATATATCGCATTCCCTGGGGCTCTGCATGGCCTCTGCCAAGTCATCGTCCTCCAATAGACCCAAATCTGTCTCCCAGGCCTCCCTGAGGGGACCCAAGGGATCTGGCAAGTTGTTGATAATCTTCCGATATGTTAAAGTGATTACCTTGTCCACCATCGGGTCTAGTAGCATTCTGTCCTCCAATGGGGATCAGTCGGGCATCTGCTCTCCCTCTGGCATGTGGCATCATAAGGCATGCCTCAACTGCAGATACCGGAACTGTTCTCCATCGGCCATCTGGAATTCTGTTTGCTAATCTTCGAATTATAACCATGGTCACTCCCTGCCGGACCACCCCTAGGAGGTCTGTCCCCATGAGGTCCCATCTACGAAAGCCCCGCAATCATCCAGGTTTGCCCAATCGGTCGCTATCCCATAGCGGGGTTTGTTCTGTCAGCTTGGCCTCCCATTTCACTAGTTTTGTGGCCACTCGCCATGCCTGTACCACCGAGTGTGTGTGTGTGTGGGAAGAATTATTATGCGGCTTTTCCGATACAATGCCGCTGGGTACCCTCCGATTCCCATGGCATGGCGGTCCACATGGTACACTGGTTCTGTGTAGGGTACAAAGACCCAATCATTGATGTATCTACGAGTTGGGAGGCATAATAGTAGCTCCTAACAATCAGAACCTCCAGACCTCCGTCATATACTCCCTGTTGTAGTTTGCGTAGTGCAATTCATGGGCTACCCCATTCCCATAGCAGATTACATAGCTTCCTGTCTATCTTTTGAAAGAGCAGTCTGGATCAGGTATGGGGAGTTCTGAAACGCATACTGGAGGCACGGAAGGACCATCATCTTGAGTAAGACGACCCAGCACATGAGGGTGACCGGTAGCCGTCTCCAGTGGTTCATGTCCTCTCGTAGCTGCTCAAGTTGGGAATAGAGATTCAGGACCAAGAATTCCTCTTTTGACTTAGTTATCCAGATTCCTAAGTATTTGAATTTGTCCTTTTATAGACAGGGCACCACAGGCCGATGCAAGAGAAGGGATCTCTCCAGTCAAAGGGAAAATTAACGATTTCTCCCAATTTATCTTGTAGCCCGAGTAGCGTCCAAATGTTTGGAAGATATGTATTAGTCTGTGGAATGTCTGCTGAGGTCTGTGCACATACAATAAAATATCATCCGCGTATAGGGAGATTTGTTCCTCCCAGCCCCCTCCAATGTCAATTCCGTGCGCCAGGGAATCCCTGCGCACCCACTCAGCCAGTGGCTCGAGAGCCATCATAAAGATCTTTGGGGAAAGAGGGCAACCGTGCTGTGTGCCTCTATGTAGTGTGAATGGTCTGGATACCGTCCCATTAACTCATACTTTTGCCCTCGGGCCGGAATACAGCAGGCAAACCCACGCACAGAACTTTGGGCCAAAACGAGTCTCGATAGTACAGCAAATAGGTATGGCCATTCTATGCTATCATACGCCATATGGGCGTCCAGTGAGAGCACTGCTGTGGCCTCCGCCAGATAGTACACGGTTACGGCCATGATGCCATACAGACGTCTAAGATTTAGCCTGGTGCTCCTGTGTGGTATGAACCCGGATTGATCCGGGTGAATTAATGTAGGGATTGTAGACTGTACTTGAGTGGCCATCACCTTGGCAAGTACCTTTGCCTCAAAGTTTAAAAAGGGATATGGGTCTGTATAAGCTGCATACCTCTGGGTGTTTACCTTTCCTTTGGAATGACTACTATGGTGACCATTTGTAGGTCCTTTGACAGCTGCCACTCCTTTGCTGCCTGGAACATATCAAGCATTGGCTGTACTAGTGTGTCTGCTGCCCATTTGTTTAATATAGGTGGCAGTCCGTTTGGACCCAGTGCTTTCCCCTGTTGAAGGTCTCTGATGGCCCCAGCAATCTCCTCATTAGTTAGGTCTCTGTCCTCCGCTTAGAGTACCAGCAGAGCAATATCTTTAAGCTAGTTGACACAGTAATCTTCCCTCTTGTTGGAAACTGATTGGTATAGCTCTTTATAGAATGCCGCAAAGGCCTCAGCTATTTTGCCTTCAGATCGACACAAGTCACCGCTAGGCGTTTGGATCTCCAAAACCCAGTTTGGGTCTGTCTCTCTTTTCTAGCCATGCTAATATTTTATTGGTTTGTCACCAAGGTCAAACGCCTCTGTGAGGCGATCGCATACTTTCGGGCCATTCCCCCCAGGTTCCTAAGTTCCCTCTGTTTGAGGCGTAACTTATGCCCCATCTTAGGTTCCACAGTATCCATTTCCCCCATCTATAGCTCCAGAGCGGTAATTTCGTGTTCTAGTTCGTTGCATCAGAAATGCCGTTCTTTTCTCTTTCATACAATCGCTGCCTGCACGTAACCCTGTGCCACAACTTTTACGCCTTCCGCAATGTGTGGATTGCGATTTTTACATTGCTGGAATTTTATTTGAAATACTGTTTTGATTGCTCCCTGAACTTGTTTAGATCTCCCGGTCCCTGACGTGTCGGGGATCAATTCAAGGAGGGAGTGTATGAACCCGAACGGGACCACTGAGGCCCATCTCCACGGGGGAGTGGTCTTATATGCCCCTCACTTTGAGTTGTGCATTACTAAACTGTCCCTCATATATGCGTTGTGTGAAGATCTAGTCTAATCTCGACCCACTGCCGTGTGCAGCCGAGACGTGCTTGTATTGCCTCTCTGTTGGATTCTGTGTTCTCCACAGATCTGTTAGTCCCATTGCATCCAGAATGCTCTCGGGGGCACCTGGCCCGCTGCATGGCGGGAGACTGCCGTTCTATCAAGTTCTGGGGATAATGTGACGTTCATATCCCCTCCCAATATTAGGATGCCCTGAGGCATGTCTAGCAACAGCCTGCTTATTGTCAGAGTTTTGGTATGTAATTTCTGGGGGTATGTATGTGGAACACAAGTTGAGGGCCATTCACCCGTACCCCCACTTCCCTCAACCCCCCCCCCCCCCCCCCCCCCCCCATTCCCATCAGGGCTACATATCTGCCCGATGGGTCCTGCCTAATGCGTCCCTGCAGAAAGGGCACCGAGTTCTTGACAAGTATCACCACCCACCTAGAACCCGAGGTAAATCCTGAATGGGCCACAAGTGTGTCTCCGAATCTATTGAATGGTTAGCAAGGAAGATCGTCTCCTGCAGAAATACTAAGTCTGGGGAGTGTCTACGCAAGTATTGCAGGACCATGGTTTGTTTAATTTTGTCCCCAAGGCCTCTAACGTTCAATGTCCAAACCCTCAGAGCTGCCTCAGAGTGTGTAGTCATAACCGCACTAAAGGAGTTGATACCCCTCCTCTCATCCCCCTTCCCCACCATTTCAAGCCAAAGTGTAATGGAGTTCATGTATTGGCACATGTGCAGCTAAAACATTTAAACCTTTAGAGATGCGCAACATTATTATATTTAAACAAAATCCCATCCCTCGACCCTTCAGCGTATGCTTATAACTACCCGCTTCCCCAATTTGCAGAGTGCCTGTTGCCCTTTTGTAATCATTGTATTGTAATTGCATTTGCATAGCACTTACTACCCCTGACGATGCGTCGAAGCGCTTTTTTCAGCGAGTAACACGCAAGTACATTTTAAGTGGTGGATAGGTTAGTCAGTTATTTGCATTCGGAAGGATAGCAGAAGGATAGAAGAGAAAAAAGGTTTGTATTTATATAGTGCTTGTAACCCTGATGGGGTGTTGAAACGCTTTATTGGCGAGTACCACATTACTCTGGAACCCATAAAGGATTAGTGGCGAGTTAGTATGGTGAAATATGAAGTAATTTGAGTAGTGGATATTAGTCAGTTATTTGGAGTGAGAAGGATAGCGGCGGGTTTGCATTCATATGGCACCTGTTACCCCTGATGGGTGTTGAAGCGCTTTTCTGGCGAGTAGCACGTTACTCCGGAACCCTTAAAGGATTAGTGTTGAAAATTAGTATAGTGAAATATGAAGTAATTTGAGTGGTGGATATGTTATTCAGTTATTTGGATAGAGAAGGGTAGGCGGCGAGATAGAAGAGGGGAAGAGGTTTGTATTTATATAGCGCTTGCTACCCCTGATGGGGTTTTGAAGCACTTTTTTGGCGAGTACCATGCTACTCTGGAACCGATAACTATTAGTGTTGAATAAGTATGGTGACACATGAAATTATTTGAGTGGTGGATATGCTAGTCAGTCATTTGGATTGAGAAGGGGAGGGGAAGAAAAGGGAAAAAAGGCTTGCATTTATATAGTGCTTGTAACCATGATGGGGTGTTGAAACGCTTTATTGACGAGTAGCACACTACTCTGGAACCAAGAAAGGATTAGTGGCGAGTTAATATAGTGGAAAATGGAATTTGAGAGGTGAGCATGTTAGTCTGTTATTTTGATTGAAAAGGATAGCGGAGTGAAGGAATTTTTTGGGGGGTTTTATTTCTTTTTTGAAGTCATAGCAGTAGGAGGAGTCTTTTGGATGAGTAAAAAGGGGTTTTCGAGGGGAAGAGTCAGAGGGAAGAGTTTAGAGAGGTTTGTTTTGAGGAATCAGTATAGTAAAAAAGGTGTCAGATGATGCAAGGATGGGTAGAGTAGTAGAGAGTCTAGAAAGGGATATTTTGGGAATCATAGTAGTGGTATGGCATAAATGAGAGAGTGGATGTAGAGGATATATTGATGTATGGGGTGAGAGATAGGGTAGTGCATTGGAAAGAGTAGTAGAAAGTAGTTTGAGAAGAGTCAGAAAGTTGTGCTAGAAAATATATTGAGAGAAGTATAGGCTGAGAAGTAGGGTAACGCATTAGATATGCTTTTTCAGGAGAAAAGTAACAGACACACAGATCCAAGTACATGGAGGTACATAGATGCATAATGGAAGCAAGTACATGTAGACCAAAGATGATTTTTTTTAAACAACATAATTATTTTACATGTTTATACAAAGCAATACACAAAGATAGTGAAGTGACCTGGTTCCATAGGTTGATGTGACACAGCAG
Organism: Triturus cristatus; assembly: GCF_964204655.1. Lineage (NCBI taxonomy): Eukaryota > Metazoa > Chordata > Amphibia > Caudata > Salamandridae > Triturus > Triturus cristatus. The sequence goes on from NC_140585.1 coordinate 367,031,056, forward strand.
ACGTAGCCAGGATAGATCTTAAGCGTATTTATTAAGTTTATTAAGTCCATAGAATAGCCCCACCAGGAGCAGCCTGCTAGCTGCTCAGCCCATCCTCTCAACTGTCTCACACCACACCAACCTCCAACATTCCAGTCACGTCAACATTCCACATGGAACTCTCACACTGGCTGAGCAGCTAGTTACAAGATACAGGAGAACAGTAATATCCTTACATGAAGATACTACAATATCTCCCTTCTTTACAATTGAAAATAAAACAAACAATACTAAAGGTACGAAGCACTTAAACACAAAATATAAACGAGATAAATAGTCCAAAACCCAAAGGTAAGATGAATAAACTATACCACGAAAGGGACCCAGACTAAAAACAGCAGAAAAAGGATAAGAAAAAGGATGAAAAGATAAGAATAAACTATCACCATCCTCCTCTTATAATAAGACACCAAAGAGAACATTAAACTCACACCCTATCACCAATCTCCTCTTTTAATAAGACACGAAAAGAACATTAAACTCCCAAACAGAAATTAAAAAGACACCACATAAGATACATAAAGGAGAAAAACCCCTAAAGCAAACTATGAAAGGTATTGGAACCCAATACCACTTACATAGGTGGACCCAACTCCCCCATACACTGAATAGTAAATGGGATTAAAACCCAGCACTAAAACGTAGAAGGAACTATCACCCCCTAAACACAGAGTATATGGGACTAACCCCCATTAAACACTGAATATATGGGACTAACACCCATTAACAATGCCCTAGGTGGGACTAACACCCCCTAAACACTAAGTATATGGGACTAACACCCATAAACAATGACCTAGGTGGGACTAACACCCCCTAAACACTAAGTATATGGGACTAACTCCCATTACACACTGAATATATGGGACTAACACCCATAAACCATGACCTAGGTGGGAATAACACCCCCTAAACACTAAGTATATGGGACTAACACCCATTACTAACACCCCCTATACACCGACAATTGAGTCACAGGATGACCAACACCCAGAATAGTAGACAACGTGCAGCATAGAGTGACTGATACACACCACACGACCAACACAACAAAAATGTGGTACTAAATCAGAACACCAACATAAGTATGCAAAAACATTCTCACTAGAAATGCAGTAATTATCTGTACCAAAACCATTCTCACTAGTTGTGCAATAATAAACTGTGACCCGCCGGTGAACGATCTTTCACCCGAGTAGTGAGACACTGGGTACACTCTCATATCCTGAAATGATTAAAACCATAGCATGTTAATTAACCATAGTCATAGGTGTGCCTGTCACCGTGAAGATAGACAGGCGTGCAACAGTTCTTAGTGACAATCCAGATGAAAGAACTACGAACAGAAACAATGTCAGTTGACAAACATGAGCGCTTGAAAGTGACAAGGGACTTGGCAGCATAACAAAATACTTTGGAACGGATCAAAATGCTGTGCAGCAGACATCATGCCCACCGAGAAGGAAAACGAGCCAGGGCACTAAGTCAACAAAAGAAACTCACCATGAAGAATGTAGGCACTGTTCGGTGACAGAATTAAGAAAAGCATACTTCTTTATGTTGAAGCTGAAGAGAGTCCGGTTTAGAATGTCCGGTTTCCTGAAAATAAGAATATTTTGCCCAAACGTGCGCACTGAAAACAAAAAGGCCAGCGTCGAATGTCCGTTGACTTGTGTTGACTGAACGAACGATGAAACGAAGAGGAGGACACTTGAGGAAGAAATCCTCACGTTGCTACGCAGACATAACTTTATTGAGCGTACAACACATGGTTGGCATCTTACTGGAGGAAGCAGACTGTAAAATGCGACTACTACATCTGCACACGCCAATTCCAAGATGGCGGTACGCTGAAGAGACGTGCGCCGTGTGGCTATCGGCGCGCTCTTGCTCCCAAACGTCCATAGGCAGCATGCAATCCGAAGTTGGCAATGTAGGAAACATCATGAAGGTTCTGTTGATGCTCTGCGCGACAACAAGAACAAGGTGAGGTGCGCGAGCGTTTTTAAAAACGAAGCGCAACCGTCCCCATTAACAGGCCCTGCAGCATATTTGAAAACATTATCCATTAATTCGGAACTACACATAGATCACAGTGTCCGTCTCCTCTAAATCTGGCAGAAACACTGGGATCCGAATTAAGTTCATCCGTACAACTGTCAAAGTGCCAATAGACCAATAAAGCGGGCAGTGGCACAAATAAATCTCACACAGGTGCAGTGCTAGCTCAAGAGAGAGAATACAAAGACAGTCAGCAATACAACATCCTGTGTAAGTAAAGTCAATGAACTTCGCACTGAAGCATAAACACAGTCAGTCACTCAATACCTTGGTTCCATAGGCGCAGTATACATTGGTAGTGGCAGCCTTGACATTGGTTGTGGCATAATGTAGATTAAAACGGTCACGAGTGAGCCTTACTGTCACTAGAAACACTGCACTTCGCACTAAGGCAAAAACAAAGACAGTCACTGAATAGCTTGGTTCTGGTTGCCCTGTCGATATATGTAGTGGCACATAGGCGCTGGTAAAGACAAATCTTCTTTACACCTCTTACGGTGACAGCTCCCAAAAAACTCACTTCACGATCGTCAAGAGGCCCTCCACAGTCCAACACAAAGAGACTGCAGGTACTTCTCCTACACGACTGTCACTGGGGCCAGCAGCCTTCAAAAGACACCATTCTTGGTCGCGAAGACATCCACAAGGAGGCTCTGGGACACAACACCTCGAAGGAGAAACTGGACTGAGGCAAACCTCTGTGCTGCACTAGGGAAAAGCTTGCAGCTCCACTCCTCACTCCAACTGGCACACGGAGGTTTGGGCGACCGGTGTTGTGGTCACTGGTGGGGCTCACTGTGCCGGGTAGTTTCACCAAATGAGGAGTTTCTTTTCTTTAAGTCAAATTTCTTCAAGTCACACAAGTTTAGTTACACACCAGTCTATTCAGGTTACACGCACGGTTTCTTTAGTCCAACTCGTCGCCAATTGAAGTGACCTGGTTCCATAGGTTGATGTGACACAGCAGACGTAGCCAGGATAGATCTTAAGCGTATTTATTAAGTTAATTAAGTCCATAGAATAGCCCCACCAGGAGCAGCCTGCTAGCTGCTCAGCCCATCCTCTCAACTGTCTCACACCACACCAACCTCCAACATTCCAGTCACGTCAACATTCCACATGGAACTCTCACACTGGCTGAGCAGCTAGTTACAAGATACAGGAGAACAGTAATATCCTTACATGAAGATACTACAGATCGGTACATATCTGTAGTGAAAATTGTGGGTGGGTATTACTGAATAGGAACATGGCCAGCATTTCCGGCCCTGGTCCCGACCAGTCTTGAACAAGCTCAAACAGGCAACTGCCCTTGTCCTCTCTGCCCCTAGCCTCGGCGCTCGTGCGGAGACGCCCTTGATTGCCCTAGTAATCAGGTGACTCCTTCAGCCGATGGGAACTCTAGCCGTAACACTATCCAATCACAACACTACCCCTAAAATCTGGAACCAGTAGGAGAGACCTTACAGCCAATCTTAGCCCTAGTCCAAGCAACCAGTCGGTTTCAAAAACCCTGATCTCTATGTCCAATAGAGACCCTAGCCCTACCAGTAGTACCAACCCAAGTCCAAGCAACCAAGGTCACAGGAAGCCCTAGTCTCCACTTCCAATAGCAAGCCTAACCCTACTCTTAGTCCCACACCTAGTCCAGCAACCAATCACACCATAAGCCCTAATAGCTACTTCCAATTAAAGGCCTAACCCTAGGCCTAGTCCCACCCTAGTCCCAACAACCAATATCACTGGATGCACTAGTCCCTACTTCCAATAGAAATCCAAACCCTAGCCCTAGTCCCAACCCTACATTGATTGAATCACAGACCCAGAAACCAATCCGAATCCTCAAATAACCAACCAATGAGGACACTAACCCTAATCCAATAGAAACACCAGATACAACCACCAATCAGTGTACACATGTACCAAACATTAGCAGACTATATAAGCTCCTAGCTCCCTCAGACAAGGTTTGCTGGCCAAGGAGTTGGAAGCTGCTGCTCTATTCCGAATTCTCCTAGGTGACAGACAGGCTCAATCCACACTTTGGACTTCTGCAGGTAAGGGCCTAACAAACTTGTCCTTTAACAATACTGTTTGAAAACGAAGTGCACAGTCCCTATTAAATACAGTTTAAACAGCACACAGCAGATTACTGCTGTCTGAGAGCACCCTCTGATGTAGAATATCCCTGTTGCTGGGGAGTGGGGGGACGGGGGGGGGGCTGGTTTCACTGACTTGTTAACACAAAATGGTGGCTGGGGGTGCACTGCTTAACATACAGGTTTTCGCACAGAGCAAAGGAGAAATTTGGAGGGAAAAACTGGTAGTCACAGGGAATGAGAGGGAAAAACTACAGAGTTTGGACTGCAGATCCCACAATTCAACAGGTTAAATGGAAGCAGTCACAGGCAGGAAAAACCACAAATTTAAACACAAAACAGGTGATAAATTATGCAATCACGGGCATGTTAAAATTAGTTTTAAACTGTAACAACCACAGGCAAAGACAGTTAAAGACATTTAAAAAGAAGAGAAGATACAATCACAGGTAGAGAAAATCGTTTTTTAAGGGAAGAGACAGCACTAGTCTGCCTCCTTACCACCTCCTGGACTCTGCTTACTGCAATCTGGGGCACAGGTAGGCTACAGCTCACAAGATGGATGAGAATGATCACACTCTAGGGTGGGCTAGCGCCTCCACCTTCAACCCACTGACGACCCACCCCCTCCTCCAATGACTTCGCATTTAATTGTGTCCTTATGCTTGGTACAACCTTGTCCCGGCACTTACTTGTGCTTTTGCAATTGTAAGGTCCTCAGCCCAGTATCCACCTCCTTGTGGTCAAGGTCCTGCCAGTCTCTGGCCAGTTACAGCCCCCCTCGCACCGTGTTTTCTAAAATTCTGTGGCCCTTAACTCCCCACCCCCCCCCCCACCCCCTTTCCGCCCCCGCATGGTCATTCAGTTGGGCTTCTGTAGCACTCTTCCGGAGTGAAACTGCCCCCTGCCATTAGGTTGTGCGACCCAGAGTGGATTCGTCCTTCTTGTTCCCGTGTCCGTTCCTGTTTCCGCTGTTGCTTGGGTGCTGTTCTCCAGCCAGTCCCATACCTCCTGCCGGGCAGTAACGTACCATGATTTGTCTTTATCCAGTACACAAAGTTTGGCTGGGAACAACAGCATATATTTCAGATTTTCGACCCACAGCACTTTGACTTTTTACCATGAGGGTAAAGTCGGTAAGAAACAGATGGTTGTGTTTTCGTACTGTAGATCTCCCCGTGTTCGTGCGACCTGCAGGATGGCGTCCTGGTCGCAATAATTGAGGATTCTGGCAATAATAGTTCTGGTGGAGGGCCCAGGCTTGGGCATTGGTATGGGCTCTCGGTGCTCCCTTTTGACTGCGAAGAAGTTCGAAAGATGTTTGGTCTTCAGATGATGGACAATTAGGTCTTCCAGGAATAGATCCGTCGAGGACCCCTCCGGGACCCCCACCACCCTGATGTTTTTCCTGCGGGCCCTCCCTTCCTGGTCTTCTAACTTTGTAGCCATCAATTTATGTTGGTGGGAGAGTCATTGAACCCGATCCTACAATTTCCTGGTGGTGGACTAGAGGTCGTTAATATTAGTTATCTGGCGCAGCGACTTTTTCGGATGTCTTGTTCATGTCTGCCCTTAGGAGGTTCACCTCTATGGTGACTCTGTCCATTTTAGACTCTAGGGCTGTTCCCAGCTACTGGATAGGGCTCATTATGGCACCCAACAAGGGTTCTGTTGTCTCCTAACTTCCTTCCGTCCGTCGTCGTATCCTCCGGGCCCTGCCATCTGGAGGACTGTTTACTTGTCCATCATTTTTGTGTGGGCTGGGGCCACTCCCTTAGGGTGCAATATAGCTGTCCGGTGGGGGGAGGGGGGGGGGAGGTCGCCCTCCCTCCCCACACACTGATTCTGTCCCAAGTAGGCTTGAGTTACCACCTGCTCGGTGGGATACTGGATTTTGCGGGATGGAGCATGATGGGGGCCCCCCCCGCTCTATCACTGGGCTCCCCCGCCCATCAAATTTTCACAGTCTGGTCTTTGGTCCGGCTCCGGTGGTCCCACTCCCCGGGACAATGTTTTCAACCAATTTCACCACTCTACACAGGGTACCTGCGCCCTGCAGCGTGGCTGCTCTGCATGTGATGGGATCTAGTCCTGCTTAGTGTGCGAGGTGACACTGACACCTTTCTGTGGTTGTCTCCTATGTTATTTCAGTCCCCGGACCCTCCATGTTCTCGCCTGGGCCCAAACCAGTTCCCCACCACATATCTTCTGCCTCCGTCACCACAGAGGCTTCCTCACCTGTCCCAGCACACTCTTGGTCGCAGGAGTTGCTGTGTATTCCATGGGAAGGGCTCCTTCACGGCCTGTGTCGGGGACTGCAGCCTGGCCCCTCCCCTGTCGACCTGCTGCAGGGGAACCTCCTTCACCAATATGGATTGAAGCTCCCCCGGGATGCTCGATGGAAGCTGGGACTGAGCACCCCACTCCGTTGCCACGCTAGTTTGAGTTGGAGTTTCTGAGGCTCTGGGCCCGTTCCCCGTCCTACTAAACTGTCTCTGAAGCTACCGGCAGGCTCACGCAGTACGGCTCTCTGCCACGCCCCTCTCGAGCCACCGCAGTGAAGGTCTCTGCGCCGCCGGCTTCACAGGATCTCAGTGTCCAGGCTCGAATCCGCAACAGACTCCTGTATTGCAGGACACCCTGGTATGCCCTTAATTACAGGGATGGACGGATTAGTCTGGATTGTAGAAGGAGATGGTTCGGGTTGGTACAGAGAGATTATCCTATGCCGCTATCTTGGCTGGCACCTAGCCACGCCCCCCTTATTCATATATTGTTAATAATCTTCAGTTAAATATCCCCTAAGTTGTGGTCAGCTACACTGCCCTTCACGATAATTGTGGGGAGTAAAATTAATATTTTGCACCAGGTGTTACTACTGGAAGATCTTCAGCAACAAATTTACATTTACTTAATTCTTATTTTGGGGTAAAGATTGAGGTGCACTCCTTAATGCCCATTGAGCAGTTTTGCATACATGGAAAATTTCAGTATTTAGTATAACCTTGCTTTTTATGCAATGGAGGCATGGCTGATCTAAACTTTTCACAACCTCCTTCTGGAACGGTATTTATTGAGGAGTTGTGTACAACAATTTAAATGCTAATAGTTATGGTCTGTACAGTATCTCACATTGAAACATTGTAGAGTAGTATCTCCATTTTACTCCTAAATTGGTCTTCTGTTTCAGTCTGCATCATCCTCCAAAAGGAATCCTGGTACATTCCTCAACTAATGGATCTCATTTCCTCGACTTGTATTGAGATGAGACATTGACATTTAAGTGTAAAAGAAATGACAAAGAAATGTGACATTTAAGGATATTTACAGTTCAATGCTTTTTTCACACATGAAAAGAAGGCTTTGAACACTGCAACCGTATGCTTCTAAATTCAGCCCCTCATCATTCGGTTAGAGTATTCTCTAATAATCGGTTACTCTTGACTAGACGGGTCTGCTCATGGGTTATCTATATGTCCCCAAAAAATGTTTCAACACTCTTCCTACAAAAATCTGACTAAGGAAGTACATAGGAAGACATTACACTGAATGGGAAAACAACATTGTTTCATATCAAATTAGTATTAATTCAGTCACTTCATATAAATATTAGCATGTTATTAGGGTAGACAGGCCTACTCTGTATTCTAAACAAATGCATCAGGCAGTATCCCTAGACGATTTAAGCTTCAATTCCATCATCTGACACTAAATTCTTTTGTTGGGTACTTTGTGCTAGCCAAGCTAAATTGTAGGATTTCTTTATAGGTGCCCCTGAAACTCTTGGAAAAGTAATTTAAAATGTTTTACAACATTACGTGCCTCAATCTAGTTTAAAGTGTTACGCCTCACCTTTAAGTCCCTGAGAATAGAGGATGTCATTGTAGGACAGTTATGCATTTGTAGGTCCAAGATTTCAAAAAGCAAACATTCTGGAATGTATGTTTTCTGGGATGGTTGTCAGTGTTTGAAAGACTGGTCTTCTGGCACAGTGGGCTAATACGTTTACTTTCAGGGGCCTGTGTTCGACCTCATGGTCACATGTTCAAATCCCGGCGGGTCCACTCAGCCTTTCATCCATCTGAGGTCAATAAAAAAGTACCATTGAGTTTGGTAACAATAAACATCTGTTATTCGCCGCCAAGATACCCTTCCGGGTGAATGTGCGCTTTACAAATACATATGTTATGTTAAAGCAATTCTCAGTAGAGTTGGCTGTCCGTAATTACAACATTATTATCTGAGAAAAATCCCCAGAGCCCGGCTCTTTCAGTCAAATGAGCATGGCAAAATGTGTGCAGTGGGCCATCTAACCTATACTAATTACAGCCTTCAGATGTCTCAAATAAGTTTGAGCTATTCGCCATGACTATGAGCTTATCTAAGAAATGCCTTATTAATTGTACCCCTTTTACCACCCACTGGCATGGAAAGCTTACTTTCGAGACAGTTTTAAAAAAAACGTATTTTAGTTCAGCAAGTTTTGCTTCTTGGACACTTAAATGTGCTCATAGATTTGGCCACTCTAAGTCCTCTTGACTGCTATGACCTATAGATGATTGCTTTTGCCATACTTTGGGCTATATATGCGCAAAAAACATTTCAGTAAGCAATTTCGGAAAATTCACTGCTGATTTGGTTGGGCCAGTAGGGAGTTCTATTTGCCATTAATCCTCCCTCACCAATAGTTATGGAAAAAGACTGCAGATTTTACCTTATTTGTTTGCCTGGCAGTATCAAGATACATACCTAATTTGTGACTTTGGGCTAAAACTTCACTATTGGGTACTGCAAATCTCGCTTAACACTGCCCCCCCCCCTTCCCCAAGAGGTATGGGGGGCACACATTTGAATGAGAGGTTTGCTCGCAGCTAAGTTTAAAATCTTGAAACAAAAAAGCCAGCAACTTAATGCTTAAGTGCCAAAGAAGTTAAAAGTATTTGGTAAAAGATCATAACCAGAGAGAAGACTGTAAATGTGCACACTTGGCAATCAGAAACACGGAGTGTGAATTTTGGCTATCAAACATTAGTACCCCCATAACTTTTAGGAACTATTTGTTATTGTCTAAAGGACACACTACTGTGGAGGTCACTTGGTGCTGGTGCTATCCGTTCATCTGAGAGTGACTTCTACAGGTAGAGAATTCCATAAAATGAGTCCTTGTAACATCCCCACCTGGAGGGCTTGTGTTTCAGGACCCTCAAAGTGACAAGTTGGTAGCTAGGGGTTGATTATAATCTGAAAAAAGACTTGGGCTTGTTGTGTTAGGAATTTAAAAGTAATACATTCTATTGTATGGTCCCTGAGTCCCAGGAAGTCAAATGTGTTTTATGCACATGTGATGCAAGCTTCTACTGCTTTAAAGTTTTGCTGTCAAAGACTTTGGTAACCAACTGTGCTCTGTATTGCAGTTATTCAATCGCAAATTATTTACTACAATTTCTTTATTTTCCTGTAGAGGAGAGGGAATATAGGTTTTAAAGTGTGGAGCTGGAAGAACCAAGTCCTAGTTACTGTATTACCTTTACATCTAAGAGATGCCTCCTCATGAAATGCAACCCACAGGCCCATATGTACTGATGCATGTTCCCATGGACACATATGGGGTACAAACAAAAAACACAAAAAAAACTTTAATATGTTAGATCAATTTTTCCTGAATGTGCATACAAAGTTATCATCCAAAATGCAAGACTTCCTATTAACAATGTGTACATGAGGGGTAGTATGCAGCCAGATAGGCTGACATTATAATAGAGAAAAATGAGACTGTTTCTTTAAGAACCTGGGAGGCACCCCTTCCCACTATGTGTTGAACAGGCTATTGACTCCCAGAGCCATTTTAGTCTTCTGACTGAGAGAAGGATCTCCAAACACCTTTGAGGAATTCACACCTCCAAAATCTGCATTTTTCCTTTCTGGTAATATTTGTTACGGTTCAACTCAACATGTATTTAAATCTGCCTTCAAATGAACCAGTGTAGAGCTCATTCTGACAAGATCATTTTGTCCGGATACCCTCACTCTTCTCAGAGTGTCCCTTAAGTGAGAGGCACTAGGCAGTTAGTGATGTTAACAAGGTTTGTGTACTCTGCCTTCCCCCACTACATTGTGAAATTTGCAAAAGAATGTCAAAAAGCGCTTAAAAGTAAAAAGAAGGCATCAGGTTGAGAGGCATGCTTGTGATTTCGAAAGCAGAGGAAGAGAAGAAATAACAAGGCTACAAAGATCGGCCTTCAGCATGTTATGACAAGTCTGCCACCTCCCCACAAGGACTCCCATTGGAGGAGATTCAGGGAGAGAAAATCACTGGAAAACATTCCATCTATTGGGTAACTTTCCATCTATTGGGTAACCTTCCATCGACTCGTCAAATCCTCAATGACACTCAAGGTCCGTGTTGATAAAACCTTCATATCCATCAAAGCATCGACCATGATCAACGTCGGTACCACCGTGAATTACGAAATCTTCAGCAATTGCCAGCATTACTTTCTCCAACAGTGAAAGACCTATGCTCGACAGCAATGCTCACACCAACGCTGTTGAAACGAACAAAATGGTCTTTATCACCATTTTTTAGCTGTTCAGAGTCACTATATACTCAGACCTTTGCTGAATAAACATCCTCAGTCTTAACCAAAAAAGAGATGGAGAGAAGTTACTTCCACCCCTTTTCGTTATTCAAAAATGGTTACATCTCCTGACCTGGCTTCTTTACCTTATAAACTATTACAGCCAATCATACATTTTGAGCATATGGTTCAACCCTCATTCCGGCCTTTAGATCTTTCTTCTCTAAGGACATCAGCAAAACCAACTTCCATGTCTCCAGTTAGATAATTGAATCCTGCTTCTACACAGGACTCTACAAGGAACAAAATTAACTCTACTCACAGTATTCCTGCAACATTCATTAAATTCAGATTTTTGTTTTATTTTTATAATTTTTCATGGATGTGTCTCATCCATCTTACACACCTACATCATCTCCTTAGTCTCCAACAAGCGCATCGCCAGTAGACCACATCCTTTTAAGGCAGTTCTTGCAAGAGAAGCTGCTAAACTTAAAATAGTCCATTAGAGACTCCTCAACTGTTGGTCTCTGTTATGCTTGAAACTCTGAGGGCAACGCCAAAACCTCTCTTGCCTTCAGGCATTTTAAAAAATAGTGGAGGAAAAGATTTTAGCATTCTTTACAGTCAAGACAGCTACACCATTGGTACTAAAAAAGTACAGACCTCCCAAGCAAGATACGAATTTCCTAAAGGCAGAGAGCAAAACTCTAGTCACTCATTGTTACAGTAGTCTGAAGAAAACCTGCACCACTGGAAAGGGAAAGCATGAGGATAGATTCCACCTGCAAAAAGATGTGTAGCTCTGCATTTGCTTATTTTAAAAAAATGCCAGTGAAACAGTGCTACTCTGTAGATACCACTGAGAAATATGGTATGGCGTGCAGTTTTCTATTCTCAGATTTGCAAAAACAATAACAACAAGCTAAAATAAAGTGTCTTTATAAGACTAATGAAGGAAGGCTCCTTGGTCTCAAACCTAGTTATAACTACTGCAGTAGTCTCTGCAGACTTGGTAGATATGATACTCTACCGGGATATCGCTTTAAGACCTATTTATTGCTTTATCAGCTCTGAGTCCAAATGTGCAACAGAAAATAGCAAATCTGTCCTTTTCTGGTTCATCTCTACTTGGACAACACACTGAATAAGTGATGAATAATTAAGCAGAGGCATTAAAAGCTATCCGCTTACACAAACAAAAGATGTTCTTCGAGCAACAATACAGACCCATAAAAAGACAATACTACCTTGAGAGAGTTCAATCCCTGATATACTCAAATCAGTATCTCAACAATATTAAAAGCAGGGCAGAAGACAGAGTATAAGAAATACCAAAAACCTTAAACTACTCCTCCAAAAGCATTTCATTCCAGAGAAAGAACTGTCTTGAAATCTTCATTGAGGCTCCAATACCCTTCCTGCGCTTATCCACTCCTGTTGGAGGAGCGGAGATGTCTTATGTGGAAGAGTGGAAGGTAATCACAACAGACAAAAAGGGTCATAAACATCATATCAAATGGATACAGTATATTCTTCAAGGTAATTCTGCCTATCTCACCGGAGCCTTCAATAATTCTTCAACTTGAACAATAGAAAGGAGTCACGCTACTACTATCCGATCATGCAATAGAAAATGCCCCATTGATTCAACAAAACGAATGAGTAAAACCAGGATACTTCTTGGTACTTAATGTCAGGAACTGCAATTCAAATTGATTGTAGACCTACGGTTGGTCAACATTCGTCCTTTAAAAAAAATTTAGAAAACATTCAGCACACCAAATGTTTCCATACATAAAAAAAAAATGCATTTGGCTGTGCTCAGTAGATTTCCAAGACTCCTATTTTCACATTCTAGTCTCAATTCATCGTAGACAATTCCCAAGATTCATAGTGGCAGAAAATGATTACCACCGCACTGTCCTTCCATTCTAGGTAAAGTGAGCTCCCCTGAAATACATGGCAGTAGTTGCAGCCCATCAAATAAAAATATTTGTTTGCTTGCCCATATCTGGACGACTGACTTACAATGGCAAGTACTCAAATAAAAGAACAGTACTTTCCCAACTAAATTACTGCACATCTGCTAAAAGCTAGGCTGGGAGCCAAAATAGATACCAAAAACGAAAGTGTGTGCTCTTCGGAGGAGAGTATCTTCTTTTCTAGAAAAAGTCATCTTCTAAGAAGTACTTCCAAACCATCGGCTCACCAGATTGCATTACTCCGAGGATCCACGGTATCCTCCATATACGTAGCCCTGAATGTCTGCCTGTTCATGAGTGTCTCTCAGTCCAATGGTCCCAAAAGAGACAATTGGGAGGACAGTCTCCAACTACCATCTGCCTTTTTGAAAGAAGACTCCAAGGCTGATCATGGTAAGTTGCATTGTTGTCAGAATGGGAAGCCCATTTTGACCATCTGACAATTGAAGACCTTTGGAAACACAGTGAACGTTCTATTATCAGTTTTTTTTTTTTTTTAGAATTGGAAGCGGTGCATCTGGCCTTAAGCATTCATTCCTTCCGTAACATCGAAGAACATCAAGATTCATACGGACACCACCACCATGCTACTGTATCAACAAGCAAGGGGGAACAATGTCAAGACGGCCTTAACTGCTAGTACAATCGATGTGGCATTGGGGTCTAGCCAGAGGAATCACACTGACTGACATACACAATCTGCGAACTCTGAATCCGGAAGCAGATTTCCTCCGTAGACACCACAAGGAAGTGGCTAAAACATATTTTCAGGGAATGGGGCACACCATCACTAGACCCGTTAGCTACTGCAAAAAAAATAATGCTGAGGCTTTGTGTCCAGGGCTCCAAAATTCCAGTAGTTAAAGATTTTCTAGAGAGATTCACAGAATCCTGTCCACCAATAGACTATCTCCACCTTAGGAACCCAACTTAGTACTGACACCACTGGCAGACATTGCCTGAATCCATGGACTCCACATCATCTCTTTCGTAGACGACACCTAGCTCGGCCAATCCCTCACAGAAGATGCCAAAGCCACAATCGCAAATTTCCTAAACACCATGACCAACATCGCCACCTGGATGAAGATCAACTGCCTGAAGCTCAACTCTGATAAAACAGAGGTCCTCATGTTTGGGAACAAGTCCTCCCCCCTCACCCACCCCCCCTAACCGGACACCTGGTGGCCCACCACACTCTGCCCCGCGCCCACCCCCTGCGACCATCCACACATCCACGGAATAATCCTGGACACCCATCTGTCCATGAAGCAACAGATCAATACCGTGTCATCTGAACTGCTGTCCGCCACTCTCGTTTTGAAGTTTAAGCGTCCCTGCTCACGGACTGGTGCTTTAAACATCTTTTCTGGGTTAGCAGTTTCCTGGCGCACATTGCTCGTCGCACTCTGGTCGTGGGCGTCGGGGGGGGGGGGGGCTTGTCAGGCGTGCCGGCCCCCATTGGCCTAACAACGTATAAGGCGTGGCCGTGCAGGGGGCACGATCACCAGGGTTAGCTGCAGGTGAACTGAGAGCCAGGGCCAACTTTTCCTCAGTTAGTCGACTGACGTTGTGCGCGCCCGGCATCCTCTGCCTTCAGCATGCAGAGCTGTGCCGCAGCTGGGGGGTTCTTCTGCTGTCGCTCCCGCTCTCTAGGGGGCGGCAGGCTGCTCCTACCTCATGCTTCCTGGAGCCTGCAGAGCAGGAAGAGCAGCGGCAGCGTGCAGGAGCTGGGGTGCTCCCCCATACACAATGAGCGCCTCGTCCCTCGACACGATGACTTTTCAGAAAGGGCACATCTAACCCGGGGACAAAGAGGCGAGAGATACTGCGCACTTTGGCGCTCCCAGTCAGCACTGATGTCCTCAGAGGCACTTCTTGCTCTGCTGTGTGGTTCTCCTCTTAAAAGGGGGCATCATTATTTTACCCCTCCTTTAAAAAATAAAAGCTAGTTTACTGTACCCACCAGGGGCGTAACGCATGCCCCTGATGTGCAGAGGGAGCCATTACCGGGTGCCCAACCCTTCAAACGGGGGCACCTATTCACCCCAAGGCCAATGAATATCTCACATATGCGAGACTTGGCCCCCTTATTACATTCTGCGGGGGTGGGGCGTTATTTTAAGTTATGCCACTGGCACCCGCTTCCTGTACAGTTGGACAGTTATTGAAGAAAATATCACTTGTGAATGCAATTGACGGGTATATGGGAGCTGTGATAGCTTTCACGCAAAGCTTTCGCGGCCACGCTTGTTCCAAATCCTCTTGTGTGGTGCAATCCCCCCCCCCCCCCCCCCTAATTACACTGGAGGGCATCCGCCTCGATCGGTATGTACATTCGCTCACTGCATTTTGAGGCGATTATAAAATATTTTCCAGTGCTATTTTGCCTTTTGAGTTCATCACTGCTCTTCAGGACTGGCCTTGTGTCTGGGTGGTTACCCTGAATGCCTGTTGTAAAATGGCATCCTTCCCTGACTGAACTGCAGTCCACCAATCTCGCTTTGAAGTTTAAGTGTCCCTGCTCACGGACTGCTGCTTTAAACATCTTCTCTGGGTTAGCAGTTTCCTTGCCTTTTCTGCGAGATTTACAAACCTTTTATAGTACCTGAAACACGGGGGTCGTAAAAAAGGCCCTGTTGCAATCCCAACAGGAGTTAGAACAAACATTTGCAATGCAATAGGTCTCGCAATTACGTGAGTTTGAGCTATTGGCATTCTAAACGACCATGCCTTTTTTGTTTTGCTTATTAAAATATAAATAAAAGGCATTGTCACTTACAATGCCAATAGCCTAAACTCGCGTAAATGCGAGACCTATTGAATTGCAAATGCTTGTTTGATTTGTGTACACGAGCGCTCTTTGTGACTGAGCAAGGGGTCACCTGTGCGGCTGAAAAGTGAAAAAGAGAGTGCCATATCAGATCCCCCGAGCCGGTCTCTCTCCGCATCTGCTCATTATCCAATTCGTGGCAGGCGCCAGGATCCCAGCTTTACTTGAAGGCCGATGCGGCCGTTCTCTCCTCCGTTCTAAATTTATCCTCTTTGTCCTGTTACCTTTAGCCCCTCCCTCCCAATGCTGTCTGCTTCCCTCAAACCCCGTTTCATGGAATCTACGCAATGACACCTGTGGATGCAAGTATACTCTAAACAAAATTCCATATGCCATATCTGCCCTAACACCCGATCCTTGTATTTTACTGGCTACAATCTCCTGTGTTGCGATTTACATTTCTTTGTGTTAGGCTTGCATTCAGTGAACCTTAAGCCACACCCCTCCTTATGAGCTGCCTGTTGAACCAGAGGTGTGTGACAGGCATGCTGCAAGGAAACTAGCATGGCAGCACTAGGCAGCAAGAGGTGAGAAAGTGCAGGCACGAGCTGATGAGTGACGTGAGGTCCATGAGGAAACATGCAGGAGGAGAAAGCTACATAGTTATATCAATATGGCTAGACGCAGGGCTTTAAGTGGGATGAAAAAACTGAGGCGGTCTCTCAAAGGGGCTGGCCAATATAATTAAGGGCATGGCTTAAAAACACATATGCTAAAAATCTGTGCTTAACATAGTGTGCCGTCCGACTTGTATTTGGTGTTTCTGACATTACATCCAGATCTGATACAAGTAACATCCTACCTACAACAAGTCACAACTATTGGCTTTGTCGATGGTTGTTAGTTGCATAGGATAAATAAGCAGCAACTATGGCTTGTATATAATATTGAAAAAGCTTCCACTTACAGCCCTGGTGACACCACGACCATGTTGCTGCTCCTGGGTCTCAAAAAGGAAAGGGAAATCCAGAGAGAAAATGAATTACTCTCTCTTCAAAGGATTTCCCTTCCCCTAACGCTTAGCTAGCATATAACTTCTCAACAGGTGAGAAGTGAGCAGTGTGAGCACGCGCACGTTGATGTGCCTGCTGTCACTGCAGTCCGGAAACCAGGGCAAACATTAAGATGGGAAAAAAAAATTAAAAGTAACATGGCTGTTCGCTGTGTGCACCTTCATGATTTAACCCCTTCAGCGCTCATGACGGAGCCACTCCGTCATGAGCCACAGTTGCGCTGTGCTCATGACGGAGTGGTTCCGTCATGCTGCGGCCGTTGGCCGCCGCTCCTCCCACGCTGCGCTGATTCCCCGCCTGTGCGGGCGATTAGCGCAGTGGGCGGAGTCATGACGGAACCACTCCATCATGAGCACAGCTCAACCGTGGCTCATGACGGAGTGGCTCCGTCATGAGCACAGCACCACCGCGCTGCCCCCAAGCCCCCGAATTCCGCCGCAGCGAAGGGGTTAATAGGGGCAAAACATTAGTGCAGTTCGGGGGGAAAATCTTTGAAGAAAGCGTTGTGCTTATGAAAGAGAAGGGGCTCTACTGCTGCCATGCCCTCAGAGAATGGTCCCAACATGCGTTGGTGCAAAATCTGCAAACATGTTGCAAATTAATTTACGGCGCTTTTGCACCAGTGCACATCCTGTTATGTAATCTGTCCCAGGTTGCCACTTGCGTTCAGTAATGTGCTACCTTTGTTCCGTCATCTGCTCGGGCAGTCTCCCCTGCTGTAATCTGCCCGGACTGCCCTGTCTGCCCCTAGACCCCTGTGTGAAGCGTGTCCGAATGAAGAGCAGATAATGTCTGCCCGGGGCTCGCACCATTTCTCTTCATGAAAAGGGGGGTTTGTGGTTGTGTCGGCAGCGTAAGGTTATACATTCAAATAATTTTTTCGCAGTCTGGTCTCTTCGTTTTTTATTATTTCTTTCCCTACCATGAACTGAGGTCTTTTTAACCAATTTCATGGAAAGTACTCAAGTTCCATTTTCCTGTTTCGAGTGAGCATTTCCCTTCTGGGTTAGAGAAACCAAATCCTGCCCTGCACCGGTGGAACATTGTACCCTCGTAGTATTTCTGCAAGTATTGCATTTAAGTGTCCGTGCATACCCGCGTGACGTAATTTATTTTTATCTACCTCTTGTATAATTATGGGCTCCATAAAGTGGATACCATTAGTTATGTTTACACATGCAGTCCTGGAGGCTAGAGAGACGCGGCGAGACGACGTACGCGTGCACATCGCCAGTCCAGGTGCGCACATGTCCTGTCCCCCTTCGGCAAGAAACCGACAACAATAGATCTCGCCAAGACGAGTAGCGCGCATGCGCTGCATCGCAAGGCGAAACCTAAACAGCTCTGTGGGCAGACTGTGCCATGCAGCAGCCTGTCTCCACACCCAGCCCCTGATGTTAGTGAAATTCTTTACCTAACAAGGCGAGCATTTCGAGCCTGCTTGTAACAAATGTCGTGTTACGTCCAAAACTGCCTGCACAAATGCAGATAACCTTTTTACCGCACATAGCACCGTCCTTCCTGACGCAGAAGTGCACGATGTTAAATAAGACCAAGACATACCAGGGAAGAAGTGTTCAGACTAAAGTGTATGGTGATGTCAAAGGCTCGTAACATGACTGGCTTCAGCCTCTGCTGTAGCTGTTGGATGACTCCCAGCATCAGCTGAAGAAGAAGAAGCCACTTACACATGTGTGAGTTGAGCAATCTTCTCGTTTTGGTCATATTTCGAGGCGAGGTCACTCTCATGCTCTACTAAGTTACAACCACCTCCTGTGTCCTGCGAGAACACACTTTAGGTGTAATGTAGTTCAGTGGGCGGATTCAGAAGTCACTAAAACAATTCTGTGCGGTTTCTTCCTTTTCGGCCTCTTCTCGTTTTTCAATCAATTGTTGCTATGTCTCACTCTCTCTTTTATTCACACCTTCCCCTCTCTTTTTATTTCTCATTCCCCCGTCTGTCTCTCTTCTCTTTCTCGCTCAACTATTCTCTGTCCTCTCCCCTGTTCTTACCACTCTTGCTCCATGCCTGCCTCGCTCTCTTCTCTCTCTTCAATTTATATTGCTGTCTTTCCTTTGCCATTCATTCTAAGTCACATACAGGTATCAGTACCTAATTAGAGAGCCGGCATTTCAAGGCAAGTGACATCTGTATATCAAACTATTCTGTGTTTTCAGTCCGTATTGTGGTGATGTTTACTACTTTCTCTCAGTTTTTATATAGCCTGAACTCAACCGGAAGGATTTGGAGCGTTTTACAAGATCAACACTTATATTATACAAAGGCACGTTAACTTTGCTTTAGGCGCGGTGAGTTTAAGTAACTTGCCCAGGATCACAGGGTATTAAACCAACGTCGGGACTCCAACCCGGTTCCAAAAGCGGTAGCTGTAGCCCTTAAGGCATATATCATCCCCACCCTTTTCCTGTGTAAATACCAGCAGAACGTGTAGATTATTAACTTGGAACATCGCAGGGTTATCGGCCAAAGTAAGAGACCCACAATGGATAACCTGTATCGATGAATACACAATAATTTGCCTCCAGGAAACATGGGCAACTGAGGAGATGCATATAAATGGTTTTCAAACTTTTGCCACCCCTGCGAGTATTAGTAAACACGGTCGCAACAAAGGAGGCCTATGTATATATGTCTCCAACGCGGCAGGGGTCACCAACGTGAAGTTTATAGATGGCAGCAAATTCTACCAGATCCTGACAGTAAATCTAGGTGGGCAAAAGGACGTAGCCTCAATAAGCTTTTATAACAACATCCCCAAAACATTGACGACAAATGTCCTCACTAACTTATGTAAAACTTTGAAAACCCTTGAGGAAAAAATGTTGGACATGTTCATCGTCTGGGTGGGAGATTTCAATAGTCCTTTGTGTCAACTCAGTGATCAGGGCATATGTGGCCTGGGTAAGGATAATGAAAATACACCCTCACACTTTTCGCCTACAAGCCTAGGTGAACTGTTAAATGACATAATCTTTCAATTTGACCTGGGCTATGCTAATGAATTGTGCCCACCTCCCATGTTGTTCCAAACAACCTTTAATGGGAGGGGATGTAACTCTATTATTGATTTTGCCCTGATTTCTAAGAGATACTCTTGCAATGTACTCACTTGTTAGACTCTTGATATCTTAATGAGTGATCATTACCCAATACGCCTAGATCTCGCAACAAGAGGGCTGGCGAGTAGAACCAATAGGAATTTATTCTATAACTCTGACATCCATCTCGCCAGCACAAATGGGTATACTCTAAATTGGTCAAAAGTGGATCCTGTGGTATTGCTCCAATGCCTGATTAATAACACCACAGAGGAAATAGAGATATGTCTCTCACAGGATAGGGATGACAAAGAAATGTTTATGGCCTTCCTTAAGATATCAGCTGAGGCCCGGAAACTACTAATGCGAGAAAAACGACACGACCAGCAATCCACACAGGGCTGGTTTGATAAACAATGCACGAAGGCCCATACCCATTTAAAAAACGCCCTGCATAACGAACCTAGGTGTAAGGAAAGAATAAGGCAGGCTAGAACCTCGTATCGATTAGCATAAAAAAATCGCAGGGCACAACTAAACAGGGAAGCATGGGAGGCTCTACACAAGGCCTGAATAAAGAAAGATAACACTGGGATTTGGAGAGCGGTTAATGCCCCTTTTTTTTAATAATAACAGAGAGACTGACACTATAGATATGGCTATAAGTGGAGACAAGTGAGTAGAATATTTCTCAGGTCTCTATACCGATGAGACCCCAGATGATATATCAGTCACATTAGTGTCAGGGCCAGAACATTTAACTGATCATGGACCATTCCCCATAGAGATTGATATTTCCCTTGAGGAGGTAACTAGAGCTATAAATGAGTGCCTCAAGGAAAGCTCCAGGGCCGGATGGCATACCGGTGGATGCCTATAAATCTAATCTAGGGCTATGGGCCCCACTTTTAACAAATGTATTAATCAGTTGTAACCGCCACAGGCTGATTCCCACATGGGACGATGCTATTGTGATACCCATATTTAAAAAGGGGAACAGACACAAACCTAGTTGTTACTGCCCGATTTCCCTATTGGATGCTTTTATGAAAATAACGTGAAGGGTCATTTTAAATAAGCTCCAAACATGGGCGGAAGAGATAGGAGTTTTATCAACCTTTCAATATGGCTTTCGCTCAGCCTTATTTTCAAAAAAGGAGGTTTGCCCTAATACTCCACTTGCATCTGGGCTAGAAAGACCAAAAGAAAAAAATGATAATGGAGTGGAATCGATATAACAATACTTATTTGTATAGGTAATGGAAACCCAAATTATTCCATCAAAGAGAAATTATTCTCTGAAAAAACAATTATATTAATTGAAAAAACACTCTCGTTCGGTGTGGGTCCAATGTATATCGTTAAACATCCAATTTTTTATATATGAATCTTTATATCTATATACACATTTTCAAAAAATTGCTTTCTATTTACATAGTGTTAAACATGACATAAAAGAGTGTATGTAACGCCCTGAACGTCTCAGGATCGTTTAACAGACACGATAATGAGAACGCAACCACTTGTGAAGGTTTAGTTATTTTAATGAAGGCAAAAATAATACAAGGAATAAACAAAGGTTATAGTCACTGGAATCCTCCAGGCTAAGTACGTTACCAGCCCACAGCACGGATGGTCCTAACCGTCCTCTGCATATACGCCGATCCCGGCGTATGCCAACAGAGGGCAGAAATGAAATGGCCGACAATGCCAATCGGTAGGCTGTGAGGGGCACGAAGAGTGTTGGGGAGAATCGAGGGGTGAGGGAAACACCCAGCCGGGGTCTCTACCTGAAGGGAGCAGCCGCTCAACCTCTTCCTCAGACTGCACCGGGACGCGGAGTCACCTCCTGGTGATGCGTCACCGATACCCCAATCACAAGCAAAGAAGACTGAACCGAGAGCAGCCGCTCGATCGATCCTGTGGACTTCCGAGTCTGTAACGCGGCAAACACCTCCTGGTGTGCGTTACAGCTGGCAGTCCCTGTATCTCTGGTCGGGCTGGGAGTTACGACTCCAACCAGCAAAAGCGCCACTGCGCTTTGACTCAGCCGAGTCAAAAAGCGAAGCTCAATGGTTATCCGGTAGAGCTTCCGGGTCCTTCACAGGTGACGATGGGGCAAGACACGGCCCAGGGAGTAACGACTCGACCTACCTCCGTTCTTGCCTTACTGGAGCACCACTCCGGAACACTGCTCTTCACTAAGCAGGTACGTCGGTGTAAACACAATATCCGACAGCGTTGTACCTCCCGGTTCCTCCCTTTATAGGGCGTGTTTTCCTTGAGTTATGTAACAGCTCTCCTGTTTACATAAGGGCGTGTTTGCCTTGAGTTATGTAACAGCTCTCCTGTTTACATAAGGGCGTGTTTTCCTTGAGTTATGTAACAGCTCTCCTGTTTACATAAGGGCGTGTTTGCCTTGAGTTATGTAAGAGCTCTCCTGTTTACATAAGGGCGTGTTTTCCTTGAGTTATGTAACAGCTCTCCTGTTTACATAACCTCTCAACCGCTAAGCATCCTGGGAGATGTAGTCCGTTTTCGCTGGTTACCGTTTTCCTCCCCTCGCATGACAGGAATTCTTGACAGTGTACATACAAAAAATTATATGCATACGAAAAATTACATATACATAATGCAACAATATGTCTGGAAACCAACACAAGGAACAGAATCCCTATAGCCCTAGTATTGAATGTGCTGCGAAAAAAGATTATAAACACCAAAATTACAGTTCGCAGTTCACATAAATTAAGATCGCCTTTAAATCAACAACTCTTAGGGTATTTGTCGTTAGACCCTACTATTTCCTAGAGTTGCAATATATTCTCTATACATAAATTCAATTTAGGCAGGGCTTCCTTCTGTAGCGAGTCGACGTATTTCAGCCCATCTAATTAGGGCCTCATCAGGACTGGGGGCCAAAGGAAACCTAGGACACAAGTAAGTGCGTGTTCACATCTATATATATTGAACTTTCTAAAGTTTGTTTTATTAAGTATTTGTTAAAAATCTGATATAACCAAGGAATTTGCCTTTTAAAAACTATTAAAAATAGCTGATTAATTATGTTTCGAGCAGGTCCCATTCCAGGTATGCGTATTTGTATTTTAATCTGTACTCTGGTTTTCTACATAGGGCAGCTAGGCCTGCCACAGTGTAAATAGCTTTTTGGTGCTGGTCACTAAGATGCCATGTTAATGTTACATTTCTACATGTACTACTTTAAAACACCATGCACCCTGTCTTCTGGGCTAGAAGGCTTACATAATTGTGACCGTTTAATATTTTAAATGGAAGATTTTCTCCAATCATAAACTGTCATTTTGACAGATTGCCCTGTTATTTTTGTTATGTTATTTTAATTTATTACGTGCTCAAATCGCCCCTGGAGCAGTATCTTGGCACAGGACCAAGACATACGAACAGGCTGAGAGTGAACTTAAAATAGGTAGGTCTTATTCGCTTTTCTGAAGTGGGAGTGATTTTCACAGAAGCGTAATTGCGTAGGCAGATTATTCCAGAGATGAGGGGTAAGTAAGTAGAAAGATCTACAGTCTGCTCTAGCCTTCTTAAACCTAGGGACTTTTTTTATTTTATTTTATTTATTTATTTATTTTTTAAGAAGAAACCTTTATTACACATTAAAGAAATACAAACAAGGGCCTACAACCACAAGGGCCGGCCGCTAGAAAGCTCGGGAGCCAGCAAGGCAACTCCACACATTCAAATGAGCCAGAAGCAAAAGCTCCCGAAAGTTCGAAAGCACATATAACAGGCCGCGGCCATAGTCCAAGGGCGGTCAAAAAGGACGGTTTCATATTTTCTAAAAAAAGGGAAAAAAAAAAACAACAATAACACACAAACAAGGCAATGAGAGTCCGAAATAGCAGCGTGCGCTCCCCAGGACGGGGGAAGATCCACATTATCTAGAATAACTCCTGACAGGAGGTGGTAGTGGGGGGCGGCGGAGAAGAGGACAAAGCATGCACAATTACGTAGAAAACCTAGGGACTTTGAGCAAGGCCTGATCACTTGATCTTAGAAGTCTCAAATGAGTTTAGTCCTCCAATGAGAGCAAAGTTGTGACATTTTAAAGACCGTGACAGCAATGTGCCGTATTTTTAATTTGTAAGCACTGACGAAGGCATAAATCGCCGAAACGAGTTTGCTTGAATTAAAAGAAAACCAAGTTGACCCTGTGAGTGCTCTGCTAATTTCTGGAGATGTTAGTTTCGTGAGCCTACCCTCACATGAGCAGATGCATCCGCTGGGAGTTCAGAACTTTATGGTGGGACTTGACTTTGGATATGTATGCATATGTGTGTGTGTGTGTGTGTGTGTGTGTGTGTGTGTGTGTGTATATAATATATATATATATATATATGTGTGTGTGTATGTGTATGTGTGTGTGTGTATATATATATATATATATATATATATGTGTGTGTGTATATATGTGTATGTATATATGTGTGTATATGTGTATGCATATATGTGTGTGTATGTGTATATATATATATTAGTTCAGTTGCATCCCTGGCAGGGCAGCCTCCTCGTAGCCCCCGCGCAACAACACAAACACGGACCACCTTCTGTAGTGCAAAGAGTTTTATTTGCTCAACTGCTCGATGTCATCATAACGTTTCGGCTCTCCCTGAGCCTTGATCACATGACAACAAATGAAAATACATCACTTCCTTAACCCCTTCGCTGCCGCGGACATTCCGCTGCAGCGCTGGGGGGGCCAGGGGGGCAGCGCGGTGGGCCTGTGCTCATGACGGAGCCGCTCCGTCATGAGCCACAGTGGAGCTGTGCTCATGACGGAACGGTTCCGTCATGACTCCGCCCATTTGCGTTGTCCCCTCGCACAGGCGGGGAAACAGCGCCGCGCAGGCGGAGCGGCCGCCAACAGGATTGTCATGACGGAACCGTTCCGTCATGAGCACACGCCAACCGTGGCTCATGACGGAACGGTTCCGTCATGAGCAGGGAAGGGGTTAAATAGGAAGAACCTTGTATAGCACGTGATATCATTGGGGTATGAAAAAGGAAGACAGACTTAGGTTTGGTGTGTTAATATAGACCAAACAACATTTGCATTCTGATTTTTATAATAAATACCAAAACATGTTTACTGATTGGATAAATGTCCGTTTCTTATATACATTGGTATAAGATCAAATACCGGGATGAATCCCCCATAATCCTCCAAATAAACTTCCTAAGACCTTCATTTAATACCCATTTAACTGCAGCTCCCTGCAGTTGTGCTCAAGTATGAGGTAGTAAGCTGAGTGCAAAATTTATGCTAATAAATTAACATAAAATTCAATAATTTAACACTCAAATATAATGCATTAAAAATAGTTATACATGACAACCTAAAAAACAATTAAAATACGTTTGTAAACATTAGCAATTTTGTAAAAAACAACTCTGTGCAATGAAAGTGCTAGTGGGGAAAGATGGCCATAGCTGATCCCAGCTGCCAAAATATTATTGTTTAACCTTTGACCTGACTTCCCAGTCTGTGATACAGAATGAAATACTCATGAGCAGTCCAGATTACTATTCATAGTGATGGAAACATCTGTCATCCTGGGCTTACAGTATTTAAAGAAATCAAAGAAATTAAATTAAATTAAATTCAATGAAAGAATTTGGGCGAGTGCATTTCATGTGTTGGTTAAGTATAGTTCAACATATCATCAACCCAAGAACACCTACGTTGGTGCTGTGGTATGTGTTCCTTCGCAATCTTTTTGATACGATGCTGGCATAATTTATCCCAAAGATTGGTGACTTATTTATTCTTTTAAAACAATAAATAAGTTACAAAAAGGTAAAAATAATTTCCCACTTTAAAATGACCTCTTAATAAAAACCACAGACGGATTATTATAGTCCCAATCCTTGGGCCAGACTTCATTCGCATTGCTACTAATGATTGCACTCTGTTAGTTCCAATAAATACATAAATATATAAATAAATAAATATATATCCTGAGAAGGGTTTAATGTAAAATAGTGTGCAAATCTTCAGTGACATTAAGACCACTGGGGGATTTCGAGTTCAGCTGGAGTATATATCTAGTTTCCATCTGTCTTAACCTAGCTTCACGATTTCCCCCACGTCTACTTGGTGGCACCGAGTCAATGACAAAAAAAGTTAGGTCCTTGTTATTGCTACGATGTACCTCCTTAAAATGTCGTGCCACAGGGTAGGTATTGTCCTGATTTGTGATAGCCCTCAGGTGCTGGAGGATACGTTTATGTACCTCCAGCATGGTACTACCTACATACCTGAGTGCACATGTGCATTGAAGCACATATATGGCGTATTCAGTTTTGCAAGTTAAAACCTTCTCTATGTTGTATTTTTTGTCACTGAACCCATCTTTAAAATACTTGGTGTTGACCCCATGTGTGCAAGCTTTGCACGTTTTACATCTAAAAAAAACCTCCATTGGATTGGAGCCAACCAGTTTTTTCCATCACCTCCGGATTGGTATCAACAATATGATCTTTTAAGGAGGATGCCCGACTGAAAGTTATAGTAGCTCTACGGGGTAAAGTTGGACCTAAAACAGGATCACTTAGCAAAATAGACCAATTGCGATTAAATATGCGATATAAATCAGCGTGTTGTTTACTGTATCCTGTTATGATCCTAAAAACATTTTGAGGTTCAGATTCGGATTGGCTAGAAGACTGAATGACCCTAGTGGTGTCATATTTGTTGAGTAGCTATTGTCTAGATTTCTTTAGAGATCTGCCAATGGCCCCCTCAATAGTTTTAATGGAGTAACCCCGTTGCAAGAATCTAAATTTACTGGATTCTTGGGCCGCTTTCAACTCAATTTGGTTACTGCAGACCCTTCGAATTCGAAGCATCTCACCATAAGGTATGCTCATGATGAGATGTTGGGGGTGTGCGCTAGTAGCGTGCAGGATAGTATTGCCAGCTGTTTTCTTTCTGAAAAGTTTAGTTTCAATGGTCCCATTGTGGATGTATACTTCAGTATCCAAAAATGTAACATTGGTCTGACTAAGATTCACCGTGAAATTAAGATTGTAATCATTGGTATTGATTAGACCCACAAAATTGACAGCAGCTTCCCTAGTGCCGTCCCATACCACAAACAAATCATCGATCTATCGATACCAAGCTACAACATTAGAGTCCATTATAGCCTTATGTTCCATTCTGAGGACCAGCTCCTCCCAAGCCCCCATGTGCAAACATGCATAGCTTGGAGAGAAGCTGGCCCCCATAGCTACTCCTTGGAGCTGTCGATATACCAAATTATTGAACATGAAAATGTTGTTGTGAAGACAAATTTTCAACATTTCTAAAAGCATTTTGGTATGGTCAGAAAAGTCATTGTCCCTTTTTGATAAATAAAAGTTAACCGCTGCCAGGCCATCCTTGTGTATTATACTAGTGTATAGGGACGACACATCAAGTGCTAACATCCAATAACCTGTTTTCCATTCAATTTTTTGGAGTTTCAATAGAAAATCACCCGTATCTTGAACGTATGAATCAAGTGATTTAACATAGCCCTGTAA
The DNA here is from genome assembly GCF_964204655.1 of Triturus cristatus. NCBI lineage: Eukaryota > Metazoa > Chordata > Amphibia > Caudata > Salamandridae > Triturus > Triturus cristatus. The sequence continues at coordinate 367,058,296 of NC_140585.1, forward strand.
AAAATAGTCAATATATACAGAGGTTTTTTCCAAAAGGCCTCCCCTGGCTGATATAATTGGCCTTCCAGGGGGATTGATCATGTCCTTATGCACTTTTGGAATGAAGTAGATGAACGGAACTCTAGGGAAATCAGTTTTCAAGTATGCATATTCATCATTAGATAAAAGAAGTTTGTTCTTCCATTTCAACAAATTTTTGAGATATTCCACTTGTAAGGTCTTCAAATTGGAATATTGCATCGTTCATAATGTTGTCGGTTGTTCAACTGTGAATATGCTTCTTTGTCATATAGGGCTCTGGGCATCAGCACGATATTTCCTCCCTTATCACTGCCCCTTATAACCATTTTTTTGTCATTTTTCAATTTTTTGATGAGAGCATAATATCTCGCTTGCTTGGCATTAAAGGGATTTTTCTTGTTGCTAGTTCGTTTGTGCAGTTCTTTGATCTGGGTTGTAACAATCTCATTGTATATATCAATTGAATCTCGTAGAAGTATTGGGACAAAAGTGGAGATTGGTTTGAATGGTGTTAAAGGAGAGATCTGTTGCTTGGCCGTCTGCTGTCCAATTATATTACTTCCTTGTGTCTGTACGGCAATCTGTGTGTTTGCTTCCTCATTGTGCCATAATTCCGCGATTTCATTGGGTATTTGTGATACCGAAATGCGTCCTGTATCAAGTGTGACATCAGTATCAGATGTTACCGTGTTGGTTTTTCTCAGAACATGAAATTTGCGAAGTTTTAGTTTACGTATGGCTTTGTAGGTATCAAATCTTGTATTGATATAGTTGAAACTGGAGTGAGCCGCAAAGGAAAGGCCAAGTTTCAAGATCTGTTCTTCTTCCTGAGTAAGGACAGTATTTGTTAAGTTTATGATGGTGGTGTCATCTACTGTGGCTGATTTTTCGCTCTCCACTGGCCTCTGCCTCTCCTTCTGTAATAGGTGCCGCCTCCGCGCCCTGTACCTCTGCCTGCGTTTGTAATTGGCAAGTTTCCTTCTTGCTGCTTTGGAGTGCGGGGACGTAAGGACTGCATCCTCTCCTGGCATAAAAAATGCATTTCTTCCCCTGGATGTGGCTTGGCTGAAGTGCCCACAGTTTCGGATCGTTGTTCCGTCTCTGATTCGTTACTACTGGTGTAAGCACTGATATCAGATCCCGTTGACTCACTCTGTTCTCTGTTGCTGGCCATGATTTTTGCAGTATTAGGGCCTCTGGTTTTCGGGCCTCTAAATGCATCGTACTTCCTGGAGAAGGTGAAGATTTGGCCTAACTCGTAGTCATTACGGTCTCTCTGAAATTTGTACGCTTTCCTGTCCATTATCTTAGTTTGTTCTTTTCTCAATCTCTCCTTCATTTCATCCATTAACTTTCTTTTTTCCTCATTGTCCTCCATGGATTGTAATTCATCCTGGATTACAGAAATATCTTTTAATAGCTGTGCCCTGTCAATGTCTGCATATTTGACAAGGATTTGAACCAGACGACGAGATGCCTCTAGACTACTATCCGCCCACTCCTTCATCATTTCCGGGTTAGGGCTCTCGTAGTTCGGCGCCATTAAGATTCGTAATCCCCTAGGGATCCGGTTAACGTCTAGGTAACTTTGTAACGATTTAGCTTCCCACCACTTGCTTTGTTCGTTGCGTAGCTTTTTTTCAAGCATTCTTATTTTCTCTTTTACTGTGTTGTTCAGAGTTGCAGGTTCGCCGCTCGTCTTGTCCCGTGTACTCGTTGTGGCTTGGGGACCGTCTGCGAACATTTTTAATGCTGCTTCCTCCCGTTCCATCATGTTGTCGGCCGACATCATACTGCTATGCAATAGCGTGTTGTAGCTTAAAAGTATCTTTAGTCAAGGGACACTTGGTTGGTTTGTCTGCTTTTCCCAACCGTTGTTCCCCGACTGCACTTGTACTCTCCTCCCCCGTGATTCGGAAAGCTGCGGGAAGAAAGCGCGGTTACTGAGAGTAATTACCTCCGGTTTTGCCTGTCCTCCGACTCTGCTCCGCCCAAGGGTTGCTCCTACGTAACCACCGCTCGCCGCTGGCTGCTCCGTTGACAATGAGGGGACAAACGCCTTTCCTCTTCCGAGGTATCCAAAAGAAATTCCCAGATGAACCGGGAAAACGGCTCCGTAAGTGGCGTTGTCCAAAATGGAGAGGGTCCTGTGTGCTGGCCGTACGTTGCCACTCGACCAAAATATATTAGTTCAGTTGCATCCCTGGCAGGGCAGCCTCCTCGTAGCCCCCGCGCAACAACACAAACACGGACCACCTTCTGTAGTGCAAAGAGTTTTATTTGCTCAACTGCTCGATGTCGTCATAACGTTTCGGCTCTCCCTGAGCCTTGATCACATGACGACAAATGAAAATACATCACTTCCTTAAATAGGAAGAACCTTGTATAGCACGTGATATCATTGGGGTATGAAAAAGGAAGACAGACTTAGGTTTGGTGTGTTAATATAGACCAAACAACATTTGCATTCTGATTTTTATAATAAATACCAAAACATGTTTACTGATTGGATAAATATCCGCAAAAATGTCCGTTTCTTATATACATTGGTATAAGATATATATATATATTCACTTAAAAAACCATAGGCTTCACACGTTATAGTTAGCTGGACATTTCACTCGTGAAAAACCATTGAAATTCCCCCGTTATAGTTAGTGCAGGCAACTATAACTCGCGCGACCGCAATCCTCTGCTGATGACGTCAGATATTACATCACTGTATTTAGACACTTATTTACCCATGTCTTCTTCCATTAATCTTTAGCTATACATATATTACAAATATTTATTTTTCAGAAAGACACACATGTTATCAGTGATGTAATATCTGACGTCATCAGCAGAGGATTGCGGTCGCGTGAGTTTCAGACAGCCATTTTGAAAACCATAGATACTCCAATACCAATAACTACATACCAACCACTTAACTCTTAGGTCTACATACACCTCCACTCACTCACCTGTAGAGTCACTCATACTTACAGTCACTCCGTACAAGACTATTATATGCATTTATGCACCTATATAGACACTCATACACCGCCAATCATCCATTGAGGTACTGGCACACCTAGTCAGACGTGCAAGTAATTAAACACAGTCCAATTTACTCACCTATACAGTTAAACACACTCAAGTTCACTTACTCATAAAAATAGTACCACATTCTTGCGCTCTTATACAATCATTGATACAAGCACACACTCATCCATACAGCCACTCTCACAATCCCACACTCTCACATATACCCACTTATATACTCTTACACACATTTATACTGCCTTTCACATATGTAGTTAGTCACACATGTACCACTGAGATATACATTCAATCCCTAACATACCCATACTTACACTCACTCAACCATACAGTCCATCACAGATGCACTCTTAAAACCATGCACCCATAGAATCACCCACACACACATCTATGCATAGTCACACACACCCTACCCACACAAACACTCAGGCACCCATACAGATACTCAGACAACCAATCAATAACCCATATATACATTCGTATAGCTATTCACAAAACCATGCTGCCACTTATACACCTACACACAGACACATACAGACATTCACACAGTTTAGTCACTAGTCTGCAGTAAGATACGTTTAATGACTCACTTATAGAGTCAGTTACGCACCTAGAAAATCATCCATTCACACACTTGTACACCCACTCATTCTTCAACAGACCTTTCCCTATATATATATATTAAAGATACTAAATCTGTACAGAAACACCTACTCACTGGATGATGTCATCAGTGATGTCATCAGTGATGTCACTGACCATGTCATGAGTGATGTAATATGTGACGTCATCAGCAGTGCATTGCGGGGGCGCGAGTTATAGTTAGCTGAACTAACTATAACGGGGGACTTTCTAGGGTTTTGTTCGAGGGAAATGTCCAGCTAACTATAACGCCCCTAAAACCTATGGTTTTTTCAGTGAATTTCAAAGGTTTTTAAATGCCAATTCCTAACTATTACGTGCATGAAACCTATAGTTTTTTCAGTGAATTTCAAAGGTCTTGTAAATACTAATTCCTATCTATAACTTATCTCTAAAGATATCATGTTTAATGATTTTCATTGGATTTCTATATTTTTCAATTTCAGTGTCAATTTCATTGTTTTTTAGAAATACTATTTTATCACCATTTGTTTAACTTGTATTTTCAATTAATTCTTTTAAAAATTAAAAAAATGTTTTTTTTTATTGGGTTTAAAAAAAATATTTTTTATATTTTTAAAACTGTTTTTAAACTATATTTTCAAAACTTTATGCTTTATTTTTTTTCCCCAGTTTTTGGGGATTTGCGCTCCCTACGCGCACCGTTCTCGATCCCTGTGCGCGGTTCCCATGTGACCTGCAAAAAAAGAGATTTGATTGGTTCATTACACTTCCTATTCTAACTATTGAAAGACCCCACCCATTTCAAACTTTCTTCTTTGAGCTTCTTTGGAGGAACATCTCACACCTTAGAACTAGAAGAAACTTTTTGGGGAAGATTTCCACAGCTGCAATTTTTCTGAAGACAATCGCTTCTGCACAGCAGCCACCATCAGAATCTGACCATTCGTCCGATGAGGAATTTGTTGTGGAACCTCCACGCACAGAAAGATACACCTCTGTAGTGTGGAAATTTTTTACCTTCCCAGAAGAACAAAATAAAACTATTTCAACTAAAGTGACATGTAAAATATGTCAGAGTGCTTTCCAGAGGAGATCCATCAAAAAAATACTCTTGTGGGACTGCGAGTATGTTAAAACACCTGAAGACTCTGCATCGCGTGAACCTGGCCAAGCAGGAATACAGAAGACTCCGACAGCAGCCTCAGCCAGCAGTGGCAAGCACTTCTGCAGCATCACCATCGAGCACTCACCCGGACATACGTCCAGAACTTGGAAAACTAAATATTAGTTGCATTAAATGCAACAAACTACTATGTTACGGCGCGCAGTCAATTGAACTAATCTGCCGAGCGCAGCAAAACCACAAGTGCTAAACTTGTTTGTTTTTTTTTTTTTGCAGTAGTTGACTGTTTTGTTCCTCCTGTTGTCTTTTTTTCCTTTTGAAAAAAATAACAAAATTGTTCCAAAAAGTACAAAAAAATTAAAAAAACAAAAAAGGAAAAAAAAAAAGTTCTTCTAAGAACTAACTTTCCTGGTTTAAAAAAAGAGCTATATTTGTTTGTTTGTCTGTGAAAGTTTAGATGAATGCATGTGTAGTATGTAATTGATTGAACAAATGCATTAGTAGCGTATGGTGAATGCATGAGTGCAGAACTATGAGGAAGTGCTGCAGCATCACACAGTAACCTCATTAACTACAGTGAGCTGTAGTAGTTCCGAAGCACAGGGATGCAACATATGTACATAAATATGTTGCAAATCTATGCTGCTCTCTGCACGGCTGCTTAAACTGCAGCCATGTGGTGACACAGGCACCCTTGCACCATAGTGCAAGGATATCTGTGTCATGTGCAGTAAAGGCATTTTTCTCCTTCAATGTATGCTGAGCATCTTAGCATGCATTGAAGATGTAAAAATGTGGAGAAATGAAAACAATTCTCCTTGTTGTGTTTTCCTTCACCAATTTTAGAATGGTGCAGCATTCACACACAAATCGAGTTTTATGATTTCTGACAAATCTAGACATGTGTTGTGTTCTATGAGTATTCAGTGCAATCATGCACAACAACACTTATAGAACACCCTTTCAACGCAAACTGGTGTGCATAATGAGGTTGTATTTACATGGAGTATAAAAAGTGCACAGAGTTCCTTTTCCTCTCTTTGTAAATATGAAAGTGTCTTGCGCATTAACTATGTTACAAAAAGTGACATATTTCCAGTTTAAAAATTCCTTGCGAATGATAGAAGGGAAGCACAGAGTTTTGTCTGCAAAGATGTTCAAAGAAGAATGATTGAAATAATTGCGGTCCTTCTATAGCTACAATGGGAAATATTATGAACCCCTCAAATCTCTTTTTTTGCAGGTCACATGATATCTGATTATGGTAAGATTTCATAGGTATAAACAGAGTATTTTTAGAAACGTGTTTCAACTTTGTAGCTTCTTGCAGACCTCCTCATTCTGCATATTGAGACTTAGTTAAACTTACCTTCACAGTAATAGCAATAAAAAATGGTATACATTTCTTTCAGATTTTCATTGCAATCTAAAGTCATATAAATAGCTTATTTTTAAATTTGGATCTGTGAAAGAAAAGAAATTATAACATGTAATAATACATTTTTTACAACACAGCATAATTTCAACAAAGTAATTTGCCTTTTTTGCTGTTCTCAGAATATATTAAATTTCGCTAAAAATAGTGATTTCAATCGTACTCATCACTTAACAGCAGGCAAAAAAAAAAACAATCAAACAGATTGTTAAAAAAACAACAACATGGTATTCTCAACAATATACAAATCACAGATATTTAAAATGCTTACAGCTAACAAAATTTTATAAGTTTAACTTACAAAAACTGTAAATGTTGTCACTTTAAAATATTCACCGAATCTAAGGATGAATTTTTGGAGGACGCACCACACCCACAACGTTTTCCTTCAGTGGTGTGGAAATTTTTTACTTTTCCCGAGGGGCAAACAAAGATCAATGCCACCTTGGTCACGTGCACGATTTGCAAAAGAGTTCTGTTGCAAGGGGATCCTAACAAGAAATACTCGAACGGCACGGCAAGTATGATGAAACTCCGAAGGACCCTTCATCCAAACAATCTTGCACGAACAGAGTGCAAACATATGAGAAACACTCCTGTTCTAGATCTGTAAAAAAGAATCACAAATAAATGTATATTAATAACTTTCAAATGTATACTATTCAATTACTGTACAAACTCATTTTATATAAAAACTGACTAAGAAACTATAGCCCTGAACGACAAGTGTGACGATGGTTAAAACACTACATGCATAGTGCATACTACTTTGAAGCAGTTCATGCCCTAAAGCCTACCTCACTAAGGGCCTCATGTAGGTACCTCCATACCGGTCGGTAACGGCCGAAAATCGGTAAATATCCCGTTACCGACTGGTATTGAGGCACTTGAGATGTAGGTGGCTGATTTCTGGATTCGGTATTTACCGAATCGGAATTTTAAGAAATCGGTAAAATACCGATTCGGTAAATACCGAATCCAGAAATGCAATGTAGGGGGCACTCAAGTGAGTGCATTATTGGTGTCTGGATTTGTTATTTACCAACAACTACAAGTTGATGGTAAATGACGAATACCTTACAAAAAGCATTTTTGTGCTATTTGTAAAGTGCCATGTGGCAGACATACATGCCCTTAGGGCATGTATGTGCGCCACATGTGCACACATGCACGAATCAGGGGTGCAACAGGGTGTCAATGTGACACCCTGCCACCCATGATAATGCCTCCCCTATTACCGATTCGGTATTTACCGAATTGGTAATAGTAACTGGCTTACCATTCAATCCTATGGGCCTCCAGGCCCATAGGAATTAATGGGAAGGGATGCATTATTACCGATTCGGTAAATACCTATTCATAAATACCGATATTTACAGAATCGGTAATAATTACCGATTATTTACCTACATACTATTTACCGATTCATAAATACCGAATCGGTAAAATTCGGTATTTATGAATCGGTAAATAGTATGTTACCTACATGAGGCCCTAAAAGACTACATGCTAACTGACTGAATAAATACAGTACTATAAGGAGACACACTGGGTGAGTGACAGGGTGTTTGCTAGAAGTGTATGAATACTAACTGGGGAATTGAAGGTGTGAAAGACAACGGTGTAGTTGGTTAGAGGTCTGCATGCATAGTGAATAGGCATTTGAAGCAGTCTATTTGCTAAGGCCTGGCTCACTGCATGAGTACTTGGGAACTGACGGAATTATTAGAGTACAGCAAGGAGAGTGCCTGGGTGAATTTATAAGTGGTTGGCTTTTGACACAGTGAATGGATTAGTACTTGGTACTGAATGGGTCACTAGAGGAGTGCAAAGGGAGTGACAGGATGTTTGCTGGACTGTATGGATACTGACTAGGGAATTGAAGGTGTGAAAGACAAGTGTATAGTATGTTAGAAGACTGCATGCATACTGCACAGACATTTGAAGCAGTCTATGTGGTAATGTATGTTTCACAACATGAGTACTTGGAAACTGACCAAATCATCAGACTAATGCTAGGTGAGTGCCTGGGTAAAACTTTTAAATTTTTAGTTCTGGCACAGTGAAGAGAATAGTACATGGTACTGCACTTTAGTGTCAAACCCTGACTCATTTTATCAATGCATAAGCAAAGAATAGCTTCTAAAGCTACTAAAACTTGACAACTTGACCGATTTTAGCCTCTGCCATGCTCATGACGTCTCCCGGCCGTCATGAGTCACAATGGGCTTGTGCGGACGACGGCCGGGAGACGTCATGACCATGACCACGCCCACGAATGGAATGTCCAGCACTGCGGCAGCGCTGCGGCGGAATTTGCGCCGCAGCGAAGAGGTTAAAACCGTTATCTGTCAGCAAATGCACCATGTTACCAATCACTTCTATCACAATCCTTACCCAAATGTACACAGACTCAGTGTGATTTTGGACAAGCAACACTATCCCTAGCAGTTTACCAAAACTCATTCACTAGTCTAGAAGAGGTAAGGGTACTGAACACAATCTACATATTTAAGTACAGCACATCAGTGTCAAAGCATGACTCCTTTAATCAGCGCATAAGCAAAGACTGGCTTCTAATGCTACTAAAACTTGACAACATGACAGGTTTTAAAAGAGTTATCTGCCAGAAAATACACAATGTTACCAAATGCTTCTCTCACAGTGGTTCCCAAATGCACACAGACTCAGTGTAATTCTAGACAACAACCACTATCCCTAGGAGTTTACCAAAACTCATTCACTACAGTGGAAGTGGTAAGGGAACTGCACACAATCTACATATTTCAGGACTACACTTTTGTGTCAAAGCCTGACTCATTTAATCAAAGCATAAGCAAAAACTGCCTTCTAATGCTACTAAAACTTGACAACAAGACAGGTTTTCAAAGAGTTATCTGTCAGCAAATACACGATGTTACCACATACTTCTCTCACAGTGGTTCCCAAATGCACACAGGCTCACAGTGTGATTCTAGACAAACACTATCCCTAGCAGCTTACCAAAACTCATTCACTACTGTGCAAGGGGTAAGGAGACTACATACAATCTACATATTAAAGTACAGCACATTAGTGTCAAAGCATGACTTATTTTATCAATGCATAGGCAAAGACTGGCTTCTAATGCTACTAAAACTTGACAACATGACAGGTTTTAAAACCGTTATCTGTCAGCAAATACACGATGCTACCAAATGCTTCTCTCACAGTGGTTCCCAAATGCACACATACTCACTGTGTGATTCTAGACAAACAACACTATCCCGTGCACTATACCAAAACACATTTCTTCATCTAGGAGTACTACATTTTAATATAGAAACAGAACTCATTTCACAAATTCATAAACAATGACTGGTTTCTAATTCTACCAAAATATAAAAACAGCACAGTTATCTGTCTGCAAACACATGAAAAACACAAATGCTTATCACAGAATGGTTTCTACATGCACACACACTGTCAATAAGATTGTAGAGAAAAAAAGTACTCCCTACACTTTAGCAGGATAAATACATTAGTCTGATTTAAAATCAAAATAGTCTACATACATCCCCTCACAATTAAATAACTCACCTTTCAAGTTGTTTTGTAGATTAAGAAGTATATCAGTCACACACCGGATTTTCTTTTACAGAATCTCTGCACTGTGCACCTCTCAGCAAAAACAAAGAATGGAAAAGTTTCCATTTCATTTTCCACACATATACATGTAAACATCAAATCACAATCCTTCACACACACATTCAAAAGCAAACACACATTTCAATTGGTTAAACATTTCAACCCTTTCCAAATGAAATACATTTCAACCCTTCCCCCCCAATCTGCCTTCTGCCTGTTACCATAGAAACAGGTCATGGAACACTGCACTGAGCACACAGGTCACAAGTTCAGCACACAATGTTGCTAAACAAGACAGCAAGTGTGCTTGACTTTTCAACATATCAGCTTATCATATATAATGTTCCTTACAATCAGTTTTTGTTAACCAATAAGAATCATGCCTTTAAAAAACAGAAATATACACCCTACCTTTCAGTGTAGAAAGTTGTCATACAACCAATGATGTCTTGTCTTTTTTCCAAAAAAATTTCCTTGGATCCGTGCACCAAACGCGGTAGGATTCGCTTACCGTGCACGCATTCCGCCGTTTTTTTTAAATAAAAAAAAGGGGGCCCCATGGGGTCCTTCTGGGACCCCCTAAGTAACTCTAGAGGGTCAGAGTATTTCCACTCTGCCCCTTTTATATGTTTTACACACTTATTCCCCTTGCTTCTTCAGCCTCGCTTCTACCGAGGCAGAAAATGGCCGCCAACAGTTCCTGGTTTCGAATGTAGACAGACAGAGCGATCGGGAGGGTGCGCGCTTGGTTCGGGGAGGGTGCGCTTACGGTGCGGGTAGGGTCCGCGGATCCTCCCCGGCAATAGATATATATGTACTTTTAACTCTAATTTTCTTAGGAACTACTGAACGGATTCACACCATTTATGCAAAAGGCACGAGTCTGAACTGAGGATTACCTCTTTGCCAAATTAGGTGTAATTCCGTTCAGCGGTTCGGGCTGTAGCTGCGACAACAGATCCTATGGGAAATTGCATGTGGAAAATGCGTTTTGGGACCCCCCTTTTTTCTCGTCCCCCGCTTGACGAATCACCACGAAACTTGCAGGGTAGGAGCGGAGCTGGCCAAAAGTTTGGAAAATTTCGCGAAGATTCGTCAACCGGCGCTAGACTTATTGGGAATAGAATGCTGCGGATTTCCTATGGAAAATAGGTCCTAACTATAACTATCTACTGGCGACTGCCAGTAGATAGTGTGTGTGTATATATATATATATATATATATATATATATGTGTGTGTGTGTGTGTGTGTGTGTGTGTGTGTATTACCTACTGGCAGTCGCCAGTAGGTAGTTATAGTTAGGACCTATTTTCCATAGGAAATCCGCAACATTCTATTTGGAATAACGTTGGTGTCGATTGATGAATCTTCGCGAAATTTTGCAAACTTTTGGCCAGCTCCGGTCCGCTCCTATCCTGAAAAGTTCACGGTGATTCGTCAAGCGGGGGCCGAGAAAAAAGGGGGGTCCCAAAACGCGTTTTCCCCATGCATTTTCCCATAGGACCTGTTGACACAGCTACAGCCCGAAGTGCTGAACGGAATTACACCAAATTTGGCAAAGAGGTAGTCCTCAGTTCAGACTCGTGCCTTTTGTTTAAATGGTGTAAATCCGTTCCTGAAAAAATCAAAAGTAAAATCACATGTATATCTGGGCGGAGCCTAACCACACATCTCATCGTGAGATCTGATTGGCTGTCAGTACTTCATCCAAGAAGTGTTGGCAGCTATCTTGGGACCAATATACATGATAGCACCTCATTAAAAAGCATTGCAGTTAATAGAAGGTTTTAAGACTTTAGTTACATTATAAATCATTTGTTGATGGTACCATACTCATTTTAGGAATTGTGGTGTGTTCTAAGGTGATTTTACCATGTGAAAAAGCCTTCTGCTGTGATATCCTGAATCATGTTTGAGAGAAAACTATTTTCTCATGCTTTTCTCACAGAGGTTTGGAAGGTGATCTATAAGCTAAACTGAGAGCATATTTTCGGTAAATTCACATTATCTTTCTCAGTCATGTGAGAATGAAGTCTGACATTCTCAGTAAAACATGTACATCCAACAAGGGCAGAGACTGTCAGTTGATTCCTTTGTGTTCTACTGCAGCTTCCCAGAGTGTTCTAAAGAACAACTAGAGCGCTAACAGTCCTACTTATGACAAACGTATGGCACACCTGAAGCCATCTTGGTTGGAATAAAGTGGTAATTCTTAAAACATTTAATTTAAAAAAGGAACAAAATGAGGGGGATCATTTTGCCATAGAAAGTATGATTAGTGCTGCAGAAAGAAAAATTAGGGCACATTTTGAGTGACTTCTCAAATCCTCTTCTATTTCATTAAAAAATTCTGACATGCAGACTGAAACATGCACTTTCAATACCAGCAGCAGACTTCCCTGGTGAGCAGTAGCTTTACTACAGTGATCTAATGAGCAACTAGAGTGCTAACATTCAGAATTTATGGCAAATGTGTGACATATCTGAATACCTTCTTGATGGAATCAAAGTAAAAAACTGAAAGCATTTCCTACTGAGGAGACTGCAGTAAATGAGGAAATTAGGAAACTTCATAACCAATAAATCTGCCAAGATGGCCATCAGAGACAAAAGAGCCCAAATGCAGCACAAATATCACCCAGATGTAGCCCACATGTAGCCCAATGACAGAAGTGTGCAAAACACTTATTTTTTGTGTATTTGCAGTTTTATATAGTGCAGACTTGTCAGGTATTGGAATGCTTTACATGAGCATTGGTTACATCACACAAGATCAAATTCATTTTGGTTGTAGACATGGGGAGATTAAGTGATTTGACCAGAATCACAGAATGTTGACCTGAAGCAGAAACTCCAACCTGGTTCCCCAGTTGCAAAGTCTACAGCTCTGGAACTACCACATCCTCTCCCCTAGGTGTAACATTTAATCAAGTGGTCAACTGGATAAAAAAACATAAAGATTACAAATAATTTAAAAGTTCTTTGTCGCTATTTGAAAACTCAGAAAATATGTCCTCATTTTAGTTTTTTAGAGCACTAACCATAATTTTGATGCAAATAAGACTCTCTCATATATGTAATTTCTAAAGGAAATACTCTAGGTATTACAGTTTTGATTACATCAAGATGACGTCAGGCGTTCCACACTTTTGTAATAAATATAGAATGTTAGCAATCTAGTTGTTCATTGGGATACTGTTGAGAGGCAGAGGCCAGGGGCACGGACTCTGAAAATTGAAGGCAGGTAGGAGAGTGCAGATGCAACAATTTGACCACACTGGGTAGGCAGGAAGGGCAGTGGCAGCACAACAGACTATGGAGGGCAGTGGAAAGGGGGACAGGGGCAACAAACCAACAATACAGGACTGGCAAGAGAGGCTGTGGCAATATAATAGACCATTGTGGGCAGAAGGAAGAGGCAGTGGTAGTACAACCATACATGCCAACAGACCCGTTTCAGCCAGGAAACGTCCAATGTTTTTAAGCTCAAATGGGCTTTATTTGATCTGTCTCCTGTCTAAAATCTCCTCTTTTTCAATGTAACTCAAAGGGGAAAATCAATACCCCAGTTTTTTTTCAAAATCTCCCTCTTACCAAGTTCAAAATGTTCGCAAGTATGGTACATTGGATCATGGTAGGCAGGAGGAATTGGGGTAGGGACATGGACTCGGATAACAGAGGACAGGAGAGACATGGAGATGTGCACCAAACTGACCCTACAGGGCAGGCATCAGGGTTTGCAGCAGCACAATACACCACACAGCGCATGCGGGACGAGAGTGCAGCACAACAATCCTTAGAAAGCAATAGGGAGGGGACAGGACCATGCACATGGACAACAGAGAACAGAGGGGAAAGAGGCAATGGTAGCTAGCTGACCATAATGGACAGACAGGAGAGAAAGCTGCAGCATAACAGACCATAAAGGGAAGGAGGGACAGTTCGGGGGCATTACAATGGAACAGACAAGCCAGGAGGGAGGGACTAGGGGTCTGCACATAGAAACAGAGGGCTGGGGGCAAGGGGGCAGGGCAGGAGCAGCAAGATGACCATGGAGGTCAGGCAGGTTGGGCACTAGAAACAAGACACACCATGGAGAGCAACAATGAGACTATGATGGCATACACACAGACCATGGAGGGAAGGTGGGAGGGGCAGCTAGCTGACCACACAGGGAAGGTGGGAGGGGCCATGGCAGCACAGAAGACCATGCATGGCAAGTGGGAGGGTTAGTGGCAGCACAATGGCTAAGATGGGCAAGAAGGAGGGTGCAGGGGCATGCACAAAGGACCATGGAGGATAGAAGGGAGGGTCAAGACCTGGGCACAGACAAGAGAGTTCAGGGGAAGGGGCCTCACAACAGACCGCGCGGGGCAGGCTGGAGGAGCAGTTGCAGCACAACAGACCAGGGAGGGTAGAAGGGTGTGGCAGTAAAATGGATGATTGAGGAAAGGAGGAAGGGGATATGGGCATGGCATGTGGACAGGCAGGGTGGAGGTGGCAGGGACAAGTTACAGTCCTCTGACAATGCTAGGCAGGTGGGGAGTGGCAGCTCAACAGAACACTGAGTAGATAGGAACATGGTGGGCAAAAAGGATGGAGCAGGGGCATGCACAAAGACATCGGAGGGCAGGGGGAAGGAGAATAGGGGCAGCAAGCTAAGCACAGAGGCTAAGCAGGAGGTCAATGATGGGCCATAGAATCGGGCAATGGAGGGCAGGAGGAGTGGACTGGTAAATCATGCTAAATGGAGGGCAGTGGCAGCACATCAGACCATGCATGGCAGGAGGGAGGAGGCTAGTCCATGGATTCAGACAACAGAGGATAGGGAGGAGGTGGATGGGGCAGCAAGCGAACTGTTCAGAGAAGGTGGGTATTAGGAACTTTATTGTTTTTAAAATGTGTGTCTGCGAACTACTTAAAATATGAACAAGTATGCAGCATAATCTCTCTTTTATTCAGGAAGAAGAGGACGTTTGTGACTGTAACTCCGGGCTCACTTGGCAGAAACACCCCCTGACCATCCACCCCCCATCGCAAAATGTAATGCCCGTGAAAAGGGTAGGTGGACGCAGTGTTATATAGAACCTAGTCCTGAGAGCACGATTGAAAATGAAAACTAGATATAGTATATGGTATAAACTATGCACCAAAAAGTGTGATACAAGATGAACCAGGGCGTGAAATATAATATGCAATACATTGTGCACAATGACAGATTCATTGAAGAGCGTGAGATACCACAGGCACTAGCGCATGCAATGCGATATGCGCCTTGGAGTGTAATATGGACAGGGCAGCGTTGTGTAACCTAACTAGTCTCTAAAGTTGTAATATAAAATATGTGCTGGGGAGTGTAACGTTGCATATGCACTGTGACAAGGATATGGATCCCAGATTGTAATATGTATGGCATAGCGCTGTGCGTTATAACATAGCCATCAAGGAAGGCACGTTAGATGGGGCAATATAACCCGTGCAAAGGCAAGTATGGCATGACATATTCACGGGGTGGTGTTACAGTGCACATGGAGAGCGTCTTAGCATACGCACTAGCTGGTGGAATACAACACAGAGGTGTGAGGCACTCGGCGGGCACTGGTGGGTGTAACACAGCATTGGGCTCAGCCAGGAGCACGCTGTGACTCTCAAGTGAGGTTTGGCTCCTTTCCAGAGAGTAAAATAAAAAGTATTACACATCCGGCGGTGGATGTATGTTTTTTTAACCGTGAGGGGGGTTTCTTGCATAGTTTGGTTGAATTTTTGTCGAATCCCCTTTGAATGGCTTGGTGTGCGTGTATATTAAATGTGCCCGTCAATAGCTTCCCATGTTTATATAAATAAACAACAAGGGTGTCTACTTGGAGAGTACCCACCGGCGGGGGCGCCTGGATTAGGCACGGTAGGGCGTCAGACACGTCAGAGCTTCACTAGCGGTGTAAATACATTCCATGTGGATTCATTCTATGCATAGTCGCCTTTTAATGAATAGCACGCAAATCGTCATGGTGATAGGTACATATGGTTTGTCCAGCATGTCCTAGGTGTTTCTATAAATATATATTTCTTTTAAAATAATAAAAACAAAGGCCGGCCCGGGGGATGGGGTCCCCGGGGCCGTAAGTGGCCTGAGGAGGGGGGCAACGCAGCCCCCTCCTAAAGAATAAAAAAAAAAAAAAGCCATGACCCGAGGGTTGGGGGTTCCCGGGGCTGAGTAAGGCCTTGGGAGGGCCAAATTTATGTTTTTCAACAAAAAAAATTAGGATGCAGTCCCTGGGGGATGGGGTCCCCAGGGCCAGTAAATTAGAAAAAGAAGGGGGGCCACACAGCCCTCCTTCTTAAAAAAAATAAATTAAATAAAAGACCGGCATCGCGCCGGAGGCCATGCCCCCTCCTTGCAGCACTCTGCAAACGCGCCCCCTGGCCAGTTGTAAATTGGGAAATTAATTCCCCTTCAATACTGAGGGTCCCTGAGGGACAACTAGCCCAACAGGTATCTCCAGTATGCGCCAGGGAGCTGCGTTGCAGACAGGTGGTCTGAGGCCACGCCCCTTTTTACACCTCTATGCAACGCAGCTCTGTGGCGCTTACTGGAGGTACCTAGTGGGCTAGTTTGACCCTAGGGACCCTCAGGATTCAAGGGGACTTAATCTCCCAGCTTAAAACGGCCACAGGGCGTGTTTACACAGTGGGGAAGTGAGGGGACGGGGCCTGAGGTGACGTGTGCAAACACGCCCTGTGGTGCGTTTTAAGAGGTAGTTTTAATCCCCTGCCCTATTATATACTAGGGGCTTACAGAGGAGGTCATGCTGATCACAGGGGGACCCCAACGCATAGTGTTCACTAGTGTATGTAGGTGTTTTCACTGTATTGTGAGTGTCTTTTAACATAGCACTGGCTCTAGGACTGGTTAGTCAAACTCAGTTACCACCAGTATCCGTCTGAAAATGTTGAGGGTACAGGATGATTTTGCAACAAGGCTTCTTTCTGCTCTTCTGTTTGTTCTTTCTGCACGTTATCCTTCTTCCTGCACTTTTCTTAGTCTTTGAGGACTTCTGTTGCTTCTTTCTGCATTTCTTTTTTTTCTTTCTGTGCGTTTTTTCTTCTTTCTTCACATGTCCTATCTCTGTAGGCATAGTTAGAAATTAGCATTTAAAAAACCTTTGAAATTCACTGAAAAAAACCATAGGTTTCAGGCACGTTATAGTTAGGAATTAGCATTTCAAAAACCTTAGAAATTCATTGTAAAAACCATAGGTTTCAGGGGCGTTCTAGTTAGCTGGACTTTTCACTCATACAAAACCATTGAAATTCCCCCGTTATAGTTAGTTCAGCTAACTATAACTCGCGCGCCCGCATTGCACTGCTGATGACGTCACATATTACATCACTCATGACATGGTCAGTGACATCACTCATGACATCACTGATGACATCTCAAATGACATCACTGATGACATCATCCTTGTGATAGAGTGGCAGACCTCCTCTCCCCCTAATATAACCTTTGATACACAAATTCAAAAATAGAAACAAAAATTTTCAAAACAATGGACATACCAATATCAGTTCCAACAACCCATTCAGTAATTCTAAGATCCACATACACATCCACTCATTCACCAACAGTCCTATACTGTCACTCATACATATACTCACTCATCATATGTACTCATACACCTATACATCCTGTTACACAACGCCACTCATCCATGGAGTTACTCACACACATAGTCACTCGTCCTAATAAAGAATCAAACATCCATTTACTTGCATATACAGTTATACACACACCACCACACTTACTTATACAGAAACGTACACATACTTAGTCTTTTAAACAATCACTTATAGAAACACATACTTATTCATACAGGAACTCTTTCAAGCTCTCACTCTCACATATACTCCCTTATATACACCAATAGTCACATATACTAGTTTAAAACATATGTAGTTACTCATAAAGACACTATTGAGACAGTCTATCACTCACTAACACACCCATGCACATACTCATCCACCCATACAGTACTGCACACATGCTGTCTTCAACACATACAAACAGTGAGTCACTCATTCATGCACCTATGCACTACGTAATACCCCCCACCGAACCATACAGACACTCATACTGATACTCAAAAAACCAAGTAATAACCTATATAGACACTCCTGTAGCTACTCACCAACCCATGGAGCCACTTATAGACAAAGTGAGAGACTGAAACAGATATTTAGATATTTAAACATTACTCACTAAGCCATGTATTCACTAAGATACACTTAATCAGTCAGTTATACAATCAATTTTTCAAAAACAAATAATCCATTTAGACACTTATATACCCATTTATTCTTCCATCGACCTTGAGATATACATATATAAAACATATGTAATTTTCAGAAAAACACACATTCAATGGATGATGTCATCAGTGATGTCATGAGTGATGTCACTGACCATGTCATGAGTGATGTAATATGTGACGTCATCAGCAGTGCATTGCGGGCGCGCGAGTTATAGTTAGCTGAACTAACTATAACGGGGGAATTTCTATGGTTTTGTACCAGTGAAAAGTCCAGCTAACTATACCGCCCCTGAACCCTATGGTTTTTTCAGTGAATTTCTAAGGTTTTTTAAATGCTAATTCCGAACTATAACGTGCCTGAAACACACGTGTGTGTGTGTGTGTGTGTGTGTTCGTTTGTGTGTGTGTTCGTTTGTGTGTGTTCGTGTGTGTGTGTTCGTTTGTGTGTGTGTTCGTTTGTGTGTGTGTTCGTTTGTGTGTGTGTTCGTTTGTGTGTGTGTTCGTTTGTGTGTGTGTGTTCGTTTGTGTGTGTGTTCGTTTGTGTGTGTGTTCGTTTGTGTGTGCGTTCGTGTGTGTGTTCGTTCGTGTGTGTGTTCGTTCGTGTGTGTTTTCGTTCGTGTGTGTGTGTGTTCGTTCGTGTGTGTGTGTGTTCGTTCGTGTGTGTGTTCGTTCGTCCGTGTTCGTTCGTTTGTTCGTTCGTTCGTCCGTGTGTGTGTTCGTTCGTCCGTGTGTGTTCGTGTGTGTTCGTTTGTGTGTGTGTGTGTGTGTGTGTGTGTGTGTGTGTGTATGTGTTCGTTCGTCCGTGTGCGTTCGTTCGTCCGTGTGTGTTCGTTCGTTCGTCCGTGTGTGTGTTCGTTCGTCCGTGTGTGTTCGTTCGTTTGTGTGTGTGTGTGTGTTCGTTCGTTTGTCCGTATGTGTGTTCGTTCGTTTGTCCGTGTGTGTGTTCGTTTGTCCGTGTGTGTGTTCGTTTGTCCGTGTGTGTGTTCGTTTGTCCGTGTGTGTGTTCGTTTGTCCGTGTGTGTGTTCGTTTGTCCGTGTGTGTGTTCGTTTGTCCGTGTGTGTGTTCGTTTGTCCGTGTGTGTGTTCGTTTGTCCGTGTGTGTGTTCGTTTGTCCGTGTGTGTGTGTTCGTTTGTCCGTGTGTGTGTGTTCGTTTGTCCGTGTGTGTGTGTTCGTTTGTCCGTGTGTGTGTGTTCGTTCGTTCGTGTGTGTGTGTTCGTTCGTTCGTCCGTGTGTGTGTGTTCGTTCGTCCGTGTGTGTGTGTGTGTTCGTTCGTCCGTGTGTGTGTGTTCGTCCGTGTGTGTGTGTGTGTTCGTTTGTGTGTGTGTTCGTTCGTTTGTGTGCGTTCGTTCGTCCGTGTGTGTGTGTGTGTGTGTGTGTGTGTGCGTTCGTGTGTGTGTGCGTTCGTGTGTGTGTGTGCGTGTGTGTGTGTGTGTGTGTGTGTGTGCGTTCGTGTGTGTGTGTGCGTTCGTGTGTGTGTGTGCGTTCGTGTGTGTGTTCGTTCGTGTGTGTGTTCGTTCGTGTGTGTGTTCGTTCGTGTGTGTGTGTTCGTTCGTGTGTGTGTTCGTTCGTTCGTGTGTGTTCGTTCGTTCGTGTGTGTGTTCGTTCGTGTGTGTGTTCGTTCGTGTGTGTGTTCGTTCGTGTGTGTTCGTTCGTCCGTGTGTGTGTTCGTTCGTTCGTGTGTGTGTTCGTTCGTTCGTCCGTGTGTGTGTGTGTGTGTGCGTGCGTTCGTTCGTTCGTCCGTGTGTGTGTGTTCGTTCGTTCGTTCGTCCGTGTGTTCGTTCGTTCGTTCGTCCGTGTGTTCGTTCGTTCGTCCGTGTGTGTGTTCGTTCGTTCGTCCGTGTGTGTGTTCGTTCGTTCGTCCGTGTGTGTGTTCGTTCGTTTGTGTGTGTGTGTGTGTGTGTGTGCGTTCGTGTGTGTGCGTGCGTTCGTGTGTGTGTGTGTGTGCGTTCGTTCGTGTGTGTGTGTTCGTTCGTGTGTGTGTTCGTTCGTGTGTGTTCGTTCGTGTGTGTGTTCGTTCGTGTGTGTGTTCGTTCGTGTGTGTGTTCGTTCGTTCGTGTGTGTGTTCGTTCGTGTGTGTGTGTTCGTTCGTGTGTGTGTTCGTTCGTGTGTGTGTGTTCGTTCGTGTGTGTTCGTTCGTCCGTGTGTGTGTTCGTTCGTTCGTTCGTGTGTGTGTTCGTTCGTTCGTTCGTTCGTGTGTGTGTTCGTTCGTTCGTCCGTGTGTGTGTGTGCGTTCGTTCGTTCGTTTGTGTGTGTGTTCGTTCGTTCGTCCGTGTGTGTGTTCGTTTGTGTGTGTGTGTGTGTGCGTTCGTGTGTGTGTGTGTGTGTGCGTTCGTGTGTGTGTGTGTGCGTTCGTTCGTGTGTGCGTTTGTTCGTGTGTGTGTTCGTTCGTGTGTGTTCGTTCGTGTGTGTGTTCGTTCGTGTGTGTGTTCGTTCGTGTGTGTGTGTTCGTTCGTGTGTGTGTTCGTTCGTGTGTGCGTTCGTTCGTGTGTGTGTTCGTTCGTGTGTGTGTTCGTTCGTGTGTGTGTTCGTTCGTGTGTGTGTTCGTTCGTGTGTGTGTTCGTTCGTGTGTGTGTTCGTTCGTGTGTGTGTGCGCGTTCGTGTGTGTGTGTGTTCGTTCGTTCGTGTGTGTGTTCGTTCGTTCGTGTGTGTTCGTTCGTGTGTGTGTGTTCGTTCGTGTGTGTGTGTTCGTTCGTGTGTGTGTGTTCGTTCGTGTGTGTGTTCGTTCGTGTGTGTGTGTTCGTTCGTGTGTGTTCGTTCGTCCGTGTGTGTGTTCGTTCGTTCGTTCGTGTGTGTGTTCGTTCGTTCGTGTGTGTGTTCGTTCGTTCGTTCGTGTGTGTGTTCGTTCGTTCGTGTGTGTGTGTTCGTTCGTTCGTTTGTGTGTGTGTTCGTTCGTCCGTGTGTGTGTTCGTTTGTGTGTGTGTGTGTGTGCGTTCGTGTGTGTGTGTGTGTGTGTGTGTGCGTTCGTGTGTGTGTGTGTGCGTTCGTTCGTGTGTGCGTTCGTTCGTGTGTGCGTTCGTTCGTGTGTGTGTTCGTTCGTGTGTGTGTTCGTTCGTGTGTGTGTTCGTTCGTGTGTGTGTGTTCGTTCGTGTGTGCGTTCGTTCGTGTGTGTGTTCGTTCGTGTGTGTGTGTGTTCGTTCGTGTGTGTGTTCGTTCGTGTGTGTGTTCGTTCGTGTGTGTGTGCGCGTTCGTGTGTGTGTGTTCGTTCGTGTGTGTTCGTTCGTCCGTGTGTGTGTGTGCGTTCGTTCGTTCGTTTGTGTGTGTGTTCGTTCGTTCGTCCGTGTGTGTGTTCGTTTGTGTGTGTGTGTGTGTGTGTGTGTGCGTTCGTGTGTGTGTGTGCGTTCGTGTGTGTGTGTGCGTTCGTGTGTGTGTGTGTGTGTGTGTGTTTGTGTTACTATCCTTGTGGGGACTTGGGTGTGATAACACACTCACGCTGTGGGGACTTGATTGCACTGTGGGGACTTGAACCCAAGTCCCCACAAGGCAATGTCTTCTAAATGACAAAAAATGACTTCAGGAACATCTGTGTCAATTTTGACAACTTTTTAAAAAAGTGTCTTGTGGGGACCTGTGTTTCATCAAGTGTGTTTATATTTTTGCTCAGGTCTGCCCCTGTAGACAGGAGGCGGTACTGCAGCCTTAAACACACTTTGCATTTAAACACACTTTGCTTACTGAAAACACATACTGGCAGCAGGAAGGACAGACTCTTGAGGGAAAAGCGGCATACTCCTGTGTTTATACCAATATTTTTCATGCAAATTAACCATTTCTTTATTTATTAAAATAAAATGTTATTTTACATAAAGCTATTGAATTTAGATTTTTGTGTCTGAAAATTGTTAGTGGTTTTATAAAAGCAATTTGCACCAGTTTATGAGCAGTTAAACAATTGCAAGTGTTACACAATGTATGTTTTTAAAGGTGCAGCAAAAGTGAATGAGTACACATTGTTTCAATGGTACTTAAATAACCACAGCTTGGTTGTGAGCCTGCGCAGACTGAAAGGGTTACATGTCTCTCAACTCCCTTCATAAACTGAACATTTGGAGTTACTATTCTGTGTTTTTTAAGCTGTTCACATCTTCAGTAGTGTGCACTAGAAATGGGGATATGTGAGGAAAGACAATTTACATGGCTGGGAACAGAAACACATAAGGGGCAACGAAGGAGAAATCTAAGAAAGGAGAATGTGGGAGGTCTGGAGCATGTGAAGTGAGGAGGTAGGAGGGAGAGAACATGGGAAATTGACACCACTAGCCAAGAGGAGAGAGGAAATGCAAAGATCAGAAGAAGGAAAGGAATGGAAGGGCTAAGGTGGAATAAAAGAGAAGAGAGAAAATTAGCGCAGTTCACATATCTATTGCACCAGTCTGCACACTATTAGACCGAACAGTAATGTTGAATAGCACTACACAGTGTATCATTAGGGTTCCATTAGAATGAATTGATGTTAGGTTCATATCAAACTGAACTAAAGGTATGTTCAAAACATTAGTAACTTTATCACACACAAAGATACATTTCTGGATGCTCTGGGCGAGGTGCATACCCACCGCACAGTGAGTCTTCCTAAGTGTGCCGGCAGATCTCGGGTGCTTCTGGGTTCAGGTGGTTGAGTTTATGCTCTGCTTCCACGGGTCGCAATCAGCTATGCTTCATTGTTGCTCACTATTCCAGGGCAATGACCCTCTCTCCTCGCCACAACTCCCTCCTGGCATATAGTGGCTGCAAACAGAGGCACACGGGGCAACAGCCCTTCAAAGTCTGATTACTGCACAGGGTGATGGCCCTCTTCTGTCACAGTGATGCACCAGGGTGATGGCCCTTAATTGTCACAGCAGCCGCACCTGGCATATGGGGATCATGAACAGCAGAACATAGGCAGACAGCCCCTCCAGGTGCACAGGGCGATGCACTAGAGTGGCTCAGGAGGAAAGTAGAGTGTGAGTCTCAGACCTAGGTGCTACAGATATTCACAAAGCCTGTGTGGTGGGGAGATGTCTACCACTGCAGCATTCCTGAATTCTAAGAGGATTCTGAACTATTATTTGTAAGGCAGAAGGCATGCTATATGTGTGGGGAATGATAGCTACTTGATGGCACCCCTAACCACCTGAAAGTAATGTAGTTTGACTGCTGCATTTAAAAACCAGACAGAGGACCTGGTTCTACTTCCAGAGGTAGTGGATTTTTTCTGAGTAGGATAACCACATGCGAACTCTTAGTAAACTAAAGGATCAAACAGGATATCAGCTGTTGAACAAAACATGATTAGCAATGATATCTGACCCAGGGCATCACATCCAGACCAGTGAGGTAAAGGGTCTTTCATTGTAGGGTGCATGTTATAAATCTATGCTTTGATGGTGGCTAAAGGGTTGTCAGGAACAAAACTCCAAATGTGATTCAATATTGGTCACTCCAAGAAAATCAGTATTATTCAGATGCAATTTGAAACTCATAATTTACAAAGACACCATCCAGATTATGTCCAACCATGTTTCTAGGCCCCCTCTTCAGCTGTAATTTTAGCCCCTTTTTCCCCTTATTGCGTGCCTCTCTGGGATTTCATTGCTGAGTCTGCGCGGCGGACAAATCAAAGAAACATACTGTGCCTGCAGGCTTTGCATGCCTACTTCATGGGTCAGATTATAACCAGAAAGACCTATGGCCCTATCTTCACCTAGAGGCTAACAACCATGACACGTCATTTCTGATAGACACGCTAGACAGCTGTGGGCTGAAGCAGATTGTCTCAGAGCCCACTCATCAAGCTGGTCACACCTTAGATGCCATCTTTACTAATAATACAGATATTGTAGTAAAGACCGTGTTGCCATTATCCTGGTCTGACCATTTTTTAGTCAATTTTGATATCAAAATTCCTTACACTAAGCTTGCTTGCATGAAAAGACCTCTGCTGGTCAAATCTCGTGCTTGGAAGTCGGTACAACAAACCGAACGGATCAAAACACTGCAAGAGGATCCCCCAATTTTGACTGACCCTAGTGTGGCAGCTATCAATTTTGATAAATGGCTCAGTCAGGCAGCTAATAGATTGGCACCAGAAACTATTAAGCACAGGGAGGCAGGTATCATCTCCCTGGTACTAAAGACAATCAAAATTAAATGTAGGCGCAAAGATCGCACCTGGAGAACTGACGATAGCTCTAGCCATAGGA
The DNA here is from genome assembly GCF_964204655.1 of Triturus cristatus. Classification (NCBI taxonomy): domain Eukaryota; kingdom Metazoa; phylum Chordata; class Amphibia; order Caudata; family Salamandridae; genus Triturus; species Triturus cristatus. The sequence continues at coordinate 367,082,646 of NC_140585.1, forward strand.
AGGACTATTGTCTAGCTCTTGAGGAATATAAGACCACCATAAAACACATGAAAACAGGCCATTTCACTCAAAAAATTCAAGAGGCCTCTAATACCTTGAAGGAGCTATTTAAAACTGTCAATCTCTAGATGTCCAAGAGATGCTGTATTTGCACTGGATCAAAACTTTGTGAACAATCTGGCTGGGATTTTTTAAAGCAAAGTTCTGAACGTCTACAACAAACTTGCAAATACAGTTGAAGTAGACGGGACTATCTATCAGGGGGAAAACTTAGAGAAGGCTCCACAAGGAAGTCTCACTCAATTCTCTATTTTAGAGAAAGAAAAGGTATAAGACCTCCTGCTTCAAATTAAATCTGGGTCCCCACTTGATCCTTGTCCCCCTCATATTCTTCATCTGTTCGCAGAGGAGCTCACTGTCTCTCTGACGCCGATGTTAAATCACATCACAAGTTCCGGGATCTTTCAATCTAATTGGAAAATTGGATCCTCCTGGTAGGTCGCTCCCCCTCCACGCAGCTCCGCCTGTGTGCCCCTGCTGCCGCTGCTAAGACGCACTGGTAAGTGTGCCCATCCTCCGGTATCTGTGCTTCTGTGCCACTCGTTTTTTTCCCCCTCCATTATGACCCGTTTTTCTCTGCTTCCTGTGCTACTCGTTCTTCCCACTCCTTAGTGCCCCGTTTTTTTGCTCTGTGCCTCTGTTTTCCCCTCTCTGTGCCCAATTTTGCTTTCTGTACAACTCGTCTCTCTGCCGCTGTGCCCCCTGTGGCCCCGCCCCCTTCCCACTCGCTGCTCCCACCTCCCGCCTCCCAGCTGCTCCTCCCTCCCACCTCTCCATATATGCCGGACGCTGCGCAGCCGCACAGCAGACGCGCGCAGCGGGCGCGCCGATAGGCGCGCCTAAGGCAAGCCCGTCTGAGCCTGGACCGCGCCCAGCGCCAGAACCCCTGGCCCCCGCGAACGCCACGACACCAGACTCCGATACGACGCCAGCACCCTCCACACACTCAATGCCGTCCGAGACCGCAGCTGCTTCCAGGCCGCCCCAAACGCACCCACGGACCTTTCTCCTGCTGCACCTGCAGCTTCATCTGCGACAGAGCCACCAAACCACCAAGGACCAGACCCAACCACCTCTGCTGCATACTCCTAAACACACGCTCTGCACGCAAACACGCCGTCCAGCTCTGGGACCTGCTCGACACCTCCACCCCAGACGTTGCCTTCCTGACCCAGACCTGGTGGAACGACTCCTCGGCCCCCGACATCGCCATAGCCGTCCCGGACGGCTACAAGATCGCCCGCAGAGACTGCAACAACGGAACTGGAGGAGGAATAGCCATTGTCCACAAGTCCAGCCTCAAGGTCTCCACCGACTCAGACAACACCCTCAGCACCGCCGAACACCTGCACTTCCGGATCCACACTGACCCCAACACCACCCTCAGAGGAACACTAGTCTACAGACTCACAGGACCCCGACCACAGTTCAGCGACTCCATCGCCAACCTCGTCAGCACCCACGCACTCGCCTCCACTGACTACATCCACCTCAGGGACCTGAACTTCGAGAACAACGACGCCAACTCCGCCACCCTGATCGACAACCTCGCCAACCTCGGCCTCAGACAACTCGTCACCACTCCCACCCATGCTGCCGGCCACACGCTTGACCCCATCTTCTCCATAAGCACCCACGTCTCCTTCGACCACACCACTGAACTCCACTGGACGGATCACCGCTGCATCCATTTCACCTACAGGAAGCCCATCACGCACCACCACACCCAACAGTTGCCCCGCCGCTGCTGGAACAAAATCACCGAAGATCAGCTAGCCACCACCCTCGCCCAGAACCCACCCATTGACCCCACCAACCCAGCCGCCACCAACCGCAACCTCAGACAGTGGATCAACGACTGCGCCAACACCCTCGCCCCACTCAAACCCTATAACAGCCGCACCAGCAAGAAAGCCACCTGGTTCACCGAAGAACTCCAGACTTCCAAACGAGTATGCCGGAAAAAGGAGAAGAAATGGCTCCACGAACGAACACCGGACAGCCACGCAGCCCACAAGGACGCCACCCGCAGACATCACCATCTCATCAGATTAGCCAAGAGATCCTCCTTCAAAGCCCACCTGGACAACAACGCACACAACAGCAAAGAGCTCTTCAGCATTGTGAAGGAACTCTCCAACCCCAGCACCAACGCAAACGACATCCCGCCCTCACAAGAACTGGGATTTTTTAAAGCAAAGTTCTGAACGTCTACAACAAACTTGCAAATACAGTTGAAGTAGACGGGACTATCTATCAGGGGGAAAACTTAGAGAAGGCTCCACAAGGAAGTCTCACTCAATTCTCTATTTTAGAGAAAGAAAAGGTATAAGACCTCCTGCTTCAAATTAAATCTGGGTCCCCACTTGATCCTTGTCCCCCTCATATTCTTCATCTGTTCGCAGAGGAGCTCACTGTCTCTCTGACGCCGATGTTAAATCACATCACAAGTTCCGGGATCTTTCAATCTAATTGGAAAATTGGACCCTCCTGGTAGGTCGCTCCCCCTCCACGCAGCTCCGCCTGTGTGCCCCTGCTGCCGCTGCTAAGACGCACTGGTAAGTGTGCCCATCCTCCGGTATCTGTGCTTCTGTGCCACTCGTTTTTTTCCCCCTCCATTATGACCCGTTTTTCTCTGCTTCCTGTGCTACTCGTTCTTCCCACTCCTTAGTGCCCCGTTTTTTTGCTCTGTGCCTCTGTTTTCCCCTCTCTGTGCCCAATTTTGCTTTCTGTACAACTCGTCTCTCTGCCGCTGTGCCCCCTGTGGCCCCGCCCCCTTCCCACTCGCTGCTCCCACCTCCCGCCTCCCAGCTGCTCCTCCCTCCCACCTCTCCATATATGCCGGACGCTGCGCAGCCGCACAGCAGACGCGCGCAGCGGGCGCGCCGATAGGCGCGCCTAAGGCAAGCCCGTCTGAGCCTGGACCGCGCCCAGCGCCAGAACCCCTGGCCCCCGCGAACGCCACGACACCAGACTCCGATACGACGCCAGCACCCTCCACACACTCAATGCCGTCCGAGACCGCAGCTGCTTCCAGGCCGCCCCAAACGCACCCACGGACCTTTCTCCTGCTGCACCTGCAGCTTCATCTGCGACAGAGCCACCAAACCACCAAGGACCAGACCCAACCACCTCTGCTGCATACTCCTAAACACACGCTCTGCACGCAAACACGCCGTCCAGCTCTGGGACCTGCTCGACACCTCCACCCCAGACGTTGCCTTCCTGACCCAGACCTGGTGGAACGACTCCTCGGCCCCCGACATCGCCATAGCCGTCCCGGACGGCTACAAGATCGCCCGCAGAGACTGCAACAACGGAACTGGAGGAGGAATAGCCATTGTCCACAAGTCCAGCCTCAAGGTCTCCACCGACTCAGACAACACCCTCAGCACCGCCGAACACCTGCACTTCCGGATCCACACTGACCCCAACACCACCCTCAGAGGAACACTAGTCTACAGACTCACAGGACCCCGACCATAGTTCAGCGACTCCATCGCCAACCTCGTCAGCACCCACGCACTCGCCTCCATGGACTACATCCACCTCAGGGACCTGAACTTCGAGAACAACGACGCCAACTCCGCCACCCTGATCGACAACCTCGCCAACCTCGGCCTCAGACAACTCGTCACCACTCCCACCCATGCTGCCGGCCACACGCTTGACCCCATCTTCTCCATAAGCACCCACGTCTCCTTCGACCACACCACTGAACTCCACTGGACGGATCACCGCTGCATCCATTTCACCTACAGGAAGCCCATCACGCACCACCACACCCAACAGCTGCCCCGCCGCTGCTGGAACAAAATCACCGAAGATCAGCTAGCCACCACCCTCGCCCAGAACCCACCCATTGACCCCACCAACCCAGCCGCCACCAACCGCAACCTCAGACAGTGGATCAACGACTGCGCCAACACCCTCGCCCCACTCAAACCCTATAACAGCCGCACCAGCAAGAAAGCCACCTGGTTCACCGAAGAACTCCAGACTTCCAAACGAGTATGCCGGAAAAAGGAGAAGAAATGGCTCCACGAACGAACACCGGACAGCCACGCAGCCCACAAGGACGCCACCCGCAGACATCACCATCTCATCAGATTAGCCAAGAGATCCTCCTTCAAAGCCCACCTGGACAACAACGCACACAACAGCAAAGAGCTCTTCAGCATTGTGAAGGAACTCTCCAACCCCAGCACCAACGCAAACGACATCCCGCCCTCACAAGAACTGTGCGACTCGCTGGCCACCTTCTTCCACCACAAGATCGCTGACATCCACGACAGCTTCAACACCACCACGACCACCCCATTGTCAGACTCCACCCCCCCTACGAACACCACCCGCATCAACCGCCTGACCTCCTGGACCAACGTCAACAACGACGAAACACCATGAACTCCATCCACTCAGGATCACGGTCAGACCCCTGCCCACACCACATATTCAACAAAGCAGACGCAGCCATCGCACCCCAACTACGGAAAGTAATCAACATCTCCTTCGAGACAGCTACATTCCCGGAAAGCTTGAAGCATGCCGAAATCAATGCCCTTCTCAAGAAGCCCAAGGCGGACCTCAAGAATTTCCGGCCCATCTCCCTGCTCCCGTTCCCGGCGAAGGTCATCGAGAAAATCGTCAACACGCAACTGACCCGCTACCTCGAGGACGACATCCTAGACCCATCCCAGTCCGGATTCTGAAAAAACCACAGCATCGAGACACCCTCATCGCCGCCACAGACGATATCAGGATCCAACTAGACAACGGCGAAACATCAGCCCTCATCCTCCTGGACCTGTCAGCCGCCTTCGACACGGTCTGCCACCGCACACTAAAGACACGCCTCCAAGAAGCCGGAACCCAAGAGAAGGCCCTGGACTGGACCACAAAGAACTGACACGAAGGCTGCAGGAGGTCGGCAGCAGTGGAAAGGCCCTGACCCTACTATCATCATTCCTGTCAGACAGGGAGCCGTTAATTCACTGGAACGGACTCAAGTCACATTTGTTCACTCTTCCTGGTGGAGTCCCTCAGGGCTCGGCATTGTCCCCCACTCTGTTTAGCATCTATGTTGCTCCCTTAGCCAGATTGATAAAGAACCATGGCTTTTCGCTTGTGTCCTACGCTGACGACACACAGTTAGTGGTGTCTGTGACACACAGTGTAGATGCAACGGCAGAACGATTTCGAAACTGCATCACAGACCTGATGATCTGGGTGAACCGTCATTTTTTAAAACTAAATACGAGAAAAACCGAGGTCATAGAATTTGGTACAAAACCATCCGTTTGGAGCAAACTATGGTGGCCCCCTGAAGCTGGAATCTGCCTGGTGCCGGCACCCAAAGCTCGAAACCTGGGTGTTTTGATAGACAAAGACCTCACTCTTGCCCCACAGATAAACCAGGTGTCTTCAGCCTGTTTTTTCACCTTAAAGGTCCTCCGCAAGATCCTACCCTTTATCCCTTTTTCACTGAGGAAAACGTGGTCGGAGCCTTAGTACTGTCGAGGTTGGACTACTGTAATGCTCTATATTTGGGAGCTGGTGTAGCCTAGCTCTCCAAACTCCAATCACTACAAAACGCGTCCGTAAGAGTATTGCTTAATCTTCCTAAGCACCATTCCACATCTGCCGGCGTAAAACAATTACATTGGCTTCCAGTTCAACGACGGGTGGATTTTAAGGCCTTGTGTATAGCCATCCACGGAGGAGGGGCCTATGACTTACAAGCCCTCTTCCCTTGCTACGAACCATCCCGTGGTCTCAGATCTTCAAATACTGGATTGGTGTTATGCCCCAAGATAAATAGAGTAAGGTGGGAGGGAAAGCGTTTTTCACACTTAGCAGCTAAATTGTGGAATTCACTTCCTATACCACTCTGACTTCAACCAAGCAGGCCACTTTTCAGGAAGAAAATAAAAACCTGGCTTTTCTCTCAATGCTAACCGGTCACGCTGCACTAGCCTGCACTTTATCTCAGCGCCAAGACGCCTCAGCAGTAGTGCGCTTTAGAAATACCAAGTCAGTCAGTTTAAATGGCAAAGTCGAACAAGCAGTTTTAAAACTGCCCTTCTAGGCTGCGGTGACTGGCTGGGAGCCATTGTGTACCATGTCACACTCAGAGTGACACAATCAGTGTCGCCGTCCTGGTGGGCTCTCTAAGTTACATGCCCTGGGTCCCTATGGTACCATATAGCACGGACCTATAAGTAAGTTAGCTTATACCAATTAGGGATGGCCAATTGAACATTAATTTTATAAGGTGTTGGCACTGAGGTATGGTTAGCAGGAATCACTGCACTCTCAGAGTAGAAAAACCAGCAACATCAGTCCAAAACATTGGGGGATGATCATGCAAAAAGTTAGTTTCCGATTAAAGAAGGTTTTCCCTATGCCTAGATGGCAGATGTACAGTAAAAAGGAGCTCAGTGAAAGAGATATGCATCTCAGGGCCTATTTGCTTTTCTCTCTATTCTTAACCATAATCTGAAAATACATTTACCCATATTTCACGACTTTTGACAGTTTGTTAAGCAACCCATTTCAGTCAACAAGCTTTACTTTGTTGAGGAAGTAAAACAGAATGTTGGTTGCAAACATTCATTGTTCTGTACGTGCTCTCAAATAATATATTAGCTGGGTAAACATGTTTTCAGGTAACAGCCAGGATTTGATTTATTTTTTGCTTTACTAATACAATTGATGTCGAAGAGTCTCCTGTGGCACTTTTCATGTCCAGAAAGGAGGTCATCTACCTGTGCAGTATTAGGCAGGACTGCTGGCTGAATTAATGACCCGATAGAAAGAGCATGCACTCAGGGCCACTGCAGAAACATTGCAGTGGAGGAAAAAATTGTTAAGAGTTTAACAAATTATGACGAAAACAAAAAACAGACATATTTAAAATTAAGGAAAACTCGTAATATTTAAATGCAATTTTGCCTATGGGACACGTTACAGTGCTTCTAGAAAATGTGCCTTTGCTGAAGAAATGTTCATCAAATTCTGTTCAAAATATTACTTTTACCCCCCAGAGTAAAAGTGTGCTCAAAGTAAATATATTGTACTCTATAGAAAACATAAATGTGCTTCCAATAAATTACGTTATTCTGCACATCCCATTTCTGTTTCAAAACTGTGTTCAATGTCTGGTTTAACCTGTGTTCACACCTAGAGCCTCCTGGCCCCCTGTTTCCATTAAGAAACATTTTCTATTTATCACAAGCCTTTAAATAGGAGGAACCTTGACACTGAAGTTGTGTATCTTGAAAAGGAGATGCGATATGTAAAGTATGTTTTTAAAATGGGAGTCTCCTCTTAAACTAATTACCAATTTCAGAAGAGTCTGTATGTAAACCCTTGCATTTATAATAGTTCTTGTTAATATAAACGTGAACGCATATCGCTATGAAACTTAGATTTCCCTGTTTGAAGAGGGAATCTTTCTTCACACTGCATTTGACAGGTAGTTAAAGCAAGTTAGCCGTCTTTTTTGCGCCTCATGCTGTGCACAAAGCCCTTCCCACAGTCCACCATTGAAGATGCTAATATTCTCTGCCTTGAGAGGAAGTTCAAGGCTTGACTTGGGGATGGGCAGCGACCCCCATGCAAACACACACCTGCGCATAACAAAAGGGCCATTAGCATGTCAAGAGGCCAGTGCGCCGGAATCTCCTGAAGTCAGGTTTAGGCTGCAGACTGGGGGATGGGCCCTGTGCATAGAAACACCTCTGAGAAGCCAAGGGCATCAGGTGTCACTGATCTGAGACCCTGACTGCAGCACGGATGGGGCCAAGGCCTCCAAAAAGAGGCTGACTGATTGTAACCTCCAGCTCGAAAGCGATTTACATTAAAAGTAATAAAGCAATGTCTGTAAGGTTAAGGCGCATAGTATATTTAAATGTGCCTGTATTCGTCTCGTACATGTACATTCACAAAGAATTCCTTCTGTTCATGTCCACAGCTGCCTCGGTTGTTTGCACTTAATAAAAGAGACAAATGTCTCTCAGATTCATTCAGAAGCTGAACATTGATATATTTTGTAGCCTATAAGGTGCTCACACTGAAGGTAATGTGCGCTACAAATGGACAGATGCTGGGAAGGGCTGGAGACTGGGACGTTTAAGGGTCAAAAGGGGAGAAGGAAGGGTCTTTAAAAAGAGAGAATTGAAGGCTTGGAGAGTTTAATTTGAGGATGTAAAACATAGGGAGCCTCTCAAATGAAGGAAGCCGGAGAAACTGGAACGAGCTGAGGTGGAAGCAGGAGAAAAGGGGGAATTAGAGGTTTAGTATGTGGAATATGCGAGATAGTACAAATAGTGTGGTGTAGGAGGTAAGAGGATAATTTGCATACAACATTTATAAATGCAGGAAAGCATATTTGAGATGTAAGAGGGTGACATGTCTACATCTCTACATTCCGCGCCGATGCAAGGACAGAAGGCCGTATTACAACAACAAAATCTCCTGCAGATAACGGACTACTCTTGACACAACAGCAATTATTTAAAAGGCAAAGCCAAATAATGATGTTCACAGCTGAAGCATTTCATTAAAAATAGGCTACAAAAAATAACGCGCATAGTGCCAAAATATTTGTAATTTGTCCATTATAATAAGAACTGCCTAGGAAAGGGAGAGAAGGGGAGCACGAGAAAGAAACAGGCATTGAAGGAGAGAACAAGACAAAGAGAGAGACATATAAAGTCAGAGAAGGAGAAGGAGGGGTGGGGAGGGAGGAAGACAGCAAGAGATAGAGAGAAAAGTCAGGGGGAGTGTGAGAGTGACCAGTATAAAAAGACAGGGAAGACAGAAAAAGATAAAAGAGATGAGAGAGATGCAGAAGAGACAGAGAGAAAGACTTGGGCAGACATGGAAAGACAGAGACTGAAAATGCTAGGAAGAGGGGCAGAAAGACAAAGATAGATAGCCAGAGAGACAGGGAAGAAATACAAAGACAGATACATGAAGGCATGGAAAGTCCAGAAAAATAAAGAGATATGGCTATGAACAGAAAAATCAAGCAAGACAGAGAAAGACAGCAAGAGATGCTGAGAGAAAGATGGAAAAAGACAGACAGAAATAACGGCATGGAGAGATAGTGCGAGAAAAAGACAGAAAAAAACCTGCAAAGGGGCGACATGGAGGGTGAGAAACAGTGAGGGAAAGCCTGAGAAAGACAGGCAAATACAGAATGATAACCACAGGAAGATGTAATGGGAGATAGTTAGGGAAAGGGAAAAACAGAGATAGAAAGGGGGAGAAGATAGAAACACAAGGAAGGGCAGAGACACAGAGGGCTGATAGAGATTCAAAAAAAGACAGGATGCCAGGGAAAGAAAAAGCGAGGTAGGTACCCCCTTAACTCACTATATCTACCATTCATTCAGTCTGACTGTCTCTATTCATGGTTATCTGTATATTTATTTCTATCACTCTATCTCTTTTCATCTCCATCTGTCTCGTCATCTCTAGCTGCCTCTCTGCATCTCGCTATGTTTGTGTCTCTCTTTGTCTCTCTTTATCTTTGTCTCTGCTTCCCTCCTACTGCCCATGCTCTGTCTCTCTAAATCTTAGGGTCTGATTTAGAGTTTGGTGAAGAGGGTACTCTGTCTCAATGTAGACAAAGTACCCTCTCTGCCAAACTGCAAGTCCATCTGCCTCATTTAGAGTTGGGTGGACCTTCAGTATGCCAGTGGCAGAGACTTCTTTGTCTCCATTGATGACATACTCCTCCGATGGCCGACAAGACCAACTGCGTATGGTCCCTATAGTTGAATTATGTGGCCTGAGGAGTATAAAAGAAATACTCTAATACCAGTGTGGTTGTTTTGTTTATAAATACGTTGTTGATAATATTGTTTATGAATGCTGCAATGCTTATGATGACTACATTTGAATGTCTTTATTGTCCTTGTTACTTTTAATGTAATGACATCATGACATATGGCTTAATTAATTAATGTAGAGACACCCTGACTAAGCTAGTAGGTCTGCCTTATTTAAAATAACATCCCCTTATATTGTGATATTGCATCTGGTATAGTTTGGGGTATTGTGGTGATGGGGTTCAGGACCCATTAGGTGTGTAAAATGAAATGAGGATGTCACCAAAAGTCTTTCCATCCAGCTTATGTATGTGTTTGCATTTAATGCGTAGTATTGTGTAGTGTGTGTAATATATGTCCTTTTCCTTGTTAAAGAAAAGGCACTGACTGAAAAATAATTGTATGAGTGCTGTTATTGCATGCTAGCAAATGAAGAGTACTAGTCTGCACCACCTTCCTTGAGTAGGTCTTGGACTGCTCTGCTGCGCTACCCTGAGCAAGCCAAGAGCTACCATGTGGTACTTGGTTCCAAGTTATTGTAATTGTTACAGGTTGGTTCAATAATTTCACCACTTAAAAACCATGCCTAAGTACTATTCTGAAACGTTTAATATATGAGAGGGGAAAAGGTCTAACAGTGCAAAATTAAGGTATTTGAAAGTGCAATACTTTGTGTAAGTAGCATCAGTATATAAAACATTCTATGGATACGATACAGTGCAATCATTTCACAGCTTGAAGACCCATGGCTAATTTCTGGTCAGGTGGACAAGTATCCTGCGGAAAGGCTGCATCCTTTGACCATTTTGATCTGTTTAAAGTGTATGGTGTGCTGTTGTCTTGACTGTGTTGAAGCGGAGCAACCTCAGTGTGAGTCTTTCTAATATGGACTGTAAAAAAATTCAAGTTTTGACTATGATGGAATTTTCAATAAAGTGGCAGTGCGATCAGGATATTGTGCAAATGGTGTCATGATGCAAGTCCAGAATTCATGTGCTCCCACCTACTACCTACAGACCTTTTATGTTCCAGTTTTATTCAGAATAGTGTGACTGGGTGTGAGAAAGTGGCTCTGTATATACTTTCCCAAATAGGTACAGGGTGTACAGAGTCCACAGTCCCCAGAGGTTTGGCAGAGGCTAAAGCTAGATATAACCTTACTCTCTAAAGTGGTAGCTTGGTCGAGCAGTAAGGCAGTATCAGAGGACAGTGTAAAGCATTTGTTGTACACACTCTGTCAGCAAATGGTCTCACACACTCAATAACTGAACTCTAGGCCAATGGTTTATGTATAAAAATATATATGCTTGTTTTCTTTTAGAACCAACAATAGGTATTAAAATATACTTTCTCAGAATGAGATGCTTTATATAAATACTTTTGCAATATGCAATTGACTTTTGTAGAAAGTTACATTTGGTTGCAATAGGCAACACAATTTTAAACACAAAACTACATTGAGTTCAATGGAAGTTTCAAGTTATTTGCAACAGATTATTTTTGGGATTACTTTTGGAATTCCAGGACTGGATCCTAGATTCAGTCCTGGGTCAGTACTTGGAATCAAGTGATAAAAGTCGACTTAATTACTGTGATGATTTTTAGACAATATTTAGCTATTTTAAAAGTTGACACTTCGAAAATATTTCATAGAAAACAGTCAAGGGTTCCCTATGGCAGAAAATTCAAGTTGCAGGTATAGTATGTTTTCGTTACTTTTGTAATCCAGTACTGGGTGCCTAGACTCAGTACTGGGACCTTTATCCAAAACAGGTAAGTAATTACTTTTTCAGAAAATATACGATTTTTAAAGAATATTTAAAGTTTGCAGAAATTGACAGAAGAAATTTCACAGAAAAACAGTCAATGATTTCCTATGGGAGAAAATTGGGTTACTGGTAAGTACAGTTGTAAGTATTTTTCAGAGTCAGTGCTGGGCACCAGGATCCAGCACTGGGAGCTCATCTAATAGCAGGTGAGTATTTTCGTTTGTTACTCGGCTGATTTTTGGTGAATATTTTAAGTTTTGAAAAGTCCACACTTAAAAGAAATTTCAGGAAAAACCTGTCAATGTTACCCTATCGGTTTAAAGGTTACTACTCAACTGGCAGAGTTAAGGTTCAGGGCATAGACTCAGGGGTCTCCCAGGGTCAGGTAGATACAGTTGGTTCACCCTCAGCGGCACAGGGGCAGCCGGGTGCAGAGAGAGTTGGGTCCAATGTTATCCTATGAGAGGTAGGGGGCCTTGGTTGGTGGCTGCTGACTAGCAGGCCACACGGCTGTGGGAGCTGGGCTTCTGGTCACTTACTCAGGGCAAGGGGGGAAGTAGATAGGTGTAGAGGTTGCACTGCCAGGGCCACTCGGGCGGCTGGGTGCAGGGTGCTGTTGAGCCTTTGGGCGCTCAATTGATTTCAATGGGAAAGATCCGGTTTAGAAAAAGACTGCAAGCTCGGGGACGAAGATTCTTCAGGTGCCACCACCACTTCGAGAGGTAAATTGGGTAGTTGGAGGATAGGTAGGTACCCCGGGATTGGGCACAGGGGGCCGTGGGGCGCTGGGTGCAGGGGTGCCTTTTGGTGTCGGGAAATCTTACCCTCTGTTGATCGCGGTTGGGGGGGGCACCTGGTTCTGAGGCTGCAGGCTTCTTCAGGAGTGCCGAGGGAGGTCCTTGGGTGCCGGACTCAGGGTCACAGTCGCCGTGAGGGTCATCCTCGTGGTCTTTATTCACTCCGGCACAGGCCAGTCTTGGCGGGTGCAGAGTGTGAAGGGTTCGCGGTTCCAGGCTGATGCCAGGGATTAGAAATAGGTTTTGAGTAGATCCTCTACTCATGGGAGTCCCAGGGGCTTAGAGTCAAAAGGTAGCCTGAGAGTGGTTAGTGAGCAAGAAAGATAGGATCTCACTAAAGAGTGGTTTCTGCTCAAACTTTCTTGCCAGAGATCATTATTCAAGGTTCCATTGTTTGCATTCTTTAATTTGTAGCAGAGTTTGATGAATGCTCGTTGTCTCGCTAAGGATTGTTTGGTTCGACCAAATTCTAGTCGCAACTGGACGGGAGACGAGTGGCGCAGTATTGCAAAAACGGACTTGAAAGAGATTGTGATGATTTTGTCAAATAGAGTGGCATCTCTGCCTCTTAGGGCTTCACTGCCATAGGCTATGATTGAAACTAATTTGGTTTGTATTATTTTCAGAAGAGGTGTGAATGATGATGTTGCAATTGCCAATTTTAGGTGTTTGAAAACTGCGGTGAGAGTATTGGCTTTGAGGTTCATGAGCTACAGATATTGCTCATCAAGTAGCATGCCAGGATATTTGTATTCTGATACCACCTCAACTTCATCTTTTTCCAGATATTATTGGCAGAGGCTCAATGATGGTTTCCCAGTATCACAATAACTGACTTGTTTAGGTCGATTTCCACAGTGTTTGTGCAAGAGTATGAGGCTGTGGGGTTCTAGGCCTCTGAAGACCAACCTTTGTGTGGCTAAGCAAGACTAAGTTATCCGCATACATTAGGCAGGGCAGCAAGATGTTGCCCAACTTTGGGGTTTGTGAGTTTACCTGGGCGAGGCTAGTAGGGGGGTCCACCAAGAAAAGTTAGAGTGTGGGGTCTAGTACGCACCATGGCTTAATCCTTAGTGGGTCCAGATCTTTCTTGATAGATGGGCACAGTTGCTTAACTTTATTCTGATACAGGTGTCGGTGTGGAGTAGAATCAAGTCTAGCAGCAGTGGGTAAGGTATTTTCCAACCGGCAAGTTTGCTCCAAAGCTTGCCTCCATCCACCCTACCCAATGCTGCTTTATAGTCTATAAAGCACAGGTGGAGAGACTGGTTGGTTTTCCTGTGTTTGTTGAACAGCAAGGCAAGAGTTATCATTTTTTGTGTTGTGCTCATTCGTTTGACAAACCCTGTTTGAGTAAATGGAATCAAACATCTTTCTGTATCCCAGGATGACTACTCCTCAAAGAGACCAGCGGCAAAGTAGAGCTATGCGTCGTTAGTTGGAGGGATCACAGATATTGCCACCTTTATTGATCATAGAGCTGGTAGAACCTTTCCATAAGGAGGGGATGGAGCTTAGAGTGATTATGCTCTTGTATACTGGCTCCAGATTGATTGTCCAGAACGATTTGGCCTCCTTAAAGATTGCTGTTGGAATGCCATCTGGACCTGGGGCTCCGTCTCGTGGCTTCTCAAAATGTGGCACTCGATTGTTGCTGCCCGAAAGTGCAGGGGGTTAGAGGACTGTGTTGCTCTGATGGAGTTTTGAAACCCAACTCTGCTGAGACTGTTGTTTTGCGTATTACAGTCTTATCTACATGCAGTGCACTCCCAGGTTGGTCAAAGAGTTTGAGAGGTAATCGTACCAGCTTGTTTCTTGGATGTTCACTACTGTTTATGTTTTAGACAGGTCATTTAGGTTGGTCACAATTTTTTTAATTGTCTAGTGTTTGTTGGTATTAAGGTTGTACAGCAGTTTGATGCTTCGATTGTTGTTAGCCTCCCTTTTTGGGTCCCAACTATGTTTTCTGTAGTCAGACTGTCTTTCAAAAGGTTGTCTTTTAAAGCTTTATGATAAGCTTTAAGGGCTTGATTTCCACAATGCTTGAGTTCTTTTGTTTTTCCACTAGCTTTCAACTTAACCGTTCTGTGATGGTTGCTATTGCTTCTTACTGAGGATAATTGGTTGGTGACAACTTAATTGAAAAATTGCTCCAAGGCAGGATGAGGAGCACTGGTCTTCAACAGGAGGGTATAGAATGCAACTTTTGCTAATTCAGATAGATCGTGGATTTTGCAAGATGACCATTTCAATCTGTTGTTGTTTATTGTATGAGGGCTAGCTTGTGTTACACCTTCTAATGTATGGTTTATGAGATTTAAGCAAGACATAATTCTTGTGGTAGATGGTAACTTTCACCTGTTGGGTTTATTGAAAAGCTAGAGACAAAATATATAGGTGGAGCAGGGAACACAGTGAAGTATTTTAGAGAGCAGGTTTTATAGTTGTGATCTGTGAGAGAAGGTGGGCTTAGGGTGTGAAAACGGCCATTGATTGCTTATGAGTTAAGATACTCTGATTCCTTTTTTAGGACCTTGCCCATTTTGTCGTGCTTGAATGCGGAGTTTTTATTTTGTACTGTAACTAATCAGAATGCATTCTGGGTTGTTAATAACTCTTCATCTTGCTGGAACCCGAGTATATTCATATTAAAATCCCTAGAGAGGATTATTTCTGTTGGATGCAGATCTCTTCTGTGTCTGGGCATAGCTTTCTATTTCTTGGATCATGGCATGGCAATTCTGGTCATTTATTTTTGGTCGCAGGGCAGGAGATTACTTTCTTGGTACTGGCCTCCTAGGAGGGGGTCCTTCTGCTTGTGGTTCCAGTTTGGTGCCTAATCTGGAGGATCCTTTTTGCACTTCATCTTCAATAATTTCATCCAACTTTGCGATGAAGGGGTTGCCAGCTTGGGTTGTCGTTTGGTCGGCCGTGTTGTTTGCCTGTTTCACTAGGGCTTTGTTGTTGAACAGGTTTGGATTGCAATTTGAATTATTGAAAAACGTGTAGATATTTTTCTGTGTGGCAAAGTTAGCCTTCTGCTTTCGTGCCTTGCGTTGATTTTTCCTCCGTGGGCCCTCTGCTGGTATATCTGGGGCAGTTAGTATACCATGGTACACATACTTGGTTGCACTACTGTATCCAGGGGTGAGACGGTCTATTTGGATGTGGTTTGCTGATGCTGACAAGGTGCTCTCTGACGGAGCTATGGAGCTTGTGGGGGTGTATAATGCCTGGTGTGCTGAACTTTGACTGCCCCTGGGCATGAACTTTTTGACCTCATGTGCTGGAGGAAGTGCGGCCTGTAGGAGACCCTTTGAGGTTTAAGAGACCTGGGTAGTATCTAATTTAAGAGCGCTTGCCGGGCTTTCAGGCTGCAAAGCCTTCTTAAAGTCATAGAGAATATCGCCTAGGACCAAAGAGAATGATTTCAGTTTATCCAGAATCAGAGAGCAGGTGCAGGAGAAGGTCAGTCATGTAATTCCTGCTGTTTTTTGAGCTTTGAGTATGAGTTTGTTTAAATTTGAAATCTTTGTATCATTCTCGGAAATGAAGACTGCCATGGTATTTAAGCTTAATCTGAGTGTCTATTTTTGCAGACTGGTATTTGAGAGCTCCAACTGATAGCTGTAACATCTGCTGGTTTGGTTTTGCACACACTATCGGTGTGGAGACTTGAGCATTATCTCTATACCCTATTTTGTGAGAACTTGAACATGCTTACCTTTACAAACTATCTCTGTGAGATCCTTAACATACTATCGCTGTGAGGACTTGAACATCCCAGTAACCACCCACTATTCCTGTAGTGAACATTCCAATAACTGTAGTGAACATCCCAATAACTACACAATATCTCTGTGGGAACTTGAACATCACTATCTCTGTGAGGACTTGAATATCATTATTTCTTCACACTAAATTGTGCTATTTATACACATTTGTAGAGCCTACTATCACCAGGGAAAGTATCATGGCTATCACTGTATGGATTTGACCATGATAATCTCCACACACTGTGGGGCCTATTACGATGTAGGGCGGATTACCACCGACAGCCTGTCAGTGGCGGTCCGTCCAACAATCAGACTCAGTGGTCCGACCTCCGCATTATGATGCGGTTGTCAGACCGATGCAGACAGGGAGAAAGACTGACGCCTCCGACAGGATAAGAGATCTCTTGGGGGCATTGGTCAGACAGATAATCCCCAAATGGCGGCATTGCCTGCTCAGGCAACGCAGTCAGGATTATGATGTCCATTTTCGACAGCCTTTCCATTTTGGCCTTTCTGACATTGAAAGGCTGTCAAAGTATTGTTGGGGGCCCCTAGCAGCCCCCTGTCCCACCATGGATTCCACCCAAACATCAATGCATCGTGTGGCATGCACTGCATGGTGCCTGCCACACCGTGCATGAATGTTCTAAAAGTGTATTTTTTCTATTGAGGCTTGTGCTGCAGCCCGCAGCACAAGCCGCAATAGAAAAAATACACTTCCCGACCGCCAAGAAGGTGATCGCATTACAATAATGGAAGCGGGACAGCCGACTCCTTGTCTGGCGGTCCCGTTTCAACTACGATGTCGTTCGGACGGTCATCTGACTGACATCATACTGGGCCCCTATCTCAGTAGAAACTTGAGGACCACTATAATCACACAATATATTTGTGGGGACTTGAATATCATTATCTTTTAAACACTATTTTATGTGATGCATATTTGTAGGTTGCACTGTCACCCGGGGGTATTCTGGGTATCACTGTATGGACTTGACCATAATAGTTTAAACACAATATATCAGTAGAGACTTGAAACCCTTATGATCACATACTATGCAAAGGCTTAAACATGCCTATGATGACTTTCTATCCCTGTGGGGACTTGAATATCATTATCTGTACACACTATCGCTAGTATGGTCTTAACCTTGATAATCTCTTAGCACTATGTTGGTGGTGACTGGAATACCACCATAATAACACATGCAGATTCTTGAGCATGTCTATGGTCACACACTATCTCTGTGAGGACTTCAGCAGCATTATCTTCACACACTATTTGTTGTGTGACTTGAACATTATCTTCACATACTATCTATGTAGGGTTTTACTTTCATGCACAATCTCTGTGAGATAAATGTGAGTTATAACTATGACTTATAGTAATTCGAAAGTGATGTGCAAATTATAAACTAAAGTTATAAATATAACTATAGAATTTCTAATATTTGTGTAGTTTATGTTTGACGTTTTCCTAACTATAGCTTATCCTTAACCATATTTTTTTTTAATGGGATTTCAAAGGTTTTTACAATTTTTATAAAATGTTGCTTATAATCACACAGTTTACTATTGTCAAGTGGAGTGTCATTAAATGGAGTGTGGTACAAAACTGTGGATTATAGTATTGTAAAGTATACTGTCATACAGTATAGTGTCAGACAGTAGAGTGGAGTTGAATGGAATGAGGTACACTCGAGTGGCATAGAGTGGAGTGGCATAGATTGAAGTGGCAAAAAGTTAAGTGGTGTACAGTGGAGTAATGTACAAAGGAATAGCAGATAGTAGAGTGACATACAGTCGAGTGGCATACAGCAAGAGTGGTATAGAGTGGGATAGCATACAGTGGAGGAGTGGTACAGTGGAGTTGCATTCCGTTGAATAGTGTAGAGTGGGTTTGCATACAGTGTAGTGGCATACACTGGAGTGCCATAGATTAGAGTGTTATACAGTGTAGAGGCATACATTGGAATGGTGTATACGGCAAGGGCATACAATGCAGTGGTGTACAGGGAAGTATGGTTGAGTAGACTGGCATATAGTGCAGTGACGTAGACTGGAATAGCATTGAGTGGAGTGGCATAGAGAGGAGAGGCGTACAGTGGAGTGGTGAAGAGTGGAGTGAGGTACAGTGTACTGGCATAAAGTTGAATTGTGCAGAGTATAGTGGAATAGTGTACACTGGAGTGGGGAAGACCGGAATAGCGTGTGGAGTAACGGAGTTGAGTGCCGTACAGTGGAGTAGTGTTGAGTGGAATAACATTGAGTTTAGTGGCATTAAGTCTATTAATGTACAGTGGAGTGGCATGTAGTGGAGTAGCGTAGAGTACAGGGTCATTGAGTGGAATAGCTTAGACTGTTGAAGCGTAGTGTGTAGTGGTGTACCATGAAGTGGGTCAGAGTGGAATGGTATAGAGTAGAGTAGCATAGAGTGTAGTGTAGTAGAGTGGAGTTTCATACAGTGGAATAGCATTGAGAAGAAAGGCATACAGTCTAGGGGGGTACAGGGAAGTGGAATCGACTGGAGTTAATAGAATAGAGTAGCATACAGTATAATTCGGGTTCCCAGTGTTATGGTATTTATTTTCTTTACATTTCTGTCTGTATATATCCATATTTAATTTTTTACCCATTTTATCTGTTTGGAGTTTGTAAGACAAATCAAGTAAAAATAGTACATTTCCACATTTATTTAAACGATAAATGTATACTTGTATTTGAATCTATGACCGATTTCAATAATATGAAGTCCGACAGATGATAAATCAATGAACATATATGAAAATATGAACAGATTAGTATCAACCTTTTGCATTTATACTGGAGTTAAAGCCTCATAACAAGAATTTCTTTATTTTTTACCTGCTTACCAGTAAATCTACACAGCTCTTGGCTTGACAGTCATGACTGACAGTATTTAGAATCACTCAAAAAGAGGCTAATTCACGTTTTTATCCATATTTACATATAAATAAATGCAGGATAATAAATGGTTTTCTGTCTGTATTTATTTGTAAAAATCAGTAAAAATGGAAATCAGGGAGCCTTAAGTATAATAGTGTAAAGTAGAGTGGTGTAGTGTTGAGTGGCCTAGAGTGGAGTAAGGTGGAGTGGCGTATAGTGGGTTGACATATAGTGTAATGGTGTATAATGGACTGACATAAAGTGGAGTGTCATAGAGTGGAGTGGCGTAGAGGGAAGTATATTAATTGAAACATACAAAGCGTGAAAGTGTGTAAACGAATGTAAATTTCATGTGGCAGGAATATGCATTATGATGTGTTAATGTTCATTTTTGATAGTAGACTAGAGTGGAGTGGGATGGAGTACAGTGGAGGGGCATACAGTGTATTAGTGTACACTGTAGTGGTAAATAATGGCCTGACGTAAAGTGTAGTGGCTTAGAGTGGGATAGCGTAGAGTGTAGTGGCATAAAGTGAAGTGGCATAAAGTGGAGTGGCGTAGAGTGGAGTATGCTAATTAAAACAGACGTAGAGTGAAAGTGTGAGAACAAATGTAATGTCATGTGGCAGGACTATATATTATGATGTGGAAATGTTCACTGTTGGTAGTATCTGTAAATAGTATAAGTAATGTTATAACTTAAAATAATGTTCTTATATATTGTACCACGTTTTACCGTGGTACGTTCATGGTATACCACGGTACATGGGGCTGAGAAGTGAGTATGTTTATGGTATGGTTTTATATGCTGAAACCGAATAAAGTTGATTGATTATGTGATTGGCTGATGGCTGTGTTTACCAAAGGTAATAGGCAGCCATGTTGTTTTTATTATAGTTTTGCTGTGTTCTGCGGTCTACGTTCTGCTATATTCTGGGTTAAGGTCTTACTTCTAGGTAATTATTAGGTTTTATTGTTATTCACTATCTATTACCACATTATTCAAGTGGTAATAGGTGGAGCTTTTTATTTAAACATTTTTATATATTTTTACAACAGTTTAGGGTGAACTGCCTTTTTTTTAAGTAGCTCATTATTTTAGATACAAGAATAATAACATTAATGAAAATAATTGTAAAAAACATTAACATATAACACAATTAGGTAAATAAATAAAAACAATATAAAAATATAAAAATATTAATGCCAAATAAAACTAGATTTTTTAAAATAATAAACATAAAAGATATATAATTTAAAATATATTAACTCCAATTAAAATAAAAGCAGGAAAAAAATTACACTTGAAAGGGGTTAAATTTACTATTCCCTCCCCAACTTAAACTCAGAGAAAATATTGAACTTCAGATGAGTTAGATTAACTATTCCCACTCCAATCTAAGCAACAGTACAGAAAGGTTTGGATTTCGGAGGGGTTAAATTTACTATTACCACTCTTATTTAAGCAACCCATGGAAAAATGTTGGACTTCAGAGAGGCTACATTTACTAATCCACTCCAATCTAAGCAACTGTACAGAAGTATTGGACTTCAGAAGGGTTGCAATTACTTTTCTCACTCTGATCTAGGCAACAGTAGGGAAGGTGTTGGATTTAGGAGGGATTAGAGTTCCTATTCCCACCCCAGTCTAAGCAACAGTAGGTAAAGTGATGGACTCTGGACAGGTTAGATTTGCTACTCTCACTCCAATCTAAAGTAACAGTAGGGAAAGTGCTGGGTGTCTGAGGGGTTAAATTGACTATTTCCACTCCAGTCTAAGCAACAGTAAGGAAGTTGTTGAATTTCAGAGTGGTCAAATTACTATTTCCCTTCCACTCTAAGCAAAAACAGTGAAAGTGTTGAATTTCAGAGAGGTTAGATTTACTATCCCCAATGCAATGTAAGCAAAGCTAGGAAGGTGTTGGACTTCAAAGGGATTACGTTTACTATTCCTACCCCAATATATACAACAGAAGGAAAAGAATTGGACTTCAAAGGGGTTAGATGTACTATTCTCACTCCATACTAAGCAACAGTAGGGAAAGCGTAAGACTTTGAAAGGGTTAGATTTACTATCCCCACTCCAATTAAGCAACAATAAGGAAATCACTGGAATTGGATGGGCTAGATTTACTGTTCCCACTCCAATTCAAGCAACAGTAAGGGAAAGTGTTGGACTTCACAAAGGTTACATATACCATTACAACACAGCAATTTAAAAAATATATATTTAAATACTTTAAAACATAAAATGATTAACCACATTTAAACAAAAAAATATATATTCTATCAATTTAAATAAAATGCAAAATGTATTATAAATTACAGAATAAATGTATAAATAAATGAAATATTGAAATAAACATACACAGAAATTCACTTCTCCCACTACTACTGAACAAAACCCCTAAAGAAGATAAATTAAAATATAAATAAAACAATAATAAAATTATGAAAACCTAAATAAATGAGAAATATACAATTTTAAATATAATAAATACTCTTTTTATAAATATTAGTCATTATTTCTTACATTATCTAAATTAAACAACAATTTTACAAAAAATTATACAATGACTTGTAAATTAAATATAAATAAAGTTATTTTAATTTAATTATTTTCTCACCTTATTCTCCTACATACCAAACCATACACTACTAAATTATAGATGACTAAATAAATATACTATACAAAATATATATTAGAAATCCAAAATTAAACCCAAATAAATGAAAGAACAATTGAACAATTAAAACATTTACATAATAATCATTTAAACATTTAATTTACCTTATATTACTTTACATTAAAAGTTCTTTAAAATGTAATTAATTTACCATATTCCCCTACAAACCCAATATACCGCTACTAAATTATAAACTACTAATTACATTTCAAAAATTGAATTACACATTTAAAATTACCAACTATATTTAAAAAAGATAATCATACTAATATTATTAGTATAAATATATTTAATTAAAATCAATGTTTATTACAACTATATTAAGGTACACAATAATAATTACAACAATTTTCTTAAAAACATTGGATACAATAATACCTGTATTCTTACTTTTGATATTCTGTTCTACCATATTGTTGCAGTGGTGATATTTTTAACAATATATTTATGTTTCATGATATTTTGGAATCAATTTCATTCACCATATTTAACACGTGCCTATTTTGAAAATGTCCTTTCTCACAAGAAAAGTGTAGTTACACAACTGTAAGTGATTATCTCTACTCCAGCACAAAGGGACCACAATCCTAATTGAAACATTAGTGTTTAAGACTCTATGAACAAAGTGTCCACTGCTGAAAGCATGTTTTTCAACTTTGTAAGGACTCCTATCTTTAACTGGGCACATTTTAAGGTTTCTTTTCACACTAAAACAGCTAGAGCATGACTATCAAGTTGTCTTTCTCTATTCCTGAACAAAGGATTCACCAGCCTCTTTTAGGAAGCCTAGTTGTATACCCCCAACAGATCGATGTACAACATTTGGCCTCACTCCTCAAAAATGTTTTTGTTAACATTGCAAAAGACTTCTATAATTAAAGTAGGCACATTCTGAGGTGTTTATTCCGATGAAAAAGACAGCTGTACATCAGCCAAAGTGACTTTCTTTACTCGTGTACAATGACCATAGCAGCTCAGTTCAGGAATACAATTTGTATGGCTCTTGTATATGATTTGGCCTTCAAATAACAAGACCTTCAATCCCGAGAAAGTCTCTTGTACTTGATTTTGGTACTTCTGAGAAAGTGCTTCTTTCCATAAGGAAGGCTGTTGCACCACCTGCCCTTTCTCTACTTGTGTACTCGTGTACAAAGAAAACACAAGCCTGGTTTAAGAAAATCTATTCTAGACTCCAAATATTAAAGGGTGGTTCTCAAATAGATCTTTCAACTTTGTGAAAGTTTCCATTGTTTCACCCGGCAACATTTTGAGAATATGTCTTTTCCCATAAAAAGGCAGATATACCACTTCCAAGAGGATTTGTTCCTATACTTGCGCAAAGGACAGTGAGCCCCATTCTGGAAATCAACTTTAGAATGTGTGCTCCCAGACACTGTCATTGTTTTAAGTTTGCTAAACAAGGTTTATGTACATATATACAGGTATTTATAGAGTGTGAGCCTGGGTAGCTAGAAAGAGCCCTACAGCAGGCAGAATAAATACTTTGAGGGAAAGAAGAGCTTTATGAGGAGAGGACCATTACATTCTTAAATTATAGAGATAAAAATTATAAAGATGTGTCAGTTATTCAATCTATTTCTCTATTGTAATAATCCTTAAGGATTAGAACGAATCAGCACGGGGAGTTTGTTGCAATCAGAAATACAGTTTTATCTTTCTTATGGAGACTAGAGTTCATAGATGGTGGCTAGAAAAGAGAATGAGAACTCATATATTTGGATTCTTAAGGAAGTGTGGACCTTCCTGGATGAACACAGTTTAACTCAGTGGATTCAGCATTTGAAGTGGGATTAATAGATATGGGATCATTCCAGTCTCTCAGGTGGTGGCTTGAGCACCACTATTATCACATCACATCATCTCATGTGCATATATATTATGTACACATTCATGCCTGGGGGTATCTTGGCGCTTAATACCATAGGTTAATTGCTATCCAATTAAATAGCACTTATTGTATGAACCTTGGAGGGATGAAAAGCTGAGTGGAAGCACCAGGATTCAAATGTGTGAGAGAGACGTCAACCACATATCCCTCGAGTGGATTGATTATTTTAATAAGCTACTAGACTAATAGGATCTGTATGGGTTCTTCAACATCCCCATCATTACACACTGTGGAGACTTGCATATGACTGTAATCACATATTAGCATTGTGGGGACTTAAACATCACTGTAATCACACAATATCTCTATGGGGACTTGAACATGACTATAATCACACACTATCTGTGCCCTATCCCTGTGTATCCCTATAATCACACACTATCTCTGTGGGGACCTGGCAATCCCTATAACCACACACTATCTTTGAGGGGATCTGGGCATGTCTATAATCACACACTATTTCTGTGAGGACCTGCACATCCCTATAATCACACACTATCTCTGTGGGGACCTGGGCATCCTTATAATCACACACTATCTCTGCGGGGACCTGGGCATTTCTATAATCACACACATTCCCATTGACAACCCTGGTAATACTATACTCACACACCCTCTCTGTGGGGACTTGAACATTCCTGTAATTACACGCAAGCTCTGTTTTGGCTTGAGCATCATCAGCTTCACATTCTCTGTATGGGGCTTTGTGAATACTGAAAAGTAGTACAATTAGACTTTTGGTCTAAGTTTACATTGTTGAAGCTGAAAAGTAGAAAAGCTCGATTTTTTGTCTAAGTTTACCATTGTGAATCGGGCCCTATGTTAATGAAGGCTTAAACACAATCATCGTCATGCACTATCTCTGTGGGGACTTAAACATCGCTATAATAACACACTATCTTTGTGGGGGCTTGAAAACAACTATAATAAAACACTATCTGTGTGGGGACTTGAACATCACAATAAAAACATACCATCTCTGTGGTAACTTGAGCATTCCTGTAATTAAACGCTCTGTTTTGACAGGAAGCACCAGGGGGTGCCATGAGGCACAGGGTCAAGACTTATTTGCATATAGCTGGGTCTGAACTAGGGTGGCGAAGTGAGCTAAAGAATGAGATGGATTCAACCCAGATCTTTGACTGGGGGTGAGTGACTTAAAAATTTCAGCACTCCGTCCATCATCTCCTTGTGTTTGCTTTGTTCGCCCTAAGTTGCACGGTTATGCCCAGACGTTTGTCCATTGCTCACTTTGCTACTGGATTCAAGCTAGCCTGGCTGATGACGGGGTGTTACCCCAAAACTGGTCCCAGGATGCTTGTTTCCGGTCCAGGGAAGACCTGGCTTGGCAGTTCGGGCTGGACTGTTTCCATGAGGCACAGTGTCAAGTCTGATTTGCATATAGCTGGGTCTGAACTGGGGTGGCGAAGTGAGCTGTAGAACGATGATGGATTCCACCCAGATCTGCGACTGGGGGTGAGTGACTGAAAAGTTTCAGCGCTCTGTCCATCATCTCCTTGTGTTTGCTTCGACTTGAACATCATCAGCTTCACATTCTCTGTATGGGGCTTTGTGAATATTGAAAAGTAGTCAAGTTAGACTTTTTGTCTAACTTTACCTTTGTGAACCGGGCCCTATTTTAATGAGGACTTAAACACAATCTTCGTCATGCACTATCTCTGTGGGGACTTAAACATCGCTATAATAACACACTATCTTTGTGGGGACTTGAACAACACTATAATAACACACCATCTCTATGGGGACTTGAACATCTCTCTGATAACACACTATCTCTGTGGGGACTTAAACATTGCTATAATAACACACCATCTCTGTGGGGACTTGAGCATTCCTATAATTACACACAACCTCTGTGTGGACTTGAACATCATTAGCTTCACACTCTTTAAAATGGGATTTAGGCTTTGAATGTACACACTATTCCTATGGAGGCTTAAACACAATGATCTACACCCACTATCTCTGTGGGGACTTAAACATCTATTTTGGCAAACATGTAAGCAGCTAATCAAGCTCTGGGTTCCTTTTGACCATATTCCTTGCTTCCATATGTTAATTTCTTTATGTGTTAGTTCCCTTATCTCCTAAGATTTTAAGCACTAATAAATAGGTTAAATACAGCTTTAAGTGTATTTCTTTAAGCATGATATGATATTTTCTGGCACATTAACATAATCTCTTTAATGTATACCCCTAGTATATATGCAGCAATTCATATATGAATAGATTATAATGTTGTTTGTGTATATGGTTGATAAAATAAACATTTAGTCATGTGCCTTCGACTCTATTCAATCACAAATAGTGTTACAGACTAGGTCCCCATAAAGATGGTAGCACGTGTTCAAGTCCCCACAAGGATGGTGCTGTGCGCACGAATAAATAACAATATATTTACAAATTTGAAGCAGGATCCTGTATCATGAATTTTTTCTTAACATTTTTCTGTTATTAGTGTGTTATAAAAACATTGGGAAAGGTTAGTCCCCACAAGGCAGGTATTCACACATAGTCCCCACAAGGATGGTAACACGTGTATGTGTGTGTGTGTGTGTGTGTGCGTTCGTGTGTGTGTGTGTGCGTTCGTTCGTGTGTGCGTTCGTTCGTGTGTGCGTTCGTTCGTGTGTGTTCGTTCGTGTGTGTGTTCGTTCGTGTGTGTGTTCGTTCGTGTGTGTGTGTTCGTTCGTGTGTGCGTTCGTTCGTGTGTGCGTTCGTTCGTGTGTGCGTTCGTTCGTGTGTGTGTTCGTTCGTGTGTGTGTTCGTTCGTGTGTGTGTGCGTTCGTGTGTGTGTGTTCGTTCGTGTGTGTTCGTTCGTCCGTGTGTGTGTGTTCGTTCGTTCGTTCGTTCGTGTGTGTGTTCGTTCGTCCGTGTGTGTGTGTGCGTTCGTTCGTTCGTTTGTGTGTGTGTTCGTTCGTTCGTCCGTGTGTGTGTTCGTTCGTTCGTCCGTGTGTTCGTTCGTCCGTGTGTTCGTTCGTCCGTGTGTGTGTGTGTTCGTCCGTGTGTGTGTTCGTTCGTTTCGTGTGTGTGTGTGTGTGTTAGTTCGTTTGTGTGTGTGTGTTCGTTCGTTTGTGTTCGTTCGTTTGTGTGTGTTCGTTCGTTTGTGTGTTCGTTCGTTTGTGTGTTCGTTCGTTTGTGTGTGTTCGTTCGTTTGTGTGTGTTCGTTCGTTTGTGTGTGTGTTCGTTTGTGTGTGTGTTCGTTTGTGTGTGTTCGTTCGTTCGTTTGTGTGTGTTCGTTCGTTTGTGTGTGTTCGCTCGTTTGTGTGTGTGTGTGTGTTCGTTCGTTTGTGTGTGTGTGTGTGTGTGTGTTCGTTCGTTTGTGTGTGTGTGTGTGTGTTCGTTCGTCCGTGTGTGTGTGTGTGTTTGTTCGTTCGTCCGTGTGTGTGTTCGTTCGTTCGTCCGTGTGTGTGTGTGTTCGTTCGTTCGTCCGTGTGTGTGTGTGTTCGTTCGTTCGTCCGTGTGTGTGTTCGTTCGTTCGTTCGTCTGTGTGTGTGTGTGTTCGTTCGTTCGTCCGTGTGTGTGTGTGTGTGTGTGTGTGTGTGTCTGTGTGTGTTCGTTCGTCCGTGTGTGTGTTCGTTCGTCCCCGTGTGTAGCGGGCCCTCTGCACTCATAATTACGAGTGCGCTCGGGACATTGGGAGCCTCACCAGCTTGAAGACTGAGTAGCGGAGAATAGGACTGGCAGAACGTTCCTACCTCACCGGAGTGATATTTATTTGAAGTGGGAGCAGGTTCCACTTGGTTAATGAACGTGGAAGTTTGTCAGGCAATATATGGAACTACATTGACCAGCATGCCTTGAGACGCCCATATGGGCAGGACTTCGTATCGAATAAAAGTCAGCTGTTCTTACTTACCTGTTTCCCTCTTCATGCCGCCAGTGATCAAGATCTCAAGGGAGCTCGAAACGCGTATGGCCAAATGCAATGTATGCAGTTTGATGACACGCTGCTGCCTGCGAAGTGATGTGCGCAATCCCTGTGTGTGTGGCTTTCTCTTGGGGACAATCCTGGTGTTTATATATATATATATATATATATATGTATATTTATTAGTTTTTTGGCACCCTATTCAAACATTAGAGTAAGGCGGATGCCAAAACGCATCCTGTTTGCTCCAAAATAAAATGGATGGAGGAAAAATCCCAGTGAGTGCTTCTTTCTTGGACATAGATAATCAAGAGAATCGAGCGCTGGTATGTGTGTGTGTGTATATATTCTATTCTATTCTATTCTATTCTAGGCATATGAGCTGCAGATTACACACTTTTGCATAGATCGCCATCTGGTGTTGGGCCCGGATGTCTGCAGTTTGTTTTTCCTCTTGGAAAGTCTTTGGAAGTCACGAGGTCCGTGACTCCTCCTTTGGATCGTATTGCGCTTGGGCTTCGGCTCCATCCTCAGTTTTTTTCCGCCATCGGGCTCTGATGTAATCTTCGCGCTCCGGTTCCGAACAGCTTCCAGTTCGACGATCGACGCGCAATCCTCACCCCAAATCGCGGTATTGTTTCGATCGCGATCTCTTCGATCAACGCACCTTCTCATCGGCACCAACCTTCTGTTCCAGTCGTCGATGGCGGCCTTCGGGCCTACCCAAGCCCGGTCCCGGCTCATGGAAAGAACTCCATTTAAAAAGTGCCCTCGATGTGGGTCCAAATTTCCCCACACCGATCTTCATGAGATATGCAACCTCTGCCTCTCCCCTGAACACGAGGCTCGAGACTGTCCAGCCTGTAAGTCATTCCGATCCAAAAAGACTATTCTGGACCGAAGAGCCAGAAGGAACATGGCACACTCCTCGACGTTCATTCCAGTCGACATCTTCGGAGACGATATCGACGATCCGGAACAGCATCGCACCGAAGAGGACCTCGTCAGCGCTTCCGAGGCCAACGAGTCAGATGTGGAAGACATCAATCCGGTGCAGAAGGTCGTGAGTACCAATCTACCCCCCACACCCGCGCCAACACCGAAAAAGGCTTCGGTCACGCCTTCGCCTCCGGGCCTAAACAAGACCAGAGACACTGCTTCACACACCCCACCTTCGGGCCCGGTGAAGAAGCCAAGTAAGCCTTCCGGCGGCTCGGGCTCGAGCCAGCCTACCAGCGGTACCGAGAAACACACTTCGGCACCGAAAAAGAAACCGGCCTCCACCTCGATACCGAGCTCCGCACCGAAGCCCTCGGTGTCGAAACTCAGCTCTTCGGTACCAACGCTATCTTCAGTACCGGCCAAACCACACAAGGCCACCGACACATCCACGCCGAAGCCCATCTCAGCGCCGACCAAGAGACCGGAGGTTCCCAAGCCGGGTTCTAAGCAATAAACCGGCACGAAAAATCTAAAAAGACATCGGCCCGACGCCTTCGGCGCCGAAGGACCAAATAACCTCACCAGAACTATTTACACCGGATCCTTTGCAAAAAACTCTTACCTAGGATCCAAAAACTGGGCATTTGACACTCTCTACCAAAAAGGCATTTGGAGAAGCCTGCTCCGCCTCCACCTTCCAAGAGTAAGGACTCTGCTACCTCTCCGTTCAGAATACCTTCCCCCTCCCCCTCCACCTCCTCCTCCAACCGCTCCGCCCTCTCCACCCCCACCTCATCGTTCTCCGACCCCGTCTCCAGACGATGATGATCAGGGGGACCCATATCATGATATAGGGGATGTGCCACAGGACCCCACCCCTACAGGATCCCCAGACCCATGGGACGATTACAATATTCCAGATATCCCCAACGTCCCACAAGATGATCTTTACTCTTCTAGGCCATCTCCCCCAGAAGATTCATTAGGGTTCAACCATCTTCTGCAAAGGGTTGCACTTTATCACGGGGTGGATTCGCATACCGACCCCGTGGAGGAAGATTTCCTCCTAGACACATTTGATACCGCACATATGTCCACCTCTATACTGCCCATGCTCAAAGGAGTGGTAAAGCATGCGCCAGAAGTTTTTAAGGACCCAGTTAGTGCCAGGGTCATTAACCTACGTATTGAAAAAAAATACTAACCTGCTCCCTCAGATCCCTCCTACATCAGAGGACCAGCGCCACTAGATTCTTTAGTAGTATCTACTGCACATAAAAGGGTAAATTCACAAGCGTCAGGTGATGCACCACCACCTGACAATCAAAACTACTAGATGCATCAGGCAAACGCACAGCATCCCAGGCGGCCAACATATGGCGTATAGCAAACACTCAGGCACTACTGGCCAGATATGACATGGCTCATTATGACGAGTTAGAAAGCATAATGCACCATCTCCCTGAAAAATTAAAGCTAGGGCCAACGAGTTAATTCAAGAGGGTAAAACAATCACAAATACCTCCATACGTTGTGCCCTAGATGCAGCAGACACAGCCTCCAAGGCCATCAACACCAGCGTCCTTCTCCGTCGCCATGCTTGGCTAAGGGTATCTGGTTTTAAACCAGAAGTACAAGCCTCCATCCTTAACCATCCCTTTGACCAGGAACATCTATTTGGGCCAAAGGTGGATGAGGCCTTAGAAAAAATGAAAAAAGATACGGATACCACAAAATCCATGGGGGCCTTACAGTCATACCCGCCCAGACGCTCCTTTTGCCGCTCCTCCTTTCGGAGTACATCCAGAGGCTACTCCTCAGACACAGCGTCCACATCATATAAATCCCCTACTCAGCCCAGAGGCGGCTACAGGGGTAACAACAACAAGGGCAGATGCAAAACAAACAACGCCCATTCTGCCACACCACCTACCCAATGACTCCCCCCCCCCCCCCCCCCCCCCCCCCCCGCTCCCCCCAGACCATTCCACTCCGGTCGGGGGCAGACTGAAAAATTTCCTTCATGTCTGGGCGACCATCACCTCAGACAAATGGGTGACCCAAATAATTCGGTCAGGCTACTGCCTAGAACTAACATCTACCCCCCCAATTATTCCACCCAGGCAACGCCCAATGTCACAAGAACATTCAAAATTACTAAAGCAGGAGGTAATCTCCCTCCTACAAAAACAGGCAATAGAGCACGTTCCTGTCAATCAACACAATATGGGGGTCTACTCCCTATATTTTCTCATACCAAAAAGGGACGAGACTCTACGACCTATTCTAGATCTCCGGTCCCTAAACACATGCATACACTCAGACCATTTTCATATGGTAACGCTTCAGCAGGTACTTCCGCTCCCCTTCCAAAACAACTTCCTCACCACTCTGGACTTGAAAGACGCATACTTCCACATTCCAGTGCACCATGCTCACAGAAAGTACCTCAGATTTGTAGTGGCCGGACAACACTACCAATTCAAAGTGCTCCCGTTCGGAGTCACAACAGCACCACGGGTATTCACCAAGTGCCTGGCAGTGGTGACAGAACACTTGAGAAGACAGCACATTCACGTCTTTCCATACCTAGACGATTGGCTGATAAAAGCCACTTCATACAATCAGTGTGTACAACACACCGCCACCACAATCGAACTACTTCACCAACTAGGCTTCACGGTGAACCACCAAACGTCCCAGCTACAACCATCCCACATAAAACAATACCTCAGTGCCACCATAGACACCTCAAAAGCGATAGCCTACCCCAATCCGGCCAGGATTGCAAGCATTCAGGCTTTACGACAAAGATTCATACCTCAACACTCCCTTCGAGCACGAGTGTTCATGCAACCAATAGGGATGATGGCCTCTTGCATTTTCATAGTGCCCCACGCAAGACTCCAAATGCGCCCCCTCCAAGAGTGCTTAGCGCACCAGTGGAATCGGGCCCAAGGTCAACTGACAGATCTGGTGTTGGTAGACGGTCGCACCCATCGCTCTCTGCAGTGGTGGAACACCACAAACCTTTCCAAAGGTCGACCGTTCTTGGACCCGGTTCCCCAGATAATACTAACAACGGACGCATCACTCTCCGGCTGGGGAGCTCACCTATTACATCTCACCGTGCAGGGCACATGGACGCCTCAACAAAAGTTACTCCATATCAACCATCTGGAGTTACTAGCAATCTTTTTAGCCCTAAAATCTTTTCAAACACAGATTTCAGGCAAGGCAGTCCTCATTCGCACAGACATGACGGCCATGTATTCTATACAAAAACAAGGCGGCACACACTCTCCACAGCTCTCTATTAGCACAGAGCATATGGAGATGGGCAATTCCCCACAAAATCTTTCTCCTAGCTCAACATGTCCCAGGAGTCCAAAACACCGTGGCAGATCTGCTCAGCAGACAGACTCAACAAATCCACGAGTGGGAACTTCACCCACAGGTTCTTCATCCGTTCTTTCAAATGTGGGGGCATCCACAGATAGACCTCTTTGCCACCCACGAAAACACAAAATGCCCAAGCTTCGCCGCCAGATACCCACACCCATTGTCCAAAGGAAATGCGATATGGATGAACTGGTCAGGCAAATTTGCGTACGCTTTTCCGCCTCTCCCACTCATTCCATTAGTGGTGCGCAAACTACAACAGCACTCCCTCACACTAATCCTAGTAGCTCCAACGTGGGCCAGACAACCGCGGTACACCACGCTGCTGGAACTCTCTGTAGTACCACACCAAAAACTACACCTCACCATGCCTCCCAACCCAGAAC
Source organism: Triturus cristatus (assembly GCF_964204655.1). Lineage (NCBI taxonomy): Eukaryota > Metazoa > Chordata > Amphibia > Caudata > Salamandridae > Triturus > Triturus cristatus. The sequence goes on from NC_140585.1 coordinate 367,115,009, forward strand.
CATGGAGAGATCAGACACCCGGACCCAGCTCAGCTCAACCTTGCGATCTGGCTCCTGAAATCCTAGAATTTGGGTACCTAAAGCTTCCCCCTGACTGTATGAACGTCATCAGAGAAGCTAGACGACCTACCACTAGAGCGTGCTATGCTGCCAAGTGGAAACGATTTGTTGTTTATTGCCATAACAACACCATCAGTCCCCTGGACGTGTCCATCCAACACATCATAGGCTACTTACTCCACCTACAAAGGTGTAATCTAGCCTATACGTCCATTCGACTACACCTCGCAGCAATTGCAGCTTACTTACAAAACAGGCAACATCTATCACTCTTCAGAGTACCTGCCATTAAAGCCTTCATGGAAGGCCTGAAAAGAATAATTCCCCCCAGAGTACCACCCTCACCTGTGTGGAACTTAAATATCGTTCTCACAAGGCTAATGGGACCTCCCTTCGAACCTTTGCACAAATGTGAACTACAATTCCTAACATGGAAAACAGCTTTCCTTGTAGCCATCACTTCCCTTAGAAGGGTCAGTGAGATACAAGCACTTACCATACAAGAACCTTTTCTTCAAATGCACCATAACAAGGTTGTTCTCCGTACCAACCCAAAATTCCTACCTAAAGTCATTTCCCCTTTTCACCTAAACCAATCTGTAGAACTACCAGTATTTTTCTCGCAACCACAGACCGTTGCAGAAAGGGCTCTGCACACGTTAGATGTCAAACGAGCCTTACTCTACTACATCAAGAGAACACAACCTTTCCGCAAGACCAAACAACTGTTTGTCTCTTTCTCTCCACCACACAAGGGCAACCCCATCTCAAAATCAGGGATAGCTAGGTGGATTGTAAAATGCATCCAGATTTGCTACCACAAAGCAAAACAAACTCTATCCTTTCCCCCTAAAGCCCATTCTACACGTAAGATAGGGGCTTCCATGGCATTTTTAGGGAACATCCCATTAGATGATATCTGCAAAGCAGCTACATGGTCAACACCGCACACTTTCACTAAACATTACTGTGTAGATGTGCAAACTAAGCAATAAGCTAGTGTCGGCCAGGCTGTACTTAAAACACTATTTCAAACCACTGCAACAGATACCGGTGGTCGCCGCTAAGGTTGGGAACTGCTATATAGTCTATGCAAAAGTGTGTAATCTGCAGCTCATATGCCTCGAACAGAATATGCTACTTACCAGTATGCATCTGTTCTTGGCATGTAGAGCTGCAGATCTACACACGCCCACCCGCCTCCCCGGCTACCTGTATCTGTTCCAGTTTATCTTATTTAGATACACAAATGGGTTTATTCACTGTTATTACTACGCTCCATCTTTCCCTGCTGGCGAAAAACAATTTGAGGATGGAGCCGAAGCCCATGCGCAATTCGATCCAAAGGAGGAGTCACCGACCTCGTGACTTCCAAAGACTTTCCAAGAGGAAAAACAAACTGCAAACATCCGGGCCCAACACCAGATGGCGATCTATGCAAAAGTGTGTAGATCTGCAGCTCTTCATAAAGTTATAATTTTTTCCTGGTGGGTCAAATCAGGAATAACTGGGGTCCAGCAACCCCTGTTGCGAATCGCAGACTCCCCCCACAGAAATGAAACTACTTAAATAAAAACTAATGACCAAAATAAGAGAAAGTTGAAATCCTAAAACGATCATAAAAAGGGCTGCCTCAACCCTAAGATGGCGCCCACGTTCAGACGGAGCCAAGCACCTCCAATACTGCACTGACGTGCAGACAAGGAAATGAAAGCAGGTAGCGATATTCTCAACCAGTCGTAGGCTGCGTGGATGCGCCCTACGCTCTTCTAAATAGCCCGCCATAAGGGTGGGTGTGTCTGGGGGCGGGGCGGCACAGCGCTTTGCAGCGTGAGCCGGAAAAACATGTGGGTCAAATCAGGAATAACTGGGGTCCAGCAACCCCTGTTGGAAATTGCAGGCTCCCCACAGAGATGCAAATACTGGTAAATAAAAACTAACAACCAAAACGAAAGAAAGCTGATATTATAAAACGATCATAAAAAGGGCTGCCTGACTCAAAGATGATTTGTCAAGCATGTGTAATTCAATATCCACAAGGGCATGTAGGCCAGAGGCTTCCGGACATGAACAGCTACCTCGAAGTAAAAAAAAAAAGGTGGAATATACCAAAGATGTACATCCACATGCTATGTATGTCTTAGTGATTGTAATTTACAAGAACGGGAGGCCCTTCATGTTTTGTTTCTATTAAGTGTTTAAGAAAGGAATAAGAGCCTGCTGGCAAGTTACAATTGTCTGGCAGAGAGTCTCTGAAACCTTTCTGCATTCCTAACACCAGTGCTTAATGTGGAACTGAACGAGTGCCGTGTACAGAACCCTGCGGCTGGTGCAATAACATATCAGCTCGCTGAATATCACAGCAGAGTAGTCTTCAATTTTCTTCAGGCCTCTTTAATCCAACACCAGATGCACCCTCCCCCTTTATCTCACTCTTGAAGGTTCCTGCTTTCTCCCTTTGTGACCGGTTTCCTCCTTTCTCTTCCCACTTATTTCAGCGTTGTGCTTTTCTTTTTCATCTCTTACTATCTGTGTCTAATGTGGACAAATAAGTGATGGTCCTCAAGAATAAGTGCCAGTGGCAACCACTGGTTCAAAATGAGCACTGTGAAGAGCCCTCCAGCTTGAAAAAATGAAGATCGCAAGTAGACATTCATGGACAAACATTAAAAGGAGATTTGTCAAGTATCTGAGGTGAACGATCCTGGGGTTTCAGGTTAAAAACTATATCGCCTTGAATGTAGAGCTCAAGGTTGATGTAAGGAGGGATTGCTTGTAAGTGAAACTAGTCATTAAACCTGTGGCTTTTGTTCTTCTCAAAACATACAACTACGGTATCCATTATTGAGATCATGTACACCACTGCCTTGGGCTGCTACAGCTATTTTAGATCGAAGTATTGTTAGTTGCAGAGCGTACTCACTATGCCCTACATCCTTGCATCTTGGAAGGCTGGTCTGTCCAGTCTCCGGTGGGCTGTACTACAAAGCATCGCTTTTTAGGTCTCGCCTAGGCAGCGCTTTCCCTATCTGTTCTAGACCTGCTATATTCAGGTATGGAAATTAAGCTCTGCCCATTTTCCCCCAACGTTTCAATTTGCTCCCGTTATTGTCTGTTGTAAATGGTGGCTTTTGATTCGTGAATAGACTTGGTAGTCCCTCCTTAGTACCTTCTTTTCTCCTGTTGTAACAGCCCATTAGGACTGCCCCGGTTACATGTGTTTAATTACAGTCTGTGAGAATTTTTTCTTAAACAACTTTCTCCTGCCTGCTGGTGCAAGCAGGACACGCTCTAATGCAACTTTTTTTTTTTTTTTTTTAAACTAGCACGCCACGGTTAATCTTAAGTTTTTTTGATTCAGCTGCAATAATAGCAGACGTGCATTTCTTTTCTTATGTGCGGCTCGCCCAACTTGATCTTGTGACTGCACACAACATAGTATATTTATTTTTAAATCAGCGCAGCACGCCACACTTTATGTATTTTTTCAGCCACACAAAATCTGATGTTTTAATTTCAGCAGCGCGGCATGCCATGCTTCAGCTTTAACAGCAGCCGCGGCGCGGCCCACTCACCTTGATCTTGTAATTTTTCTGTACAGCTGGGGACGAGTCCTCCAACTGGAGCTGGGATGATTAGCATGCCTGTTTGACGCTTTGGCTTGCGTTTCCGCCTCCTGCTCCATTGCTCACGTTGTCTATTGAGTTGCCTGCATCGGGCGGAATCCCTAGCAGGTCACTTTCTCTCCCTAAAGCTCTCCCTAGCTTGTCCCTATTGTGATGGCTCCGAAAGGCGGCAGCAAGTAGAAGTCCAAGGAATATCTGCTTCTACAGGACTTCAGCTGCAACCTCTCCAGTATGGACTTTAAACTACACCCACTATTACAGGTAAGGCGAATAAATAAGTTTTATTGACAGTTGTACAACGATGCCATGCTTACTGCAGCGCCCAGTGCCCTAAATTATGATTCCTTTAAAACACAGGAGCTAAAACATATTTTCTGCTCCTTGTGTTTTAGCAGCCTAATAAATATGAGTGGTGCAGATTGGTTAATAATTAGGGTAAATAAATAGTTGTTTCTGACAATAAGGCAAACACAGTCGTTCCATATTTAGTGTACAGTGTCACTACATAAACACAGGACATCGTGCACTTATTTTCTTTAAATAACTCAACTGCAAAAAAAACCAGCATTGGCATAGCCAATAGGTCTCGCCTTTGGGGCCTTATAAGTGTTTAGCCATGCAACAGTTGATGTTGTTGCACCAAGGATATTGTGCTGCATAGCTAAATACTTATAAGGTCCCAAAAGCGAGACCTATTGGCTATGCCAATGCTTGTTGCTATTGTTCCAGGCACTACGAAACAAAAAACATTTGCAAACATTTGTCGGCTTAAAAGTGATTTTCTCTTGAGCATCTTTGAACAAAATTGAATCGGGTCAGATTTGAAGACATTACTTGTATTAAAATGTTTAATTAGTGCCCAGACTTCTTCTTTTGAGGGTAGCACAATTTACTGAAAAGGGGTCAATTATGAGACATCACACTGACTGCATCGTCATATACACTTGGAAAGTGTCATTTAAGGGACATCTCAAAGGCTCGAAGAAAGGATCTTTTAAGAAACAGGACACTGCTTACAACCAGCAACAGGAAAGAAAAGGTCACATAAAATAGATCACGCTGCTCAAAACGGCTTAGACATAGGGACACAGTCACGCCTGGCCCGAGAGAGCGCTGACACAGACCAAGGCACATAATGAGGTTCATTTTAGTTATATCTTCTTGCACGAGGCATGCCTAGACACAACGAAGGCTAGACACAATGGAGACATCACACTCCATGAGACAGCTACAGACAAGCGAAGGGTCATATTAGAGCCATTACACGAGACATGCCAAGATCTAGGTCATGGCTCATGCTGGAGACATCACATTACCTGAGATAGACCTAAAAAGAATTGAAATACCCACAAAGTGTGAGTTATTTGCCAACAGGAAAGCTTGTGTGACTGAGCAGCAGCTACAGAGATTGTTGTGCAACCAGCAGATCTCAAGCTAGACTGCAGGCATGGCTGTCCCAATGATGCAGTCTCCCAATAAGGAAGAATGAGCTTGGTAACATGTTACCCATATTATGTGCAAAACCGGTCCTAGGTTGCTAGTGTTCCGGTTCAGGGAGGATCTGGACGACGCCTGATCTGCAGACTCAGGAGCTAGGCATCTGGATTTGAGTCTCAGCGTTGGCGCAACATCCTGTGATTCTGGGCAAATCCCTTAATCTTCCCCATACCCATGGTCAGCGCCTGGATAACTTCACCAGTGATGAACTGCGCTAAATAAACGTACAAACTTTAACTTGGCAGTTCGGGCTGGACTGTTCCCATTGGAGCGGGGTCAAGACTGATTTGCTTATGGCTGACTCCAAGGTGAGGTGGCATGGTGGGCGAAAAGCGACGTAATGGGATGCGGCCCGAGCGATTACCAGTGGCTGAGATTAATTCAAGCATTCCACCCATCACCTTGTTGTTGCACATGTTGGCAACTAGCAGACTAGTACTGAGGAGCACTGCTAGAGCTGTGGGTAGGCCTCGCACCGAGCATGCTTGTCCTTGTTGCGCGTGGGTCCCAGTACTGTGGGTCAGGACGGAGGGGCATTGGCAGAGCAGTGTACTGTCCGTGTACAGAAATACAAGATGGACGCTACAGGCCTGGACTGAATCACATGGGTGTAGCGGTGTATGGGCTCTGGGAGTGGAATAACAGGTCACGACTGGGGTGCACTGGAGGAGGCGGGAGAGGGCCCAAATGTGAGAGCAGCATGGCTGACTGGGGGTCAGAACTGAGGTACATCGGCGAGAAAAGAACTTAATAAAAAGACTTGAGGCGCATCAGCAGAGCCTCGTACTGTAAATTAGGTTAAGCTGCAAGTCTGGATTGAGATAGGCAGGGACAGCAGTATCGGGCCCCTACTACCAGCAGCACAGAGCAGTGGCAGATCGAGATCCCTCGGTGGAGCTCTGTGGCATTTTCATACATGCCAACATTTTCAAAGAGTAAAGAGGGAGATTTGTTTAAAATAATCGGAAGAAGGAATTTCCCCCATTGACTTCTGTTGAAGCAGAGGCGGCAGGCAGCTGAAATAAAGCAAGTTTTGGCTTTAAAGGTTGGGCGTCTCTCACCCAAATCGGACCTATTGACATGTGTGAATTTTAAATGCCCGCAGTGAGCCTGGCATGGGTGGTGCCGCCAACTGCACTGGCCTCTGAGCAGGGCGTCGCCCTTATCTCCTTCCACACATGCCTGGTGCGAGCCTTACCCCTTGTCTCAGGCCCTGGGTTTAAAGGGGCACCCACAGGGCACACCGCCTGAAGAATGGGCATTTATGGTGTCTATGGGCAACGTCTCCTTGAGTCCATGAGTAGCGACGCACTAAGCACTATTATGATTAACAACGCACTTAAAGCGCTATCTGTGTAGACGTGCATTCATTTAATTACTCATGCCTGTATTTCTTCATGCATGTATACGTGTTTTTACTTGTGTGCACCCACATATGGACATATTTAGGTACTTCTAAATTCGTAATGCACCTTATGTTTCCTAAGCCCCTTTGTGCAATTAACCAGGCACACTATATACATTAACATAAGCTGCATTTAAAACAAGCCCGGCTTTGAAAGTGGTGCGCGCGCGCGCAAGCTGAGCATGGGCCAAAGAGGGCAGCTGACAGAAGAACAAGAGCGGGTTAATACCTCGAGGGAGAGCCCTTAATAGGTAAGAGTAGACGCCACATGTGCGCGGCAGAGGGGGGTCAAAGTTTAAAGGGACGAGAACGGCGGATGTATCCAGGGCAACTAGCAATGCTGTCTGGCAAGGGGCTGAAAAAGACTGGGCGTATGCACTCGCCTGGATTTTATTTGTGCAGTACGGGCTCCTAATTGTTACCGCAGGGGTGTAGCCAAGTCAGCGGGGGACGACGCCTAACAAGACAGTGTTTTGTTGTGAGCACGCCCTAATCAGAACTTAAAAGCCACGGGAAAAAGCTGCGGGGAGCGGCCCCTGGGCAATTTTTATTACAAGCGACAAAAGGACAAAGCAAAACGAGACGCGCTCTGTGATGACGGAGGGAAAAAGTGAAGAATGCAGTGTAGGTGGCAAAAGTGACAGTTACAGGCTGGCGAGTGGACAAGCAACTTAATGACCCATGACTGAGGAGACAGATGGCGGCTGCGCACGTGCACACTCTTGTGAACGCAAGCGCTAGGACAGCCAGTAGCACTTTCAAAACTCACCTACTAAATGTCTCTCCGAGCAGCGCATGTGCGCTGGCTCAGCGAGACCTAAAAACACACACATGTGGCGCACATTGTCATTTACATCGTCAATAGATCCAACTTTCACAAGTGCGAGACCTATTGGATTCCAAATGCTTGTCGGTGAGGGTGCAGACGGTGCCTGTTCCTGGCAGCGTCGTTCACCACGATGCATGTTCTGGACTACGATGATCAGCCCTCTCTGGTGCTTGCATGTATGTGTTTGTGGCTGTCTAATGGAGCCCCAGCTGTCTGGCCAGGATCTTCCGCGTGCACCTAATGCATTGCTTCATTGCTCTTTGTAATTTAGTTGAGGGAGCTATAATGTATGCTTTTAAATTATTCAATTCGCATTGGAGCAGAGCTCTTATTGTCACGGTTAATATTTCTTTCCAAGGGGCCTGCGTGCCAAAAAACGGTATTTATTTTTTCTCCTAACCAGCGTGCTGCACTCGTTTGTTTGTGAAATGGCGACTACAGATCCCACCTGTGTCCTCTCGGAGCAGCATACTCAAGACTCCGCATCCTGCATCTTTTATAGCCTGCATTCCGAATTTGTTATCGGAATTCTATTTTTTTCGTTAGGCAGATGGATTTTTCTTGGGTTCTTCAATTTTGTTTGACGTTTTTGCCGCGCACTAATACTTTCAGCGTAATGGTTAATACTTATGGAAATGGTACAGCTTTTTAAAAACATGTTTTGTACTCCGACATCATTCATTTCTAAGTTGCATTGACTGCTCGAAGAGGATTGTAGGAGCCCTTCTGTTTAAAATTGTTAAATCGACTTTAGAGAAGCTTGATAAGTAGTTGCTAAACTTGTCCACTTCTGCCGTGACAAGCACCATATATGAACTTGCCGAAATGTAATGCGAGGTAGCGTTGGTATCTCATTTAAAACACCGCCCATCGTGACACCTTCATAAGTTGAGTGAATCAAAGGTCGTTACTTTTGAGAAGTGGTTATCCTATCTTATCGTTACCCTTAATATTTGATTTGTTATTTTACCTATTTTCAGTTTTTTCAGGTCATCACTATGATACATTTACAACAATGTGGGCATCAGATGGCAAGTGGCCCACAGCACGGAGGAGTATTTACTGGCGAAAGGTATCTGAAAAATGGGTGCCGCATAAAAAATACCCCTTTTTCTGTAGCATTTATTTTTCAGATACGTTTTTCTGCACTTGCTTCCTAATACACAGAAGAGAATTGGCAAAGCTAGTAATGCATATGTCAAACCTGTTGCTTTCGTCACTACTTTTTTTTCATCTAGTCCCATTCGCTCTGTGAAGCATTTGTCCTTCTAAAAATGTCCTGATAGTTTTGTTTAATTATTTAGCTTTTTAGATTTTACTTTTTTTTATGCAAGTATATCAATGCTGGCATGGTTTCTCAGGGTGCCTTTCTGAAAGGCCCTAGCTCTACACAATACCCTCTCATCATTCATTCGCAGGTTTATATTTCAATGTTCTTTCCCTTTGCGATAGTTCCTTGAGAGATCGAGGCTTCCTCAGTCTCTGTTTTTTAACATACAAGATTCAGGTGCTCCTTCCAGAATGCAACCATGTGCTCTAATTTACACCCTCTAGGTTTTTTAAAACCTACATGTACTATCCAACTTTCCTATTAATAGGTCGGTTCTTAAAAATCTGAACTATAGTGTCCCAATCCACCTGCCTCATGAATTTTAATGACATAGATGGCTAATTGTGACTTCCTACGGTTGGAATCAATCACTGAGAGGATGGCTTGCTCTCAGCAGACCAACATGTCTGTGATTACATTTAAATAAAGTAAACTTTTTTTCCAGTGGTGGCTGGCTGGGAACGGGGGTAGCGGGGCAGGGGTGAAAGTAGGTATATTTTTTTAAAGTACCTTTAAAACAGTCGCTGCTTCTCTCTTTTAGGTGACGTACGAACCAGAAAACAGCGAGGCTCCCCATAGCTTATCATAACGCTGCAATGCAGCGTAGTGATTGGTCTGAGTGCTGTGGTTTGGCGCTCAGACCTGGACTGGGGGCCTTTGCATGTTCCTCACCAGGCTGTTCATTACAGCCTGGTGAGGAACATACAAAGTGCGCATGACTGTTTGGCTCTTCCAAGACGGTCGGCCAAGCAGTTGTGCGCACTTAGAGTGTGCAAACCACTCATCCCTCTGTGACCCCAACCAAACCTCTTGGCATAGAAAAATAAAATTGTTATAAGGGTATAATTTTCTTCTTCTTTTCAGTGCAGCCCTTGTTCCTGGGCTGCATTTAAAATTAAAAGTTTTCTTTTGTTTTTAGAGTGTGTTTGAGAGTTGCCAGTTGTCCCGTGGACTGCTGCCTAATCCTAAACACATTTTTTTGACATTCTTAAAGGGGACGATGCCCCACGAGACCTCTTCGCTTTTGCAAATGGGCTTCTACCCCACTTGGAGGTCGGTAACTTTTCAGTAGCTTACAACCTCCATTTCGGTCCTAAACCATTGTTACATATAGATGGAAAGAACTGGTATGGACGCCTTAAACACACCCCTTCCATGCCCCTTATCGATTTCTAAACCTATTTTAGAAGTTGTTAAAAAGATACAAACTCCTAAAGTTGTTTAAGTACTTTACTAATAGCAGTCTCTGAGTCACAAACCTCGAATTGGAGCGTTTGTAACCAGAAAAGTGCTTTGGTCATCTGGCACCATGTTTTATTGCAGAGCAGCTGCCAATGTAGTGCTTCATTGCTGTCTTGACACACAATGTAACCACGTTACTAAGATTTTCAGTCTTTTAGTAAACCCATCGTTATACTGATGTAAAATACAATCCAATAAATTACATTGCCTACAATATTAATTGCAATTCTGAAGAAAGTACTCTACGGCACAATAGCAGTGTATAAAAGTAAGCAGCAGCATAAGAAAATATGTACGAATATTTTTTTTGTAGTTGTTCCCTTTCCATAGAGTCCATAAGATGCACTTTCCCTTCTTGGGCGGGCTCATGCAACTCCCTTCTTTGCTACCGAAGTCAAAGGATAGATATTGTCAAGTCATTTCCTCTTTTAATAGCTGGATCTTTATACTTTTTTTTTTAATTAAGCGTAGTGCGCAGTTAACGTGAGAGATTCTAGTAGCAAGCTCTCTTGTCTTAGTAGTACCAGTTACGTATGGGAGGGCTTACGTATGGGAGGGCCCACAGATCTGAACCATCATTACATTTTTGTTTACGATGTTTTTTTTGGGAACTTTAAATTCAAACAGACAACGATCTCGCAACATCGAAAACACAGATTTGCCCATGTAAAATGCCAACAAATTAACTGTATTGTATGGCTGAACCACTAACCAATACCATATTTAGTAGTATAGCATATCTTGACATTCATGCTCTTATTACATTTTGATATTCTTCAGTTTGACGTATGGTTTTTCGAAGCTTCACATATAAATGCTTTTTTTCGTTTTTAGCTGTTTTAATGAATTTAATTACTTCTTTATTATAATATTTTGAGGTCGAGCTGTAGACAGCCTTGGCTGTTGAAGAGTTTGTCATGAATACTTTAAAAATAGCAACAAAAAGAAATACCGCTAAAGTGAGTTTCTCCGGGGACTTGCAGTTGGAACTAGTGAACAGACCCTGACTCTGCCACACCATGGGTCCTGATGCCACCAGATGGCATTGCCCTCAGGCAAAAAGCACCTGCCGTGCATGTCTGCCACTCCCAGACTCGGTCAATCGTGGATGTCTTTCATCTTATGCAGCCATTCACCGACCCCGTGGTCTCACGGTTTCCTCTTTCTCTGCACACTTTGCTTTTGCCCCCAAACCCTTCACTGCTGTCTCCCTTCAGCCTGTTCTACAGTCCCTGTGCTCTCTGTTGCCAATCTTCACTGCCCTCATCCTGCTTTGTGCACTGTGTTCACACTACTCCGGTGCTCTCTCATTACTGGCCATCATTATTCCTTCATTTGTTTTCTGCCTTCCATGAACTTTCCTGCCTCGTTGCCTCCAGAATCCCCTACCGTTTCTTGCCATGCTGATTACATGCCATTCTGTGGCATGGTGTAACTTACTCTATTGTGTAGCATTTCACAATGATCAAAAATCATTGAAGTGGGTGGAGGGGTCTTGCTTTTTTTGTTTTTGCTGATCAGCTCTTACTCTGTATCCTATGAAACTTTACGTCACTGTGCCTTTATCACTGTGTTCTATGTAGCATTTCCTGAATATACAATTTTTCCCTGTATACTTGCTCAGAAATAATCTAGGAAATTCCTAACATCATTACGTCTAACTCCTTGCGAAAGATATAATGTGGGATTAACATTAACATAGACTTGCACCTGCCCTTTGCATACCATTGGTTTACTTTACTGTGACTCTCTTTTACAGGCTTTCTATTTGTGGCTTTCCTTGTCCTTCTGGTCTGTCCCTCCCCTAGAGCATTGCCAATTTAATTGGGTCCTTCCGTTGTTCCCTTTTATGGAACTACTCTCTTTTGTGTTAAGCTCTCAATAGATATGGGTTTTCCAGCGGCCTCACTAGCATGCTTCTCTTCTCCCCACACTCTGTGTTGCTATGTCTTGCCCATATGCTCCTCCCCGCCCTCCATGATGCGCTCGTCCTAGTGCCCATTGCTTTCTTGCCCATGTGCTTCATCTGTTTCCCCCATCAGTTCTACGTTTCTCTCTCTCCCTTTTGTTTCCCTCGCACTCAATGTTGCTCTCTCTCCACTCTCACGCCCTTGTTGTTTAATTCCCCCCCCGCCTGTGCCCTCTGTGTTGCTTTCCCCCGTCCTTGTGCCCTCTTTGTAGCTTTCCCTCGTCCTGTGCCCTCTTTGTAGCTTTCCCCCGGCCTGTGCCCTCTGTGTTGTTTTCCCCCGGCCTGTGTCCTCTGTGTTGCTTTCCCCCGGCCTGTGTCCTCTGTGTTGCTTTCCCCCGGCCTGTGCCCTCTGTGTTGCTTTCCCCCGGCCTGTGCCCTCTGTGTTGCTTTCCCCCGGCCTGTGCCCTCTGTGTTGCTTTCCCCCGGCCTGTGCCCTCTGTGTTGCTTTCCCCCGGCCTGTGCCCTCTGTGTTGCTTTCCCCCGGCCTGTGCCCTCTGTGTTGCTTTCCCCCGGCCTGTGCCCTCTGTGTTGCTTTCCCCCGGCCTGTGCCCTCTGTGTGGCTTTTCCCCGGCCTGTGCCCTCTGTGTGGCTTTTCCCCGGCCTGTGCCCTCGGTGCTGCATTCCCCCAGCCTGTGCCCTCGGTTCTGCTTTCCCCCCACGCCTGTGCCCTTGGTGCTGCTTCCCCCCTGCCTGTGCCCTTGGTGCTGCTTCCCCCCTGCCTGTGCCCTCGGTGCTGCTTCCCCCCCGCCTGTGCCCTCGGTGCTGCTTCCCCCCCCCGCCTGTGCCCTCGGTGCTGCTTCCCCCCCCCCCCCCACCTGTGCCCTAGGTGCTGCTTCCCCCCCAGCCTGTGCCCTCGGTGCTGCTTCCCCCCGCCTGTGCCCTCGGTGCTGCTTCCCCCCCAGCCTGTGCTCTTGGTGCTGCTTCCCCCCCAGCCTGTGCTCTCAGTGCTGCTTCCCCCCGCCTGTGCCCTCGGAGTTGCTTTAATCCACGCCTGTGACCTTGGTGTTGCTTCCCCCTCCCCCCGCATGTTCTCTGTGTTGATTTCCCCTCACCTGTGCCCCCGTGTTTTGCTTTCCCCACCTGTTTACCCGTGTTTTGCTCCCCCCACCTGTGCCCTCTGTATTGCTTTCCCCCCCACCTGTGCCCTCGGTGATGCTTTCCCCCGCGCTTGTGCCTCCGTGTTTTGCTTCCCCCATACCTGTGGCCCCGTGTTTTGCTTTCCCCCCACCTGTGGCCCGTGTTTTGCTCCCCCCACTGCAAACTCTGTTGCTTTCATCCACCGTACTTTGTGTTGCTTCCTCCCACTGTACCTCTGTTGCTTTACCCTACCCATGCCCTCGATGTTGCTTCCCCCCACTCGCGCCCTTGATGTTGCTTCCCCCCACTCGCGCCCTTGATGTTGCTTCCCCCCACTCGCGCCCTTGATGTTTCTCCCCCAACCTCCCTTTGTTGCTTCACCCCACCCCCTGCGATACTTCCCTGGCATCTGTTGCTTACGCCCCTCCCCTGTTGCTTACGCCCCTCCCCTGTTGCTTACGCTCCCCTGTGTTTATTCCCCCACTGTCTTGCAAAAAAATGTTCATGTTTTTTCTGTTTATTTACCCATCTAGATTAGGTCAGAAAATAAAAATAAGTGTTTTTCATTTTGTAGGTGCACACGTCCTTGGTATGTACACCTATAATGACTTGGGTGGCTGCGCTATAGGCTTTTTACCCCTTCTTTAACCATGCTGCACAGTATCCGGATTGATGTAATGCATCACTAAACCCACTGGCAAAGCCAATATGTCCCAAAGGCAAGCTCTTTGGCTTTGCCAATGGTGTATTTTTTAACGCTTTTATCCCCTTATTCCTATCGCTATTTGAGGTTTCAGCCGATAATATGGATATAGCCTGTTTGCATCCATTTATCTATTTCCATTTTGACGGTTTTATGCAGCTCTGACACACTGAATTGTATGAGGGCGCTTTACTTTAAAACTTTAGCAGTGCCTAAATGAAGACACTAGCACCGTGTAATACATTGAAACGTAAAAACTTCGAGAAATGTGTTCTGGCAAAAGAGCAGTGAATAATAAACTACAATCATTGAGCACATAATGAAATGAGGAGGGGGAAAGAGAGGGAAAGGCTAGAATAGAGGTCTTGGAAAGTTTCAGAAAAAAGGTGGAGAGCAGAAGAGAGGTGGGAGGGAGGACCGAGGTTGTAGAGGCTTGTTGTTTAGCAGGAGTGCTAGCAAGGGTGGGGCAATACAGGGGATTGGAAGAGCCAATCAAACAGTCGTAAGGCGAGAACTACAGGAGTGATAGTGGGATATTTGTTAAGCACGTGCGAAGCACAAGAGTGCCCATGGAGACCAGTGTAAGCAAGAGACTGGGACATTCACTCACCCTTCCTTCAAGCCATACATCCATAGATCCACGAACTCTTACCAATTTGTCATGCATTCATTAACTTGCTCATACATCATCCGTACACTCGTTCATACATTGAAGTATCGTCCTACTCATTCACACATCTACACGCACTCACGCTAATCCATGAAGAAGCACTCTCACTCACAAAATAAACCGGTCTCACTGATCTGACATTGATAGTTATTGATGTCCTACTGACATGGAATCTTTACATAATAAATGAACTGGTGAACAGTAATGCGCATGTTATAAGTACCTTCAAACCGCTTGTAGTTTGCTCCTGCCCGACTTGCCTCTTTCTAAGTTTGTCAAGAATGTTACCTGGTGAATCCTGGCTTTTGTGTCGTGTGAGTGACCATTGCACAAAGTCAAGACAACAAACAGTTTACGTCTCCAGAAAGCTGGCATATGTGCGCGCAGGCTTAGCTGTCTGGTGGCGGCACTAGGGGAAGATGCTGTGACATGGAGGGACATGCATGCCTACATGCTGGGTGACAAAGCACTGGTGAACGGGGGAGAAGGGAGGCAACAAGACCGAATTCCTTGTAATGTATCACTGATTATGATGCATATGCTTAGCAAATATACCATTACCTGTTACTGTTATACTTTAAATATTATTGATAGAGATCCATATGTAAGTGTATACCATTGATGAGCTATTTTGTGTAGCCTCTTGTTGGGCTATTTTCTAACAAAAAACAATCAAAATAATAAAAAAAAAGATTCTGTGACATGTCCTAGGCAAAGAGACCAAACTCTTGATGGGTCTAGATCCCCCTCTTTTAATTTGGCTCAACTTACCCCAGTGCCTAGTGGGAGTATCTGCGTTTCTAGGTAGGTAACCGTTGTTCTCTTGCCATCTTGTCAAACTTAAGCTATTTGTTCGCATGCAACGTTAGTACCCTATCTGCAGCTGTGTGGTGGGTGGGCAGTCTTAAAAGGCAAGTGATAACTCCAACTCTGAATGATCTAGAGAGAGTGGAATAGTCTAATTGTTTTCTTTGTACTGTTTTTCTTTGACTACAGACCCAGCCCTGTGGAAAAACTCAAGGCACCTTTCTAAAGGTTCAGTTTTCCACTTGCCTTTTCTTCCTTCTTGCTGCGTAATTTCTGCATGTCTGTAAGCCTGTGTACCTACCATACGCAAGCATCTCCCGTGCACTTCTCTCCCTAGCTTGGTTTCTTCTGACTACTTTTATCTACATTTTTGTTTTCTTTTGGCTTCACTTGTTCCATTTTACTGCTTCACATATAAGTTGGGCATCTTTTTCTGTCTTCCGATATTTGTATGTTTAATGGGACATTTCATCATTGTATTGAATATTTGTCTGTCACTAGTTCATTATGACCATTTGCAGGTAGAACATGCCATGTCTGTTATAGATTTGATCGGTCTGAGAATACCAGCACAGCCATTTGCTAGCCATCCATGCCAGAGAAACTGGATGAATCCAAAACCAGGCTGCCGGCTGTGGCTCAAAACTAGCAATAGTCCCCATGCGGTATGCCCCTTCGTTGCAAGCTAGGCTCCCTACAGTGCCTCTGCAGGTAGCCTGGGAGGCGTCCTGCTTTTATAATTTGTAATAATTGATAGCAACTGAAAACACTGGAGGGCACAATTTTGTTACACCATTTTGCTGGTCATCAATCCTGGAGGCATTGCCCCAGAATATCGATTTAAGAATATAACTGGGCCTAAATACTGTGGACCCAAATATTGTAAAGGTAAGTATATCCAGGAAGTATTGATTTACCATACTTAATTTAATAAATATGTAGCTTGATTTATATATATATATATATATATATATATATATATTACCTACTGGCGGTCGCCAGTAGGTAGTTATAGTTAGGACCACGTTTCCATAGGAAATCCGCAACATTCTATTTTGAATAACTTTGGCGCCGGTCGACGAATCCTCGCGAATTTTTCAAAATAGGTGGGGCGCTACGCTCCGCTCCTACCCTGAAAGTCTCGGGGGGATTCGTCAAGCGGGGGCTGAGATAAAAGGGGGGTCCCAAAACGCGTTTTTCCCATGCATTTTTCCATAGGACCTTTAGACAGGGCTACAGCCCGAACGGCTGAACAGAATTACTAGAAATTTGGCAGAGAGGTAGTCCTCAGGTCAAGGAAGTGCCTTTTGTAGGTTTGGTGTAAATCTGTTCAGTAGATTCTGAGAAAATAGCCTTTAAATCAATATATATATCTGAGCCAGCTTACGGTGCGCTTACGGTACGCGTACGGTGGCGTGCGCGAGCGCGATTCTGATTGGCTCTTAGATCTTAGTAAACATTCAAATCGGCCGAAACCAGGAAGCGGCAGCCGCCATTTTCTCTCTCGCACTGAGAGTGATTTTTAAAATATAAAGCCCAAAAACATGTAAAGGGCTGTTTAGACAGCTCCCACACACATAGCCATGTTGAGGGAGTCCCCAAAGATCCCCCAAGGCCAAAAACGGAATTTTTATTTTTTTGGTAATTTCGCCGATTACGCTTACCGTACGCGTACGGTAAAAAATTAAAAAAAAATTATCCACACTTTCTCCTCCCCGTGTGCAATTGGTGCCCGAAGGGCACCAATTGTGCATGGCTTATTACCAATGAGATAAACTAAAATATTAAAAAAAATAATAATAAAAAAAAAAATTATCCACACTCTCTCCACCCCGTGTGCAAATGGTGCCCGAAGGGCACCATTTGTGCATGGCTTATAAAATATACGAAAAATTAAAATATTACCTTTCAAAACGAAGTGCATCATATGTCCTCCATGTGCGCACGGTGCGCGAAGCGCATCGTGCGTACATGGCCCATCTAGCGTAACGTGGGCACGCGGTGCGCGTAGCGCACCACGTGCCCACTGTGCGTGCACGGCACTAACTGCGTAAAGTGGGTGCGCAAAGCGCACCGCGTGCTCACTGTGTGCGCACGGTGCGCGAAGCGCACCGTGCGCGCACGGAACGAACTGCGTTAAGTGGGCGCGCACGCCACGAATGGCGTAAAGTAACTTAGCATTTAAAAAACCGTACAAATTCACTGAAAAAACCATAGGTTTCACACACGTTATAGTTAGGAATTAGCATTTAAAAAACCTTGCAAATTCACTGAAAAAACCATAGGTTTCACACATGTTATAGTTAGCGGAAATTTTACTGATAAAAAACCAATGAAATTCCCCCGTTATAGTTAGTGCAGGCAACTATAACTCACGCGACCGCAATCTTCTGCTGATGACATATGTGTCTTTATGAAAAAAAAATATTTGTAATATATGTATAGCTAAAAATGTATGGAAGAAGACATGGGCAAATAAGTGTCTAAATACAGTATTAGCATCAGCAGAGGATTGCGGTCGCGTGAGTTATAGTTGCCTGCACTAACTATAACGGGGGAATTTCATTGGTTTTTTATCAGTAAAATTTCCGCTAACTATAACATGTGTGAAACCTATGGTTTTTTCAGTGAATATATATATATATATCTTCAGATGATGTAGAGGTGGAATTATGAGTTGTCAATCCATACTTATATGCACTTAACATAACATTTTGACCCAGCATGGCCAGAAACTGCAATGTCGAAGTGTGTTTTTTTTGCATCTTTGTGATAGACCTCCGAAGTTCCGCCAGGCACTTTTATTATTTATTATTCTTATTGCAACTTGTAGAGCTCATGGCTACCTCCAACGGAGGTGTCCCGGCACTAACAACAGGTGCAGAGTGGTAGTTGCTGGTGGGGATAGTTCTAAGGTAGGCCAAAAAGCCAGGTCTTCAGAGTCTTCGTAAATAAAGGTTCGGATTTGGCCTTTCGTCGGTGCTCCGGCATGGAGCTCCAAAGAGAGGCGGATTTAGGGGCGAACGATCGGCCACCAAGCCTAGCTTTTGTGAAGCGGGGGATGAGTTCCTGGTGATTCGACCTCAGAGTCCTAGTCTGATTTGTATTTAGGAAGTCTGTGCTTTAAATATTGGGGGTCAGTGTCTTTTTATTGACTGACTGTGCAGGTCTGCACACTCCCCCTCCAGTGCACAGATGTTGTCATGATGAAATCCTACCAAGTGCAGAACAGGATATACTGGAGTGCAGAGCCTCTCTGCAGGATATACTGGAGTGCAGAGTCTCTCTGATGCTGTGCAGACAATGGTTGATGTTGAGGGTTTTCTGGGCCCAGATTAGAGATGTGTAGAATGTAGCTGAAGGGGGTCGTTTTTAACACCTGGTAGACAGTTATTTCATAAACCAGGATTCCGATGAAATTCACTCAGTGCCTTCTCGGTTGCTGGAACCCAAATTTTCATGACCACGAAGAATTAAATCCTTTTCCTAGAGAATTGAAACTAGTTTATTGCTTAATTATGGAGTTTTGCACTTCACCAGACCACGCCATTAGCCACTTCACGGTGCGCTGACTACACAATGAAGAAAAAAGGAATACCTGGTGGGATTTAGAATCCAGCTAGATGCAAGGGCTGATAGATGACCCACCAATCCTTAATTAGTTTTGTTGTGGAAAGTGAGTAGTAGGAAGTCAAATTAAAGAACCCAGTTTTTGAGGTTCCACCCAGATATGTGAGTTATTATTGTTCCATTGTCTGGGCTCCTCTAACCCCAGTGATCTGACAACTTAGTTTTATGTTTTGAAGGGTCATTGATCATCAAGTCAGACTAAGCCAATTGACAGGTTTCTGGTGTGGAGGGAAGTAGGGGCTAGATCTAAGAGGTAACCTGGACATTTTCCCTAGTAGGACTTTGGTTGGCTGCAGCAAGTTTTAAATTTGATACTTGAGCCAGTGGAAGCTGTTTGAGTGATTTTAGGGCTTGCTTAAAGTGATCAACTGTGCTTAGGTTTGGGCACCTTCTGGCCACCATATTCGGCACACTAAGACAACTGTTTATGACTTTGCTGTCACCTTAAGAAAACCATCACTAGTGCCCCCATCTATTGCATTAAGTGATTGGATTAGAGGAGCAAAGTTGAATGCTAACAGTCTTGACAATAGTCTTGAATTCCAGTACATGCGTACGTTTTTTTTTCTTTCAGTTTTTTTTCTTTGTATGTGAAAATTAGGGAAATTCTAAACCTGTGGGCCACTCAAACTAGGAAAAGTAAAGGTCCCTCCATCTTCCAGACCAAACACTGTGATCTGCTTAGTCAGAGGAAGAACTTCCCTTCATCTTTTTGGCTCAAATAATCCAGACACTCTGCAACAATCTCTCTCTTCCTCATTATCTCTAAGAAAATATTTGTTTCTGATGGCTAGTTCTGCCTGCAGATTCTTCACTTTGAATATATCACTCTGCTAGAACTGTGGGCAATTCGGTTAGTGCTCAAGGCCTTCCTCCAATCCCTTTGCAGGCATTCGGTCCAGATCTTGACCGGCAATGCAATTTTGATGTGGTACATCAGCAATCTGGGTGTAGTAGGCCTGCCTGTTCTCTTTTGGTATGTGCAGAAACTCTGGTCATTGTTACACCAACTGAGGTACAGCTTCAGCTGGTGGCGTCTCGCAGATCATGAGGGCAATCTTAATCCGGAGGTTGTTCACGATCTTTCCCCAGTGGGGCTTGCCTCAGGTGGACCTTTTTGCCATTCATGAGACTGCTCACTGCTCTATTTTCTGTGCCCCCAACAGCCTTCACTGTGAGCCATGGGGGATGTTTTTCAGATGAAGTGGGACCTTCTGCTCCACTAAGCCTTTCCTGAGGAAGGATGGGTAGGGCTGAGTCCAAGTAATTGTAATCAACCCAGACTTGCCTAAATGGGTGCGGTATGCAGACCTACTGCACCTCTGCCTGTTTGCCGTTTTTTGTCTGCCGCTCAGAGTGGATCTGCTGTCCGTTTGGGGTTCCGGGGGTTCAGTTCATGCACCCTAATCTCCAGAGTCTAGACCTTCATGCGTGGAGTTTGAGCAGGCCGTCAACTACCGTTGGAGGTGGTTAATATGAGCCTTTCAGCTTGTCACTCCTCAACTAAGTAGGTGTGTTCGGGTATATGAAACAAGTTTGTATCGTGGTGTACTGGCATGGTTTAGAAACCTTGAAAGCATCTTTGGTCGATATTCTGTGGTTCTGAAATCGCCACAGTTCAAGAGTATGTCTCAGCCTTTGTATGCCTTTCAAACTAATCGTTCTTGCTCAAGACGCAGATAGTGCATAGACGTTTTAAAGGATTGACAAACCTATTCACTGGGTTTATCGATCATGCCGCAGATGGGCTTAAATCTTGTTTTGATGTTTTTAAAGGGAACTCCCTTTGGGCCCTTACAAAGTTGCCAGTTGAAACTTTTACTTTTAAAAGGTTTCTTCCATTGACTATAACGTCGGCTCACTGAGTTATTGAGCTCCAAGCTTTAAGTGTCTTCCTTTCCCTGGCAAGCTAGTTCTGTGAACTAAAGCTGCTTTTCTTCCTAAGATGGTGTGCCCTTTTCACCTGGGATTGTTGATTACCTTTCCAAGCTTTCACCCACCTTACCAAAGAGGAGGAGAGGCTCCAATGGTAGGATGCCCGACTTGTGGTAAAGTTCTACATTAGTCACCTAGGATATTAGATCTGATGACCAGCTCCTTGTCGGGTACACAGGCTGTAAGAAGGGCAAGGCGGTCTCTTCCCAGATTATCCTGTATATTACGATCTGCTATGCTCTGGTGAAGAAGGAACCACCCCAGCTAATTTGAATTCGCTCTTCCAGAGCTAAATAGTCTAGGGCAGATTTAGCTAGGGCAGTGCTGGTGGCAAACATTTGAAGCGCTGCAACATAGATGCTGAGGGGTGGATATTTCAGTTGTTTTATCCTGCAGGATTTCCTTGTATTAATTTCTTCAGACCCTCCTTTTTGGGGAATACTGCGTGGGAATCTAATCAAAGGTGAGGAATATGCAGGTAGAAGTATCCATCTGAAGAAAAAGATACTTACCTTCTATAAAGATCTGTTCAAAGCATGTGAGCCATCTAGTGTTGGGTCCGGATGTGTGCACTTCAGTCTCGAGGTAGGTAGCACGCATAGGTATTGACTCCATTGTTAGATTGTTTTTCTCGCCCATCGGATTCGTATGTGAATTGCTGCGCTCTGGTTCGGCACCGTTTCTCGGGTTCCCTTCGACACGCAATTCACTACCCTCGACAGTATTGTTGCTCGATCACATTACCCATTCTTCGCGTATCGTTTCGACTCAAAGCTCTTAGATCGGACAACTCGTGGAGGACTGTTGGGCCTACCCGCATCGGGCGTGCTAGCAGTCGATGGAACGGACTCCATTCAAGCTCTGTCACAAAGTTTCCACGCACCGACGTGCACGAAGTGTGCAACCTCTGCCTATCCCCGGAACACGTCGAACAAGACTGTGACGCTTGCCGATCGTTTCGATCCAAGAAGACGCTCCGTGACCGTCTGGCTCGACGTCACAAAATGCAACATCAAAGCGGCTCTGCACCAGACCTCTTCGGGGAAGATTCTGACTGAGAAGAATTTCAAGCTCAAGTAGCCGAATAAGAAGCAGAGCATATCTCCGAGGCTGACTCCGACATGGAAGAACAGGAGCAAGTTACACCGGATCAGCGTACCGTGAGTACAGAAACCCCCTTGCCCCTGCACTACAATAAGAAAAAGGCTCTGGTCCCTCCTCTGCCCTAGGGCCAAGGTCGTCACCAAGAAAGTTTCGGATCCCCCACCATAGGGCCCGGCGGCTAAACACAAGGAAAAGCCTTCCGGCTCGGGTCAACCCCATGCCTGTGCCGAGCCGAAAACTTTGGCATCGAAACCAAAACATGTCTTGGTGACCATTTCCTCGCTACTGAAGAGTAAATCTTCGTAGCCGAGAACTTCGTAGCCGAATGTTTCGATGCCGAAAGCGGCGCCCAAAGAGAAAAAGACTCCATCAAAAGAGCCTTGTTTCGACGTTCCGCCTCGGGATCCAAAACGAAAGGAACTAGACATATTTATGCCAAATTGCCAGAGAAGAGGAACATGGGCCTACAGGAGGACTACCACAGTCCTTTAAAGAGAAAGAATGTGGGTACTAACCCTTCTCCACCTTACATTCCAACTCCTTCACCCACTGATCCAAATTTGCTCATCACACCCACAAATTATTCACCACCACTGTCACCTAATCCACAGGATGGAGGGCATGGGAATGAGGATAGGCCAAAGGACATTAATGACCCATGGGAGGACTATGACGCTGATCTGAACACTGATTATGATCCGGATCTTTATCCTTCCAAACCCTCACCACCCGACGACAAGATAGGATACGTAGAGCTACTTAACACGGCTGCTCATTATCATGGTGTGGAGTTGCACAAAGAGGCTCTTGAAGAGGATTTCTTGTTCTAAACCGTAAGTTCCTCTCAGAGAGCTACTCACACATTACCAATGCTCAAAGGGATGCTTAAGCATACAGACAAGATCTTTAAAGATCCTGTTAGGGCAAGAATTATTACCGTTAAAAAACGAATTTCCTTTCGATGAAAGGCAGATTCAATTTGCCACACTCATCTCATCATTCATACTACACACAATCTTTACATTTTACACAGGTGAAGCACTTATTGATAATAAAATCATGTAAGTTTATTCTGCTATTTGTTCAATCAAATGACCTTAAACAATTTCACAAATGCATTTATAATACACAATTATTATGTAGAATATAAAAACAATTTAAAAAACAACTATACATATAAAATAAAAAGGAGAGAATAAAAAGACAATACACTATGTCATTCCTGTGTTAATCAGGCTTGATTCGTAGCCAGCATATAGCACGAGTATAGTTTTTCCTGTCTATAGTTTGGTACTAACTCCTGCCCAATTTAACATCACTTAGTTATGCGTCGACGCGTTTCGGTGGTGTATTTTATTTGGACCACCTTCTTCAGGACACTGAGTTTATTCTCCTTATATCATATAGTTAAAACCATCTGTTACATGTCAGAGCTATAAACAAATAAGACAATAAACAAGTAAACATATGCATCCATCTATATCAATTCTATACTGCATCATTACTTTTCTTTATGTAACACCCTCTTAATCATCTTTCACATCAAGCTTGTTTATCCATATATTACCTACTGGCGGTCGCCAGTAGGTAGTTATAGTTAGGACCACGTTTCCATAGGAAAACCTCAACATTCTATTTTGAATAACTTTGGCGCCGGTCGACGAATCCTCGCGAATTTCTCAAAATAGGTGGGGCGCTACGCTCCGCTCCTACCCTGAAAGTCTCGGGGGGGATCTGTCAAGCGGGGGCTGAGATAAAAGGGGGGTCCCAAAACGCGTTTTTCCCATGCATTTTTCCATAGGACCTTTAGAACGAGCTACAGCCCGAACGGCTGAACAGAATTACTCAAAATTTGGCAGAGAGGTAGTCCCTAGGTCAAGGAAGTGCCTTTTGTAGGTTTGGTGTAAATCTGTTCAGTAGATTCTGAGAAAATAGCCTTTGAATCAATATATATATCTGTAAGCGCGCAGAGTGCGCGCTGGGTGCGCGCACCTTGCCGTGCGCGAGCGCAATTCTGATTGGTTGTTAGATCTTAGTAAACATTCGAATCGGTGGAAGTCAGGAAGCGGCGGCCGCCATTTTGGCTATCGCATAAAGAGGGGGTGATAAACAAAGGGGGAGCACTTGAAAAGGGGGCAGAGTGGGTAGAAATAGACCCAGTAGGCATTGTAAGGGGGTCAAAGTAGGACCTTGTAGGGCAAAAAAAAAGAATAATATTTTGTAAACAAATATCGCCGAGTGCGCGCACCCTGCGCGCACCCGGAAAAAAAAAATAATAAAAGAAATTTAAAAAAAATTGCATTTAAGTGTTTAGATATAAGGTGGCTCTAAAAAGAGCCCTTGTGTTTATTGTTTGTTTTTCGGTACCTACAAGTAAGTACCGACGCAGAGTCTGAGGTTCAAGAGGAAGACTCTGTTCCCTTCATCATTGAAGTGCACACCATCTCCTCTATAAATGTCTTGCATGTCGTAACGCAAGTTGTTGTGGTAAATGGAACCCATACCATAGTCTCTGAGGAAAGCAGAAATAGATTTGTTGACGTGCTTCCTTGCTTTGTCAATCTGCGGACAAAATTGGTTGGACCAGTTCCACTTTTGCCTTTGGCATATGTTAGAATATACAAAGGCAGTTTGTGGAAAAAGCGACATCAATTGCACAAAGGTGTCCTTAATAAGCATTTCCAAACCTACCCCAGTTAAAGTGCCTAGATCATTACCACCACAGTGCACAATAATAAGGTTAGGCTGTGGGAGATGTTGAAAGGTTTTCACCAAAGGCATTAATTGGTGCCACTTTAACCCTCTCTGACCAATCCACTTGATGTCTACATTTGGCAAAGCAAGGTCTCTCACCATACCTCTTTTCTCTGCAAATTTTTCACTCCAGAAGACATAGCTGTGTCCTACAATCCACACTGTGAACATCTTCAAAGGAGATCTGGATGCACTCAGGAGGTGTAATTCAGTAGAATGGTAAAAAGAAATGAAAGACAGTTTGGAAATGGAGGCATACATATTTTTTATAAAAAAAAAAAAGAACTGATTGGCTGTTTCATACCATTCTACACTAAAAACTAGGCTATGTGTAAAATAATAGAAGCATGTTTTGTATTGGTTCAGAAAAATGTGTTACCAAAGAACAGTACTATGGATTTGCTGTAAGGTTTGAAAAGTCAAGCACTCTTGCTCTGTGGAATTGAAACATTGTGTGGCGAACTTCTGACCTAACTCCACACAGCAGTGTTCCATGAGCTGTTGCTATGGTAGCAGGCAGAAGTCAAGTTGGGGGAAGGGAACTAGGCAGAAGTGAAGTAGGGGGAAGGGTACTTTTGGAAAAGGGTTGGTTTTCAAGCAATAGAAATGTGTGATTACATTTGAAAAAAAGGGGGAAGCAGTGAGATTTGAAATTAACATGTATATGTGTGGAAAAATAGAGGGAAAGATTGCCATTATCTGGTTCTGCTGAGTGGAGAGAGGTGTAGAGAACAGAGGTCCTGGCTCTGATAATGTGCTGTGGGGTTTTGAGGTTTCAGTCTGTAATGCAAATACATTCAGCATCACTAAGGCTGGTTGCCCTTGCTGGAGTGTAGGCAGTCACCCAGCATACACATGGTTTGTGGTCTGAAAAAGCAGTCTGGACATGTGCATTTAAAAAAATCTGAAAAGTGGATTCATAATGTGTCAGTCTGTAAAAGTGATTTTCACTTGCCAACAAAAAAGAGCAGTAAGTGTGCATTCAAATTGGCAAAGATTTTTCGTTTTGTGACTAATGTGAAAACATGACTCTGTGTGCAAATAGGAATTACAGGAAGAGATTTGTTGCGTTTTGCTCTGGTGATTTCACAGTTGCATTAGTAGGAAAAAGGGGGAGTCTCTCAAAAAAAAAAAAAAAAAAAAAAAACCTTGGGTGCGCGCAGGGTGCGCGCACCTCAAAAAAATTTTTAAAAAAATTTTCAAAAAAAAAATTTGTTTGGTTAAGTTTATAAGTGCCTCTTAAAAGAGCCCTTGAGTTAATGGAGGGAAACAGGAAGAGAAAAACGCAAAAAAAGAAAAAACATCTATGGCCTAGTGCATGAATGCGCATCAAATTTTCTCTGAAGGAGATCAAGACTGGTCTCCCCCACAGAAATAAGAGAACCGCAATCAGTGCACCGTGTAGACAACCTCGCCAAACAAGGTGGACCAACAAGAGGTAAAGAAACAGGTGAAGGCACCATCGCAGCTGAAGTGCTCCCCTGAGCTGCCGAAGATGTGCTCGGCTGAGCTGCTGCTGATGTCGTCGGCTGAGCAGGTGGAGGGTTTTCTCCAGAAGCTCGACGATAAGATGCTGGGTGCATTTTGTAAACATGTCTCAACATAGTGTGAATGCTAAAAGAATATTTCTTGTTAGGATTCCCACGAGATAAGACTTTTTTACAAAGTACACATGTAACTTTTGGTGCATTTACCTTTTTCTCATTCTCAGGAAAAGTAAAAAACTGCCATACAAAGCTGTCTTTCTGCTTCCTGTTCCTCTGCCTCTCAAGAGTGTCCTGGTCACTGTCTGAAGTAGGTTGCTGTTCAGCCATTGTCTCTCAACAACAGAATAGCTCCTTCTCCAAAGGAATCAGAACTAATAATGAGGGGAGTAGGTGTGGTTTGGGAAGAATCTGGAACAGAAAGTACTTCAAACCAATCATAAGTGATGATTCTTGATCACATGACTTGCCATGAGGGGATTGGGTGTGGTATTGAAACAATTAGAAACTGAAAGTAATGATAACCAATAAGAAATGTTGTTTTATTATGTATAAACCCGAGGTGCGCGCACTGCGCAAGCTCCGTGCGCGCACCCCGTGATGACGTATGCGCGAACGCGTAAACGCGCAGGTGCATACGTCATATACGCGCACCTAGCGCGCATACGTTTAACACGCGTATACGCGACCGTTATTGCGTGTAATTTTAGCGTATGCGGAAGTAAACCGCGTCGAGGGCGTAGGACGCATGCGTACGTACGTACGCATACGTACTGGGTGCGCGCTCCCAGCGCGCACCAATAAGTATATTTGCGTACGTAAATAACGTACGCCGGAATTCATAAAAAACATACGAAATAGTACTAGGTGCGCGCTCAGAGCGCGCACCCCAAGAATTTATAAATAAAAAAAAAAAAAAAAAAAAGAGGACATTAAATAATTAAAAAAATTATAAAAAAAACAAAAAACAAATTGAATTATTTAAAAAAATATTTAAAAAAAAAATACAGATAATATATAAATGAATATAAAGTAATTTTATTTAAATAAAAAAAAATATCTTTAATTAAAAATACATAACTTAGCATATAAAAAACCATACAAATTCTCAGAAAAAAACATAGGTTTCAAAAACGAAATATTTAGGGATTAGCATTTAAAAAACCTTGCAAATTCACTGAAAAAACCATAGGTTTCACACACGTTATAGTTAGGAATTAGCATTTAAAAAACCTTGCAAATTCACTGAAAAAACCATGGGTTTCACACACGTTATAGTTAGGAATTAGCATTTAAAAAACCTTAGAAATTCAGTGAAAAAACCATAGGTTTCACACATGTTATAGTTAGCTGGACATTTTACTCGTAAAAAACCAATGAAATTGCCCCGTTATAGTTAGCTGAACTAACTATAACTCGCACGCGCCCGCAATGCACTGCTGATGACGTCACATATTACATCACTCATGACATGGTCAGTGACATCACTCATGACATCACTGATGACATCTCAAATGACATCACTGATGACATCATCCTTGTGATAGAGTGGCAGACCTCCTCTCACCCTAATATAACCTTTGATACACACATTCAATAATAGAGACTAAAATTTTTAAAACAATGGACATACCAATACCAGTTACAACAACCTCTTCAGTAATTCTAAGATTCACATACACATTCACTCATTCACCAACAGTCCTATACAGTCACTCATACATGTACTCACTCATCATATGTACTCATACACCTATACATCCAGTTACACAATGCCACTCATCCATAGAGTTACTCACACACATAGTCACTCATGCTAATAAAGAATCAAACATACTTTTACTTGCATATACAGTTATACACACACCACCACACTTACTTCTACGGAAACTTACACATACTTAGTCTTTTAAACAATCACTTATAGAAACACATACTTATTCATACAGGAACTCTTTCAATCTCTCACTCTCACATATACTCACTTATATACACCAATAGTCACATATACTAGTTTAAAACGTATGTAGTTACTCATAAAGACACTATTGAGACAGTCATTCACTCACTAACACACCCATACACACACTCATCCACCCATACAGTCCTGCACACATGCTGTCTTCAACACATACAAACAGTGAGTGACTCATTCATGCACCTATGCACTACATAATACCCCCCACCGAACCATGCAGACACTCAGACTGACACTCAAAAAACCAACTAATAACCTATATAGACTCCCATGTAGCTACTCACCAACCCATGCAGCCACTTATACACAAAGTGAGAGACTGATACAGATATTTACATATTTAAACATTACTCACTAAGCCATGTATTCACTATGATACACTTAATCAGTCAGTTACACAATCAATTTTTCAAAAACAAATCATCCATTTAGACACTTATATACCCATTTATTCTTCCATCGACCTTGAGATATACATATATAAAACATATTTAATTTTCAGAAAAACACACATTCACTGGATGATGTCATCAGTGATGTCATGAGTGATGTCACTGACCATGTCATGAGTGATGTAATATGTGACGTCATCAGCAGTGCATTGCGGGCGCGTGCGAGTTATAGTTAGCTGAACTAACTATAACGGGGCAATTTCATTGGTTTTTTACGAGTAAAATGTCCAGCTAACTATAACATGTGTGAAACCTATGGTTTTTTCACTGAATTTCTAAGGTTTTTTAAATGCTAATTCCTAACTATAACGTGTGTGAAACCCATGGTTTTTTCAGTGAATATATATATATATATATATATATATATATATATATATATATATATATATATACACACAACATAATCTTATATACTTTTCTTATTATAACATTTATAATCCATAAGTGCTTCAATCCCCACTGTCACAAATCATCAATTCATTTAATCATGCTCACGTTCTTTTCATTGAATCATAGCTAATTATAATTATCTGAAAGAAACACGTTAGTTAGATTCCTCACCTTAGAATATCCCCAGGCGTCAGACTGGATCCGGAAGATTTTTCGTCCGCAATACCCCTTGCGCGTCGCTAGGCGTCGTCTGCGGCTCCGCGTCCATCGTCGGCGTCGTGCACCGGAATGACGACGACGCAGTACTTAGACGCCGCCCTCGCGCGCTGACGTCAGTTCTTCTTTTTTCCACGCCAGTAAGCGCAGATCTGGGAGAGCTACCCCTTTAGTCACTTTTTGACTAACTTTTTCGATCCTTTTTGATCTTGTCTCGACTCCGGTAGGATGCCTGGTTTTAAAGCCTGTGCTGACTGTAGCCGCTTGATGTCGGTTACGGACCATCACCGCCGGTGTCTTTACTGCTTGGGCCTCGACCACGACGCGGAGTCGTGTTCGGACTGCAAGGCCCTGACCTCGAAGGCTAGACGGGAGCGGTCCCGTAAGCTTCTCGAGATTCGCCACTCGGCTCCGCGCCCCTCTCGATCCCGGTCCAGGAGGAGGTCCAAGGATCGGTCGCGGAGCCGCAGCCGACGTCATCATCGGTCGTCGGGATCCAAGTCTTCGGGTAAGTCGAAGCACTCCAAGAAGTCCAAGAGGGGACACCGCTCTTCGGACTCACCTCGCCGGTCGCGCGACTCGGCCGAGGGTCAGGGTGGTTCCACCCCCGCGGCTCTGGCGGTGCCGCAGGCGCCGCGCATGTCCCCATACCCACCGGTCCCTGGGACTGACGCGACGCCGGCGGAAGTCAGTGCCTTCCTCTCGGCCATGAGGAACCTGGCTCCGCCGTCGACGCCCGCTGGCGCGCCTTCGGGCCCCGCGGACCCGACTGGGCAACCTTGCCTGCCGGCGGCTCCGGCCCAGGCGCCGTTGACGGCTCCGGCCTCGACGCCGCAAGCGCCCGAGGGACCCGTTCCCGAGTCCCCGCCGACGCCGGTCGACATCGTCACGCCACCACCACCGGCGTCGACACCGGTACCACCTCCGACGCCGACTCCGCTCGGCGTCGAGCCCCGGTTCAGCCCGGCGCCGATACGGCGTCGATGGACGCCGCATTCGGCGCCGCTGGAGACACATTTTGTCTATCGCCCGGCTCCGATCCTTCCTCCTGCATACCAGGAATCGGATGATGGGGACAACTGGGAGGGATCCGAGGATCCTATGGCCGCTCAGGCTCAACTGTCACAGGATTGGGCAGATGAACTGGAGGAGGCCAGTGGCCTGGATACCTCTCCGGACACTGGATTCATCTCTCCTCCGACGAGGGTGCTGCTTTCTCTGTGGTGCTGCGCAAGGCGGCCGCAGCCCTTGGGCTCGAGCTACCTTCCGTGGCTGTGAGGACTAACGTCCTCACTGAGGTGCTTCAGTCTGCAGCAAGCTCCACTGAGCCTCTGCTGCAATTCAATGAGGCCCTCATTGACGTTCTGCAGGGCACCTGGTCCAAGCCCTCCACAGTTCCTCCTGTGGACAGGAACGTCGCCAGGCGCCACCGCCCTGCTCCGGGCGACCCCAGTTTTCTGTCCCAACACCCTATCCCCGAGAGCCTGGTTATCCAGGCCTCTACCTCCCAATCCTCCTTCCCGACTGCTCCGCCGGACCGGGATTCCAAGAGACTGGAACAGTTTGGCAAAAAGCTGTTCTCCTCCCTTAGTTTGGGCCTGCGGTCTTTGAACACCGCCTGTCTCTTGGACCGTTATTCCCACTCTGTGGGATACGGTGGAGGACGTGCTGCCCCTGTGTCCGGAGGAGGTCCAGACACGACTTACCCAGGCTCTGGCCGATGGGAGGGATGCAGCACGGCATGCTATCCGCTGTGGGCTTGACACTACGGACTCGCTGGATAGGGCGATTTCTACCACGGTGGCGCTTAGACGTCACACCTGGCTGCAGTCCACGTCCTTTTCGGGTGATGTCCAGAGCACTCTCATGGACATGCCCTTTGATGGCACTCGCCTTTTTGGTGAGAAAGCGGATAGTGCGCTGAATCGCTTTAAGGACTCCCGGGCTACGGCCAAGTCCTTGGGCCTCTCGGCCCCGCGGTCGCAAACTTCCGCTTTTCGCCCCTTTCGTGGCCAAGGAAGGGGTGCCTCCTCATGTACGCCTAGCCACCAGCCGCAGAACCAACCTGCGCGCGGAAGTGGTTTCCGCCGAGGCGGTTCTGGAGGACGACGAGGTCAGCCCACATCCACCCCGGCAGCATCCGCCTCAAAGCGTTCCTAGTCCGAGCTTTCAGGCCCATTCCACGCCAGTGGGCGGCAGAGTTCGCCATCACCTGCTCCACTGGCGGTCCATCACATCGGACAGGTGGGTGCTGCAAATCGTCCGAAGGGGCTACTCCCTCCCCTTCGAGACGACCCCTCCAGCCATGCCACCGCAGCACCACCGTATCTCGGGGGATCATTTGAATCTTCTCCACGAGGAAGTTTCGGCCCTCTTGGCCAAGGGGGCCGTCGAGCGCGTTCCGAGCCCAGAAGTAGGTCGTGGTTGTTATTCCCACTACTTTCTGGTTCCCAAGAAGGGCAAAGGGGGCCTACGCCCTATCTTGGACCTCCGTAACGTCAATGCCTTCCTCCGGAAGGAAAGGTTCAAGATGTTAACTTTGGCTCAGGTTCTAGCTGCCCTAGACCCTGGAGACTGGATGGTAGCGTTGGACTGGCAGGACGCATATTTCCACATCCCCGTCCTGCCGGCCCACCGGCGTTACCTGCGGTTCACGGTGGGCCAAGAGCACTTTCAGTTTACCGTGCTCCCCTTCGGCCTCACCAGTGCCCCTCGGGTGTTCACGAAAGTGATGGCGGTGGTCGCAGCTCATCTGCGCAGATCAGGGGTTCCAGTCTTCCCCTATCTTGACGACTGGTTGTTGAAGGCGGGCTCGCCCCAGACAGTCGTCTCCCACCTCCAGACTACGGCGGATCTCCTGCATTTGCTGGGATTTTCCATCAACGTGCTGAAGTCACACTTGAGTCCCTCTCAGAAGCTCCTCTTCATCGGAGCGGTTCTCGATTCGGCGCAGTTCCGGGTCTATCTGCCGGAACAGCGGGTCCGGGATATTCAGGCCCTGATTCCCATCTTTCGGCCTCTATCCTGGGTTTCGGTCAGGCTAGTGTTGCGGCTTCTGGGGCTGATGGCCTCCTGCATCCTACTAGTGCATCACGCCAGGCGGCGCATGCGGGCTCTGCAGTGGGACCTGAAGTTTCAGTGGGCCCAGCATCACGGCAACCTGTCCGACCATGTCTTGATCTCGGAGGGCACTGCACGGCAGTTGCAGTGGTGGCTCACGGACCGCGATTGGGTCAAGGGCAAGAGCCTCTCCCTTCCCCAACCGGAGCATGTCGTAGTGGCGGATGCGTCCCTCCTGGGATGCGGTGGCCATATGGGAGAGGCGGAGATCAGAGGCCTCTGGTCTCCGGCGGAGTCTCGTCTCCACATCAACCTGTTGGAGTTGAGAGCGATCCGACTTGCACTGAAAGCCTTTCTTCCCTCTGTCCGGTGAAGTGTCGTGCAGGTGTTCACAGACAACACCACCGCCATGTGGTATTGCAACAAACAGGGCGGGGTGGGGTCGTGGACCCTTTGTCAGGAGGCTCTGCGCCTCTGGACGTGGCTGGAACACCAGGGCGTCACCCTGGTGGTTCAACATCTGGCGGGCTCTCTGAACGCCAGAGCAGACGAACTCAGCCGCCGGTGCATGATGGATCACGAATGGCGTCTGAACTCCGAAGTGGCGCAAGGTCTCTTTCAGCAGTGGGGAGAGCCTTGGTTAGATCTATTCGCCACCGAAGAGAACGCGCAATGTCAGCAGTTCTGCGCGTTGGAATTTCCAAGGCGGCACTCGCTCGGCGACGCTTTTCGTCACGAGTGGAGTTGCGGTCTGTTGTACGCCTTTCCGCCTATACCACTTCTGCCCAGAGTGCTGAAGAAGATCAGGCACGACCTGGCCCAAGTCATCTTGGTGGCTCCGGATTGGGCACGAAGGTACTGGTATCCCGAGCTACTCAGTATGTTGACCGATCCTCCGATACATCTGCCCCTTCGGGAGGATCTTCTGTCGCAGCAGCAGGGGACGGTCCTCCACCCGAACCTGTCCAGCCTCCACCTCCATGCGTGGAGATTGAGCGGCGGCAGTTGATGCCATTTGACTTGCCTCCTGAAGTCTGTGGTATCATTCTGGCAGCCAGGCGTCCCTCCACAAAGACGGTATACGCCTGCCGGTGGAACAAATTTATGGCATGGTGCACAGCAAAGGCTGTGGATCCCCTTTCCGCCCCTCTTTCTGAGGTTCTCCTCTTTCTTCTTTCTTTGGCCCGGCAGGGCTCTGCCCTGGGCACCCTGAAAGCTTATCTTGCTGCCATCTCTGCCTTCTTGCGGCTTCCTGATCAGCCTTCTCTTTTCAAGTCCCCTGTAGTTACACGCTTTCTAAAAGGCATTACTCACACGTTCCCTCCTGTCCCTTTTGTAATGCCTCAGTGGGACTTGAATCTTGTTCTCACATTTCTAATGTGTGCTCCCTTTGAGCCTCTTCATAATTGTCCTCTTCGTCTGCTGACGCTTAAGACTGCTTTTCTGGTAGCCATCACCTCGGCTAGACGGGTGATTGAGCTCCAGGCTTTATCTTCAAAGCCTCCTTTTCTCTCTGTTCATCCGGACAAGGTTGTCCTTCGGCCTCGTCCCTCCTTTCTTCCGAAAGTGGTGACTCCATTTCATCTTGGGCAGTCTGTCACCTTGCCCACCTTCTTTCCGCATCCTTCCAAAGAGGAAGAGAGGCTCCACCGTCTGGACCCAAAACGTGCGCTCTCCTATTATCTGGACCGCACAAAGCAGTTCCGGGTGGACGACCAACTTTTCGTTGGATACGTGGGTGCTAAGAAGGGGAAAGCTGTGCACAAACAGACCATCTCTCGGTGGGTCGTTTTGTGCATCAAAATTTGTTATTCCTTGGCAAAAAAGGACCCTCCTGTTGGGCTGCGCGCCCATCCTACTCGGGCCACAGCGGCTACTACTGCTTTGGGACGGGGTGTCCCTTTGCAGGACATCTGTCAGGCGGCGACGTGGGCTTCGCTACACACGTTTGCCAGACATTATTGCCTTGACAGCCAAGTCCGGAGGGATGGCTTCTTTGGCCGTTCTGTCCTCCAGGACTTTCTGGTGTGATCTTGGTTCGCAGACCCACCACCGGGGATGGTATTGCTTGGGTATCTATTCTAAGGTGAGGAATCTAACTAACGTGTTTCTTTCAGATGAACAAGTTACTTACCTTCGGTAACGATGTATCTGTAAGAAACATTAGTTAGATTCCTCACCGACCCACCCATCCTCTCCGTTCTGCGAACTGACATCTAGGGTTAAGGTTATCCTTTTCAGGCCCCTAGATTTTATTTTTGGCACCAGTGTCGGTCTTTGCATGGCTCTGTGTTCCTGGCGCGGAAAGCTATGTACAAGAACTGACGTCAGCGCGCGAGGGCGGCGTCTAAGTACTCCGTCATTCCGGCGCACGACGCCGACGACGGACGCGGAGCCGCAGACGACGCCTAGCGACGCGCAAGGGGTATTGCTGACGAAAAATCTTCCGGATCCAGTCTGACGCCTGGGGATATTCTAAGGTGAGGAATCTAACTAACTAATGTTTCTTACAGATACATCGTTACCGAAGGTAAGTAACTTGTTCTACACTCACCGGTGCAAACCTGCACTCGGAGATTAGTTTTATGACTTCTCCCACTGGTCATCAACAATTTTAGGGCAGATTTCCTTAATTTTTCTTCAAAGTAGAGGACATATATCACTTCTATTACTGTCTCGTTCTCTCATCATCACGAGCCTTTATAGCAAAAGCGTCAATTTGTTTTTTATTTATTTAAATATAGACATCATTTACCTTTCCAGTCTCTATATAGAATTCTTTATGGATCTGGTGTTCTTATTTGATCAAAAAAGAACTATAATTGTTTGCTTTCAGTTAATTAATCATCATCTATAGAGAATAAATACTCCACCTTCTATTTGTAAGTATTTGCTCGTGGCCCTCTTACCTATGGCCCAATTCAATGGGCTGTATCAATTCAGCAATATCTCAGGAAAACCAATCATTTCTTGTTAAACGTTTTCAATGGTGACTCTCGGTTCTATCTCTCAATCAGATGCCTCGTTCGTGGCTGTAAAACATGTGTGTATTTTTATGTATTTCAATTACTCATTATTTTTATGTCATTTTCTTTTATTTGCCATATATCTTTTTAACATATAAAGTCTAATCTCTATATTTAGGCCTTTAGACATATCTCTATTGCCTCTCTTCGGTATTTCTAAGCCTACCCTAATCCTAAATAAACACCTCTATGTATCGTATTACAAATGTTATCTCACTCGAGGCTGATGAGTTCTCACAAACATAACCTCGTCCATATTGATATGCCATCGCACCTCAACAAGCAGTGTGGTGCCTCCACATAGTTGTTCATTGCGAGCCTTACTGATTGGGGCCATAACTCTTGTTCAGACTATGTATATCACCGCTGCATACTGATATCTTACCTGCCCTTATTGAGCGTCACCTAAATTCACTACGTTACTACCTGCATCTTTCTACTACCTTCTTCGCTGCTACGATAATCTTGATATTGAGCCGATACTTGATATGCTCATATATTCACTACATATTTCAATCACCGCAATTGTTTGCATACCTCGCTAAGCTTGATCTGTTTCCAGCGTTCTAACCCTAAACCTCATAAAGCCAGAGTCTTACTCTCTGTTAGCAACTGCCATACTCAAGCTCACGTCTCACCTCTATTCCGACGACCCGGGCATTCCGTTGGAGTTCATCACAGTCGGTTCTCGTATACGTTCCACCTCTATTTAAGTTTATTACGTCCTATGTCACGTCGCTAATATTTCTCCCTATGATGACGTATAATTGTGGCGACTTCGAAGACGAACTTGATTGTTTCCGCTTTTTTGCGGAAAAACACTAAATAAAACTTTATTGCGATGTGCCTATCTACAGGATATTACAATTATCTTCACCATATTGATTCTTATTTGTCCCCAACTCAAATATTGATCTTTTAACTGTTTTGGTTGAAAAAAAATGTTTTTCCTTTTCGATTCATAAATGACATCTATTTTATTTGTCATCTATTACATCCTTATGTGTTCCAAACTTTCCAATGAATATTAACATCAATTCCTTCGCTATTGTGGTGCACTATTGCCATCTTTAATTATGAGTCCACTATCCTCGTCTTTAATTGCGAGTCCTTACCATTATATAGAGAGACCCGATATTACTATTTCGGTTATTTTCCAAGCTTTACCGTATTTACAGCTATATGCGGACTCTTTAAATCTGTTCAGTAGGTCATCATATGTTACTATACTAGTGCAAATATGTCTTATTGTTTCTGCTTCTATAAACATATGCAACTATACGTTGGTACCTAGTTATCATGTCTCCACTATATATTTCTTTTAATCGAGTTCATTATAAATTTCTGTTATCATAGTCAAGACAACAATTTTATCTTGAGTATTTGATATCAGTATATGCCTAAATACAATATTCTTTATGATGTGAGCACTATCTCCTAGATATTTTTAACGTTAATCCTTATCTACATCCTCCTCACTCCTTAATGTTTTGTTATACAGATATTTGAACAATCTCATTTTACGTTACAATTCGAATCCAATCTTCCTTAGTGTTCAATCCTCTATCGTGTCTAATGTTGAAATGTACCACGGTTCTCTGTTCTTTCTCTTTTTTTCAGGGTTACCACCTCTTTTACCTGTAGTTATTTTTTCCGCTATAAACCATTCAAATTCCGAGTATCCAAGTTTTACATCGCTATAGTGTTCAACTAAAGGGGCATTATGTTTACCGGTTTTCAAAGCCGATCTGTGTTCAATCAGTCGGAGTCTTAATTCACGACTGGTCTCCCCGACATAAGCCAGATTACAAGGACAGCATAAAATGTACACCACATTACTACTCCTGCAGTTATTCAAACTTTTTGATTTAATCGTGTATCCATTATAGGTGAAGCTTTTTGTTACTATAAAATTGTCACATACTGAGCAATTGCTGCATTTGTTGTTTCCTAAGGCTATACTACCAGTTAGAGTACTTTGTCTCATAACATTCGTATCTCTATATGTTTGTACTAGATTTTTGCGTATATTGTCATTCCGTTTCAACGCAAATAGAGGTCTAGGTAGTTTCACCTCTTCACCCTCATTCAGGATATTCCAACTAGAAGTAATAGCATTTTTCAGCCTGTTAGCTATGTTCGAGTACTGACTCACAAACACTAACTTGTTCCTAGTAGCTTCTTTTTTCTTTTGTTTTTCACTTATATCTGGATTTAACATACTGTCCCTATTATAGAACCGGGCTCGTTTGAATGAATGTCTAATAAGTTTCTTAGGGTAACCTCTATCAGACAGTTTCTTCTTTAGGTTTTCAGAATGCTTATAAAAATCATCAAGATCTGAACAGTTTCTTCGCAATCCAAAACTGCCCAAATGGTATGTTGTCTCTTTGTGTTCGGGGATGATAACTCTTATAGTGGAGTAACATGTTCTTATCTGTAGGTTTAGTGAATAACTACACAGAAAGAACTCCCTCTACATTCTTAATAGTGATATCCAAAAAGTTCACCGCATTGCTGTTATACGATTCAGTGAACCTTAAATTGGGGTCGCCTAGATTCAACCACTCTAAAAACTGTTGGAGAATAGATTCCTCACCCTCCCAGATAAAGAAAATGTCATCAATGAAGCGGCGCCACATTAAGATGTTCTCGAAAAAGGGCGCCGCCTCATTGAATACATGCCGCTCCTCAAAATTCCCAACATACAGGCATGCCAGGCTGGGCGCACCTGTTGCTCCCATGCTGGTCCCTTTACACTGAAGGGAGAGATCTTCCAGGAATAGAAACATGTTGTTTTTCAACACTAGGGTGATACATTCCATAACAAATTCTTTATTAGCGCCCCTCAGGTCATTCTCATTCAATGTTTCTCTAATAACCTTTATAGTATCGCCTTGAGGTATATTAGTATATAAAGCCTCTATATTGAGGGTCACCAGGGTTGTTCATAGAAAATAAAAAAAAAATAGAACTATGGACACATATTGCAAATCGATGCAGTAGAGATTGGATTCTACTGATAATAGAAACTGCATAAGAGATGGTGATTGTAGAGAGACAAGAATTAGAGACACTAGAACAGGCATTGAAAGATGTCAGCAGTAGAGGATGCCAAAAAAAGATTAGAGGAACTGAATCATGAAGTTGATGGATACAGAGAATATCTGATAAATAAAACTATTACATTTAAAAAGGATATTAATAAATTTAACTTAGAATTAGTGTATCCATACACTCGTAAAGATTATTTTGAGCAACCAAGACAACAAAGATTAGAAAGAACATATGAGCAAAGACCTATATATTCACGAGGTGGACAGAAAGAGTGACCTTCTCAGATACATCAGGATCAAGTAGTGAGGAGGAAACTCACTCCAATAGTGAAAATGCAGGACCAGCTTATAATGGGCCGTATAATGATTTTCTAGATCAGCGCCCAAGGAGGGGGCAAAGAGCAAATCAAAATCCAAATCAGAATCAGGGCAGAGGTCAATACCAACGTCCCCAACCCCAGGAATATCTCAACACAAGGAACAAGAAATATTGGAGGTAGAGAAAATTGGTGATAATAAGTTTCCCATAATAAATTTATCTACACGTACGTTGACTAAAACGGAGCTAGAAGTTTTAGAGAAGGGACTCACGTTTGCTCCCACAGCCACGGTTAATAAATTCACTCTAGAGAAGGATTTAAAAGCCTTTTTTCGTAAGATAAGATTAGCGAGATTCTTTGAGGGGAAAGATTATAGTGGCCCAGAAAATGTGTCAGGGTTGAAAGAGAAATCGACATTCCCCCCCCATGATTTCGCAAGTCTGTAAAAAAGTATAGATATTCGAACATGTGGTAGAGAGCAAGGTTAAACAAATTATTAGAGAAGCGCGTCCAGACATGAACAATATGACCCATGAACAAAGAATCTCAATGGGAACATTGAGGAATGATTTAAGTTTGACAATAAAACCTGCAGATAAGGGTGGGGGACTGGTTGTGCTAGACACGGAGGATTACAATAGAAGGATGCTAACATTGTTGGAAATAAAAGAACACTATATGAGAGTTCCCCATAGTAAGTTAGAGAAACTTGAGAATGAGGTGAATACAACCCTCTGTAAAGCATTAGAAAATGATTGGATATGTACTTGTGTATTTAAATTTCTAAATAATCGAAATGCTATTACCCCCGCAATATATGGATTGCCAAAAATTCATAAGGACATACCAAATCCGCCCATGAGGCCCATAGTGAGTTGCATAGGATCAAGGTTAGAACCACTTAGTCAATATGTTGACACCTTCTTAAAACCGTTAGTTCAAAAACAAAGGTCATATGTACGAGATTCAGCCCATATAATCTCTATGATCGAAGGAGTCACGTTTAATGATCAGATGCATATATTGGTGACCCTCGATATAAGAGGCTTTATATACTAATATACCTCAAGGCGATACTATAAAGGTTATCAGAGAAACATTGAATGAGAATGACCTGAGCGGGCGCTAATAAACAATTTGTTATGGAATGTATCACCCTAGTGTTGAAAAACAACCAACATGTTTCTATTCCTGGAAGATCTCTCCCTTCAGTGTAAAGGGACCAGCATGGGAGCAACCTGTGCGCCCAGCCTGGCATGCCTGTATGTTGGGAATTTTGAGGAGCGGCATGTATTCAATGAGGCGGCGCCCTTTTTCGAGAACATCTTAATGTGGCGCCGATTCATTGATAACATTTTCTTTATCTGGGAGGGTAAGGAATCTATTCTCCAACAGTTTTTAGAGTGGTTGAATTTAGGCAACCCCAATTTAAGGTTCACTGCATCGTATAACAGCAATGCGGTGAACTTTTTGGATATCACTATTAAGAATGCAGAGGGATCCCTTGCTGTGGAGTTATTCACTAAACCTACAGATAAGAACATGTTACTCCACTATAAGAGTTATCATCCCCGAACACAAAGAGAAACATACCATTTGGGCAGTTTCTTAGATCACAAAGAAACTGTTCACATCTTGATGATTTTTATAAGCATTCTGAAAACCTAAAGAAGAAACTGTCTTATAGAGGTTACCCTAAGAAACTTATTAGACATTCATTCAAACGAGCCCAGTTCTATAATAGGGACAGTATGTTAAATCCAGATAGAAGTGAAAAACAAAAGAAAAAAGAAGCTACTAGGAACAAGTTAGTGTTTGTGAGTCAGTACTCGAACATAACTAACAGGCTGAAAAATGCTATTAATTCTAGTTGGAATATCCTGAATGAGGGTGAAGAGGTGAAACTACCTAGACCTCTATTTGCGTTGAAACGGAATGACAATATACGCAAAAATCTAGTACAAACATATAGAGATACGAATGTTATGAGACAAAGTACTCTAACTGGTAGTATAGCCTTAGGAAACAAGAAATGCAGCAATTGCTCAATATGTGACAATTGTATAGTAACAAAAAGCTTCACCTATAATGGATACACGATTAAATCAAAAAGTTTGAATAACTGCAGGAGTAGTAATGTGGTGTACATTTTACGCTGTCCTTATAATCTGGCTTATGTCGGGGAGACCAGTCGCGAATTAAGACTCCGACTGATAGAACAAAGATCGGCTTTGAAAACCGGTAAACATAATGCCCCTTTAGTTGAACACTATAGAGATGTAAAACATGGATACTCTGAATTTGAATGGTTTATAGCGGAAAAAATAACTACAGGTAGAAGAGGTGGTAACCCTGAAAAAAAGAGACACCAGAGAACCGTGGTACATTTCAACATTAGACACGATAGAGAGAGGATTGAACACTAAGGAAGATTGGATGCGAATTGTAATCTAAAATGAGATTTGTCAAATATCTGTGTAACAAAACATTAAGGAGTGAGGTGGATGTAGATAAGGATTAACGTTAAAAATATCTAGGAGATAGTGCTCACATCATAAAGAATATTGTATTTAGACATATACTGATATCAAATACTCAAGATAAAATTGTTGTCTTGACTATGATAACAGAAATTTATAATGGACTCTATTAAAAAAAAAAATATATAGTGGAGACATGATAACTAGGTACCAACGTATAGTTGCATATGTTTAAATAAGCGGAAACAATAAGACATATTTTCACTAGTATAGTAACATATGATGACTAACTGAACAGATTTAAAGAGTCCGCATATAGCTGTAAATACGGTAAAGCTTGGAAAATAACCGAAATAGAAATATCGGGTCTCTCTATATAATGGTAAGGACTTGCAATTAAAGACGAGGATAGTGGACTCATAATTAAAGATGGCCATAGTGCACCACAACAGCGAAGGAATTGATGTTAATATTTACTGGAAAGATTGGAACATATAAGGATGTAATAGATGACTTAAATAAAATAGATGTCACTTATGAATCGAAAAGGAATTTTTTTTTTTTCCAAACAAAACAGTTAAAAGATCAATATTTGAGTTGGGGACAAATAATAATCAATATGGTGAAGATAATTATAATATCCTGTAGATAGGCACATCGCAATAAAGTTTTATTTAGTGTTTTTCCAAAAAAAAGCGGAAACAATCCAGTTCGTCTTCGAAGTCGCCACAATTATACGTCATCATAGGGAGACGCATTAGCGACGTGACATAGGACGTAACAAACTTAAATAGAGGTGGAACGTATACGAGAACCGACTGTGATGAACTCCAACGGAATGCCCGGTTCGTCGGAATAGAGGTGAGACGTGAGCTTGAGTATGGCAGTTGCTAACAGAGAGTAAGACTCGGGCTTTATGAGCTTTAGGGTTAGAACGCTGGAAACCGATCAAGCTTAGCGAGGTATGCAAACAATTGCGGTGATTGAAATATGTAGTGAATATATGAGCATATCAAGTATCGGATCAATATCAAGATTATCGTAGCAGCGAAGAAGGTGAATGAATGAATGAAAATGAAAATGGATTTATACAGCGCGGTTGCTGCCCTGGGGCGTCCAAGCGCTAGAGGAACCAGATGGGGGGTGTAGTGAGGATAACAGAACTGGGAGGAGGGGGGAGGGGCTGAATTGTTACCGAGATTTGAACAGATGTGTTTTTAGTTGTTTACGGAAGGAGGCGAGGTTGGGGTTAGATCTCAGGTGAAGGGGAAGGGAGTTCCAGATTTTTGAGGCGTTGAAGGTGAACATTCTTCCGCCTGCTCTAGTCCTTTTAATTCTGGGGACCGTTGCCATGAAAGCCTGACTAGAGCGTAGGTCTCTGCCTGGATGATATTGGCTGACTAGGCTACGCATGATTTTGGGGCCCGAGTCCCAGAAGGCCTGGTGGGCAATACACATTGCTTTGAAAGAGACTCTTTTTCGTACTGGTAGCCAATGAAGGCTGGTCAGTGCCTCCCTAACTGAGGTTCTGCGGGGAATTTGCAGTAAGGTACGGGCCGCGCAGTTCTGTACCAGCTGCAGTCTGTTCAATGTGTACTCTGGGGCTCCCAGGTAAAGGGCGTTGTTCGAGTCCAGACGTGACTGTATTATGCCCTGTATGGCTGTTTGTTTTGCCTCCATTGGGAGCAGGGGGAGAACCTTCTTCAAAGTCCGGAGA
The DNA here is from genome assembly GCF_964204655.1 of Triturus cristatus. Classification (NCBI taxonomy): domain Eukaryota; kingdom Metazoa; phylum Chordata; class Amphibia; order Caudata; family Salamandridae; genus Triturus; species Triturus cristatus. Next base: position 367,157,826 of record NC_140585.1, read on the forward strand.
AGTCCAAAGCAGGTGGCGGAAAGCTTTGTGGCCTGAGTGTTAAGAGAGAGATTCCTGTCCAGCCATACCCCCAGGCTTTTGATGTTATCCTTCGGAACCGGGGGGGGGCCTAGACAGGTGGGCCATAATGACTTGAAGAGGGTCGGGTCAGCCGGGCCCAGGAGCATAAGCTCCGTTTTGTCCCCATTGAGCTTTAGCGATGACAGGGTCATCCAGGACTTCACCTCCTCCAGGCATTTGGTTAGACCCCCTGACAGAGGATGTTGGGCTTCCTGCGCTAGGGAGACCACCAGCTGTGTGTCGTCCGCATAGGATATGATCTTAACTCCATACGGATGAACTACCTCAGCCAGTGGCCTCATATAGATATTAAAAAGCGCAGGGCTTAGAGAGGAGCCCTGGGGGACTCCACACTTCAGGGGTATGCTGGAGGAGACTGTTTGTCCGTCAAACACCTGGAACGACCTGTTGCTTAGGAAAGATTTTAGCCAGAGCCAGGCCTTGTCCACGATGCCGACGTTTGACATACGGTTCAGTAAGGTGTTATGACTGACCGTGTCAAACGCCGCGCTAAGATCAAGGAGGACCACTGCCACTGATCCTCCTTGATCAAGGATTTTCTTGGACTCCTCGACGACCATAAGGAGTGCGGACTCTGTTCCGTGCTTAGGCCTGAACCCTGTCTGGGTAGGGTCCAACAGCTGATTGTTTTCCAGATAGCTAACCAGTTGGAGGTTGATGTACTTCTCCGCAATTTTGCTCACCCAGGGGAGTAGTGAGATCGGACGGTAGTTGGCGAAGTCCGATGGATCTAGATTTGGCTTTTTCATTAGTGCTCGAACCATTGCCCGTTTCCAGGCAGGCGGAACAACGGCAGAGTCAATGGATGCATTCACGAGATTCTTGATGATGGGTAGAACCGTCTGAGATGCGAGTAACATTGTCTCTGGAGGGGCCGGGTCGGTTGGAGAGCCGGATTTCACTTTCCGAGCCATAGATTCAACCATTTCCAGGTCCATGCAGGGAAAATGGTCAAGTGTGGAAGAGGAGGCTAGCTCAAGGTCTGACCCCCTGTTGTTATCCTGAGCTGTCGGAGAGGTAGTACTGATTGGGAAGGAAGTGTATATCTTATTTACTTTGGCCGAGAAGAATTCTGCCAAGTCGTTGCATTGGGAGACTGATTTCTCCTCGTGTACACTAGGGGGAGGTGGTTTTGTCAGTTTCTGCAGAGTTTGGAAGATTTCCCTGGATTTAGAATTTGAGGCTAGGATCTTGTTCGAGAAGTATGCTGTTTGGGCAGTTTTTATCTCCTCTTTATATGCTTTTATTTCTTCCCGATATCGGGTTTTGTCCTCCATGGAGTAATTTAAGCGCCATTTTCTTTCTGCTTTTCGGCATTGGCGTTTTTTGTTCCTGAGGGCTTCCGAATACCATGGTGCTGTTTTGTGGGATCGTTTTGGCGTGGATTTCTTAAGGGGGAGGATGGTTTCAAGGGAGTGCAGAATCCAACTTTCGTACTCCTGGTTTGCCAGACAAGGATCTTCGTTATTTGAGGGAAGTTTTTCCAATAGTTTGTTTGTCCATTCATCCACTTGTATCCGTGCCCACGATCTAGCAAATCTAGTCGAGGGGGTTCATGGAATGCATTTCTCAGTGGACCAGGTGAAGGGCACCAGAGAATGGTCAGTCCAGGGGAGGGGGAGTGGGGATTCAGTTGAGAGCTCCGCACAGTTGCTAAATACTGGATCTAAGAGGTGTCCCTTCATATGGGTTGAGGTGTTTACTCGTTGAGTGAGTTGTAGTGCTGCCAGGTCGTCGGCCAGGGTAGTGGCCGTTGAGTCTGATGGCGAATCAAAATGTAAATTAAGGTCGCCTAACACAGTGAAGTTGGCGGCAGTGCAGATGCGTGGTGCCACTGTTGCTGGTAGACAGTTATGAAATTGTTTTGGGGGGCCGGGTGGACGGTATATCAAGGTGCCCGAGAGGCAGTGATTGGGGGAAAACTCCAGCGAGAAGGCTACATTTTCAGTCTGGAATGTTTTCCACGGTGAGTCTGCAGCGATATTGATCTTTGAATATGATTGCTAGTCCTCCCCCTCTGCCGTCTGGGCGGTCTTGACGAGTGATTTGATAACCAGAGGGGAGGGCGGCTACCACATCGGGGTCGGATTCTGGCGTTAACCATGTTTCCGTGAGAAACAGTGCGTCCGGCTTGCGTTCCTCCAGTAGGAGGGATATTTCCACCTTGTGTTTGGGAAGGGATCTACAGTTTAAAAGGAGCATGCGGTATTCATACTTCGGGGTTTTTTTCTGCCATATGGAGAGGGGCGCGCTACATTTTGGACAAGTAGCTGGAAGGGGTGTGGTGTCAAGACCATACCTCAAACATTCATGTCCCACGGGTCTCAAGTCGTGAAGCGCGTAGTAGAAAGATGCAGGTAGTAACGTAGTGAGTTTAGGTGACGCTCAATAAGGGCAGGTAAGTTATCAGTATGCAGCGGTGATATACATAGTCTGAACAAGAGTTATGGCCCCAATCAGTATGGCTCGCAATGAACAAATATGTGGAGGCACCACACTGCTTGTTGAGGTGCGATGGCATATCAATATGGACGAGGTTATGTTTGTGAGAACTCATCAGCCTCGAGTGAGATAACATTTGTAATACGATACATAGAGGTGTTTATTTAGGATTAGAGTAGGCTTAGAAATACCGAAGGGAGGCAATAGAGATATGTCTAAAGGCCTAAATATAGAGATTAGGCTTTATTTGTTAAAAAGATATATGGCAAATAAAAGAAAATGATATAAAAATAATGAGTAATTGAAATACATAAAAATACACACATGTTTTACAGCCACGAACGAGGCATCTGATTGGGAGATAAAACCGAGAGTCGCCATTGAAAACGTTTTTTAAAAAGAAATGATTGGTTTACCTGAGATATTGCTGAATTGATACAGCGCATTGAATTGGGCCATAGGTAAGAGGGCCACGAGCAAATACTTTCAAATAGAAGGTGGAGTATTTATTCTTTTTAACTGATGATTAATTAACTGAAAGCAAACAATTGTATTTATTTTTTAGATCAAATAAGAACACTAGATCCATAAAGAATTCTATATAGATACTGGAAAGGTAAATGATGTCTATATTTAAATAAATAAAAAACAAATTGACGCTTTTGCTATAAAGGCTCGCGATGATGAGAGAACGAGACAGTAATAGAACTGATATATGTCCTCTACTTTGTAGAAAAATTAAGGAAATCTGCCCTAAAATTCTTGATGACCAGTGGGAGAAGTCATAAAACTAATCTCTGAGTGCAGGTTTGCACCGGTGAGTGTAAATTATAATTAGCTATGATTCAATGAAAAGAATGTGAGCATGATTAAATGAATTGATGGTTTGTGACAGTGGGGATTGAAGCACTTATGGATTATAAATGTTATAATAAGAAAAGTATATAAGATCATGTGGTGTGTGTGTGTGTGTGTGTGTATATATATATATATATATATTCACTGAAAAAACCATAGGTTTCACACATGTTATAGTTAGCGGAAATTTTACTGATAAAAAACCAATGAAATTCCCCCGTTATAGTTAGTGCAGGCAACTATAACTCACGCGACCGCAATCCTCTGCTGATGCTAATACTGTATTTAGACACTTATTTGCCCATGTCTTCTTCCATACATTTTTAGCTATACATATATTACAAATATTTTTTTTTCATAAAGACACATATGTCATCAGCAGAAGATTGCGGTCGCGTGAGTTATAGTTGCCTGCACTAACTATAACGGGGGAATTTCATTGGTTTTTTATCAGTAACATTTCCGCTAACTATAACATGTGTGAAACCTATGGTTTTTTCAGTGAATTTGCAAGGTTTTTTAAATGCTAATTCCTAACTATAACGTGTGTGAAACCTATGGTTTTTTCAGTGAATTTGTACGGTTTTTTAAATGCTAAGTTACTTTACGCCATTCGTGGCGTGTGCGCCCACTTTACGCAGTTAGTGCCGTGCACGCACGGTGGGCACGCGGTGCGATGACAAAGCAAGAAAGCACGTCAACAAATCTGTTTCTGCTTTCCTCCGTGACTATGGTATGGGTGCCATTTACCACAACAACTTGCGTTATTACATGCAAGACATTTATAGAGGAGATGGTGTGCACTTCAATGATGAAGGGAACAGAGTCTTCCTCTTGAACCTTAGACTCTGCATCGGTACTTACTTGTAGGTACCACTAAAAAATCATTTCATAAACACAACGGCTCTTTTTAGAGCCCCCTAATATCTAAACACTTAAATCTGATTTTCATTTTTTTTTTTTTTTTTTTCTACCGTACGCTTACCGTAAGCTTACCGTACGCGTACCCCGTGATTTTTTTTAAAATCAATAAATGTTTTCTTTGTACTTTACAGTCCTTCTTTGACCCCCTCACAAATGTAAGGGGGTCTGTAACTCTCCTCATTGCCCCCTTTTCTTGTTTTCACTCTTTTTTTTCTGAGTGAAATACACAAAATGGCGGCCGCCGCTTCCTGGTTTCGGCCGATTCGAATGTTTACTAAGATCTAAGAGCCAATCAGAATCGCGCTCGCGCACGCCACCGTACGCTTACGGTAAGCGTACGGTAAGCGTACCGTAAGCGGGCTCAGATATATATATTGATTTAAAGGCTATTTTCTCAGAATCTACTGAACAGATTTACACCAAACCTACAAAAGGCACTTCCTTGACCTAGGGACTACCTCTCTGCCAAATTTCGAGTAATTCTGTTCAGCCGTTCGGGCTGTAGCTCGTTGTAAAGGTCCTATGGAAAAATGCATGGGGAAAACGCGTGTTGGGACCCCCCTTTTATCTCAGCCCCCGCTTGACGGATCCCCCCCGAGACTTTCAGGGTAGGAGCGGAGCGTAGCGCCCCACCTATTTTGAGAAATTCGCGAGGATTCATCGACCGGCGCCAAAGTTATTCAAAATAGAATGTTGAGGTTTTCCTATGGAAAAGGGGTCCTAACTATAACTACCTACTGGCGACCGCCAGTAGGTAATATATATATATATATATATATATATATATATATATATATATATATATATATATATATATATAAACAAGCTTGATGTGAAAGATGATTAAGAGGGTGGTACATAAAGAAAAGTAATGATGCGGTATAGAATTGATATAGATGGATGCATATGTTTACTTGTTTATTGTCTTATTTGTTTATAGGTCTGACATGTAACAGATGGTTTTAACTATATGATATAAGGAGAGTAATCTCAGTGTCCTGAAGAAGGTGGTCCAAATAAAATACACCACCGAAACGCGTCGACGCATAACTAAGTGATGTTAAATTGGGCAGGAGTCAGTACCAAACTATAGACAGGAAAAACTATACTCGTTCTATATGCTGGTTACGAAGGAAGCCTGATTTACACAGGAATGACATAGTGTATTGTCTTTTTATTCTCTGCTTTTTATTTTATATGTATAGTTGTTTTTTAAATTGTTTTTATATTCTACATAATAATTGTGTGTTATAAATGCATTTGAGAAATTGTTTAAGGTCGTTTGAGTGAACAAATAGAAGAATAAACTTACATGATTTTATTATCAGTAAGTGCTTCACCTGTGTAAAATGTAAAGATTGTGTGTATGAATGATAAGATGATAGTGTGAAAAATTGAATCTGCCTTTCATCCAAAGGAAATTTGTTTTTTAACTTTATGGTTGTGGGTGCTCCATTCCTTTGGATATAAGAGCCCCCTCTCCTTGAGATTCAAGAATTATTACACCCAGGGTGGAGAAAAAGTATAAGCTAGCACCTACTGACCCCACTTAAATCAAAGGTCAGCTTCCTTTAGACTCTCTTGTAGTTTCCAACGCTCGCAAAAGAGCAAACTCACAAACCACTGGTGAGGCCCATCCTCCTGATAAAGAGTCAAAATTAATCGATGCTTCGGGCAAGAGATTAGCATCGCAAGCAGCCAGTCATCGGCGCATTGCTAATGCGCAAGCTTTATTAGCTCGCTACGACAGGGCTCATTGCGATGAGCTAGAGAAACTGGTGCAATTTCTGCCCGATGAGCACAAATCAAAGGCCAAGGACTTTATTCAGGAGGATAAATTAATCTCTAATACCTCCATCAGGTGCACCGTAGGCGCAGGAGACACAGCAGCCCATGCAGTGAACACCAGCGCACTGCTAAGCAGGCATGCTTGGTTGAGAATTTCAGGGTTTATACCTGAGATGCAAGCCTCTATTCTCAACCAACCATTCGGCAAAGAACACCCCTTCGGCCCAACAGTGGACACTTCGCTAGAAAATATGAAGAAGGACACTGAGGTCGCCAAGTCCATGGGGGCTTTGCAATTACCATCTAATAGGGTATCCTTTTGTCGCTCCTTTTACAGGGGTGGCTCCAAGAATGTTTCCACAGAGAATCCCTCCTCCTCTTACAAGGGCAACAACCAATCGCCCTCATCAAGAGGTTATTTTAGAGGTGGATTTAGAGGCTGAGGCAACTCAACATGCACTTCCTCCGCAAACAACAAACCGTGACTTCCTTCCGCTACCCCCCGATCAATCCACTCCTGTCTGGGGATGTCTCTCCCAAATTCTACCCATCTGGAATACAATCACCTCAGACAGATGGGTTCTACAAATTATCCAATGTGGTTACTACCTGGAACTTAGACACTCCCCCAAACATCCCTCCAAGATCACACACAATGTCACAAGAACATCTCAACCTTCCCAAGCAAGAAGTTCTCTCTTTTAGCTATAGAAACAGTCCCATTACAATATCAAGGGGCCGGTGTTTCCTCCCTGTACTTCTTAATACCCAAGAAGGACAACTCTCTCAGGCCTTTACTAGACCTCAGAGATCTAAATCTATACATTCAATCGGACCACTTTGATATGGTGACACTCCAACAAGTGTTCCCGCTCCTTCAGCAAGGCGACTTTCTGTCCACTCTGTACTTAAAGGACACCTATTTCCACATCCCAAAACACCCTGCTCACCGCAAATACCTCAGGTTTGTGGTAGCGGGCCACCATTATCAATTCAAGGTGCTCCGATTCTGAGTCGCCACCACACCCTAGGTTTTCATCAAATGCCTGGCAGTAGTCACAGCTCATCTACGAAGACAACACATTCACATCTTCCCATACTTGGATGACTGTTTCATAAAAGCCAGCTCGCAACAAAGCTGTCTACGTCGAACTCTCAACCCAGTGCAGCTGCTCCATGAACTTGGGTTCACAGTAAATCTGTCCAAGTCCCATCTCCAATCATCCAACACCCAAGCGTATTTGGGAGCCACTATAGATACACAAAAGTCTCTGGCCTTCCCCAATCCGGCCAGAATCCACAACATGCAGACTACTATCTCAGTTTCAGCTTCAACACTCATTGCCAGCTCTAGTGTTCATGCAGTTACTAGGGATGATGGCGTCTTGCATCCTAATTTACACAAGACTTCAAATGCGTCCCCTTCAGGAATACTTAGCACGTCAGTGGAACCAGGCTCCGGGTCAGTTATCGTATCTAGTGTTGGTGGACGGCCGCACTCATTGCTCTCTGCAGTGCTGGAATCCACAAAACCTTTCAAAAGGGCGTCCCTTCATTGACCCGGTTCCACAGACCGTGCTAACAGCAGACGCATCGCTCACTGGTTGGGGAGCTCATCTCAGAAAACACAATTCAGGGAATGTAGAGCTTGCAGCAAAAGCAACTTCACCTAAATCTAGAACTTCTAGCGATATTTTTTTTCTAGCGCTCAAAGCCTTTCAAGTTCATCAAGTAGGCAAAGCTGTGCTGATAAGTACAGACAACATGACAGCAATATACTACATACAAAATCGGAGGGGCACTCACTCCAGCTGTCACAACTAGCGCAGAAAATCTGGAGGTGGGCCATATGCCACAAAATGTATCTCCTCGCAGAACACCTTCCAGGAGTAGACCATCAAATAGCAGATCTGCTCAGTCGTCCAAGACAACAGATCCACAAGTGGGAACTCCTTCCTTGAGTTCACCTCCCATTCTTTCAGATGTGGGGCTTAACAGACATAGATCTGTTCGCCACACTCCTAAACGCAAAATGCCCAAGCTTCGCATCCAGGTAAAATACATAAAGTAACGCCTAAAGGAATCTATTGAAACTCCTTGTGTAGAATTTCTAAAGACAACAGATTTCGCAGAAAGGTAATCCCAACTCAAAGATTGACAAATTACAGCATTTTTTTCAATTTTCAGGAGCACCAGAGGCTCTCTAAATGAAATGTTACCATCAAGGTGTCATTGCTCATTGACCCCCCACCCCCAACTGCGCCTCTCTCTCTCTCTCTCTCTCTCTCTCTCCCTCTCCCTCTCCCTCTCCCTCTCCCTCTCCCTCTCCCTCTCCCTCTCCCTCTCCCTCTCCCTCTCCCTCTCCCTCTCCCTCTCCCTCTCCCTCTCCCTCTCCCTCTCCCTCTCCCTCTCCCTCTCCCTCTCCCTCTCCCTCTCCCTCTCCCTCTCCCTCTCCCTCTCCCTCTCCCTCTCCCTCTCCCTCTCCCTCTCCCTCTCCCTCTCCCTCTCCCTCTCCCTCTCCCTCTCCCTCTCCCTCTCCCTCTCCCTCTCCCTCTCCCTCTCCCTCTCCCTCTCCCTCTCCCTCTCCCTCTCCCTCTCCCTCTCCCTCTCCCTCTCCCTCTCCCTCTCCCTCTCCCTCCCTCTCTCTCTCTCTCTCTCTCTCTCTCCCCCTCTCTCTCTCTCTCTCTCCCCCTCTCTCTCTCTCTCTCTCTCCCCCTCTCTCTCTCTCTCTCTCTCTCTCTCTCTCTCTCTCTCCCCCTCTCTCTCTCTCCCCCTCTCTCTCTCTCTCTCTCTCTCTCTCTCTCTCTCTCTCTCTCTCCCCCTCTCTCTCCCCCGGTCACAACACAGTCTATAGGCTTTGGGCTATCCACAGCAACATGACCAGACTGGGATTTAATCAGGTTGGAGGTATAGAACTTAACGGTATATTATCGTGTGCACTGTGTTGGGACAAGAGTGCTGCAGCCAGTGGTCAGCACAATTGTCCTGACACAATGGAATCAGAAAATTGGCATTGAACTTTCTAGAAAAGCTTCCAAAGGAGTATTGTGAGTGGATTATGCAGTCTCAACAAGTCAAATGTTATGTTGGCGTGATTATGCCACTAAATCTTCATTCTTTCTGTGCTTTGCCTCCAGCGTGGTTTTCTTTTTCTGTGCTGTTGTTGCCCCATTTCAAAGACGTGTTTAGACTGTATGTTCCACCTCTTTGTTTAGATTGTATATATTGCCACTTAAAATGTCAAATCTAGCTTTAGCTTACGTGACTGTTTTTAGTTTGAGCCTAGACAGTCCTTCGAGACATGCTGTATTCACTCTATGGGCTTAGAGCTTGACCCCTGCTGTGGAATGGCTTTTATCAGTGTCATTAAAAATCTGAGCCTCTTAGTGGCTAATGGTTGTTGCATGTCCCACGTTTTTCTCAAAAGTTAACTCCCATGGTGTATTACTGCAGGACTTGGCTGCTTCCACATTTTTTATTGAATTTCATGTCCGTGGCACTTTTTTTTCTATGTAGAAGGAGCGCTTCTCTAAATGCTGTTGTAAGTGCCGTGCTTGATCTACTTTCCTTCCTTGTCCTGTCTCCTATTTTCCTCTGCTCCCTCTTTCTAATTCCTATCCCTTTTTCTTTTCGTTTCATCTTCCCTCTTTTTTGTCTTCCTACCAATCTTTCTCCTTTGTCTACCTTCTCTCTCCTCTAACTCAATTAGTCTCACCTTATCTGTATCTCTCCATGTTATCCTATCTTGTGCACTTCTTTTTTCTTTCTCCCGTCTTCTTCCTCTGCCCTCTTATTCCTCTCTCTATCTTTGTGCCGCTAACACTCGTGTTTATTTTCACTCCTTTCTTTCTTGCCCTTGGTCTTCTCTCTCTTTCTATACATTTCTCTCATTTTACTAATATCTGTGTGTCCCTCCCCCTTAAGGTTTCCTTGTTCATATCTTCCATCTTTATCTTGTCTTTCTACTTCATATCACTAACATTACCTAACCTTTTAGTTCTCAAGCATTCTTTTTTCTTTACAAATTCAGTTCACATCTTGTTTCTCAGTCCGTTTTTACTTTGTCACTCCTCTGCTTTTTCTCTCTTGTATATTAATTTCTCGCCCTGTCACACTTCCTCTGTTGCACTTTCTCTTCTTCCTCTCCTCTGTTTCTCTTTCCACTCTTCCTCTCAGCATTTCCCCTTTCCTCTTTTTCTTTTCCTCTTTGCTGTTCTTTTATTCTGTCCCTAGTATTCTGCCTTCTCTCTTTCTCTGTCTGACCATCACTCGGGCACGCATTCTCTATTTCTTTAAATCTCTTGTGGTCACTGTCATTCTGTCACCCACTACATGTTCCCACTCTCTCAATTGCACTCATTCTCTCCTGCTTGAGTCCTCGATCTCTCAAGCAGATGCACACATACAGTTTCCTACTCTCTCACTTGTATCTCTTTCTATCACCCTTTCTCCTTCCTTTAGTTATCATTCTTTCTATTCTATTACTCTCCTCTCATACTAACTCAGTCTGCCTTTCTCACATCATTTATTACTCCCCCTACACACACCCTCTTACCTCAGTTTTTCATTCTCTAACTCCTCAATGCTTCTATATATATTGTACTGATTCCAGACTCTGTCCACGTAGTTTCTAATGTACCTCATTGCCATAAGTGCAGTCTATCCACAGAATCTGGCATCTGTTGATTCTCCCTTAGTGTCCATCTGCTGCTCGTGTTGTAATTAGAGTACTATTTCCCAACCTCCACCCTACCGTTGTTTTTTCCCTCCCCAAAATAAAAAAGAAAGCGATAACAAACAATTATTAGAACCAGCAGGAAGACGTTGCCAGTATTGCAAGGATAAACAGGCATTGGCATTGCCAATAGGTCTTGCCTTTGGGACCTTATCAGTGTTTAGGGAGATCTATTGGCTTTGGCAATGTTTTTAAGCTATGTTATAGAGAAATTAAGTATTAAAATGGTTAATAAGCTGTCATTGAATATCAAGGTTTCTTTTGCAACAGGAGAAACAATGTAACTGCATCGCAGAGGTACATAGCTGTAGAAACAAACACACAATTAAGGAAATGTATACATGTATAAATACATAAGTCAACAATACGCGGATCTGCTCAAAACATATATCAAACGTGACTCCCTGCCCGGAACATATATCAGATGTGCTTCCTTTAGTAAACAGTGTAGATTGGAATATAAATGCACAACTTGATTGCGCCGTCAATCTGTCAAATATCCTGCATAACCACCGCCATCCAGCGGTATAAAGATCATATACAAGAGAGGAACGAATGGCTAGGTGATACATCGCCATCCGAGAGCCGTGTGAACAGTTTTTGACAGAAGCGAGAAATGCGCGCGGCTCCCCCAAGTCACTCTCCCGCTGACGATCTCATGGAGCTGTAGGCATTGCTGAGGGCTTGGAAGGGCCTCTGTCCGGTGCTCTGATAGTGGAAAAAGTGAAGGTTCTGAACACCCACCTCCGCCCGAAGAGACGCGGTAAGGTGTTGCCGCTGCACGCACGCAAGCAACCCGGCCTGTCAGCGGGGGGAGATATGTGCTACGCGGCTGCCCGCAGCCTAAGCATGCGGGCAGTGTAGCGGAGAGCGCTACACTTTACTGAACTAACCGGATACTTCAGTGATATTAATGTGGGTCCTGTAAGGGCAGAGGAGCAGGCGGACTGCTGCTTCAAGCACCACAACGAATAATATGTGACATTGAGGCCATCAGCGGTGCGGTATTGGCCTGGAGTAGCCTGAATCGGAGCGGCCGCCCACAAACATAATTAAAGCGAACTACAGCAAAATCACTAACCTTCAATTACAGGGTTGTCCTGCTGCATCATTACTGTCCGTGCCAGCCAGACGGGAGCGAAGGGGAGTGAGAACCACCGCTACAGGCACTACAGCGACATATTGCAGCCAATGAGGAGCAAGCTGCCGTGCTTCCTTGTTGAAATGATGATTCTTATGCGAAGATTTAGTTTGAAGACCTTTATTGGTTAACATGCGTGGTAGAAAGGAAAACCCACGACCGCTCATCCTGGTGTTCCCGCTGCAACTGCCAAACCTAAAGAAACAGCAGAGTTGGAATGAGAACTCCAGAATGAGTGACATATTAAATAACAATAGCGCCCTAGAGCCGGCGCACAGAACTGACAAGTTTTCCTTAAAGGAATAAGGACAACTTGTCAATACAACATCATCTTTTTTTTTTTTTTACAGAAAAGGAAAGAACATTAGCAAGCGAAGACAAAGTCAAATTTAACAAAATGCAGCGAGCAAGCACAGGCAATGCTGTGAGGACAGAAATGAGCATTGGAAAAGAAGCTGCATGAAATAATAGTTTATGAAAATTAAAGAAGAAAAGTGGAAAGATAACCGGAAAAGAAAATACAAACGACATGAGCATTATCTACCTTTTCTCACAATAGATAACCACACACTCCATCACACAAACCACAAAACAACCCAAGTACGAAGATCATGAAAGCTGGCCAGGCTAACTAGTAAAGTACAGGGTGAAGGCAAGAAGTTGAAGTGAAATGACGAAGGAAGTACAGAGAACAGTGAAAGAGTGGAAGACAGCCGCAGACAGAAAAAAGGGAAATGATGGCTGTCGTTCACACAAACAGTATACAGCAGTAGTAAGAAACACAGTAAATAAACGGGTGTTAAGTTCACAAAGGTGGGAAATGGTGGAAATTGAGAGGTGAGCTACACTATAGAAATTCCCCAAAAGAAGGTTGGGTGGAAGGTGTGGGAGGGACCCACAGAGCACAAGGTAAAAGTGTAAAATGCAACATGTGCAATATATGTGGATGAACCACATGAAACCACGTACGGTAAAGGAGAAGAAGGTGTGGGAGGGACCCACACAGCACAACGTAAAAATGTGAAATGCAACATGCGCATTAGATGTGGTAGTACGACATGAAAGCGTGAACAAAGCACACGGAACAATGCAAAATGTACGTAATAGATGTGGGTGCAGGCCACATAACAAAATGTAAATTTTAAAGAGAATTAGGTGTGGCGAAAAAACTACCACACTTTAAAATGCAATGCATATAAACCAGTACAGAGTAAAATATTATAAGTGTATATTTGAGTGTGGCGGAAAAAATACCACACCGTCAAATGTAAATGCAGAAACAGTAACTTACAGCCTTTAACGCAAACTGGGATGTGTGGGATAATGCCACACAGTACATGCAATATGTAAGAAAAACTTGTGCACTTTAGTTTTAGAAGGAGGCAACAAAATGCATATGAAAAATGGCGTAAAATGGCCCCATTAACCATTAAGAAAAATGATAAACGATTTATGTAATTGTAGAATGAAATTGAAATATGAGCATTGTCCATAAGAAAAACAATAAGATAAAACAAATAAGTAGTCACCGTGGTCTGGTGTCTGGATACTAGCGGAACACATTAATTTCAAATGGAACATTTGCGGTCTTTATATAACAGTAGATGCCTTGTCATTAAGAGGAAACAGCGGAACAGAGATGAAAGGCATCAGCGGGAAATACCTTGAGTTCATGACTTCTTCCATGAAATCTTAATTGAAAGCAAACACCTTGGTGGAAGAATCCATAACTGCCAAAGTGCTGAATATCACCAAGATCTGGAAGTAAAGTATGCTGGCTGTAAACACTGTGAGAAATAGTTCAGGAATGCGAGATGCATATGCCATGGCTGCAGACTCCGGTAACTGCAATCGTCTGAGGTGATGAAATATAACAAATGCAGTGCAAAGCTGGTGCTTGTGGCAACGTGCAAGCTCAAGATGGCGGCACGTACAGCAAGCTGTGCCGAATGGCTCACGGGGCGCTATAGCAGCTGTGTGTCCCTCAGCAGCAACAAGAAGTGAGTCACAGACATCATAGAAGGCAGCAGGTGAAAGGTGTAATGCTGTGCGAGCTCTGTGTGTGCGCTCACGACAAATTTTAAAAACGTGTGTGTGTGGTAGCATTTCAACTGCCAGGAAGGAGGCGCACACGTAGGCAATACGTAAAACAAATGAATCAAAGAAAATACTCACGCCCAATGTCCCAAACACCGGCATCAGTCGATAAATGTAAGCAAAAGTGCTGAAGAATGCATGTGCTGATGTCTCAATTAACTTTCAAATGCCAACTAGTCAAAGCTGCGCGGAAGGGCCAGTAGGGTAGGCATGCTGCTGAACAGTAGTGACCGGTTTCATTAGACCAAAGTCTGCGTATGCCGGGTAGATCAAAGGGGAAAGGCGAGTCTTCTTTAGCGACAGTCTTTATGTAAAGAAGGACTAGGCGGTGGTACTTCAGCAGGGCGAAGCAGGGACGGAAGTGCTTAAACGTTGTCGTAGAGTGGCGGCAGGCAAATGCGAGAAGAAAATAAATAAAGGCTACAAATTAAGTGCAGTTCCTGGACGGTTTGAAGAAAACTTGCACACCTGAGTTGGAGCGATAAATGAAGTGGTCAAGGTTTGGGAACAATGCGAAATCCTTAGTCATGTGAAAAGTTCTTGAATAGTTTTCTCATTTACTATCCTTAAGGTTGCTTGAAGTATGTTGCTTGAAGTCGTTAACCCAGAGCATGGGATGAGAATTTCAGTAGTTCGTAAGGTGGCAAGTAGTAAAATGAAATATTGTAAAATGAAAGCGTTGGAGTCAGTTGGCGGGTTTATTCTTTCTTTCTGCGTGTCCAGTTGTCGCCAAATGTTGAAATGATTCTTATGTGAAGATTTAGTTTGAAGACCTTTATTGGTTAACGTGTGGGAGAAAGAAAAACCCACGACCGCTCATCCTGGTGTTCCCGCTGCAACTGCCAAACCTAAAGAAACAGCAGAGTTGGAACGAGAACTCCATAATGAGTGACATATTAAATAACAATAGCGCCCTAGAGCCGGCGCGCAAAACTGACAAGTTGTTCTTAAAGGAATAAGGACAACTTGTAAATACAACGTGCCTGCAGAAAACAAGCCCGGGAGTGGTGCGTGCGTGCGTACGTGCATAGTCTTCACTTTTCAAGCACTGCACTCGTGGAGCGCCGCTGCTCGCTCCCGCAAGGTGGATGCCGCCACAAGCACAAGTGCAGTGCTTGAAAAGTGAAGACCGATGGTTAAAGGCCCTCCTGGAGCAGCAACACATGCGCACTGCCTAGGCGAGACCTAAAAACTAGAAGTCGTTTTTTATGTTAATTCATTTTTTAATGGGATCATTCAGTTGTACATAATGTCTTCTTGGTTATAAGTAAGGTAACCAGAACAGTTTCTTATTATAACTTTTCAACATGCTGCACAACAGCCGTGCTGCTCTTCAGCATACCTTAAAAACATTGACAAAGCCACTAGATCTTGCTAAACACTTACAAGGTCCCAAAGGTGAGACCTACTGGCTATGCCAATGCTTGTTATCCCTTAGCATCCATTTGCCGCCTCCTTCTCTCTCTGTCGGTGAGTGCGCTTTTTCACTGATGGTCTTGAAGATCATGCTGTACTTTTGTTCAAACCAAGGTTTAACTTCCTTTCCCCCCCCTCTCGTTGCCGATGGATAGTTGAACTTCCCTCAAACCGTACCCCTTTCACGTTGCTTTCCTCAACCCACACACTCCTCGTTTCTTCCCGCTGTTCTCATCTTTTGTAACACTTTGTCCCACCTGGGCCTTCTGTGTAGCTCCTCCACACCCACACATCAAGAAATAAAAATGATTTTCGCTATTTATTTTCGTCTCGTTTGTAGGTTTTCACATGTGTGGTGCATGCCTACAAAATGATGCGTCACAGCACCATAGCTCCCTTTTTTTTCTTTAGCCATACTGTACAGCCTCGAGGATGTTCTATAGCATAGTTAAAGACCACTGGCAAAGCCAATAGGCTCCAAAAGCTTAGACGGTTGCCTTTGTCAGTGCTCGTTGCGTAAGGGTTTGTCCTCTTTGATTGCAAGATGCTCGTTTAAACACAGTCATTGATCTTTTGGTATTTGTGAGAAGTTGGCCTGATGTATGATGTCACTAGTTCTAGTGTACACCTTATATCAGTCCAAACAACCCTTATGGTGATTGGTTGTAAAGTCAACCTTATAGACCAGCTATCCTAGTGGTAGCATGGACAAGAGCAGTCTTAGGCTAAACTCTGAATGGCATGTGAAGCCAGCTGTGATACCATATATAATCCCTTGAATACCAAATGAAAGGACACCACAACAGATATATATTTAAAATAAAGTGTATTTATTCTAGTCAAACCCTCAGCACTCTTTATGAGATTAGAGGTAAGTACAACACAGTCTTATTTAAGCATACATTAAGTCACACAGGTAAGTAATACAGTTAGGCCCTAGGGGCCACGCAAACCATATACTAAGTAAGTGGTATAAGGACCACTGTCACGGAATTAGGATAGGCCTAGGCCTAGGGAATCGCTGGGGCTACACTACACTAGCAACAGTTAGGAAGTGGGAGGCCCACGGGATTCAGGTGCAGAGTGGAAACACTCACGCGTAATGCGTAAAAGTCAATAGAATCACTAGCAGTTAGAAATAAGCAGTTTTAGGACACTTCTGGTATAGCTAGAAAGTCGAGACTCGGAAACTAGACCCTAGGATAGTCAATACCCTTGTGAGCACCGAAGTACCCAAGTTACCTAGCCCATGGGCTGCGGGTGCATAGGTGTGAACTTGCGTCGGGTTTCGTCGCGGACTTCTATGGATGCCTGAAGGAAAGTTGCTGACAGGCAGTCAGTGAAGAGTGTCCGGTGGATCCCAAGGCTGGGATCAAGAAGAGATGAGACCTGCAAGCAGAAGGGACAGAGTCAAGGTCACTAGCCAGTGACCACGTGGAACCAGGAAGGAACCAGGCGATGTCGTGAAGATTGCAGGTGAAAGTGAAGCTTGTCGCTGCAGCCACGAGGACCAGGGAACGTCGAGGACGACCAGGACCAGGAAGCGAGCTGTCCCACGAAGGCTCTTGCTGTCGGCGGCGTCGAAGTTGGACTAGGACTCACCAAGCCTTGGCAAGCGGAACCCATGAAGAACGGAGGACTTGCTTCTGGTGCAGACCAGGAAGGTCTGGGGTGCTTCTCTTTTGCAAGGAAGCGGGAGCCAGTCTGGAGGAGCCAAACCAGCAGTGAAGATTTCTGGATGCGTCGTCACAAAGGCTACTAGCCCACGGGCAAGCAACCGGACAGGCGCGGCAAGCAGGAAAATGCAGAAGGGCCCCACGCAGGACTCGTGGAGTGTGGGGGGCTGATCTTCGGTGCAGATGGTGCTTGGGGTTGGGGCTTCTCAATCCCCGGTGCACAACTTCGAGGGAACCTCAGAAGCTGCGCTGGAAGATACTCGCCACTTTTCCCAGGTAGCCGGTCCCACGTCTCTCGTCACCTCCACGGATCTCAGCTCGGCTGTGGATGTGGATCAGGGTCGGAGAAGTCTGGAAGTCAAGGCTCTGGTCGGGCTCTGCAGTCGGTCCCTCGTAGAACTTTAGCAAAGCAAAGGGTAGTCTCTTGATGGTGCCTGTTTGCACAGGGTAGCCACTCCTTGGCCACAAGGGAGATTCTTCAGTCTTCTTCTTTCGTCGAATGTCGAAGGTCCAGAGTTTCTGTTCAAGTTGCAGGTTCAGGATAATCTAATCTCCTGGGGCCCAGCTACCACTCTTGTACTAATCTGGGAGGCTGGGTTACCTGCTAGGTCACGCCTTATGGGTGGGACCTGGGAGGGGGGTGGTTACACCCCCTTCCCTTTGTCCAGTTTCGCGCCAGGACTGGGGCTGGAGTGCCCCAGCACCGGTTTGAACTGGACTATGCATGGGACACCTTGTGTGCCCCAGGTATGTCTCATTCCTTTCAGCCCTCCCTGCCCCAATACACTAAAGTCTGTCTGGGGAGGTGCTAGCACCTCCCCAAGCAGGAAACCTATTGTCCAAGCCTCCCTTGCCGGGATCACTCCCAGCAGCAGGAGGTCAGACTCGTGTCTGTGGCAGCAGCATCCATTTTGTGATGTTGAGGCTTTGGTTAGAGTTAAACGGCAAAGTAGGATTTTAACATGTCTCTCCCTCTAGAAGGGAGGAGTAATATCCTCATCACCAGAAATGGTATGGGGGTATTATTCCAAAGTGTTAGACACCTTACACGACATGTTTTGATAAAGCCAAACCATAGTTACCATAACCGTTTAAGATTATAAGGCACTTTAAGAGTATATGGTAGGCTATATCATAGAACAGCTATAAGGACATGGTTCCGAAAGCTGCAGACAGGCTCAGCTCATGCTAGAGCACCATCTCACATGTTACCAAGCACTCTGCCTCCAGGATTGTTAAGGCCTGCCATAGGAGTGGCTGATAGGTACACGTGTCTATATATAAGGTAGATATAGATATACTATATCTAAGCAAGGGGTGATTACACAACCTTGCCCCAGCTGAGTGATCAGCCAGTTGTGTCTGATTGGAAGGCCAGACCAGGGGTGGCATAATACATGCTGCAGCCCCTGGGAGGCCTAGGGTACACCTATGCCCTGGGTACCTAGGGTACACTGTACAGGGTCCAATAAGGTGATCCTTACCAATTGTGTATGTACCTAGGGTACATGGAGTCCATTTTAAGGAGAGAGCAGACAGCCTGAGACCCTGAATGGCAGGATCTCAGGCCAACTAAGTCGAAAAACCAGCTAGACACTAGGCCAAAAGTTGGGGGTAACCATAGTCAGATATCCACCTTCCTACAGTATTGTCATGTAAAACGTCAGTGTGCTTGTGAGAATTTCAGCTAGTGGATTAAGGTAATGGAATAAGCACATCTAAGTCATAGTTAATCAATGGTAGAGGTGGAGATGACTGTTATGCCAGCCACAGGTGTATTAATAACACTGGAGAAAGAAAAGTTGCATAGTTATATAATAAAGAGCTAAGATTTATGTGGCATATCGTTTACCGTTGTTCTGGTCGGAAGTAGATAACTGCACAGTGCATGCACCTTTGTCGGAGGGAAGACTGAAGCGAATACCATTCTTCCATTAGCTCATGCAGCAGTAGCTGAATGACTACCAGTACAATAATGAACCAAGGTGTAATAGCAGAGGTAATTTTGTTCATTCAAAGAGCTGCACAAGTGCTTCAGTGCCCCCTTAGCAAGGTGGGGAAAGGGAGAACGGCTTTGCTGAACACCAGCTGAACACCAGCTCAAAGGTGGAGCCTGCACGTTTCAAAGTAAAACACCATGGGTGGGTCTCAGTGGGTGTAGGGGCGCAGCAGGCTGAAAATGTAGGAGGGTCCCAAACCAACTGACTTATCTTTTCACCCATTGGAAAATGCTTGTTTTCTGCACAGATGTTCTGTGGCATCTCTGCCTCCAGGTATAGATTAAACGTGCAAAGCCCCACACCCACGGCAGATTGGAAAAAAAATAAGTACTTTTCACATCATCACATGGATTACTGACCACTTTGATGATGGTAATGTGCACAAACAAGCTGCTGTGAGAGCACTCTTTTCACCCAATCAAACTATAGACAAGAAGAGTATATATCCGACAAAACAAGCGCAGTCTGAATAAAAGGCTGAGCACCAAGTGGCAAATGGAGCTGCACGCCAACATCACAGCTTTTAATGTGTGTTGTCATCAAGCTCCTATAAATAACCGGATGCTGCGTGGAGACTGAGCCTCCTCAGAAGTCGGACACCTGGCTAGTTCTATCTTTCACTCCCTATCCTGTATTGCGGATTTCTTTTTTTTATCGTTTTTTTTTTTATACTGAACCCCGCTAACTTGCAGAATGCATGTGTTGTATGTGTCTATACACAATGAATAAAATGTAGAATATAATCGTCATACTCTAATCCAGATGGAGAAATAAGTATAATTTTTGTTGTAGTCAGACCACGCCGGGCAGGGAGTGCTTGTAACTAGGGCGGGAAAGGGAGATGGAAGAAGGGAAAATACAGTGTACAGATTAAGGCAAGTAGGCAATTTCAGTGCGAAGTGTTCAAATATCAGTTGTTACCTATACATAAACAGAACTTGTTTTTCTTAAAAAAACAATGCTTTCATTCAAGCGTTTAAGCGGATTGATCAGAATAATAACCGCACGCCAGGCCTATGAATTAGATACAACCAAAGATGTTTCGTAGGGTTCTAGAATCCCAGGAAGTAAGTAGGATAGGTCCTGGCTTGACACATGTTTTGTTTCAATAGTTGGGTTTGACCAGGTGATGACACACCAAGGAAGTGGCTGCCCACACAGAAATAATCCTGTGTAGCGTGACTTCCTGGGGGGTGAGTCTCGTTCTACCACCGGAACCTATCTAATTATGTGACCCCTTAATTCAGTTAAACATTAAACCGTATTTTATGATCAATATTTGAATTTGCATTGTACCAATTGCTGCCTTTCTGAAATATATTGTTCATGGTAGTTTATTTTTTATCTTACACAGTCTTCATGCATTTTCAGGGGTTGAAGCTGAAGAATGGGGTAAATTCCTCCACACCAAAAACAAGGTGAGTCTGCTCTCTAGCAAATATGTACTTTTACTGATGGGCCATAAAAGCGCCCTTGTAGGTCTGCTTATTTTTCTGCTTGCAGTTCTGACCTTTGTCATTCATATGTCATGAATGTACTATACAATTTGACATACCTTGATGTAAGTCCTTCTGTGGTGAGCATGTTTGCAATAAATATATATATATATATTTTTTTAAAGCACTCCATGAGAGTGCGCACATTTTCCTCCTGACTTCTGCCAGCACTTCTGTCCCCCGGCCACACACTGTTGCACTCTGCTTCCCGTGTGCTTCTCCCCTGGCCCTCCATGTTGCGTTCACTCATGTATTTCCCTCTCGCGCGTTACTTTCTCACCTGTGTGTTTCTCCCCGGCCTACTTCACATTGGTCTCTTACCCGTTGCTTCTCCCGCCCACTCAATGTTGCTTCCCTCAGACAGCACCCTTCATGTTGCTTTCCTCAACCCACGCACTCCTTATTTCTTCCTGGTACTCACTTCCTTTGTTACACTTCCTACCACCTGTGCCTTATGTGTAGCTCCTCTCCACCCGTGCATAACCGACAAATAATGCTTTCGCGCTACTTATCTTTTATCCTTTATTTACCAAGCCACTGGGTAAGTTAAAAAAAAACAAGATGCTTGTTTCATTTTGTGGGCTTGCACATGCATGCCTACAGAATGATGCATCACCGCATCATAGCATCTTTTTTTATTTTCCTTTTTACTGTAGCCATACCGTGCAGTTTCGGGGCTGCTGTACATCGTATCTAAAAACAATTGACATAGCCAATAGGATCCAAAAGTTTAGATTTATTGACTTTGTCAATGCTTGTTGCACAAGGGTTTGCCTGCTTTGTTGTAGGATGCTTGGTTACTCGCACTCATTGGTCTTTTGGTATTGTCCTGTAAAACATCGGTGTGATTTTTACTTTGTTGTTTCTGCTTTAGGTTTACACTGATTTTGATGAAATCAGGCAAGAAATCGAATGTGAAACCGAGAGGATATCGGGAAATAACAAGGTAAGAGTTCTGTGCATTGATGGGTACAGAGGTTGGGATGAACTTAAGCCAGCGTTTCCTTACAAGTAGTCTGAAGATCACTAGTGGAGTGAGTGGAGTGGTTAGAGTGGCAGACCTCGATGCAGAGCACTGGTCCGGGACCAGGGTTCGATTCCCGTCACGGCAGGGTCTCGGGCTATAAATTCCGCGGACCGGATATTCTCGCCTCAGTGCCTATTCTAATCATGGGTCCCACGCTGCAACTCTGGGCAATAGCTTGCTTAATCTCCACAACGGCCGAAACAGCGCTGGGATGCCTGGCCTCACCATGGGGGTGCCCAGGAGTGGACACCTCACATGGAAAGCCAGGAAGGGTTCCACAGCGGTATGAGTAAAAGCGCCAGGATGCCCCCGTTGGGGGTGGCAGTGCGCTATACAAGTACAAACACATTTACATTTACATTTACTATTTGAAGTATACAATGTGTAGAGTGGCAAGGAGGTGATGATCTACTCAAAGGATTACATTATATTGTATTATATTACTTACATGGGTGGTTTTAGTGCACAGAATGCAGTGGTATGAATCTCCTAATTCACAGGCAGCTTGGATACGAGTTTCATCATAATGACAGCCTGAACCACCCTTCAGAGTTGTACCATTGTTGGGGCTTGCTAGGTTTATGCGACAACAGAGGACCAGATTGTGCGTCAAGATAATGACGCTCAACATCCTGTGATTCTGGGCAAATCACTTCATCTCCCCGTGCCTAACAAAAATGAATGCATTCTTGTGTAACGTAACTGGTGCTCATGCAAAGCGCTCTGATACCCGATACCTTCGGGTCATGTTCGCGCTATATAAAACTACAAAAAAAAAATCTACATTTTGTGGAAAGAAAAGACCGATTATGTAGCACGTGCTTAGCAGTATTATTTTCCTTCATTGGAGCAGCAAAGTGTTTTGTGTGGCAAATCAATAATTATGCAGTAAACGTTGCAACCATAGAACCACATAAAACCATGAATCAATTGTTTTATCAACAATTCAGGAAAGAACATTCTAATTTGAATCGGTGCCCGTCGTTAGGTGCACTAGGAACGACTCTAGTATATAGAAATGGTGAGGCTTGATAGAGTTTGCTAGTTGCTGGGCTAACTAGTAGAGCAATCCCCACCCATGGTAAGTGAGAGGTAATTGGCATTTCTTTGGGTGTCGTTTTGACATATGGACTGGCAGAGAGGGGTGATCCCCCAATTTGGCTGCTTCTGGGCACAGAAATACTCCAGAGAAAACATGGTCTATCTTCCCTTTTCTCACTTTTTTCCTCTGGTAGTCTGGTGGGTTTTAGCCCTACGGGGGACGGCAGATTGGGGTTCCAGTCCTAGGGGGCTTGTGAGGGTCTCTGAGAAAACCCACTAGACTATTAGGACATAACATGCCGGGTCTGGTGGCTCAGTGGACTAATGCATCTACTGCAGGGGCCTGTGTTCGACCTCATGGTCACAGGTTCAAATCCCGGCGGGTCCACTCAGCCTTTCATCCATCTGAGGTTGATAAAATGAGTACCATTGTGTTGGGTAACAACAAACATCTGTTATTCAGCGCCTAGATACCCATAGTGGTGAACGTGTGCTTTACAAATACACATGTTATGTTATAACGTGAGAAACAGAATGGGATGTGGGGCTTGCCTGTCATGGCACTGTACTGAAGCTGCCATCTCGGGGCTCCAGCCTATCTTTCTGCCGGCCAGGGGAGGCACAATGGTGAGGGTTAACCCTCTGACTGCTCAACAATATCTTACAATTATGCCTAATTATTTTCTCTTGCTTGCTGGGGCATGGCTACAGTATTGGGGCCGAGGGAGGGGGCAACAGAAGCAATGTAGCACTTTATAGTGGAGGGATTTGGACAGTCTGTTAGGCCTCTAGATATTGACGGCATGGACCAATGTCAGGACTGGCTGGGCCCGCCTCATCTAAAGGAAAAATAAACTATCCCTGCCATAGAGTGGCCCTCTCCCCAATCTGTCCCACAGGTGGCAGAAAGACTGTTGGGGCTGTAGGGATGGGGGTATGGCCCCATGCCAGGATGGACTGATTCCTCCACCCGATGTTTTTGTTTCTCATATTTTCCTTACCGTTTTATTTATAGCTACCCATGGTGTCTAGTGGGCTTTCTAGCCACAGCGGGAAGGCAGATAAGTGCTATGTACCCTTAGACTGCCCATTGTGCGGAGTGTGGGGGGCAGGTGGAGTAAGACTATTGGGCTTTAGGGGTAGTGCTACGCTCCAACTCAATTCTATTCTTTTCTTTTTTTTTTTTTACTTTTGTATAATACACCATGCTGTCTAGTGGGCTAAGTAACCCTGCAGGAGGGCAGGTAGGTGTAAACATGACCCCCCCCCCCCCTCCAACCCCTCAATAGGTAAATAAGCACCAGAAAGACTTCTGGGGGCTTTAGGATTGCGGTTACAGCCTAATGCCAGCCCTCTAATCCACGTTGCTCCCATTTGTTATTTTACACATCATTTGATCCTTGGCTTCTAGTGGGCTGTCTCTCCTCATAGTTGGGCAGATTGGGTGTACACTTTCAATTGATCTGGATCTGGATCTCAGGCTACCTAGAGGGAAGACCAGAGACTTCTTTGTATGGTTCTTCTTTAGAGATTGCAATACGGTCTTGGAGTTTCATAGGATCAACAAAAGTGACGGATTCATTTTAATGCTCAAAAAGATTGCCATTTTTCATCATTTTAAAGCCAAACCAAAATCCCAATTCTCTCATTGCAGCACTCATAGATTCCCAGGAGATCTGATCAACTGTTTTTGTTGTTGTTTTTTTTTTTTTTTTTAGCTTTTAGTGAATTAATCAAGTTAATAACATTAACTTTGCAGCTTCATTCAGTCATGCAGCAGGCTACTCTTGTACAATGAGTTTATCTGTGTATCTTTTAGAAATCCATTTTTGTCTGGTTTTAGGATGTTTTATGTAACTTTCTGGGCTTAATATCTTTGCATTTTATTTTTCGTCTGTTTAATTAAAACACTAAGTGAAAATTCTGTCACAGCATGGTCATTGTTGGGTTTTGGGATAACCTAACACTTCTCATTCCTGAAAACAATCTACTACTTAATTCAAATTAGTGAATGCTCTGTAGAGAAAGTGTGGATAGACTGAATACAAGACTTGAAAAGAGGCTATTCTTACACCCTAGTCCTTGTCTATTCTCAGCCCTGCAGGAACCATGCTACACAATAGTTGGATCGTAAATTATTTCGAAAGTTGTTAAATTGGAGCTTTGCACATTGGTACAGATTACACAGGCATGCATCATATTTTCACTGTTCCCTTTCTTCTATCAATTGCTGATCAGAACCTGTTTCTGTCAGCAATTTCCTGTGCAGAGCCCAGATTGTTCTTTGGACATTTATGTTTCCAACATGTCCCTATGTGCTGTCTGTAAAAAGTTGACCTTCCCTCCTCACACTATACAGAACTTGGCTGGGTACTATAGTGAGGCATTAGAAAGGTAACCGTTTCAAACAGCGTTGGAGACACCAGTTCCACAACGCAGTCCAGGCACAGTACTTTTTCCCTTCTGTTTCCCTTCTGTTCCTCTTGTTGAAAGGCGAAGCACCTTATGGCTCTTCAGGTTCAATATATCCCTATGTCCACTCACACTAATGCACACCGATGCAGTCACGCTTGTAGATAAACCTACTTCATCCGAAGACCAAGGTACGTATACCTGCAGAAGACCCTCTGCAAGAACCTGTGCTACCTATCCCATCAACCATCTGCACAGGAAGTGACCTCTCTGGTTTTCTGCCAAAACAGTCTTTAAAAGAGCCAGGGTAGAAGACTTCATTTCTCATCATTCATCTACGCAGGAAGTGACATTACTGTATTTTCCATCATCCATCAGCACACTGTATTTTCCATCATCCATCAGCACAGGAAATGACATCACTGTTTTCCCTCACAACCGTCTTTAAAAGAAGAAGCCAAGCAGTAGGACTTAATTTCCCATCATTAATCTGCTCAGCAGTTCAGGAAGGACGTCAAGACCTGGATGTTCATCCAATAGGTGAACCAGCAGATCACTCTCCCAGCACCTCGAGACCCTCCTGGGTGATGCAGTTGTGCTCTACAAACCTGATTGATTGCTCACTGCCCTATGTTCCTCCTTCCTCCCAGGACCTACATAATGGGAGGGGGTGGCAAAGGCAATCCCGTCTGAGCTCGGACCGCACCAAGTACCAGGAACCCTGTTTCTCCCTCTACACACCACTACCCTGCCGCACTCCTCTGTGCTATCAACCCCGGACTCCATTCGCAACACTGCTGTCACACCGAGCCCCACACAACACATAGAGAGCATTCACAAGCGCTCCCTGCAACACTCCCACCCTGCACCTATCGTTCCAGCACTAACAGCACCCTCTCTCACACGAACCATCCACACAGTCACACAAACTAACCCCCACCCACGCAACACACCACATTCACATCTATGCTCCTCAACATCCGCTCGCTCACAAAGTACGCCATGGAGATGCAGGGCCTACTGCATGACCACACTTGAGACCTGCTGTTCCTCAAAGAAACTTAGCTAAACTCAACCTCTGCACCAGACATTGCTACAGCCATCTTCCCCAGCTAGAAGATCACCAGGCAAGTCCGCTAGCATAAGCTCTGTGGCGGATTCGCAGTTCATATTCAAACACACAATAAGCTGCACCACTTGCATAGACACCCGACCAGCTAAATGGAACACTTAACGTTCAAGATACACAGCCAACTTCTCCATGGGCAAACCTCGTATCTAGAGCACCAGGACCCCGCAACAATTTTGACAGCAATGTCTGAGACTTCATTCTACCCCTCATTATTAACTCTAGCACCTTCATACACTTCTGAGACCTTGACTTTCATCTAGAAGACTACACCGAACCAAACACTACGACCATTCTTGAAACAACCTCGGAAACCTCTGCCTCACCCAGCACATTACCGTACCCACCTACACCACCGGACACTTCTTTGACCTAATTTTATCCTTCATCAGCAGCTTCAGTCGACAAACCCGCAGCTATCCCCTGGATATACCTCATCCTTGTCAGTTTTAGCATATTCATACCAAACCACCATGAACCTACCATTATTGAACCCACCTGCCACAGCTTGAAAAGCAGCACAGAGCACACCAGCAACTTGGAGAAAGCAATCAAGGAGCTAAACAGCTGGATCACTGCATGGCCGAACACCCTGGCTCCTCTCAAGCTCAGCCCAAATGGAAAACAGCCCAACCACAGGCTAGCGGGTACACAGAGAAAAACAGACTGATAAAACAAACGCTACTGCAAGCAATTGGTGCACAAATGGAGACCACATGAAGACGTCTTTAAAACTGCCCTGTCCTGTTATGTGGATTTTTATAACTCACTTTCACGATGATAGAGAGCTATGTATAGGATAGTAGCGTACTATCGTCCTCTTACTTATCTCGATTCTACCTCGTCGTGATTAGCTTAGTGTGGCTGTTTTCCCATGAGAGACTTAGATAGTAGGTAGTAGCGTACTATCATCATCATCATCTTACTTATCCCTATTCTACCCCTATGTGATTAGCTTAGTGTGAAGGATGGTATGGAGGGGGGTTGGAAGCAAACACCGTGACACGTTAATGGACTGAGTAATCGGGTTTTATTGAGTTCAAACGCCTTGCTTTCTCTCTAGAAGTGTTCTGGACGTTGCAGGGTCGTCTGGCTTGTGGAAGTCCGGGTCAAGGGTTCCACCGTAGGGACCGTCTCCTCGTCCGTCCGTTGCCCAGGGAAGAAACACACAGGGACACAAAGGTAAGTAGGCTTGAAGGGGCCGTAGGCGATTTGAGGGGGAAAGGATTGTGAGGGATCACCGGGGCTACCACCAACTGCCGTGTCTCACTTAACACAAAAGAAATAACGAGAAGTTTCTAGGCACAGAGGTGTGGTTGTGGGGTGAGTGCTGTTAATCAAAAAGAACACCCAACACTCAGGCTCCCCGCGTCTCCGTGACCTCCCTCGTACTAATCACCCCGTCCCTCCCCGTGATTGTGAAAGGCTCAAGATACGATCACGTACCTTTCCCAGCCACGCTCCTCCAGGAACGTGGCGGGGCGAGTAGCGTATCCGTTGGCCTCCTGGCTCCGTCGGCGACGCACCTCGGATTCCGCTCTCCCCTTCAGTCGTGGTCTCTCGCTCTCCGCTGCTTTCTCGCTCCTGCTCCGGCTCCTTCTCTCTGCTCTCGCTGCTCCCTCCGGCTTTCGCGCTCTCCTCTCCTTCCGGGTTCCCCTTACGAGGGCTCGGGGCCTCTGATTGGGCGGCGGCCTCTGACGTACTTTTTGTCGACTCCTCCCCGAGGGATTCTCTGGTTGGGTTAAAGGGACCGTACGAGTCCTGTGGCCAGGGCGGAAAGGAACAGTCAGGTATCCCTCCAGCTCGTTCGTCCGTAGCAGTGACCCCGTGACACTTAGTATGGATGTTTTTCCTTGTTTTTCTTTATTTGGCTAGTTTGGCAGCTGATTAAGCGCTCTAGAGAAGAGTATGTCAAGGTATTTCACGGGAAAGATGCCATTGATTTCTTAATATGTTAATAGTAGCTGTATTTTTGAGAGTTTGCTCGTATTGAGACTTGTACCATGAAACCTTTACAGTTGTTTATTATCATGTTTTAACATGATTGTGAAGAATTTCCTACATGGATACACAGCATGCTATTCACGTGGGCAGAGAGGCGGGTTCCTTTCCCCGACCTTTGATACCTTGGATTTTAAGTGATTTTTAGGTCTCGCCTGACCCAGCGCATGCGCTGGTCTGGTGAGACTTATTGAGAGGGCTCCAACATTCCATGACATCACAGAGACTGGCTGAGCAGCTGTGTACAGGACACAAAGAAAGGACCGCGTAGAGAAGAAAGCAAGATACCACAACCCTCCTCCAAACCTATGTTTTAAACGGACCATTACTTTAACCCGTTTTTCCTTTGACCTAGAAATTTTACAATTCAAACCCAAATGGTCCAGGGGTGGAGTAAGATGTCCATGTCAAATACTGCATATTTTTTCACATTGGTCAGCCCCTATTTCTCGGACAGACTTTGCTTGAGCATCAACATGCATCACCTTCCTAGTCTTGGGCCTACCAGCTCTGCAGATGAGTGATTCAATAGCTATATAGCCGTCAAATACATTATTATTGGTTGATAATTTATATAGTTGTATGACAAAGTTTTTATCTATTGAAATTGAGCTGTTTAATGATACGCTGCTATTTTTCTATATTTGGGAATTAGCATAAATCAATTTCCTATTACACCTGAGATGGTGATAGAATTTGAGTGATGTCAGACAAAAGTGGCAAGCAAGTCTAATTTTAAACTCCATGCCTAGCAATCTATATAGAAGTAAAATTTAGCTTCAGTGTCTACTTTTCTTTTGAAGCAGGTCATCTAAACATGCGTTTAATCTTGGCTAGGATCAGCAGAGCTTTCACACTTGTCTCACACTCGCAAAGGAGTTAGAACATGAAGAGACCAGCATCTGATTTTCTACCATTTACTGACTTAGAAGACGTCTTTAAGCCTGTATTGGAAGCTGATTTCCTTTACAGCTATCACTGAGGCAGCAGTTCACTTATCTGTCTTGTTGGTCAATAACACTGTACCACGTGACAAAGGCATAAATCTCTATTGGGTTTCTGGTTTTGCGATCTCATTACAAACTGCTTTAGGTAACTGTTGCATACGTCTTTTGTATTCAATATTACATAGTGGGTCAGCAGCTTCTTCATGGTTGGATGGCTTTCTTGTCCATTCCAATACCTGAGCTTGATTCAGTGGCTTTTATTTATACATGTGCGTTTGTCCCCACCTTGCAGTATTTCTACTCTACCCCGATTTTGGACTGGATAAGTTGTATACTTCCACTGCTGACATCAGGGAGTTATTTGTTCATAGCATGTGTGGCTGTAAATATACATGCTTGCATACTTCTGCCATCACGTGTTGGACTCTGACATTTGCAAGTTGCTTTTGCTTAGAGAAGTCTTTTTGAGTCACGAGATGTGGTGGGATGCCTCCTTTTAGCGTACATTGTGCATAGGCAGTGACTCCATCTTAGATGTTTTTCCACTGAGTGGGCTCCCAAGTCTGGAACACATTTTGTTGTGAGGACTGTTGAGTTACTCTTCCATCCAATTGTGTCTCTTTTGACCGAGGTCCGCACCTTTTGTCTCCCCAACGTGTGCTACCTTCAGCAACACTAAAACCTTTTGTCGATGCCCCAGGGCATTGAGGGATCAGCACGGCCTCCAGTCCTCCGTTGCCAGAGAATGCTGTATTGGTGATGGAACCCTTCGAGAACTGCCTTGCAGCCACTCTATATATCCTTGGGTATACCACCACGAGTTGTGCAGTCTGTGCCTGACCCTTGACCATGCGACGACGACTCTGTTGAGCCTTGCCTTCTGTTCCCAGAAGATCTTTTGGTACAGAAAAGAGCACTGTTAGGTAAACGGGAGATTGCAGCAGCAAGACATCTCTGGTATCCTGGACATTTTTGGTTAGGAAGATCCCATCTTGGCACCGATTAACAGGAGGAGGCTGGCTCGTGTGGTCTCCTTGGACAGGCGGCCATCACTTAGCCCAGAGACTGTGATCAAGTGAATCCGAAGATTCGTACATAGAGGATATCGAAACCTTGACGAAGACTGGTCCTCGCATAAAGACATGCCCAGGGCTGTGAGCATACCATTGGTTATTGAACCTTATGATCTGTGACCATGCGAAGGCCCCACTGATGATGCCTGAAATGACCCCGTGATCCTGATCTAGATCATTAGCAAGTGTTGGAGCATTCCAATTCCACCCCCTTCACCATCACCGCGGCATCATAGCCTACCATGAGTCCATTTATGGTAAGTGGGCAATGCTGCTAGTTCAAAGTACTTCCTTTCTGGGTCACTGTGACTCCAAGGGTATTTACGAAGGGCCTGCTACGCATTTACAAAGGGAGGGCATTCATGTCTTTCCCTACCTGGTGACCGCTCAGCCTTCCACAGGGCTTGGTCGCCCCACTCACTGCTGCCGCTCCTGCCTGCCTTTGCCGCCTCCTGCCTGCAGATTCCTTCGCTCGCTGCCCGCTGCTCCTGGGAATTTCACGCTGCTCCTGGGAATTGCCCGCTGCTTCTTGGAATTTCCAGCCGCTGCCTCCCTGCGGCCCCGCCCCCCTGTGATTCCATTCGCCGCCCCGCTCCCGCCACCCAGCTGCTCCTCCCTCCCGGCTCCTTATTTATGACGCCCCCAGAGCGACCGCGCAGCGGATGCACGCAGCGGGAGCGCCGATTGTGCGCCGAAGGTGCGCCAAAGGTAAGCCCGTCTGCGCCTGGACCGCGCCCAGCGCCAGACCCCCTGGTCCTCGCCCTCGCTAGCACACCCTGCACATCTACGACGCCAAAACCCTCCACGCACTCAACGCCGGCCGAAACACCGCCTGCTACCGAGCCACCCCGAGACGCACCCACGGACCCTTCACCTGCCGCTTCACCGGCCTCCGACCCAACACCGCACCTGCTAAACCGAGCCCCAGCAACAAACACCTGATGTGCATCCTGCTCAACACCCGCTCCGTTCACAGGCATGCCGTCGAACTCTGGAACCTCCTCGACTCGACAGCACCAGACATCGCCTTCCTGACGGAAACCTGGATGAACGCCTCCTCAGCGCCCGACGTCGCCATCGCCGTCCCAGAAGGCTACAAAATCACCAGGAAGGACCGCGTCAACCAGACAGGAGGAGGCATCGCCATCATCCACAAGAACACCATCCGCATCATGACCAACTCCGATGACCCCTTCACCTCCGCCGAACACCTCCACTTCCAGATACACACCGACCCCAAGACCACGCTCAGAGGCACCCTCGTCTACAGACCACCGGGACCACGCACACAGTTCAGCGAAGACATCACAGACTTCGTCAGCCCGCACGCCATCAATTCCACCGACTACATCCTCCTGGGGGACCTCAACTTCCACCTGGAGGACAACAAGGACCGCAACACCACTGCTCTGCTGGACAACCTGGCCAACCTCGGACTCAAGCAACTGGTAACCACCCCCACCCACTACGCCGGCCACACGCTTGACCTAGTCTTCCCATCCAGCAAATACGTTACCAATCTCCAGTGGACTGACCACAGTTGCGTCCACTTCAGCTTCAGTAAAACGACGACCCACCACCACCCTCAACAAGCCCCCCGCATGAGCTGGAACAAGATCACCGGCGACCAGCTCACCACCTTCCTCAGCCAGAACCCCCCCCCCCCCACCAGCTCAACGGACCCCAACGAAGCCGCCAACAACCTCACACAGTGGATCACCAACTGCGCAGTCACCCTCGCACCACTGAAGAAGAACCCCCCCAGCAGACGCGGCAGCAAGAAAGCCTCCTGGTTCACCGACGAGCTCATCACCTCCAAGAAGAACTGCCGCTCCCTGGAGAACACCTGGCGCACCAACCAGACCACAGACAACATGACGGCTCTCAAACACGCCACCCGCAAACACCACCAACTGATCCGCGCCACAAAGAAGACAGCCTTCAAGGAACGACAACAACACCCACAACAGCAAGGAACGCTTCAGCATCGTCAAAGAGCTCTCCAACCCCGACGCCGGAAACAATGACATCACTCTCTCGCAAGACCTCTGCGACTCCCTCGCAGCCTTCTTCCACGACAAGATCGCCAACATTCACAACAGCTTCGGCCCACCAACCACGAACCCCACCACCGAACCGATGCCCCCCACCGCCACCCTCAGCACCTGGACCCCAGTCAGCACCGAAGATACAACACACACAATGAACACCATCCACTCCGGATCCCCTACGGACCCCTGCCCACACCACATCTTCAACACGGCCGACCACATCATCGCACCCCACCTCCGCGACATCATCAATGCCTCCTTCAACACCGCCACCTTCCCGGAGTGCTGGAAACACGCCGAGATCAGTGCCCTGCTGAAGAAACCAACTGCAGACCCCTCCGACCTCAAAAACTACCGCCCCATCTCGCTCCTCCCGTTTCCTGCCAAAGTCATCGAAGACCGTCAACAGACAGCTAGCCGCCTTCCTCGAGACCAACGGATCCCTCGACCACTCGCAATCCGGCTTCCGAGCCAACCACAGCACGGAGACCGCCCTCATCGCAGCCACATACGACATCAGATCCCTAATGGACAACGGGGAAACTGCGGCCCTCATCCTCCTGGACCTCTCCGCAGCGTTCGACACTGTCTGCCACCGCACCCTGGTACAACGCCTGAACAACACCGGCATCCAGAAGGCCCTGGAGTGGATCACCTCATTCCTCGCCGGAAGAACCCAGGGAGTCCGCCTCCCCCCGTTCCGGTCAGCGGCCACCGAAGTCATCTGCGGCGTTCCACAAGGGTCATTGCTCAGCCCCACCCTCTTCAACGTCTACATGAGCCCCCTCGCAACCATCGCACGTCAACACAACCTCAAGATCATCACCTATGCCGACGACACCCAGCTGATCCTCTCCCTCACCAGCGACCCGGACGCCGCCAGAGCCAGCCTACACGAAGGGATGAAAGACGTCGCCGAATGGATGAAGAACAGCCGCCTGAAACTGAACTCAGACAAGACGGAGGTCCTCATCCTGGGATCATCACCCTCCGCCTGGGACGACTCCTGGTGGCCCCCCGCCCTGGGAGCCACCCCCAAGCCAACGGACCACGCACGCAACCTAGGCTTCATCCTGGACTCCTCCCTCTCGATGACCAGACAAGTCAACGCCGTCTCGTCTTCATGCTTCAACACTCTGCGCATGCTTCGAAAGATCTTCCGGTGGATCCCCACCGAGACCAGGAAGACGGTCACCCAGGCCCTCGTCACCAGTCGGCTGGACTACGGGAACGCCCTCTACGCCGGCACCGCCGCCAAACTCCAGAAGAAACTCCAACGGATCCAGAACGCCTCAGCACAACTCATCCTGGACATCCCCCGACACAGCCACATCTCCGGACACCTGAGAGACCTGCACTGGCTCCCCGTCAACAAAAGAATCACGTTCCGACTCC
This sequence comes from Triturus cristatus, assembly GCF_964204655.1. Taxonomy (NCBI): domain Eukaryota; kingdom Metazoa; phylum Chordata; class Amphibia; order Caudata; family Salamandridae; genus Triturus; species Triturus cristatus. The sequence continues at coordinate 367,191,556 of NC_140585.1, forward strand.
TCACCCACGCACACAAGGCCCTCCACGACCTGGGCCCCAAGTTCCTCAACAGCCGCCTGACCTTCCACAAGCCCGCCCACCCGCCAGCTCCGCTCCGCCAGCCTCGCTCTCGCCACCGTCCCCCGCATCCGCAGAGCCACCGACGGAGGAAGATCCTTCTCCTACCCGGCCGCCAAGACATGGAACTCCATCCCCATCCACCTCCGGACAACGCAAGACCATCTCGCCTTAAGGAAGCAACTCAAGACCTGGCTGTTCGAGCAGGAGCGTTCCCCCCCCCCCCAGCACCTTGAGACCCTCCGGGTGAGCAGTGCGCTATACAAATGCCTATGATTGATTGATTGATTGATTGATTGACCTTGATTGCAGAGTGCTGCTGCTCTAGATCAGCCAGTGTCTGGCACACACTCAAAATGCATTGTCTCTACTCCATGGGCCTTGGCTCCAGCATAAATGGAGAGTCCCATCTACTACCACTTCAAATCCAACCCGTCCTAGGTTTGGTACTGGACGCAGCCACAGGCAGTATTACCCCATTCAATGAAGAGTTCCAGCCTTTCACCACCTGCTTCCTCTTTTATGACCAAATCTTCAACTCCTGGTACGGACTGTCATGCGCCTTCTAGGAATGATGGTCTCCTGCATGCTATTGTCCCTCATGCAACGCTTCACATGCGCCCCCTTTAAAGAGTGCCTCACAACTCAATAGTCTCTAGTGAAGGATTACTGGAAAGATCTAGTGCTGGTACACCATGTACTACCTTCAGAATTAGGGCAGCACACACTTCCCTTCAGCTTTCCGACTTAGCCCAGGGGAAGTTGCATCTGGCACTCCACCACAACATTCACCTCATGGCAGAGAATATAGCAGCTTTGTGGACGCATCAAGTAGTCCATGAGTAGGAACTGCACCCCCAGGTCCTCCAGATGCTCTTCTGGCATTGGGACACCCCATAGACAAACCTGTTCACCACTCCAGAAAATGCAAAATGCTTAAGCTTCGCTACCAAGTATTTTATCCCACAGTCCATGGGCAATCCACTATGATTGCATTGATCAGTCATATTTGCATATGATTTTCTATCTCACCTGCTGCTTCCCTTTGTGGTGAGAAAATCAAGGCTAGATCACCAACACTCATTCGAATGTCGCCAGGCTTGGCAAGATAGTCTTGGTACTTCACCCTCCCGGAGATGTCGGAAACTCACACTTAGACTGCCCTTTAACACCCTGATGCAAGGTCGGTTCAGACACCTTGATCCCGGGCCACCCAACTTTTCAATTTGGCACCTGAAATCTTTACATTATAGCATCTCAATCTTCCTCAAGAATGTATGGGCTTCCTTAAGGATGAACATCCGCCCACATAATAGGGTTGTAACACAGCAAAATGAAAACCTTGTTCACCACTGCATAACCAACAAGCATTTACAATGCAATGGTCTCGGCATTGGTAAAGTTAGAGCTATTGGCATTGTTATTTACAATGTCAATAGCTTAATCACTCTCAAATGCGAGACCTATTGCATTTGCACCCACACACAGAGCCACCTACACACACACTGATTAAGCTATTGACATTGTAAATAACAATGCCGTTTCTCTACATGTTTTAAAAACAAAAACATAAACAAAAATAATGTCATGAGCAATGCCAATAGCTCTAACTTGCCGAGACCGTTGCATTGTAAATGCTTGTTTTTCTTCTCTGGGTAAGAAGGAAAAGACAGAGTCCTGTTACTTCTCTGCCGCCCGTCCTCGAACGCCAGGAACGCCGAGCTTTATTTATAGGCGATGGTAATTTCTTGCGTCCCGGGACGCATTTTCAAAATAAAAAAGTAGGGGAACGGAATCCCTGGAATTGAAGAAGTAGGGGTACGCCGTGCCCTGCCGTCCCCCCCCCCCCCCCCCCCCCCTACACTTCGACCACTGGGTGTAAATAACATATTCACTCTTATTAAAGTGTAAGGTGTAGGGAAATCAGATTCATGTTGTGGTTTTGAGATATGTGACTGACCAGCCTCAATAAGAACAGACATACACTAAGGCGAGCATTGCACCACTGAGAAGGGTCTCAAAGGAACAGAATCAAGGTGGGCTGCAAAAGGGTGAGTGGTTGAGATGAACAAAATGAGAACAACATTTTGAGGTAATATAATATACTACCATATAATATGATACGCACAGTGGAAATTGCTATTTATAGCGTTTGCACGTCTAAAAGAGCTAAAAGCAACTTTTTCAAAGAGATCGCAATGGGGCTTCCGCTTTTTAATGCTCCGGTAAAACAAATCAATGTATTTACTTTTTTTTAAGTGAAAGTAATTACCTTTAATACCATACTTGACAAAGAAGAGATGATGCGTGGTACCTGCGTTTTTAAGTTTGGCAAAAAAACGAAAAAAAATAGAATAAGCACGTTTCTCAAAATTAAGCTTCAGAGGAACGTCCTTTGGATGTAGTAACATAGGGTGGACAGAATGTTTTTTGTGTGAATTGAGGACAAATTTGTATATGACATATTAAAGCAAAATAGGGGAGAGGGAGAAAGTGGTCTGGGAAGAAGGTGAAATAACGCCAGTGATCACTGCCGATATACATATTTTCTATATAGGGTGCTTTGGCTGAATGCGCTACAAATGACAGATGGTTCATATTTTATAATGTCATGAATGACAATTTCTAGAGTTCATGCTACGCACTAAATTGTCTTTCTGCGATTGGTTGCAGATTTGACTGTGAAAGCTCCTGGTCATGGTATTTATTTGTTTGTTTCCGAAGGACTCAAATCTCTGATTGCACTGATCTGCGCAGCAGGCACGCAGACCCACTGGTCTGCTTTCCGCAGTTAACAGGAATATTATCACCCAGCAAACTGTTTGCTTACTTTATGGGGTAGGTGGCTTACTTTATGGGATAGGTGGGGATGAAAGGCTGAGCAGTACCACCCGCGATCGACCCTTTACAGACCAATCTCGTCAGCGAGTAAGTGAACCCACTGAGCTACCTTACAGGGCCAGCTGGTCATGAGACCAAGCCTGGAGCAAGGGGCACAGGGTGATAGGCCGCACTCACCCCGGGGTGTCGTCTCATCTGCCTCCCCAGCGCAGAGAGCTTCTGGCGAATGTTCATGGTGTCTGGTGCCTCGGTTCGCGGTCCTTCGTGGAGCCGGGTATCTCACGCCTCTTTCGTGTGGGTGCAACAGGCCTGTGGCCTCAGAGGAGGGGGGGATGAGGAGGGCGCTGCCGGGCCCTCCCTCCCAAGGAAGCAAGGCGGCTGGTGGGTGGATGTATCTGTGGAGTGCAGGGCCAGCTTAAGATAAAGAGACCTCCTTTCAGATGAGTGCATGGAGCCCCCTTATGGACCACTTTTTCTGGTTGACATATGTTACGCAAACACTAATAAAATGTATAAACATTTATAAACATATACTACAAAAGACAGGGGGATCTGGGGCCCCTTTCGATTCAAAGGGGTGATATGTTCACACTCTGCCAGAGTGGGTACGGTCACAGCAGGTGGGGTGGTTGGTGGAAGGGTATAGGTGATTGGAGGTGAGCGGGTTGATAAGAATGGGTGTTGTGTAGGGCAAGGTGTGCATGTGGGCGGAATGGGTGCGTTTAAGGGGAGATATGGATATGGGAGTCTTTTCGGATGACAGTGGGTGAATGTTGGGGCGATGGATAGCTGGGTAAATAAAATTGTTTAAAACTCCACCAGTCACCGCTACCCCACCCCCCTCGCCTCAGGCCGCTCCAAGCTTGAGGCAGTGGGTGTCTGGAGTGTTCATTCGGTAAAGGTGAAATGCAAGTTTTCCCTTCATTCTAGATGTCCCTTCTAACATTAAAAAAAACCCTGTCAGCGCTCTATCCACATCTAGCGCCGCGAAGCGGACCAGACTAAGATGGAAGCTGCTGAGATTTCCGTACCACCCGCCGATCCCCCAAAAAGTACATGTATTGGGTTCATGTTGCCCGCATCTCCGTGATTTAAGATCGTGGGACGAGGGCCTGGCCGCTGGGGGGGAGATGGGGGGAGGGGGCGGTCTCCCGCGACAGCTGCTTCGCAAGAGTGATGCCTCTCTATGGAAAACTGAAACCTTTCGGGTTGGGGCTGTGGGTGGGATCTCACCTCGCGCCCTTCATAAATTACGAGCTAACGGAGCGGGTGTTGCCTGTGACGTAAAACAACACTTAATAGTGCTTGGAAAGTAAAAAAGCGCCGAGTGTGTTTCCTCTTTCTCTGGATTTCTTTCGAGACAGACATGGCGTAGTTTACTTAATCTTGTAGTTACTCCAGGTGGCAGTGATGTTCTTTCTCCGAGGTGAAGCAGAAATGCCTCGGAGAAAGGCAGCGGCGATTTCGGATTCGGGGGCGTGTTCTCTTCTTGCCATTGGCTGGAGGAGAAAATTAGAAAAGTTTCAAAAAACACGCCCCTGAATCCGAAAAGGACGGGGCCTGTTAGGAGTGACGGACCTCTTCTCCAATGGCTGGCCAGCATTCAAGAGGCCAGCCAATGGAGAAGAGGGGCGGGTTCAAGCCCCTCTTCTCCAAGTCATTATGTCTCGCGAGCGAGACTGCGCAAGCGCAGCCTTCGCTAGCCGAGACCTAAAAACTTTGACCCGCTATGGTCTACCATTTGAGGAACTCTGTACCCCGTTTTGAAAAGAAAAAAAAAAAAAACTACCATTCAGGATATCATTACCTACCTCTCACACTTGCAGAAAACAGGCCATGCTTACAATTCCATTCTCCTACACTTCTGTTTTCCTACATATAATTCTCCTACACATATCTGCTGTCAAAGCTGACATGCAGAACAGGGATCACTCAACCCTCTTCAGCATTCATGTTGTCATGACCTTCATGGAGGGCCTCAAGAGAGTCAAACGCCATGCTCCTGTGTAGAACCTCAATGTAGTCCTCCCTAGGGTCATGAGACCAGTCTTTAAACCTATTCATTTATGAACCCTTCAGTTCCTCTTCTGGAAGGTAATCTTCTTTGTGGCATTACATTGCTTATGTGTATTAGCGAATTGCAGGCACTCCCCTTACCTTGGAGGCAATCCTATGTTCCTTCCTAAGGTTGTGTCGCCCTTCCATCATAACCAGACCGTAGAGCACCAAGTCTTTTTTCCTCAACTAGGTTCTATTTTAGAAAGGCCACTGCATACCTTGGATGAAAAGTAAGTTCTCATGTGCTACGTTAATGAGGTCAAGCCTCTCTGTAAATCAAATCGACTCCTTTGCAAAGCCTCAGAGGTCATCCTATCTCTAGGGCAGACCTATGATATACGTGGCACTGACTTTTTACTCCTAGTGTAGCAATGTGACAAAGTGGCAGACTTCTGGGCCTCAGTGTACGATTGCATGGATAAGGGCGTATGTTGCACCGTGCCGAGGTCGTCCTTAATGGCCCTGTTGGGATATGTCAGGAATACTGCGGCTGAGATTCGCAAGCTCACAGCTATGATGATGTTCTCTTCCAGGGGATCCTCATCAATAGTCATAAGCACTGAATATTCCCGCCCATGTGCGGGGACCCTGGAAATAATAAAAATTATATATGAAAAACACATGTATATATACAGCTCTGTATATGTATAAACATATATTATTTTTTCCAAACCAATGCAGCCCTCATAGTAGGCTAGACAATGTAGATATAAATATCCAAATAAACACCATAGGTATACAAATGCACCTAAATCTTTTTTTCTTTTTTTTAATTTTGTTTTTTAAAATGAGGTAAAACTCATGCGAAAGAAAAGAAAAACACTGTGCCAAACACAGATCAAAAAACATTGTTAGCCTGCAGGCTGCATTGTAATACAATACCATAGAGACTGAAAAGCCTTGTACAGGTAAAAACTGGCACCGTGCCTTTAAGGCAGCCCTGATTCCAATATCCCATCATGCCTCAGGGGTGACAGTTGGGTCAGTTGTTCTTTCCGGCTCCTTCTGTCAGGACCCTGGAATTCAGCTCTCTTCATTTTTGACTTTCTAGTCAAGAATTTGCCAGTTTTTGTTGATTTTTTTGCTTCATCTTAATTATACTCCTGTTTGGTGAAGCATTTACTGTTTTTCCTGACCGATTTTCTAAACTTTTTTTCTATCAGAAAATGCCTTCCTTGTTCATGCCCTGTCCATCCTGTGGCAAAAAGAAGGCTTCTTCGGATACTCATGATGTGTGTATCATTTGTCTACCTGACACACATTCTCCTGCTTCTTGTCGCCATTGTAAGAACCTTTCAAAGAGGACTTTGAAGGAAAGGGAGAGGATTAGGCTTTATGGCCTTTCTGAGATGCGGTCGACGCAGTTGATCCCTGTGTGTTCTCCATCGACGTCGGGCTCGGCGTCGAAGACTCCAGCGGCTGGATCGTCGTTGAGAGGTGAGGAGACCAGGGAGAGTTACGCTTCCAAGAGAAAATCAACGTCGATGCAAGATCCGGCGGCGAAACGCAGAAGATCGTCGTCAAAAGAACACAGGCGATCGCCGTTGGAGGCATCATCGACGTCGAGACTTAGATCGCCGTCGAGAGAAAGGCGCAGGCGATCGTCGTCAAAGGCATTAACAACTTCGAAGCGGAGATCGTCGTCGGAGCATGGATCGACGTCGAGGCAGGCGCCTCCGGTCAAAGGTTTCCATGACGTCGGTGAGGATACAGACGTCGAGGCGAAGTTCCCCGTCTGGTTCTAGGCCTCCGTCCAGGTTAAGCCCTCCGTCGACGACAAGGCTCTCGACGTCGAGGCATGACTCATCGCCGGTTCTCCACTCGGCGTCAAAGTCCAGATCTCCGGCGATAGGATTATCGCCGTCGAGACAGTCCTCCGCTGTGGGGCTTCAGGAGACGAGGTCAGCGTTGAGACGGAAGTCTCCGCATAGAGAGAGATATACACCGGATGTGACATCGGAGCATGGTTCAGCCTCTAGGTCTCTGCCTATTTCCATTTCACCATCGGCCTCAGCAGGATCAGGATCTCCTCTATCTCCTTCAAGATCCAGATCCGCAGAAGTAATAAATTCTTCTCCAGCTCCTGTTTCCCCAGTAGACGATCCTTGTCCATCAAGTCCTCAATTGAGAGCGTCACTGACACTCCAAAGGCAGGAAGAGGGACATCTTCCGGGACAAAGCTCCACCAGAGTGCTACCTCAGTCCATACCACCACGTATGCCTGCCATGGCTCATGCAGTAAGCATTTGCTTGGCCAGATTAAGGAACCTTGCCCAACCTAGGAGACCAGCAAGGTCCCATTCTCGGGAAAGAGAGTATGAATGGCGTTCTCGTTCGCCCAGGAGAAGATCGAGATCCACCTCTCGCAGAAGAGTCGTTGCGATCTGAGAGACTAAGGCGTAGGTCTCCTACATCCTCTTCATCAAGTCGTTCTTCCAAAAGAAATTACTCTCCCACACTGACAGATACGCCTCTATCTCGAGTTTCTCCAGTGGATGACATCAGCACATTTCAAGACGTTTTGTGCAGAGGAGCGGCAAAGTTGAACATTCCGATGCCTGTTCAGGAAACCACTTCCTCAGTCATCTTTGAGATCCTTCATGAAAGAACGGCGACTCGTCCACTGTTGCCTCCGGTCCCTGGGTTGCTTAAACCAGTGATGGACGTCTTCCTCACGCCGGCTACCATCAAGGCGGCTCCGGCGCGAATCCTTAAGAAATATCGTCCCGCTCCGGAGGATCCTCTGTTTCTCAATGCGGATCCTCCACCTGACTCTGTGATCACAGCGGCCGCTAGGAAAACCCACTTAGTGGCATTGTCGTCCACAGTCCCTCTGGACAAGGAGAACAAGACGCAAGCAAGACTCTTGGGGTAGAAGAGTATGCGGATCGGCCTCTTCCAGTTTAAAAGTTGCCAGTGCCTCAGCGCTCTTGGGGCGCTACGACAGAGCGCTTTGGGATTCTCTTCAAAGATTCGTAGACAGACTTCCTCAGGAGGATAGAAAGGATTTTGAGGAGATCCTACAGGAGGGCAGTTTGGTTTCTAATCAGGTGATAAGTGCGGCAGCAGACGGAGCTACTCTGGCAGCTCACTCCTACGCCCATGGTATTTCAGCCAGAAGATCCTCTTGGCTGAGGTTGACGGCTCTTAAACCCGAGGCTCAAGCTAGGATTCTCAACCTACCTTTTTCTGGAACTTCGCTTTTTGGCTCACACACTGACAACGAGATGGCTCGTATGAAATCAGAGCTCGAGACCATGAAAGCTGTGGGTCTGGAGAAAAGGAAGGAGTTCCGTCGTCGCAGGGGATCTGACAGGCGTACCTTCCAGCAGAGGGTTCAAACCCCTCACTGGCAAAAGAATCAAGACCAGCAAGGGCAGAAAAAGCAACAATTCCAGTCTCGTAGATCTAGAGGACGAGGGAATAACCGCCAATCCAACAGCGGTAACCAAGCTCAAGGCAAACAATGAGCAATCGCTTCCTCCAATACCGTCCACCGCTCCAGTGGGCGGGGAAGTATTTCACGACATCTTCAAGAGTGGCAAAACATTACCAGAGACAAGTGGGTTCTAACTATACTGCGACATGGATACTCTCTTCGTTTCCGGAGTTCTCCTCCCTCGATCCACCCAGTGCATTCAAATCATCAGCTCAAGATGCTACGGGAAGAGGTGGTGACCCTTCGTCTCAAATCGGCCATAGAAAGGGTTCCGACCCATCTTGGATTTACGAACACTCAACAAACATATCAAAAAGGAGAAGTTTCACATGTTAGCACTCCTCCAAATATATCCACATCTCTGTCCAGGCGATTGGATGTGTTCGCTGGACCTACAAGACGTGTACTTTCATATACCCACCTGCCAACGTCATCGGAAATTCCTGAGATTTGTAGTCTGAACCTCCCACTACCAGTTCAAGGTTCTACCATTTGGCCTGAAATCAGCACCTCGAGTGTTCACAAAGTGCATGGCGGTGGTAGCTGCTGCCCTGAGGCGCGCAGGAGTCTTCGTCTATCCCTATGCCACGGACTCTACCTGGGCGGCTGCCTTGGTGTGAGCTCTCTTTGGCGGCGGGTTGTTATTGCCTACTTTGCACTTTTGACAAGCGCTGTTTTAAAAATTGTCTTTTATCGTTTTTAAATCTATGTTGTGTCTTGTGTGAAGTGTATGATTCTGCCTTTGCTGCTGCTTTTCTCTCCTGAGGCGCAAAGCCGGGAGATCTCTCCTGTACTCTCGCTGTGTTTTGGGGGCTTAGGGGACTCATTTCTTACCTTGGGGCAGCGGAGCGAAGTCACTTGCTCCGGTGTCGGGGTCTCGCTGCTCCGCGCTCTCCTCCTTCCTGCTGTGCTCTCTGGGCGATCCTCTCGCTGGTCAGTTGTACAGCGGGATAGTCGCACTGGGACGGCGGCCATCCTGAGTGAGGCAGGCTCGCTGGTCGGCGGACTAGGCTTGCTGCCTCACGGGCGGGAAGTATAAAATTAGCTTCCTTGCCCTGCTACGATCAGACCTTTGCCACGGACTCTACCTGGGCGGCTGCCTTGGTGTGAGCTCTCTTTGGCGGCGGGTTGTTATTGCCTACTTTGCACTTTTGACAAGCGCTGTTTTAAAAATTGTCTTTTATCGTTTTTAAATCTATGTTGTGTCTTGTGTGAAGTGTATGATTCTGCCTTTGCTGCTGCTTTTCTCTCCTGAGGCGCAAAGCCAGGAGATCTCTCCTGTACTCTCGCTGTGTTTTGGGGGCTTAGGGGACTCACTTCTTACCTTGGGGCAGCGGAGCGAAGTCACTTGCTCCGGTGTCGGGGTCTCGCTGCTCCGCGCTCTCCTCCTTCCTGCTGTGCTCTCTGGGCGATCCTCTCGCTGGTCAGTTGTACAGCGGGATAGTCGCACTGGGACGGCGGCCATCTTGAGTGAGGCAGGCTCGCTGGTCGGCGGACTAGGCTTGCTGCCTCACGGGCGGGAAGTATAAAATTAGCTTCCTTGCCCTGCTCCGATCAGACCTTTGCCACGGACTCTACCTGGGCGGCTGCCTTGGTGTGAGCTCTCTTTGGCGGCGGGTTGTTATTGCCTACTTTGCACTTTTGACAAGCGCTGTTTTAAAAATTGTCTTTTATCGTTTTTAAATCTATGTTGTGTCTTGTGTGAAGTGTATGATTCTGCCTTTGCTGCTGCTTTTCTCTCCTGAGGCGCAAAGCCGGGAGATCTCTCCTGTACTCTCGCTGTGTTTTGGGGGCTTAGGGGACTCACTTCTTACCTTGGGGCAGCGGAGCGAAGTCACTTGCTCCGGTGTCGGGGTCTCGCTGCTCCGCGCTCTCCTCCTTCCTGCTGTGCTCTCTGGGCGAACCTCTCGCTGGTCAGTTGTACAGCGGGATAGTCGCACTGGGACGGCGGCCATCTTGAGTGAGGCAGGCTCGCTGGTCGGCGGACTAGGCTTGCTGCCTCACGGGCGGGAAGTATAAAATTAGCTTCCTTGCCCTGCTCCGATCAGACCTTTGCCACGGACTCTACCTGGGCGGCTGCCTTGGTGTGAGCTCTCTTTGGCGGCGGGTTGTTATTGCCTACTTTGCACTTTTGACAAGCGCTGTTTTAAAAATTGTCTTTTATCGTTTTTAAATCTATGTTGTGTCTTGTGTGAAGTGTATGATTCTGCCTTTGCTGCTGCTTTTCTCTCCTGAGGCGCAAAGCCGGGAGATCTCTCCTGTACTCTCGCTGTGTTTTGGGGGCTTAGGGGACTCACTTCTTACCTTGGGGCAGCGGAGCGAAGTCACTTGTTCCGATGTCGGGGTCTCGCTGCTCCGCGCTCTCCTCCCTCTCCTCCTTCCTGCTGTGCTCTCTGGGCGATCCTCTCGCTGGTCAGTTGTACAGCGGGATAGTCGCACTGGGACGGCGGCCATCTTGAGTGAGGCAGGCTCGCTGGTCGGCGGACTAAGCTTGCTGCCTCACGGGAGGGAAGTATAAAATCAGACGGTGATGACTCCGCGCAGCGGACGCGCATTGCGGAGGCGCCTTTCCCGCGCCAAAGGAGCGCCTAAGGAAAGCCCGTCTGCGCCCGTCAGCGTCCCGGATGCGGACGGGTGCGGAATTGTGGAGTACACAGGCCCTCAGCTGCTTGCTTTAAGAACTGGCCTGCACAGCAACTGCGGGGTGTGTGACCTTGGTACCGGGGAGAACCTGAGTTGTCCGGGGTGTGGTTGATCTTTGGGATGGGACCGGGTGGAGCTAATGGCTTCCAAGCTTAGCCGGCAGATAACCACTACGACGATACATAACACTGATGACCGCTCTTACAGTTGTGCTCTTTTAAACACTCGTTCGGCTAGCAAGCATGCTCAGGATTCGTTCAGCTTCCTTACCGATTTCAAGCCAGCCTGTCTCTTTCTTACTGAAACATGGCTTGATGATACGTCGGGCCCTGATATTGCTAATGCCTTGCCCCCTAATTATTACATACTTAGAAAAGACAGGATGAACAGAAAGGGTGGGGGAGTAGCACTGCTGATAGATAGACGGTATGAATGCTCCATTATTCCCATTAATGAAATTCACGGGGTAGAAGCATTGGGTTTTTGCCTTTCTTTTTCACCTGCTCAATCCTGTGCCGGTCTGCTGATATATAGACCTCCAGGCCCCTTGGGATCTTATAGCGAAGAGCTTGACACTATAATATCAACTCTGAGCATTCAATTTAAACATTTTATCCTTTTGGGCGATTTTAACGTGCATTTTGATACTTTGGATGCCGCTGACACTATCCATATACTTGATACCACTGCACCTCTGGGCCTTCTACCCTACGTGATATCGCCGACCCACGATAGAGGGCACACGCTGGATCAGATCTTTTCTACCTCTCCCATCTCTGTTGCGCCCCCTCTTCCCGTCTTATGGTCGGACCATTCGCTACTAACTTTTAAGATTCAGTCCCTGTCCGCGGTAACTGGTAGGCCTGTCGGCTGTCAGTCCCGGCTGTCACGACCCTTTCATCTAGTCACACCTGATATGGTTGAGCAATATAGGCTGTCTCACCCCTGTTCTCTTACCGGGGACTTAGAACTGGACCTCTCTCGTTTTCAAACATGGCTAGCACAGTGCTTGGAGGACTTGGCCCCACCTAAGCGTTCCCTCAAGAAATCTTCACGTGCCTCTGGCCCCTGGTTCACGCACGCTCTCAATACCAGTAGAAGGCTCTGTAAGCAGGCCGAGAGAGCTTGGCGTGCCAATTATTTAGATCCACTAAAGGAGGCCTATAGGTCCTGCATTAAGGCCTATCATAAAGAAATTTATGAAGCCAAAAAAGCGTACTTCACCCAAAGGATTGAAGAAGCGGCGAATACTAGCAAAGAAATCTTTGCTATTGTGAAAGAATGCACCTCTCCTGCTGCCAGCTCCCTCAAATGTTCCTTCTCGGAGACGTGGGTTTCTCAATTAGCCAGCTTCTTCTCCAATAAAATCAGGAGTATTCAGGCAACTTTTACCTCTCTCGACCTGGGAGGACTGTCCTGGCCTAAAACCCCGTCTGAGGTGCCTGAGCAGAGTCAACCCAGCCTGACGAGCTTCCCTCCTATCCAACTTCATGACTCTCTGGAAATTCTCTTAAAAATAAGATCGGGCTCTCCGTTGGACCCCTGCCCTGCTAAGCTGCTGGCTAAAGTGGCCCATGTGCTCAACCCGATGGTTAACCCCATCATAAATCGCTCCTTAGAAACAGGGACAGTTCCGTCCATCTGGAAGCAAGCGATGGTCGTTCCACTGCTGAAGAAGCCTTCCTTAGATCACACTATTCATGCCAACTATCGACCCATCTCCTTGCTCCCAGCTTTGGCAAAAGTGGCGGAAAAGCACGTGCAGTCTGTCCTCTCGCACTTCGTTGAGTCCCATGGTATTCTGCACCACACTCAGTCCAGTTTCCGTACCAACATGAGCACGGAGATGGCCCTGTTGGAGGTGACTGAGGCCATTAAGGAAGTTCTGGACTCTGGGGGGAAGGCAATGCTGATTTTGCTTGATCTCTCGGTGGCATTCGACACCGTCCCTCATGGCCGCCTTCTGGAGCGCCTAGAGGAGATCGGTGTTGGAGGAACGGTGTTCAACTGGTTTTCGTCTTTTCTGTCCAACCGCCAACAAACAGTCTGGGCACCCCCACACTCCGCGGTAGTGCCGCCTATGGAGGTGGGTGTCCCTCAGGGATCAATCCTGAGTCCAACTCTTTTTAATATCTATATCTCCCCTCTGGCGGCACTTGCGGAGTCTTTCGGTGCCCAGATTGTCTCATATGCTGATGACACCCAGCTCCTTTTCTCTTGCGGGAAAGATATGGACTTCGATGGTGATCTCATTAAAGGCTGCCTGGAGGCAGTTTTTAATTGGCTTCAAGAGAATCAACTCAAATGTAACTCGGATAAATCCGAAGTTCTCTTTTTTGGGTGTCCTCCAGATACTTGTTGGAAATCTTGGTGGCCGATGGATATGTCTCCCCCCTCTAATGCAATATTGGTGGCAAAAAATCTTGGGGTTAAGCTGGACACCTCTCTCACTCTGAAACCACAAATTATGAGTCTGGTTGGTCAGTGTTTTGGGGTTTTGAAATCACTTAGAAAATTTCTTCCCCTTCTCCCCATCGCCCTTAGGAAAACGACAGTGCAGGCCCTAATAGGATCCAGGCTTGATTATGCCAATGTCCTTTATTTGGGCCTCCCGAAGTCTCTCCTCTCGCGCCTGCAGATTGTTCAAAACTCGGCCGCTCCGGCGATCTTTGGTCTTGGTCATCGCGCCCATGCGACCGGCCTGCTGCAAACCCTTCACTGGCTTCCTATCCAGAGGCGCATCGAGTTTAAAACGCTCACCCTTGCTTTTAAAACCCTCCAAGGCATGGGCCCTCGCTACCTCAGGAAGAGGTTCATCCTCTATAGACCAGCCAGAGCCTTGCGCTCGGCGTCTCTATCTCTCACCACGGTCCCAGCAATCAGGCGCGCCCGTATTGGTGGACGTTCCTTCAAGTACCTTGCGCGCCGGGCTTGGAATGCCCTCCCACTTTCTTTAAGGAAGAGTGAGAGCTTGCTGTCCTTTAGAAAAGAGCTCAAAACTTGGCTATTTAGCCAATAAGCCTCCCTCCCCATGTTAGAGTTCTGTGGTTTCGGGTCTGACAGCGCCGGGACACTCTGCTTGAGTAGCTGAGCGCTTAACAAAACCCCGTATAACATAACATAACATCTAGACGATTGGTTACTAAAAGGTCCATCACCCCAGAGTGTAAGCTCACAGCTGACACGCTGCCTGAATCTGTGTCACCGATTGGGGCTTCGGGTGAATTACAAGAAATCCACCTTCACACCAACGCAAAGGATACACTACCTGGGAGCAATTATAGATTCCGAGCTAGGAAAAGTGTTTCCTTCGGAGGAGAGACAGTTATCCCTCGCTCAAAAAGGCAAGCGGGTTATGGTCAACAATCTTTCTACAGCGCGACAGATATCATCCCTGCTAGGGGCCATGGCATCTTGCATATTCCTAGTGCCCAACTCCAGGTTGCGAATGCGTCCTCTCCAACAGGATCTAGAGGACAAATGGGACCAAAAGACTTCTGTTTGGGAGGACAAAGTGTGTCTTTCGACAACGGCCAGACAGTCGATCAAGTGGTGGATGAGGCCGATCAATCTACAAGTTGGAATTCCTTTCCATCAGGAACCCCCATCGCAAACATTGATCACCGACGCATCGCTCCAAGGTTGGGGCGCGTATCTGGGGACTCTACAGACCCAGGGGCTCTGGTTCAGCAGCGAGCAGCTATATCACATCAACATGCTAGAGCTCAGGGCAGTCCATCTCGCCCTCAAGGCTTTCCTGCCCTCAATCAGGACGAGTTCCATTTTAGTACAAACGGACAACACCATCACGATGTACTACCTAAACAAGCAGGGAGGTACTCGTTCCAGGACTCTCTCACTGGAAGCTCAATCCCTGTGGCACTGGATCCTGGCAAGGAACATTTCCATAACGGCGGTACACCTGCCAGGCGATCTCAACGTTCAAGCGGACTCACTCAGTCGGCACTTTCAAGATCCAGAGGATTGGGTCCTCAACGATGAGGTGCTAGAGGACATTTTCGAGGAGTGGGGCCGTCCGCAAATAGACCTCTTCGCGGACGAAAGCAACACAAAATGGCGAGGCTTCGCCTCAAGGTACTATCGGCCAGGGTCAATGGGGAATGCCCTTTTGATCGACTGGTCGATGACCTTTTTGTACGCTTTTCCGCCTCTTCCGTTAATCCCGAAAGTGGTGACCAAGCTGCAACACTCTACCACCAAGATGATCTTGATAGCACCGGATTGGCCGAGGCAGTGGTGGTACCCAGATCTCCTTCACCTATCGATCCGGCCGCACAAGCGTCTGCCATGCAGGCCGGACTTGCTAACCAAGATGCAGGGGAGGATTCCCTCACTGAGCTTAACAGCATGGCTCCTGAGGTCCTCTAGTATGGCCATTTAAACCTCCCTCAGGAATGTATGACCATATTGAAGGAAGCTAGGAGGCCTTCTACAAGGCACTCATATTTTTGTAAGTGGAAGAGATTTTACATATGGTGTATTCAAAATCATTATAACCCTACGAAATGTTTTACCTGATCTACTCCACTTAGCCAGGGTGGGATTTAAATTTTCCTCCATCAAAGTGCACCTGGCGGCCATTACGGCCTATAGGCGCTCTCCCTCTCAGCATTCATTCTTTAAACTGCAATTGGTGAAAGATTTTTTGCAGGGGCTCAAAAAGGTTTACCCCCCAATAAGGCCTCCCTCGCCTCCTTGGGAGTTGAACCTGGTTCTCTCAAAGCTTATGAGTCCTCCTTTCGAACCCATACATAAGGCTACATTACAGCACCTTACGTGGAAAACAGCCTTCTTGGTAGCTATTACCTCAGCACGTAGTGTGAGTGAAATTCAAGCCCTTTTCTCAAAAGCACCCTACACGGTTTTTCACCTTAATAGAGTGGTTATGAGGACTCCTGCATCTTTTTTTACCCAAAGTGGTGTCCGATTTTCGTGTAAATCAGAATATCTCGCTAACAACATTCTTTCCCAACCCTTCCTCGCCAGCTGAGAGGGCGTCACATTCTTTGGATATTAAGCGAGTTCTCAAATTCTACCTAGATAGAACTAAGGCTATCAAAGTCTGACCAATTGTTTGTAAACTATGGTGCTGTCCGGACAGGTTTTGCAGCATCTAAACGTTCTATTGCCAGATGGATTGTGTTGAGCGTTAAATTGGCTTACCAGCTAGCTCAAAAACCGTTGTGGCCTCTACCTAAGGCACATTCCACAAGAGGAAAAGCGGCTACTGCTGCGTTTCTCAATAATGTCCCACTCTCCGAGATCTGTAAAGCAGCTACTTGGAGATCTGTCCATACATTCACGAGACATTGTCTGGACTCGGACACCAGAGCAAACACTCAAATAGGGCAAGCCTCTTTGAGGAATCTGTTCAACAACTGACTATCTCGTTGTTGTCTTCAATTTTTAGTGCAGTTCTCATTTGCCTGCAGGTGGAAGGTGGGCTTGCTATTCTATTCAGTGCTTATGACTATTGATGAGGATCCCCTGGAAGAGAAGGATAAGTTACTTACCTGTAATCCTAGTTCTCTTCCAGGGGTATCCTCATCAAAGTCATAAGCAACCCACCCGCCTCCCCAGGCAAATTAGAGGATTGTATTATAAATATGGAAGAAGTATATCTTTGTGTTTAGACCTGCGGGTCCCGCAAAGAACAACTGACCCAACTGTCACCCCTGAGGCATGATGGGATATTGGAATCAGGGCTGCCTTAAAGGCACGGTGCCAGTTTTTACCTGTACAAGGCTTTTCAGTCTCTATGGTATTGTATTGCAATGCAGCCTGCAGGCTAACAAGGTTTTGTGATCTGTGTTTGACAGTGTTTTTATTTTCTTTCTCATGAGTTTTACCTCATTTAAAAAAAAATAATAATAAAAAAAAAAAAAGATTTAGCTGCATTTGTATACCTATGGTGTTTATTTGGATATTTATATCTACATTGTCTAGCCTACTATGGGGGCTGCATTGGTTTGGAAAAAATAATGTATGTTTATACATATACAGAGCTGTATATATATATTTGTTTTTCATATATAATTTTTATTATTTCTGGGGTCCACGCGCATGGGCGGGAATATTCAGTGCTTATGACTTTGATGAGGATAGCCCTGGAAGAGAACTAGGATTACAGGTAAGTAACTTATCCTTACTGGCCAAGAGGAGGGTAGCAATCCTCTGAGGTTGTCTGACTAGCCCGAGATTGAACTGCTGTCTGGCTCTAGCTCAAAAGACTTTTAGTGTCCACTTTGCATATACCAGACAATGTGTGATGGGAGAGATGGGTAAGCAAATTTGCTAAGATAAGTTTGATGATCATATTAAAGTAGCTGATACTTGGGGACTGCACGTAAGGGGGAATGTACGGGGTCTATTTCAAGCTTCCCTACTGCACAAGTTAACATGCTGCACTGAATAGTTTGTACCTGCAATAGAAGTACAGACTAATAATTAAGTCTGGGCGGTGAACTCCGCTTGCGTAGTTTTCCACACTCATCGTTACGCCGCGCTTGCAGAGTTCTTTCCCTCACTCGCGTTCGTCAACGTCAAGTGGGAGAGCGCTAGGAAAATCCACCTCCCGGCGAAATTTTTACTCGTTTGCGATAGTCAATATCACGTTGGTGACCGCGAGTTTGGAAAATCAACCTCCGGGGAGATTTCTCAACGCGGGTGGTCAGATTTCTCATTGCGAATGGTCGCTTATGCTAGAGACCGCTCACGTTGATAAACCATCCGTTTGCATTGAGAAAGCTGCTGCGCGAGTGAAAATCTACTCGAGCGGCAGAAAGTAAGCAGCGCCTGCTTGCGCTGTGCATTGTAGTTCGCAATGATTGCATAGGGCGGACAAAGACCTGCCACTGAAAATTACTGCAAACAGCATTTATCTAACGCACTCCGCCGCTTGGGGACCTTCGGGGAACTCTGCCCAGGCTTACTAATAATGCCCATGGTATACTAACCGAATCTTCGTGATCTGTATAATCCTTCCCGTCTCCTGTGGATTGTGTGTTAATATTGTTTCTCGGCTACTGTAAATGCATGTTACAAAACCACTGTTTGTATTTGGGAACTGTACTGAATGCTGTTTGTTTACTTCTGAAACCTTAATTTAAAAAAAAAAATGAATTCAGAACTGCTGTCACAAAGCAAAGAGGGTTCTACTTGCTCCACCGAGAGTACTCTCCTCTCGTAAAATAGGAGCAACCATGGCTTTCCTAAGAAACATCCCACAAACTGATATTTGCAAGACAGACATCTGATCGACCACACGCACACATACACACACCTTTATAAAGTACACCTTTGCCCATCAACAAGGGTTGGTAGGCCAGATACTGTTAGGGATCTAATTGCCGACATCATCGGCATCCACAATTAACCTCTGCTTATGGGGGGCGGGGCACTGATTTACTTTCTATGCGAAGCACGTGTATCAGCAGCCTTTCTTGCTACCAACAGAAAATGCTACTTACCTTGTAAGTATCTGTTAATAGTGTGTAGTGTTGTACATTAACATGTGCCCGCCATACTCCCCAGAGGCCTGTCTCTTTTACAGATCTCTTGCTTTCTTTTCTCACTACATATTGCACTTCACACACCTTATTTACATTTACACTTCATATATACTCTCTCACTCAGTGTGCTAAAAACTATCTAACTTGGAGTCGGTGTCCAGCGCAATGTGCACTAAGAGAAGGAACCACACCTTATAACTAGACTCAAAAGACGTCTGTGAACAAAAACAGCTTTCAAACATCTGAGTCCAACATTAGATGGTAGGATATTGCTAAGCAAGTGAATCTGCAGCACCACATGCTACTAGCAAATGCTACCAATTTGTGATTTAGCACTCCATTGAAGAGCACGCCCTGTACCATTTCTTTCGATAGCCATGTTGAAAGTATAAAAAATAAAATTTGGCACGCTTGTATTTTTATATTTCCAAGATGGCTTTTGAAATGGCGTTCCTAGACGGCCTAATCTTATTTTTTGGACTTCAGTCTGGCTCATGCATTGTCTCTACATGCAATGTGTCCTCCTGCTTAGACGTATTATATAGGTGGTATTTATATAGTGCAGACCTAGCTAAAAGAAAGAGGAGTGCTATACAAATACCACATTGAAGAAAACACAATTCCTTTTGACTTTGCCTATGTGTGTGGTTCTAAAATTGCTCTGCCATTGGCAAAGTCAAAAGAGTGAGCAGAGCACATTAGCAAAGTGAGACGTACTGTTTTTTTTATCTTGTGTTAACAAACCATAAATGTTTGCCAGACTGCAAAAAGCAGATTAAAATCTAATGCCCTACAGTCTGTATAAACAAAATCTCTGGCAGATAAAAAAAATTATACATTTGAGATTTAATAACGAAGGATGAGGGTAGTGCTAAAATGGCTCTTTTTGAGGTGGCTAGTAGATGCTGACTTTGTGAAAGAGGGATGGGCACACTCTGCACAGGGTGATTCAGCACCTAATTTGAAGCACACAAACCTGGATGATGGTGCCTTTTTTTCCTTGGGTCAATCCATCTTGGTTTATTTGCTTTAAAAATGTGTGTCTGTCGATTTACTCTCGTGTCACAGCTACTTTGTTATGCTGTTATTTTCCATGATCTACAAATGATCTTTTTCCTCATTAACCGGAGTTAGGACCGTTACGTCCAACTCACACTTTTGCTGATGAACCAAAGAACTCTGTGCTAGGACCATTCTTAAGCACTGGTGCTTCTTTTGTTAGCTCTGTTTACAAGGCCATAGAGAGAATAGGAATTCTTATTGAATTTGTGGGCTTTTGGGTGTGTGGGTGAGAGAGCTGATCTCTTGAATACACAGACCAAGTGGGAACCCTTGTATTTGCAGAGGAGTGTTCAAGGGGATGAGCAAAATGAGAGCTCTCCCAGGAGATCCTTTTCGTGCTTAAGAGCGTGACTGGGGATTGAGGAGCAAACATGTTTAGAAGCGCTCTGGGGAGGACTGGAAGGCGCAATCATAAATGGCACATGTGAAAATGCACAGTGTGGGAAACAAATGTACAGTTAGAAAAGCTATGTTTTAATGAAGGCAGTAGGAGTTGCATAGTAACATTCATGACGAAGGCACATACTAATTTGGTTGCTTGTACACCTTAGTATGCTGGGAAATTGGCACATTACATCAGCTTGGCTTACTTTATTCTCTTGCCACTTTCTAAGTTATGTTGTCCAGCATTTGTGCCGTGCACCTTCTCCTGATTTAACGAAGCAGTGCAGTACTTCAGCAAGTATAGGTGGTGGGCTTTTGTGTTTAGTTGCCAATTATGTGATTGTAATATGTTCTATGTTCTAATTGTTGGTTGTGATTTATGAGGTGACTGAAGTGTTATGGTTGTGCCATTGCAATCTCGTCACTGACAGTGTGTGCCAGTGTCCGAGAGGTATGTGAGAGGTATGAGAGAAAAAGTGTGCATCATGCAGCATTTGCCCTACATATCTAATCATGGCATGGTGGTGCTCTAGTTAAATTGCTAACGTTTATTGCTGGATTACCATTAAATCCGTACATAAGTACTTTCGTAATTCCTTTGCTTTCCAAAGTGTATCAGTTATTTTCCTTGCTTCACTTTTCTCATACAGAAAATGAAAATTTGAGTTTAGTGTGTTATATGGTCTGAATATAAATGAACAAAGGACGCTGTGTTCTTGGCCAAAGAAGACGTAGCATGAGGGACGGACTACACGCCCCAGAAAGCCCTTCTAAGAAGAGATAGGGAGAGCAATTTAACATTGGTCAGGCACTAGAAATATCCTGCTTTCTTCCTGCGGCTTAGGGCGCTTTGTTCTTGACCAAAGGAGATGCCGTATGGGAGACTCACTACACACCATAGAAAGGTCAGCTGAGAGGAGGCAGGGGAAGCTATGCAGCACTGGTTGGGTGCTTGAAATAGCCCGCTTTCTTCCCGGGACGCTTCCAGGCGCACATCCGGACTAAGCTGGGCTGGGCTGGGCTAACCCTCTTGGTCCCTTTACTCAACTGGAATTCCATCCCGCGATACTGCTAGAGGTCTGTAGCCCCTGTAGGTAAGTTCTAATGGGGAAAAGGAAACATTCAGTTTTATCTTCCAAGGAGCCCCCCCCCATTATCTGCTTCTATTAGAAAGTTCCTGGCAAATGCCATCGGCATGCTTAATAGTGAGATCGACGTTTTGCTCATAAATTACCTTAGGATGTCTTATTTTTGTATTTACTGGTTTTAAAAATGTTTCCTCTTATTTTTTTAAACGGTTATTAAATACTGTATTTATTGATTCAGTAAATTTTCTGTAGAGATAAAGTGTATATAATTGTTTTTGTATTTAAGCTTTCATGGTTTTTTTAACCCAATAAAGCTTGATGATGAAATGTACAATGTTTTGTGATAAAATTGGCCTTGGTTATGTGTGGGTTGTCCAACACATGTCCTGGAGAGTTTGATCCAGGTCATATTTTCAGGATAATCGCAGACCATGGAAAAGAGTTCCTTTAAGACTGCCTGTACAAAAATGTATCTTATGCAGGAAATCCTGAGAATGTGGAATTGTCTGGCCCTCATGGACCTTTGCTGAATTGCTGTTCCAGAAGATGGCTCAATTATATATTTGGCTTTTTTCCTTAGGGGATCAGTTCAGAGCCCATTCACCTCAAGGTTTTCTCTCCAAATGTTGTCAACTTGACCCTGGTGGATCTACCTGGCCTGACAAAGGTAAGAAATTGGTGCACTGCAGGGATGTGGAATTCCTATAGCCCACGCCCGGGACACATAGTTTGGGATCAAGGACAACAAGTTTCCATGTGTGTTTTGTCCTTGGGACAAGTAGGCCCAACCCCCTACATCACAAACCCTTTCACTGCCAGTTTACAGTACCACATTATGGATCAGGGAAAGGCATTGCCTGCAGTTAAGGTAATAGTTGTGTCCATGTGTTAACGCTGTTCAAACTTGTATTTATGGTTCATTAATGCAAAACCTTTATTATTAGGGTGAGCGATCTAAGTAAATGTTGTAAGCTCAGACTGTACTACTGACAGTGGTTCCGTATAAAAATGTGTACACGTTTTCAATGTTTAGCAATATGAGGCTATGCATACTGCTCCCAGAATACTCTCTGATTAGATGCAAATATATGCAGAAGCTTGAAAGCAAGATTGATTATTCTTTGCTTTCAAAATTAAATGTTAAAAAAAAATGCAAAAACATTTAGCTAAACTACTGTAACATTTTAGGTACTGTTTTCCTGCAGCATCATTTAGTAAAATGTGTTGATATATGCTAGTATTTCCCCTAAATATTCATAATGGAAAATCAGTGTAACCAGTTTTAATAAGATTATGGGAATCATAAAAATAAACAAGCTTTCGGAAAGCCAATGGGTCTGAAATTGTTGGTCAGCCTTTTGGTTTTGTCAATGTGGGACTTGTTTTGGCATGTTTTTTGTAAAAAACCTTACTGGTGTGGGAGCTGCCGGGCCCTCATCATTATAACAAACATTGGCAAAAGCAAACATTGTTTTGGTCTCAAAAAGCACTCATTGCCACAGTAGTTCCTGGCACTGAGGAAAAACGACTGTGTGCCGATTATGCTCCTTGTGAAAGAACAGAATGCTGTCACTCACAGTGAAGCTAGCCGACGGACAGAATTTTAATAAACACAAAATGTCATGGTTAACACCAGACCTAATTTGGGGCCCAATTATTAAATAAAGTCTCAAAAGTGCACTCATGTCCTTGCATTACGTGCCGATATGTGACTTTCATGAATTCATAAGACTTTACAGAAGTAGGCCAAGAAATAGTACTCCTAGAAAATATTTGTGAACTGCATTTTAGCATGAGCAAATATGCAGACGTGGGTTTGCTCATGCGAAAATCAGAGCATTCGCAAGTTCACTTTCCCTCCAACCATTATTTTCCCAGCCCTGGAAGAAGTTTTCTGTCTGCCATTGTCAGGAGCACATTTCCAACTTTTCTCAGTATGGGAAAAGATTAGGGAAGAGTTGGTGAAAACCCTTAAAACATGCAACTTAGTAGGTTTGCACAGACTCAAAAGGGCATTCCAACCCTGGAACTGATGCTTATCTTCAGCCCTAATATGTAAATATGCGGAAACATGGCAACATAAGGGATTTGTTAGTATTCAAACCCTACTATGTAAGGAGCACTGGCAGAATTAGAGAGGCTGTTTCGGAGCTCTCATATAATGAGACTGCTGCCTTAATTTGTCACTGCATTACATGGCACAAAAGGGACAAGTGGATTTTGTTACAGGACAAGTAGATTTATGAAGCAACCTGCCCCATGGACAAGGAGATCTTTTATTAAATTCCACACCCCTGACACTGGGTGTCAGTTTGTAGTTTAAGACCGTGGTATCTGGGGTTCTAATGCAGCCCATTTTATTGCCTCTAAACACTGGAAATCTTTCAAGTTGTTTAATCTGCTTTGTATTCCCTGCTGCTTGCCTATTCTCTGTTCTCTCTAGAGAGTTTGGGGTAACTGATTTTCTGGACAAAATAGTGTTTCATCTGATAAACTTCCTTAGTTACTGATCACATTCCACTGAGTAAAATCTTTGTTGATGTTTGCAGAACAATTAAAGAAATGCCAACCATGATCTGGACCTGTTTGAATCATCGGTCTTCAGACCCGGGAGCAAGACTGCATTGGCCCTCCTTGATGGTTGGAGCCCTGCACTAGAAGCAGCCATTCCAGGATCTCCCTTGTTGACTTGTTTCTAGATATTTGCACTGCCTCCATCAGAGCTGGTGTTTGCAGGTTAATGGCAGATTTGTCTCTGGCCGTTAAGCTATGCTTCTTTAAGACCCCATAATTTCCTGTTTCCTGTGCACAGGGTTTTCCACACTTCCTGCATAGATTGAATATGCTTCAACCCCTTTTCTCTATTTTATAACCAAGTGGGGTATCCTTCCTACACTGATGTTACCAATCTTGCTTTCCCTTTTTCAAGCGGTGTAAACCTCTCCTTGAAGGTTGGAGCCGGATGAGTAAACACGAGAATTATCCTGTAACTGCGAGGGATCGTGAGACCCACAGTTTGAATACTAATGCTCGTGCGTGCACTGTTGGCCGCATTGTTCTCTGAGCTCTGTTGAGCCCACTCTCTTTGACTGTCCAGCCGAATGTAACGTGCTGGAGGCCTGATTAGGTGCTCCCTGTTCACACAGTCCTGATGAAGACCCCAATATAAGGCTTGAATTACCTTTGAACATCCCAAGAGTCGAAACGTTGACTACTAAATTTGCACAAGCCTTGTTAACTGAAATTAATTATCAGTGTCCATCAATGCTATGTGTCCAAATTGGAACTATTGACCTGTTATAGGCCGGATTGGTCTCCCCATGAAAATGTGATGTATATATGTCACATCATCTTTTCCCTGTCTGCCGTCCACACTTGCCCACTTTGTTCCCCCATACCTTGACCCTTCCTCTTCCAACACCTTTGCACCTTGTTTTCAAAAATACTTGTATTGATTTTAGATGCAAGAGCAACTGTGTTGCTTAAACTGAAGTGAATATAGCTTTGAAAATTAATTGTATTCATTGCAGACTTTACAAGATTGGTTTTGTGAATGCTGTTATTTATTTCTTTTGTTTTAATAAAATTGCTGCTACTTTGACCAATTGTTTATTGCACTGCAATTCTGGCCTGGGTCTGGTAGCATTTCGGGTAACCCCATTGATACTTCACACGTCAATTGCTGCCAGTCCTGCATCCCAGCAACAGTTAGGGATATCTCCTATAATTTGCAGTGTGGGAGCCCCACTGCAAGATAACCCCTATAGTGCCTATTTAATTTTTACTCCGAATCTGTTTGAGTTTTTATAAAAAACAAGTACATTTACCCGTCACGTATTAAAACAAAGAAAATAGCAAGAACTGGAAATCAAGGAGAGGGAGTCAATATAATCCTAACAGGTTATGTAGGCGAGATTAACTCAAAGCATAACCGATCCTCTGAGGAAGTCACATAATTTATTTGAAAAAATCAAGTAATATTAAACTTGATTGCTCTATGACATGCATGTTGATAGACTAAGACATCTGGTTTGGACTATACAATTGTTTTGCTAGAAGCGGAGTCATGCGTGATCTAGAACAATACTGACCCCACACTAAGGTTATAGCAAACCAAACAAAGAACAGGGATTGTGGAAAAGATCCGCTGCTTATAAGGCGAAGGAGAGATACCAGGGGAAGAGAGACTATAGCGTACTGATGGTTGGGCAGTGACTCGAATCTCATCAATGCGGAAGTGGAGAGCAGGAAGTAGGACCTGTCACGAGGTCTGAAAATCAGCCAAAAATGAGTAGTGCACCCATCTTGGGTTGAAAGCAAATGTGTTCCAGCCGTGAGAAGTAGTCAAGTAGGGGTTGCCATAGTCACATGTATTTCTTATTGCACCATCAGGATTCAGGCAAGCCGGGCCGATGAAGGCTGTGATGCCAGAAACCGGTCCCCGGAAGCTTGTTTCCTTCCCAGTATAAGAATTGGCTTGGTAGTTTGGTTTGTCCTGTTCCCATCATGCACCGGGACAGGTACAGACTAATTTGCATGTAGCCAGGTTCTGAGCTGGGATGGTGCAGTGAGCTAAAAAACGGTGATGGATTAAAACCATGATCTCTTGACTTGGTAAGAGTATTCTGCATCATTCAGAAACTCTGTCCATCACCACCCCCTTTTCCCCAAATCGATTTTCTTATCTGTAAGGGACAGCTTATGTGGAAAGTGTTCCAGTTCCATCGTGTGCCATAGCCTAGCGAAAAAAATGTATATCCTACTTCCACAAACCTGACAACAAGTCAAACGTGTGACATTTGGAATACCTTCAGCAACAAGACCCTTAAAAACGGAGAAGGTTAGGTGGTGCGTGTAAGTGTCGAATCTTTAGAATCGTCATCTGGGAAAAGCACACTCATAACCAAAAAACTCAAGATGAAGACACTAGCATCAAAAGGTTCAGTCACAAAGACTATCTCTGAGATCCGTTAAAACTCCCATCTAAAGGCCCAATGTGTCTGATTTGAAGGGCCAAATTTCTGGTCTCTAGACAGCACTAACTTCGCCAGATGGTTCACAAACATAGAACACTAAAATCATCTGACACAGACTGTTATTCCTCCAACTATGGGAGTGGCTCACACACCACCATCTGTAAAACCATTGACAAGCACGTTGCCCACTTTACCATGGCTGTTATCTTCAACTAGGACATCAGGAACTCCGCTGTCTACAACGTTCACTCCATTGTCAAAAATCTCATGGTTTACTAATAAATCTCCACAGTCTATAATCAAAATGCCTAGTTGATGTACTAGCATCCACCGTCGGCAAAGTTGTTTCCAGTGATTGCAATTCCTTTCTCACCGAAATCGATGATTTATATCCTCCCTTCAATGAAGACCCTACTGACAAATCGCCATTGACAACGAAACAAGCACAGACTATGACGGAAACATTTCTGCTGACAATGAAACCACCTCTGTCAAAGATCTCATCAACTGTCCGTTAAACAGCTGTGTCTTCAGAGGCAGTTGGTGTAATAACAATCACAGCCCCATCATCTGTCCCAATAACAGCCTCTGCCATTCACATCACAAATGTAACCCCAGCTTTTCCTCCGATGTCCATTGCCCCAATACTATCACTCCTGCAGTCATAATCACCTACACTAATAAATCCAGAACCACCAACTAATGGATAATTCCTCTTAAGTATCTCATACCGTAAGAGATTTGGGGCCATATTTATCAAAAAAGTTTTGTGATTCTCAATTTGCGATTTTTTGCAAATCACAATTAGAGAATCTCAAAATGCAATGTATGTAGGATTTGCAACATTTTTTGCGAATCCTAAATATTCCTTATTTGTGAATAGCAAATTGAGATTCGCAAATAAGTAATACCTTCCTATTCATTCCTATGGACTAGGAGGCCTATAGGAATGAATGGGAAGACATTCTCAATTTGCAATTACCAATTAGAGAATCGCAAATTAAGAATTTAATTTCAAGGTTGCAAGGATGCCAAAAGGACAGCCTGTTGCACCTCTGATATATGCATGTGTGCACATATTGCGCACATACATGCCCTAATGGCATGTATGTGCGACATATGGCACTTTAAAAAAATCCAAAAAGTGTTTTTTTTCAAGAAAATTGCAAATTACCACCAACTTGAAGTTAGTGGTAAATTGCAATTCCTTAAGGCCAAATTGCACATTTCTGGTGCTTCCATAATTGCATTTAAGGGATCGCAATTCCTTAATTGCATTCGCAAAATAGAGAATCGCCTTGACACACCAATGTAAACAGGTGATGCGAGTGAAGAGGAGAGACAGTTAGATTGTGACAGTACACATTAGGCTCTTCAAGATCCTGAGTTGGAAGACTGTCACCACGGAATAGCTAAGTCCAGAACAATCTACAAGAGACTCCTCTCCTGATGTGCATAGCGCAGAAATTGCATTTGTCCTTGGCCACTATTTAAATAAAATATTTTCTGTTTAACTTTTAAAGACCAGAACAAGAGGTCCTTCAGAACTTGTCCAGTCCTCAATTACATAGGGTAAGAGGGACTTTTCTGCAACAGGCTCTACTCTAATCACAAGACTGGCCAAAAAGTATACGGTACCCAAGACTGCTCCAGCATGCTTTGGAACCATATCCAAACTGACTTTCATTTCGGCTGTGGCACAATTGAGGTCATGCCGTGTATGCTTCACACAGACAAAGATGGCAAGAGACGTGACACGATTTTAAAGAGTGAAAGTATTTGTGGCAGCAGGTGTTAAAATTATAAACACAAGTGACATACTGTCACATTATGATAGACCTCTATTAAGTGATGTGGCTCTTTTCATTGAGGAAACTACCTGATGACTGCCTGGATTAAGCTACGAATATATCACTAGAAGGTGAGGTGACTTCATCGGCCTTCATAAATGCATCATTAGATGACTCCAACACTGGTTTCAGGCAGATGGATACAGACACTGTGTAAAGAAAGTATATTCTGGCTGTTCACATTTTTTTTTTGTATTATCAATATTGATAGAACTGCTATTTAATGGACAACATTTGTTCGGCAAGCGTGTCGCTGAGGCCTTGCAGGCCATTGAGTCCTACACAGGAAGAGCCAGACTTCTTGGAGTACTACAGAGAAGGCAGTCATAGTCATGTTACAGAAGACCATTGTATAGCCTTAGATCATTTCAACTAAGTGAATCGTCGTCCTTATAGGCAAGGGAACTATTCATAGTCAATCCAATTCTCCACTCAGTATGGGAGACTCCAAATAGAAGGTAGACATCAAGGTAAGCAAAGAGGGGGAACATCCA